>NC_030677.2:210682981-211282981 GCF_000004195.4 Xenopus tropicalis
GGTAGGGCTGTCTGGGTCAAAAAAAACTATGCGCAACTTTTTTTCTTACTCCAAATGCATTAAAGTCAATGGACTTTTTTTTTTTTTTGCGGTGACTTTTTTGTCTTGGCGACTTTTTTGCAGTTTCGCAACAAAAATTCACCACTGGTAAAATGCAGAATTTCGCTATAAATCCATGTCTGGTGGAAGAATTCACTTGGGTTGTGGGCCACGGGTCCAGGTCTTAAAAAATGGTTCTGTGCAGGACTCTTCCCAGTTGTAAATTACCCCTTATAAGTTGTATAACTAGTAGTTAGGCAGGTTATATATAGGCATTATGGTTGAACGTGATGGACGCATTTCTTTTTTCAACCCAACTTACTATGTATATACGCCCTTCTGTTGTACAAAACTAAAGAATATGTTGGCACTTAAAAGTGCAGGGATTTTCCCAAATATATTCTGCCAGTCTCCACTGATATAAGAGGGCGAGTGTTATAAGACAGTTTAGGGTGAAGACACACAGAGCTACTAGTAGCAGCTACTTGTTGTGGCTACAGAAATAGACAATGCTGATCATTTACTGATAATTGTCTCTATGTGTGTTTAGCAAGAGGGAATTCTCAGTATTGTCTATGGAAGGGGTTTTTCTGGCGTTTAGGGCTCTGGCACACGGGGAGATTAGTCGCCCGCGGCAAAACTCCCTTTTCGTGGGCGACTAATCTCCCCGAGTTGCCTTCCCCTGCCATCCCACCGGCGAACATGTAAGTCGCCGGCGGGATGGCAGGTGCGGCACGGCACGATTTGTCAACTTACATTGTCGCCGATGGGATGGCAGGGGAAGGCAACTCGGGGAGATTAGTCACCCGCGAACAGGGAGTTTTGTCGCGGGCGACTAATCTCCCCGTGTGCCAGAGCCCTTAGTAACTGTGACAAGAAGCTGCTACTAAGTCGATCTGTGTGTCTTTACCCTTAGACTTTCCAGTTTGCATTTTCTTTGGTTTCTGGCACTATATTTATTGTAAAAACACAATATTAGAGAGTGAGTAATATAGATGCTGAGGCTGAAAAATACTGCTATCCATCAAGTTCGGGCCTTCTGTTACACAGAGAAAAAATTGCAACCTGTATCCAATATGCCTCAAATGGGGAAAAAAAAAAATCCACACTTTGATATTGATTACATTTTTTGCTGTAAAATGAGGCATTTTCTCACCGATTTCAGTCGAGTGGAAGAAATGACCTCGGAATCAATAGCAATCAGCCATTATGGAAGGCTAAATCATGGGGCTAAGCTATATACTACACTTAGTATTAAGGCAAAAAAAGACATAAAGAACTATGGGGAACCTGCAGACGGATCGACTGGCGGCTGAACGCCCGGGGGGGGGGGCAGAGTGAGGGCCGATATATCATTTACCTGTGCTGGGTCTCTCTGATTTATTAAAGGTAAAACTCCACCCTAATAAAGGAAAATATAATTAAATAAAACAATAATTAAATACATGTTATTGCTGCTGGAAGCAGTATATGTTCCCTTTTATTCTCATCACTGCTGGTTCTGGCTATTGAAACAATGTAGCAAGGGCCAGCTGGTTAACAGTCTTCCATATGATAGTGCAAAGGGGTTAAGAATGTCGCCCCGTTCTCAAACTCCGCAACCATTACTGAGTCCGACGCTGCCTCCGTTTTCCATAACAAAGACGTTAATTACTTTTTAGAGCCGCGAAACGAACGTTCCCTCCGGTCATCCTGCCGCAATACACTTAATGTAATGGCATCTCATTTGGCCGTTGATGTGGAGTGCACAGGTCGTTGGAAGGCCCGATTGCTGCCCGTTTCTAGGCACAGCCATTCCAGATATTGATAATGTGATATTATGGATAAATAAGCGTTCGAGAGAGAGAATAAATTACGCTGCCTTCCCTCCCGCCACGTCATTATGCCGCGGGAGCTTGTACGAAAGATCTTAAGGTGGCCAAACACGTGGCGATCTGACGATGTTTCGTGCGACCATCGGTCAGGGCTGAATCGGCAGAAGGAGGTAGAAATCCTATTGTTTCTACCTCCTTATCTGCTGTTTCAGCCCTGACGGTGTGTGGCGGAAATAGCAGATAAGGAGGTAGAAACAATAGGATCCGCCACACACCGTCAGGGCTGAAACAGCAGATAAGGAGGTAGAAACAATAGGATTCTACCTCCTTCTGCCGATTCAGCCCTGAAGGCAGATTTTGGTGAGGCGCCTTCTATGGCGCCCGATCAAAATTTTTTAACCGGTCCGATCGGCGAGTCGACCGATATCAACAGCTTCCTGCAATAACGAGGTTTCATACGATAGTATCGGTGCATGTATGGCCAGCTTTAGCCACAATGGTATCTTTACACAGAGTTATGTCCCGCGGGCAAATATGTAGGTCTAGAACGTGCAACTTTTGATTAGCAAACTTTTTGCCAGGCATGGGTTCGTAGCGAAATTCTGCATTATGCCATTTTTTTCCACACTGTGAGCCCCCCCCTGGTGCAGGTAGCTTAGCACTGTATACTGTATGGGGGGCTATTTTTTTTTTAAAAAAACACTTGTTTCCCCCAACCGGAGTGTGGACTCTATTAGCCCGCAACTCTGATGACGGAAGCAATTTTTGGGTAATAGGCACCCTATAGATCCTCTCAGGTCCCTGTCTGTGTTTCAAATGAGGGTTGGGCATGTCCTAACGGCTATAGTAGACAAGTCCATACACGGGCACTTTACTTCCATCTGGCACTGCCACACCCAGTAAATTAGGATTTTAGGATGGGCCTTTTGCACAATAAATGCCAGCACAGACCCATATAATGCCAACCTGTTTGCTCTGGATATTCTCAGTGCCTGCCTATTATATCTACAGCAGCGGATCTAGCGGACCCAGATCCCAGCAGCGCTTGCCTACCAAGGCAGAAAGCCGAGATCAGTAGAAAGGGCCCTTCTAATTGCTATGATTCCTGGGAACATAATCGGATTGACAGCTTAATGAAGTGCTATGGAGAGAAGCCAACGATGCCTACTTCCCCTTGTTACTAGTGCAAGAGTCGTACTTAATAGTCCCTTTATCTGCCAATTAAGAGTCATTAACGTGCGTCTGAAGGGTCCCCGTTCCTGGCGTACAGCTCCACGCCATACTCACTTTGTGCATTACACTCCGGCTTATGGAGTTTCTTTAAATTGTTAAGTCAAAGGGCTAAATCATACAGGAGATTTGTGCAATGCAGCAGGCAAATGGCCTCATTCATCAAGTTATGGGGCAAAAGTGCAAAATGGAAAAAGAAAACTTCTGCCTGGCATGTTGCTCCCGGAGGCACAACTGTATGCGCTCTTCGAATGGAGCGTCGCACCTCCCTCTGTTTGCAGCACTTTAGGTGGGGTGCATATGGCCTTTCCCTTAAATGGGCACTGTGTTGAGCCCCTTAGTTGAAAAGAAATGAACTCTGCCCCTCTTTAAAGAAGGGATCATGCACCCTAATCTGGTGGGGACCCACTTTTGGACTCCAAGGATAAATGCCACTGTGGCACATAGGCTGGTTTAGATCTATTTATACTGACCGGCAAACAGGGCAAGTCGTATAGGTTGTGCCTTTATATCCGCACCGGGGCAGCTCTCCAACGGGACACCATTGAAACCCCCACCACCATTAACAGAGAATGGGATAGAACTCAAACTGTCAGTTGTGTCCCCTGACGTCCATAATGAATCAAAGAGAAAGTCGCTCTGCTTTTTGGCAGTTGGTACCAGCCCAGTGCTCACATGAAAGGCATCGAGAGAGACCCAACTAGAGCTGCCTGTTTAATAATTCAGTTTGATGTTGGCACTGATGGCCTGGGATATCACATATCCTTATCCTCTGTGCCAGCCACGGGGGGGGGGGGGGGGGGGGCTGAGGTTTGGGATCTACGAACAGTGAGAAATGGCATCCAAATTGTTGGGGTAACACGTTTACAAAGGTACTGACTTCTGTTCCCCTCTCTTTCTGCTTGGACCACCTGTGCCCAATGTATCGCTCATCCTCTAGACGCCCGGAGCACTTTTCCATTGGATTTGCAGCAGAACATTCCTTCATTTATTAACTATACATCCTATTAACTATTCACCCGCGATGCAGTGCTGTTTCCCACAATTCCAGGATAACTGTGGGTGCCATCAAAGCTGATTGGGTGAGCCCGGAAACATCACACCATGGAAGAAGTTACTTGGCATAATGAAGGCTACCGATGTGGTGGCAACCCAGTCGGTGCCCTAGAATGGGTATTGGGCATGTTGTGGAGATGCCACACAGGAGTAGCTTTCATCCCTTCTCTTCTGGATTGATCTAAAAACATAAAACTAGGGATGCACTGAATCCACTATTTTCAGATTTGGCCAAACCCCGAATCCTTTGTAAAAGATTTGACTGAATACTGAACCGAATCCAATGATAAAAAATGTTCAACTTCCGTGACAAAAAGTCATGTAATTTTACAGATTCGGATTTGGTTCGACCAGGAGCATGGATTTGGCCAAATCCGAATCCTACTGAAGAAGGCTGAATCTTGGGCGAATCCCAAACCGAACCCTGGATTCATTGCATCCCTACATAAAACAGTTGCTAAGTAGATAAAGTCTGCTCCATCGATACCTGAAAGCATCTTCTGTTTTACCGTTACTGGGTCTTTAATTGCCAGTTGATTGCTCGGCATTGAGATTGTTGCATAGCAATGACTTGGGAACAGAAGGGCTTCTTGCATAATTAAAGGCGTTCATTTCCATCCCACTCTCCCTGCCTTGCAGCCGGCGCAGCATCCCACCACCAGTCCCACGTCGGCGCAGAACACCAGCGGCGCTGACTGTGTTTGCCATGGATATGCATGTGTTACTCCTTATGTGTTCCACTGATACCAAAACCTGCGCACAGAAAACTCATTAAAAGTTTTGTCGACCTTTGAGTTAACTTTTAGTATAATGCAGAGAGTGATATTCTGAGATGATTTGCAATCGGTCCTCATTTTTTATTATTTGTAGTTTTCTAGTTATTTCACTTTTTGTTCAGCAGCTCTGCAGTTTGTTGTTTCAGCAGCTATCTGGTTGCTAGGGTCCAAATTACCTTAGTGACCAGGGAGCGGTTTGAATGAGAGGCTGGTAAATGAATAGGAGAGGGGCCTGAATAAAACAAGTTATAAAAAGTAACAATGACAATAAAACTGTACACTCATCGAGCAATAGAGCTCTTGTATCATTGGCTAGGGGCACTTGCACTTTGCCCAGTGTGATATGTGCTCCGTGCTGGGGTCGCTCTGCCCTAAGCAAGCAGTAAGTACCAGCAACCCTTGGGCTCAGCTGCAGGGAGGTGCAGTTCCACAAAAGAAATGGCTCTATACGCTAAGATCAGCTTGTTTAGCAAGGTGGCCCAGTGATTTGATATTCTTCTGATATGTCTTCCTAAGGTTGGCGACATTGGGGTAATTCAGTCGTTTGGCCCTAGAGCCAAACGATCAAACTCTTCAAATTATTTTTCATCCACTTCTCACTCAACCTCTATATTTTCCTAGTTTTTTTTCTTTACGTATTATAATCTATTCTTTATATTTAGTCGATTTGTTCCCATAGAGAAGAAATGACCATGAATTAGGCCAAATGGTTAGAAGCAGGAGGGCCCACCGACACCTGGGCCCACCGGGAGTTTTCCTGGTATCCCTGTGGGCCAGTCCAACACTGAAATACAACATCGGGCATAGGAGCCATTGGATCAAGGATCCAATCAGTGAGCTGATGCTAGATATCGACCAGGGAGGCATGTTGTGGGGCCCCATAAATGGGCAGATAAGCTGCCAAAATGCTCTAAAGGAATGGAATCAGCAGTTTAAATTTGCCTGTGTGTGGCATCTTTTACTTTTAGTTACTGCAAGTGGGGGAGCCAAGGCAAAAAGTGGGTTGTTATGGCAGGTAAGGGGGGGGCAAGTGGGGACAAAAGGTATCTGCCTTGGGTGCCTTTCCTTGGCACTACAGCCCCCTGGGAACAACGGGCACCTACCAACTGCCTTGATAATAATAATCTGCCGCTCATGCAATGGGCATTATGGAGTCCAACAGCATCGGCCAATCAGCACAGGACAATATCCCCCAGAAAATGCTGCTCTCTTGCCCCGTAGCAGATATGGAGAAGGGCAGATTAAGCCTAGAGCTACCGCTGTACATTCATTAAATAGGATTAAACACACAGGGTTAAATGCCAACCCCTACAACATGTCGGAACTTCAGAGACATAAGCTCTCTCGGAAAAGTTCAGACCAAAAAAAAAAGAGAATTCACACATACATTTATATATATATAATTTTTTTTTTTTTCAAAAAAAAGGAAGAATTTAGAAACCCATTAACCAAAACATAATACATTGGCGGTAACATTTCACTGCGGAGCTTTTCATATCTGCAGTCAAAATGAGATAAGTGAAGTTTTCTTAAGCTCAGATCTAAAATTACCCCCAGGCGAAGGAGCCATAATGTCATATTTCAATAGACGGGATTTGAAACACACTTTTTGCAATTACACTTGTATAGATATAATAAACCCAGACGTCATCCCTCTCTCCCTTCCATACAGTATGAGCCCCGGTGTGAATAACACACGGAGAGAATAAACTGAATTTTGATGGGCTCGCTACTGATATTGGCAGCGAGGAATAATGGCTGTTTAATTGCAGGCCTTTATTGTATGCTGTGTCAGAGCGTAGGCAAGTAATTGCAATCATCAAACCTTTCTCCGACTCTCTGTATATTCCTGACCCCTGATCACCTACCATCAAACCTATCTTACCCGGCACACAGGCGCATTTTCACTGCCGATGATTAAAAATAAGAGACATTCACACTCGGTCTCAGCTCGGAGAGGGCTAATTTGGGCTGCGAGTATGAGAATTATAGCAAAGAACTAACTAGCAAAGCTGGAGGGGAGAGGAAGGAACAATAATTGATTTTGCTTTACTTGGCATGGTCTTAATGTCATTCTATAGTCAAGGCTGTCTTTTGTCTGCCGTGGTACCTTCCCAGAGGCTATTATCCCCCCACTGCTACTATAGGCACCATCTCTCCCTACTATACCTGCTATCCCACAGCGACAGTCCCTTCCCAGAGGCTATTATCCCCCCACTGCTACTATAGGCACCATCTCTCCCTACTATACCTGCTATCCCACAGCCCCAGTCCCTTCCCAGAGGCTATTATCCCCCCACTGCTACTATAGGCACCATCTCTCCCTACTATACCTGCTATCCCACAGCCCCAGTCCCTTCCCAGAGGCTATTATCCCCCCACTGCTACTATAGGCACCATCTCTCCCTACTATACCTGCTATCCCACAGCCCCAGTCCCTTCCCAGAGGCTATTATCCCCCCACTGCTACTATAGGCACCATCTCTCCCTACAATACCTGCTATCCCACAGCCCCAGTCCCTTCCCAGAGGCTATTATCCCCCCACTGCTACTATAGGCACCATCTCTCCCTACTATACCTGCTATCCCACAGCCCCAGTCCCTTCCCAGAGGCTATTATCCCCCCACTGCTACTATAGGCACCATCTCTCCCTACTATACCTGCTATCCCACAGCCCCAGTCCCTTCCCAGAGGCTATTATCCCACTGCTACTATAGGCACCATCTCTCCCTACTATACCTGCTATCCCACAGCCCCAGTCCCTTCCCAGAGGCTATTATCCCCCCACTGCTACTATAGGCACCATCTCTCCCTACTATACCTGCTATCCCACAGCCCCAGTCCCTTCCCAGAGGCTATTATCCCCCCACTGCTTCTATAGGCACCATCTCTCCCTACTATACCTGCTATCCCACAGCCCCAGTCCCTTCCCAGAGGCTATTATCCCCCCCACTGCTACTATAGGCACCATCTCTCCCTACTATACCTGCTATCCCACAGCCCCAGTCCCTTCCCAGAGGCTATTATCCCCCCACTGCTACTATAGGCACCATCTCTCCCTACTATACCTGCTATCCCACAGCCCCAGTCCCTTCCCAGAGGCTATTATCCCCCCACTGCTACTATAGGCACCATCTCTCCCTACTATACCTGCTATCCCACAGCCCCAGTCCCTTCCCAGAGGCTATTATCCCCCCACTGCTACTATAGGCACCATCTCACTACTTGTGTGCCTTAGCCCGGTGGTGGCAGAGTGATTTAGCTAGAATATCGCGGTATAAGTATGCACTTGCCTGCAGGTAGTAGTATGAGTGTACACTAGCCTGGAGGTGAGTATGAGTGAAGAGTAGGCAGACCGTGGCACATAAAGCCTTGCCCTATGGAAGCCATTGGTATTTCTGGATTGAATTGTATATTTTGCCTCAGAACCTCAGTGAAACATTGTCTCAGCCCTTGTCGGACCTATTTCACTTGCTGTTCCAGTACCAGGCGTCCCATTATTTCCCGGCTCGGCTCTCCCATTATTTCTGCTCTTCTGCTAGTTTAGCATTTTCAATCCTGTGACTAACATCCTCTATAGTCGTAGTTAAACATTTAGCTTAAACAGACGCATAATGACAGCTTCATCTTCACGCTTGTTAAATGCTGCCATAGTTACAGGTGACAGATGGAAATGGAAAAATGGATACTCAGCGAAAAGTCGCGCAGGCCCCGCCGATGTCATTTTTCTCCTGTCGGCAAATGTTGACATACTGGGAGAGTACGGGCGGTGGGGCGGGGCCTCTGGTACCGCGCCAACATCAAATGGCAGTGCTGTATTTCATCATGTGGCTTCTGACAGCGTAGGCCCACCTGTCCCAACTGTATTTATTTGTCCGGACTGGGCAGTCTTTGGCAAGTTTCCTGTGGTCATTAGTGAGGAGCACATTTGTTCGGCAGGCATGGATTCGCAGCAAATTTCCGCATTTCGCTACTGGTGAATTGTTTCGTGAAACTTCTGTGAAAATTTGCAGCGGAAGAATTCAGCGAGTGTAAAAAAATTGTCGCCTGTTAAATTGTTGCATCAAAAGAGGGTGCAAACGCAGCAAAATTGGGCGTGGTTGCGCCAAAAATTGAAGCAGACACGTCAAAATCGGGTGTCTGGCGACAAAAAAACACCCGGGCGACAAAAAAAGACACAAGCGACAAAAAAATTTGCTTTCCAAATGCGGTTTGTTAATGTTCCACCGTTTTCGCACATTTTATGGCGAAACAAGACAGATTCGCTCATCACTAGTGGTCATGCAACTTGACTAGTGATGAGCAAATTTTTTTCGCCAGGCATGGATTCGCAGTGAATTTGCACATTCCGCTGTTGGCGAATTGTTTTGAGAAAAAAAACAGTCGCAGTCGTGTCAAAATGTGGTGGGCGGCAAAAATAAGACGCGGGCAACAAAAAGAGACAAAGGAATAAAAAAGTTGCACGACCAATGCGTTTTGCGGATTTTCTGCCACTTTGCGAATTTGCTTGGCGTTTGCCAAATCTTATCACTAAACTTTACAATGTTACTTACCCGGGACAGATTCGCTCATCACTACTTACCAGCTTTCCGGCTATGCTCGTCCTGAGCTCACCTTGTGTATTTTCCACCACAAGGAACATTTTTTATATCAGGACATTGTACATTGCCCACCAATAAAACACAGGAGCCAAATTACCGTCAGCCTGTACCTTTAAATGGATATAGTGTGCCTAGTGTACGCATTCTCCCCATTGCATAGTCGTGATTATTACGAGCTGAATTCAGGTTTGACATGAACTATTTTGATTTTTTAAAAACACACAGCAAACAAATATATATCCGTATGTAATTCTGTGCCATTTATATTTCATTTTCTGTTTATTTTATTAATGAATAGCTCTTTGCTGCGTTCCTCCATGCACCATATTCACTTGCGATCGGAAAAAAAGCACAAAACATACTTTGCCGCTCAATAGTTTATTCATGAAGTATTTCATTGTAAGAACAGGGAGAATATTGAAGGGAACAGGCCAATATTACAGAGTGGAGCTGTCAGGGCTGGTTATCGGCCCCCCCCGGCCAAAGCCTTTTTTACTGTAAATGGCATTTAGCAAAATGTTACAAGCATTCCCACCGTGTCTCCGGCCTACCCCCAGCACAGATGCACTCGCAATGGAGTCCGCGCTTGTTGTATCCAGGCTGACAGATGCCAACGCACATTTCATCCCTAGTCATCAACCGTGTCACCTTCCATGATCATGAGCGGCAAGATCAGTCCTTGGCTACATTACATCTGCCGCTGGCCCCGGGCTAGGGCTATGGGAAATCATTTGTGACCCCCACAAGATGGAGCTTTGAGAGCTGGGAGTGTTATAACTGAAGAAAAGAGGGCAGATCTCTTGGGAAGGAGGAAAGTTCATGGGGTGAACCTGGTGGGAACGGCAAAGCTTTCTATAAGCCCCGGCGGCCGGCCGTGATATTGAGCGGAAGAGACAACGTTTGTCTGCCTTGGTTCCAATTGTCATCTCCATCGAAATGGTGGAAACAGTTGGCATCAGGACTCTGATGGGGTTTAACCTTTTATTAATAATATATTTATTAACGATACAATCATACATGGAAGAAATGGATGAAATAGATTGCCCGAGTCTAGTAACCCACGGGTGTCAAGTAAATTATTATTATTAGCATTTATTTATAAAGCGCCAACATATCCCGCAGCGCTGTACAATAAGTGGGTTTCATACATTGGACATACAGAGTAACATATAAAGCAATCAATAACCGATACAAGAGGGGAAGAGAGCCCTGCCCAAAAGAGCTTACACTCTACAAGGAGTAACATATAAAGCAATCAATAACCGATACAAGAGGTGAAGAGAGCCCTGCCCAAAAGAGCTTACACTCTACAAGGAGTAACATATAAAGCAATCAGTAACCGATACAAGAGGGGAAGGGAGCCCTGCCCAAAAGAGCTTACACTCTACAAGGAGTAACATATAAAGCAATCAGTAACCGATACAGGAGGGGAAGGGAGCCCTGCCCAAAAGAGCTTACACTCTACAAGGAGTAACATATAAAGCAATCAGTAACCGATACAGGAGGGGAAGGGAGCCCTGCCCAAAAGAGCTTACACTCTACAAGGAGTAACATATAAAGCAATCAGTAACCGATACAGGAGGGGAAGGGAGCCCTGCCCAAAAGAGCTTACACTCTACAAGGAGTAACATATAAAGCAATCAGTAACCGATACAAGAGGGGAAGGGAGCCCTGCCCAAAAGAGCTTACACTCTACAAGGAGTAACATATAAAGCAATCAGTAACCGATACAGGAGGGGAAGGGAGCCCTGCCCAAAAGAGCTTACACTCTACAAGGAGTAACATATAAAGCAATCAGTAACCGATACAGGAGGGGAAGGGAGCCCTGCCCAAAAGAGCTTACACTCTACAAGGAGTAACATATAAAGCAATCAGTAACCGATACAGGAGGGGAAGGGAGCCCTGCCCAAAAGAGCTTACAATCTACAAATGGGGAAAAAAGAATAGTAATAAAACAATAATTAAACCCGATAGGATTGTTTTGCCTGCAGTAAGGGTTAATTATATCTTAGTTGGGATCAAGTACAGGTACTGTTTTATTATTACAGAGAAAAGGGAATCATTTAACCATGAAATAAACCCAATAGGGCTGTTCTGCCCCAATAAGGGGTAATTATATCTTAGTTGGGATCAAGTACAGGTACTGTTTTATTATTACAGAGAAAAGGGAATCATTTAACCATGAAATAAACCCAATAGGGCTGTTCTGCCCCGATAAGGGGTAATTACAGTATATCTTAATTGGGATCAAGTACAGGTACTGTTTTATTATTACAGAGAAAAGGGAATCATTTAACCATGAAATAAACCCAATAGGGCTGTTCTGCCCCCAATAAGGGGTAATTATATCTTAGTTGGGATCAAGTACAGGTACTGTTTTATTATTACAGAGAAAAGGGAATCATTTAACCATGAAATAAACCCAATAGGGCTGTTCTGCCCCCAATAAGGGGTAATTATATCTTAGTTGGGATCAAGTACAGGTACTGTTTTATTATTACAGAGAAAGGGGAATCATTTAACCATGAAATAAACCCAATAGGGCTGTTCTGCCCCAATAAGGGGTAATTATATCTTAGTTGGGATCAAGTATAGGTACTGTTTTATTATTACAGAGAAAAGGGAATCATTTAACCATGAAATAAACCCAATAGGGCTGTTCTGCCCCCAATAAGGGGTAATTATATCTTAGTTAGGATCAAGTACAGGTACTGTTTTATTATTACAGAGAAAAGGGAATCATTTAACCATTAAATAAACCCAATAGGGCTGTTCTGCCCCCAATAACGGATCCCATACCTGTATTCGTCCAAATCTTTTACGAATGATTTGGGGTTTGGCCAAATCCCAAAGTAGTGCCTTCGGCCCATCCCTACATTTTGCACACAATTAACATATAAAAATCCCAGAAAATATTCATTTCATACATTTGACATAAATTTCTCCAAATAAAATAAGTGAAGTGAGTGGCGTCGCTGCTCAGGGAGTCACGGAGCTACGGGTGTTGGGGGACTCGTATTATTCCTGGTGCTTTCGACACCCCTTTGATTCATGGCTCTTGTAATCCCGTCCCAGACCCCAGCAGCGATCGCTCTTTTTATGATTCATTGTTTCTGTAAAACAGTTTTCTACTGGCTCCGACGTCCTAAGGCTTTCCTTTAATTGAATTATAGGGTCTCTGCCAGCTCTCCGTGTTTCATGCAAAGGAAATATAAAATGGATCGGAATAGCCTCCCCTTTCCTTTAAGTACACGCAGAAAGCCTATAAATTCAATTACAAAGACCCTCCGGGCACAGTGTCCTTTTGTTAAAGTTAAGGTGGACATTTCAAATATTTCAGCCGATCTCTCTTCGCTGTATGATTATCACATCTAACCAAAGGGCAAATGGGCTTATGGAGATTCTAATGTTTTTCCTTCAAATAACATTATCTACTTGCCCTTGCTTTCCAAAGAATGGTTTTAGTGTGTTCATATATATTTTATTCATATATATATGATGTACTGTATATAGAGGGGGGAGAGAGAGCTGGAGAGATGAGAGTTGCCATACTCAGTCTCTCAGTTCTCTCTCTCAGTCAGCGAGACCGGTGATATATAGAGGGCTCTTTTTGGGATGGTGGAGATCCCTAACGTGGCAATCTAACGGTCAAACAGTTGTTTTACAGGTGGTGGAAATATCCTAAACGGGTAGATTTAGGGGCTGATTTACTAAGACACGATTTCGAATCCGAATTGGAAAAATTCCGTTTGGAAACGAACATTTTGCGACTTTTTCGTATTTTTTGCGATTTTTTTCGGCGTCTTTACGATTTTTGTGTAAAAACGCAAGTTTTTCGGCGTCTTTACGATTTTTGCATAAAAACGCAAGTTTTTCGGCGTCTTTACGAAAGTTGCGCAAAGTCGCGATTTTTTCGTAGCGTTAACACTTGCGCGCAAAGTCGCGCCTTTTTCGTAGCGTTAAAACGTAAAAGGCGCGACATTTCGCGCAAGTTTTAACGCTACGAAAAAGGCGCAACTTTGCACGCAAGTGTTAACGCTACGAAAAAATCGCGACTTTGCGCAACTTTCGTAAAGACGCCGAAAAACTCGCGTTTTTACGCAACTTTCGTAAAGACGCCGAAAAACTCGCAAAATTACCGATCATTACGAAAAAAACGCAATCGGACGCATTTGGCCCGTTCGTGGGTTAGTAAATGTGCCCCTTAGTGTTTCCTATGTATTGGTATAGCCAGTGTTATCCTAAAGTGGTTTTTTATGTTTATATATATATATATATATATATATATATATATACACACACACACACACATATTTTTTTTTTGTGTAGCCAGTGTTTTCCCAAAGATAGCTCTCATTTAATCGAGAGTTATTCTAAAGTGATACTGTTTCATATGCATTGGTTTAGCCAGAGTTACCCTAAAGAAAGAGTTCTAGTGGCTCATATGCATTGGTTTAGCCAGAGTTACCCTAAAGAAAGAGTTCTAGTGGCTCATATGCATTGGTTTAGCCAGAGTTACCCTAAAGAAAGAGTTCTAGTGGCTCATATGCATTGGTTTAGCCAGAGTTATCCTAAAGAAAGAGTTCTAGTGGCTCATATGCATTGGTTTAGCCAGAGTTACCCTAAAGAAAGAGTTCTAGTGGCTCATATGCATTGGTTTAGCCAGAGTTACCCTAAAGAAAGAGTTCTAGTGGCTCATATGCATTGGTTTAGCCAGAGTTATCCTAAAGAAAGAGTTCTAGTGGCTCATATGCATTGGTTTAGCCAGAGTTACCCTAAAGAAAGAGTTCTAGTGGCTCATATGCATTGGTTTAGCCAGAGTTACCCTAAAGAAAGAGTTCTAGTGGCTCATATGCATTGGTTTAGCCAGAGTTACCCTAAAGAAAGAGTTCTAGTGGCTCATATGCATTGGTTTAGCCAGAGTTACCCTAAAGAAAGAGTTCTAGTGGCTCATATGCATTGGTTTAGCCAGAGTTACCCTAAAGAAAGAGTTCTAGTGGCTCATATGCATTGGTTTAGCCAGAGTTATCCTAAAGAAAGAGTTCTAGTGGCTCATATGCATTGGTTTAGCCAGAGTTACCCTAAAGAAAGAGTTCTAGTGGCTCATATGCATTGGTTTAGCCAGAGTTATCCTAAAGAAAGAGTTCTAGTGGCTCATATGCATTGGTTTAGCCAGAGTTACCCTAAAGAAAGAGTTCTAGTGGCTCATATGCATTGGTTTAGCCAGAGTTACCCTAAAGAAAGAGTTCTAGTGGCTCATATGCATTGGTTTAGCCAGAGTTACCCTAAAGAAAGAGTTCTAGTGGCTCATATGCATTGGTTTAGCCAGAGTTACCCTAAAGAAAGAGTTCTAGTGGCTCATATGCATTGGTTTAGCCAGAGTTACCCTAAAGAAAGAGTTCTAGTGGCTCATATGCATTGGTTTAGCCAGAGTTACCCTAAAGAAAGAGTTCTAGTGGCTCATATGCATTGGTTTAGCCAGAGTTATCCTAAAGAAAGAGTTCTAGTGGCTCATATGCATTGGTTTAGCCAGAGTTATCCTAAGAAAGAGTTCTAGTGGCTCATGCATGTTAGCCAAGTTCTAAAGAAGGTTCTAGTGGCTCATATGCATTGGTTTAGCCAGAGTTACCCTAAAGAAAGAGTTCTAGTGGCTCATATGCATTGGTTTAGCCAGAGTTACCCTAAAGAAAGAGTTCTAGTGGCTCATATGCATTGGTTTAGCCAGAGTTACCCTAAAGAAAGAGTTCTAGTGGCTCATATGCATTGGTTTAGCTAGTGTTATCTTAAAGCAGTGTCTTTAGATTCTCAAATGTATTGACATAGTTAGAGTTATCCTAAAGATAGCTTTCTTTATAGCCAGAGTTATCCAAAAGTGGAACAGGCAGCTTTAATGTATTGGTGTAGCCAGAGCCTAAAATGGAACAGGTAGCTTTAAAGTATTGGTGTAGCCAGAGTTATTCTAAAGGAGTACCTCTTGCTCTTTGCAGCTAGAGTTATCCTAAAGTGGTACGGTTAGCTTTATTAAATAGGGGTAGCCAGACTAAAGCGGTAGCTCTAGCTATTCATGTGTATGTATGTAGCCACCGTTATCCCAAAGCTAGCTGTCATTGTAGCCAGAGTTTTCCTAAAGTGCTAGCTCTAGTTTCCATATGTAGTTGTGTAGCCAGAATTATCCTGAAGTGGTAGCTTTAGTTTTGCCTATGGATTTGTGTTGCCACTGTTATTGTCACCAATTGCCAACCCTGAGTGTAATAGTCAAACAAAATGTGAAATGTCTAATATTTCAGACAGAAGCATGTATTGTATTTATATTTTCCCTTTTCAGACCTGAAATCATTTCTATAAATGGACCAAAAGATGCCCTGGCCCTCACATTTCTGGTTTTCTCCATGCCTCGGTGGTACTGTATCTCCTTTTACAGACTGGTATCTGGAATTGCGCACCATCCCCTATACAATTAAACATAGCAGAGCAATCTCATTTAGCATGATCTGCCTTGCCAGGATCCTGTTTAGCTTCCATCAGTTGCCTGATTCCCAGCCAGTTACGAGCTTGGCACTCCTGTTGCGCGGCACTCGTTCTCTGCCTCGGGGCTGCCGTAATGGCCCATTCACCGAGGGGGATTATTCAGGTGCTGCTCAATGGAGCATATACTAACACATCGAATGACCCATTGCTTGGGATTAAATATGCCACACTCCACTAACACGAGGCGTTTTATGTACTCTATCGCTTTGCAAGGCAATCACACCAGCAGGAGAGTGGAACCAGGGATGGCAGTGGCAATGAGACAGATCTGAAAATACTGGGCATATATAGAGGGAACTGTCTTATTTCCCACCCAGACGCGGATCGTTGTGCAGCATAGCTTTGATAGCTCAAGCGTGAGCTTGAATGGGACTTCCAGACAGATTTTATTCCACTTAGAAATGTGCAAAATCACTGAAGAGCTGCTTTCTCACCCAAGTTATGTTATTGACTGTTACAGGTGTAGCACATGTTACTAGGCTGTCCCACACAGTTTATTATTGTTCCTACTGATGTCCAAGGGTATCGCAGATAATTGTTATTGCTCATACTGATACCTGAGGGTTTCTCAGAAGTTTTCATTGTTCCTACTTATAACCAAGGCTATCACACAAGTTATATTTGACTCTACTGAAAACCAAAGGTATCTCAGATAGTTTGCCCATACTGATACCTAAGGGTTTCTCATTGTTCCTACTTATAACCAAGGCTATCACACATAGTTTTATTTGACTCTACTGAAAACCAAGGGTATCTCAGATAGTTTGCCCATACTGATACCTGACGGTTTCTCAGATAGTTTTCATTGTTCCTACATATACCTGAGGGGTATCTGAGGGTATCTCAGATAGTTATCATTGATCCTTATAATAACCAAGGTTATCTCAGATAGTTTGCCCATACTGATAACTGAGGGTTTCTCAGATAGATTTCATTGTTCCTACTTATAACCAATGCATAGTTATATTTGACTCTACTGAAAACCAAGGGTATCTCAGGTAGTTTGCCCATACTGATACCTATTAACTTATAACCAAGGCTGTCACACATAGTTATTATTGAGTTGTTATTGCACATACTAATAACCAAGAGTATCTCAGATATGTATCATTGGTCCTACTCATAACCAAGGGTATCTCAGATAGTTGGCATTAATCCTACTGATAACCAAGGGTATCTCAGATAGTTATCATTGATCCTTCTAACAACCAAGGGTATCTCAGATAGGTATCATTGATCCTACTGATAACCAAGGGTATCTCAGATAGTTGGCATTAATCCTACTGATAACCAAGGGTATCTCAGATAGTTATCATTGATCCTTCTAACAACCAAGGGTATCTCAGATAGGTATCATTGATCCTACTGATAACCAAGGGTATCTCAGATAGTTATCATTGGTTCTACTGATAACCAAGGGTATCTCAGATAGTTATCATTGGCCCTACTGATAACCAAGGGTATCTCAGCTAGTTATCGTTGATCCTACTGATAACCAAGAGTATCTCAGATAGTTATTATTACTGAAACTGATAACCAAGACTATCCCAGATAGTTGTGATTGCCTATACTAACATCCAAAGGTTTCCCAAATAGTTATAATTACCCATATTGATAACCAAGAGTACCCCAGACAGTTATCTTTGCCCATACTAATATCCGAGGGTATCCCAGTAAAAATATTCAAGGGTATCGCAGCTTATCGCAAATTTTTACCTATTTTCAGTTGACCACACCCTAAAGTTAATAGACTCCTCCCAGCTAATTCAGCCTGCTGGTTTCTTGTAAGAGGATTGACAGGAGGCCTATGGCAGGAGATATGGAAGGGGGTTACTGGTATCGTAAGAACGAAAATCTAGTGGAAGGAGCAAAGGCAATTGTTATACATTTCTACATTTATATTTAAGTAGGAAAAAAATCCCTTCTAGAGCCTTGAATCATTCGCCCTCCCATTCCATTTGGATCCGAGTAAAATGTGGGAAATTCTCCAAGTGGAAAGAATAATTAATTCCCCTTTTTATTATTTTTTTCCTCCGCCGTTTATGTTCTGTCCCCAATCCACCAAACAATAACAAAGGGACGGTGAAACAGTTCTCATTTCTTATTATAAAGCCGGTCTCCTTGTTCTCTGCCCAGAAACGAAATCGCCCCGGTCATCTGGCAGCGAGCAGGCTGGCGACTGGGTTGTCATAAAGAAAACGCCAGCGCATACAAAATTACAATGTAAATATTTAATGAAGAGCCGCACCAGGAGATGGGCAGTTGTTCATTAAGGCCTGATTGGCGGTGCCACCAGTGCCCAACAGGAATCATCAGCTTCTAATGAACAAGCCGTTTAATATGTTTCTATTTTCGCTGTCGCCTAACCAATCACCCGCCTGAACTCGGCAAATCCCGCCTTTCCGATTCTGTCGTGTTTGCAGCATTACCATAAAACAGGGGCCGCAGAAGACCACCCTAAAGGTGTTTTCTAAACCGGAGCGGACAATTCTGGACTTACGTCCACACCTATGCCATGAAACATATTCTGTGTCTTATCCTGAAGCACCCATGGGTGCCAAAGGGGCATATTTATAAAATATAAACAGAGGAATCATTTCATCCCTATGGATGAATCAAACCCTGTCTTTATTTTCTAATCCAGTTAGGAAGAGTAAATCGACTATTGATGTTTTGTTTCTTGTTGATACAATTATTGGAGTCTTGAAATCCTATTATCAGTAAGATTTTATTTCCTGGGGGACAGAGATTTGGGGTGAGTGCTTATTTGTGCCCTGGGTACCCCTGGAACTATAGCGGGGTGACTGTTACCCCAATGTTTCTATATATCTGTAACCTTGTTATGGGCTAAGGGGGCCCAGCCTGAAGGCCAGTTAGGGGGAGATTTGGGGTGAGTGCTTATTTGTGCCCTGGGTACCCCTGGAACTATAGTGGGGTCACTGTTACCCCAATGTTTCTATATATCTGTAACCTTGTTATGGGCTAAGGGGGCCCAGCCTGAAGGCCAGTTAGGGGGAGATTTGGGGTGAGTGCTTATTTGTGCCCTGGGTACCCCTGGAACTATAGCAGGGTGACTGTTACCCCAATGTTTCTATATATCTGTAACCTTGTTATGGGCTAAGGGGGCCCAGCCTGAAGGCCAGTTAGGGGGGGATTTGGAGTGAGTGCTTATTTGTGCCCTGGGTACCCCTGAAACTATAGCGGGGTGACTGTGACCCCAATGTTTCTATATATCTGTAACCTTGTTATGGGCTAAGGGGGCCCAGCCTGAAGGCCAGTTAGGGGGGGATTTGGGGTGAGTGCTTATTTGTGCCCTGGGTACCCCTGGAACTATAGCGGGGTGACTGTTACCCCAATGTTCCTATATATCTGTAACCTTATTATGGGCTAAGGGGGCCCAGCCTGAAGGCCAGTTAGGGGGGGATTTGGGGTGAGTGCTTATTTGTGCCCTGGGTACCCCTGGAACTATAGCGGGGTGACTGTTACCCCAATGTTTCTATATATCTGTAACCTTGTTATGGGCTAAGGGGGCCCAGCCTGAAGGCCAGTTAGGGGGGGATTTGGGGTGAGTGCTTATTTGTGCCCTGGGTACCCCTGGAACTATAGCGGGGTGACTGTTACCCCAATGTTTCTATATTTCTGTAACCTTGTTATGGGCTAAGGGGACCCAGCCTGAAGGCCAGTTAGGGGGCATTTGGGGTGATTGCTTATTTGTGCCCTGGGTACCCCTGGAACTATAGCGGGGTGACTGTTACCCCAATGTTTCTATATATCTGTAACCTTGTTATGGGCTAAGGGGGCCCAGCCTGAAGGCCAGTTGGGGGGGATTTGGGGTGAGTGCTTATTTGTGCCCTGGGTACCCCTGGAACTATAGCAGGGTGACTGTTACCCCAATGTTTCTATATATCTGTAACCTTGTTATGGGCTAAGGGGGCCCAGCCTGAAGGCCAGTTAGGGGGGGATTTGGGGTGAGTGCTTATTTGTGCCCTGGGTACCCCTGGAACTATAGCGGGGTGACTGTTACCCCAATGTTTCTATATTTCTGTAACCTTGTTATGGGCTAAGGGGGCCCAGCCTGAAGGCCAGTTATGGGGGGATTAGGGGTGAGTGCTTATTTGTGCCCTGGGTACCCCTGGAACTATAGCGGGGTGACTGTTACCCCAATATTTCTATATATCTGTAACCTTGTTATGATGTAAGGGGCCCTGACCACAGGTTCAACCTCTAAGAAAGGCTACCCACAATTCCAGCTCTGCGGGTGACCCCACTATTTCCAGGGCCTAGAGCATCCAACTTGAACGGAACCCTGTCTGATTATCCGTCTGGCTCTGCACAAGTGCCCCTGTACCAATAGATTACAGTAAGTACAAAGAAAACACCGGATCCAGCACCGCACTGTAAGCCCTTAAGCCCGGTGCCACAGCGCTGAGAGACAAAGGGAAAAAAAATATAGATTTGACTGCCTATTAATTTAAATCAAAGCCCCAGAAGAAGCCAATGAACTGTAATTTATGAGCTGTCAAATCCTGAAAAATTCCTTTTGACACTTTGTACTTTCGGTTATTACAGGCTTTCCTGCGGGGCGATGGCGAAATCCTACACGGAGCCTCATAATACAGAAAGCCGGGGGTGGAGCCATAATTATGTTTTCAGTTTGGAACCTTCCATTTCCCCCATTTAATCATTTCACCTGCGCACCTAACTCCCTATCAATTTGAGGGTCAAGGGGTGACCCGTTCGGTACAATTCATTCCTGCGACGCCGGAACAATAGAGACAGAAAATGTATTGCGCTATTTACAGGCTCCGATCACTGCCGGAATCATGTTCCAAGAAGTACAATATAATCTCTGACTCTATTAACTCCATCTCTGCCGCAGACACAACATAAATAAAGGCAAACTCATATATATTTAAAGGGAAACTGCACCCAAACACTGTTTTTTGTATACTGAAAGAAAATGTTATTCTTAGCCAGGTCCCAATAGATAATAATTAAAAAATGTCAGTGGTTTAAAGTTATTTGTGAATATAATTGATATTGACAGCAGTGTCTGTGCAGCCATTTCTGTTCTCTAACTCCTGAAACAATGTTGCAAGTCCTGGGGGAGGAGCCGAGTTCTGCTACATTGTTTCAAAAGACAGAACCAGAGAACAGGAAGGGTAAGACAGACACAGCTTTCCATAGGAATTACATTCATAAATAACTTTGAAAATATTGGGGGAAAATGCTTAGAATTCCATTTTCTTTCATTATTGTTATTGGGTGGAAGTTTTCCCATTTAAAGGGTACAGGCATGGGATCCTTTATCCGGAAACCCATTATCCAGAAAGTTCCGAATTACAGAAAGGCCATCTCCCATAGACTCCATTATAAGCAAATAATTCTAAAAATTACTTCCTTTTGCTCTGTAATAATAAAACAGTACCTGTACTTGATCCCAACTAAGATATAATTACCCCTTATTGGGGCAGAACAGCCCTATTGGGTTTATTTCATGGTTAAATGATTCCCTTTTCTCTGTAATAATAAAACAGTACCTGTACTTGATCCCAACTAAGATATAATTACCCCTTATTGGGGGCAGAACAGCCCTATTGGGTTTATTTAATGGTTAAATGATTCCCTTTTCTCTGTAATAATAAAACAGTACCTGTACTTGATCCCAACTAAGATATAATTACCCCTTATTGGGGCAGAACAGCCCTATTGGGTTTATTTCATGGTTAAATGATTCCCTTTTCTCTGTAATAATAAAACAGTACCTGTACTTGATCCCAACTAAGATATAATTACCCCTTATTGGGGCAGAACAGCCCTATTGGGTTTATTTCATGGTTAAATGATTCCCTTTTCTCTGTAATAATAAAACAGTACCTGTACTTGATCCCAACTAAGATATAATTACCCCTTATTGGGGCAGAACAGCCCTATTGGGTTTATTTAATGGTTAAATGATCCCCTTTTCTCTGTAATAATAAAACAGTACCTGTACTTGATCCCAACTAAGATATAATTACCCCTTATTGGGGCAGAACAAGTCTATTGGGTTTATTCAATATTTAAATGATTTTTAGCAGATTTAAGTTATGGAGATCCAAATTACGGAAAGATCCCTTATCCGTAAAACCCCAGGTCCCAAGCATTCTGGATAACAGGTCCCACACCTGTATTATGATCCAATGATTTCCGTTGGTGCGGGGCAGATTTCTGTTACTAAATACTTTACATTTTGAGAATATGATGGATTACCAACCTAATTAATTAGTTTCTTTTACCTTGCTGAGCTTACTTATACTTGCCAATGTGCCTATGCAAACCACATGGCAACACCTACTCAATATGGAGGCTGTCGATTAAATTGACAGATATTCTGTGTCCCTAAAGGTTAGTTGATCATGTAAAGAATAAATGTGTATTAACAGCTTATAGGGGCGACATCCAGAAGCTGAAATGGCTGCTGGGAATTGTAGTTTAGCAGCAGCTGAGGCTCCACAGGTTGGAGATGCCACGGTATGTCTGACTAGCAACACAGTGTCAGGCATTACGGCTAAAAAAAAAAAGGCAGGGAAAAAAAGCAGCAGCCATCAGGAGAGAGATCCATTCAAAAGCCATAAGAGGCGACGGGGAAGGGCGCACATGGTTCATTTAGATCAGCCTCCGGGGTGTCATAAGGCTCCAAGAGCTTCACAAAGTGCTGCTGAGCGACTTAAGAAACTCCGGAACTGTTTTAATGAACCATTTCTCCCCAAGCCCTGGAGTGCCTGATCATTGCTATTATACTATGAAAAATAACCGCACACCGAGGAGCATAGCGATTTAGAGGCTTCCGTTGGCTTGGGGTTAGGCCAAATTTCCCTTCGTTGCTTGATTTTGCTCGTGATGAATTCTTCTATTTACATCTTCGCTTGCATATCCAAGCCGGCCCTGGTTACAGGAATCCTAGGGCAAACCTGCCGGCTGTAACCTTCCGAGTGCCCAATTAGGCTGTACATTATGGTGGCCCCAACATTTCCAGCCTCCAATAAGGAGAACGAAGAAAGAAAAATAAGTTTTGTGCTTAGTCTGAACCTCTTTAGTATAAAATGGGTCCTCTCTGAACATAGCTACCCAAGGGCTTCCTGCATGGGGGCCCTTTAGTTCTATATTCCCCTCAGAAGGGCTAGAAGATACTTTAGCTTCCGTTTTATAACCAAGGAAGGGTCACAAGTTGGACAATACTGATACACAGGGTTACTGTCTCCCTCCTGCCCAACTGTTGTCATTTTACCCACTTGTCTCCTACATTTGACTTCCCACTCAACTGTTGCCAACTTGCCATAGTGTTGACATGTTAACCTATACCCTACTGTCTTCATCTTGCTCTATGGGAAGAATGTGGGAATGCAGAGAAGCGCACTACAAATATAGCTTGTAGTAGGACAAGATGGAGACGGTAGAACAGGATGGGCACAGAAGAGTAAGATGCGGAAAGTTATGAGATGATGGAGACAGTAGAGCAAAATGGAGACAGTAGTTCAAGATAGAGACAGTAGAACAGGATAAGGACAGTAGACTACAATGGAAAAAGCAGGAAAAGATGGAGACACTAGAGCAAGATGGAGACAGTAGAACAGGGTTGGCACATTAGGGCAAGATGGAGACAGTAGGGCAAGATGGAGACAGAAGGGCAGGATTGGCACAGTAGAGTAAGATAGAAAAAGTAGAAAAAGATGAAGACTGTAGAGCAAGATGTAGACAGTAGAGCAGGTTTGGCACAGTAGAATAAGATAGAAAAAGTAGAAAAAGATGAAGACAGTAGAGGAAGATGGAGACAGTAGGTCAAGATGGAGATAGTAGGACAAGTTGACGACAGGGCAAGATGCAGACAGTAGGCAAGATAGAGACAGGTCAAGATGAAGACAGTAGGACAGGATGGGAACATTTGGAAAGGATGGGGACATTAGGACAGTAGATTGAGATGATGACAGTAGGGCAAAGTGGCAGGAGTAGGACAAGAAGAAGACAACAGGACATGATGGGACTCGCAGATCAAGTTGGATACATTAGGACAAGATAGAGACAGTAGGCAAGATAGAGAGGCCAATATGGAGACAGTAGGACAGTAGATTGAGATGGAGACTGTATGGGAAAATGTCAGGAGTAGGACAAGATGAAGACAATAGGACAAGATAGTCTTGTTTATATGCATGTTGGCCAACCTTCGACGTCCACTTCTAATTATTCAGTCCAGAATTGAGCATCATGACCCTAATGAGATGTAAGTAGTTAATGTCTAATGACTAAGATCAAAAAAGGTTGGCAGAGAAGGAAGCCCCTGTCCCTGCCTGCAAAAGGGGAAAACAAATACAAGATAAACCCCCCCCCCCATTTATAATTCTGGTATCTCGTCCCCTTAAAGACGAGGAAAAGTGGAAGTGGATGAGTCTCACGCTTGAGAAAGTTACGGATCCATGTTCAATTCTCCCGTCTTTATTCCCTCTCAAAAGAAATTGAATTTTTAAGCACCCCGAACAAGGGATTAGCGATTGGCAGCTCCTCCGCTCCTTGTCTCCCCCCCCCCCCTTCAGCGAATCCTATTTAATCACAGAGTTTAATATTAAGCGAGCTCTGACTGCGCCGTCTGTCTGGGCGCCGAGCGGGAATGATAGAGACGAGGGAAGGGAGATAGCACTTAAGTTGGAGCAATTGTGAAGAAGCGTTTCAATTACCCTTTGTGAAGTCTTGAAAGAGCCATCGTTAATTTGATGTGAAAAGTCATTAGGGCAGAAGCAAGGGGGAAAATGTGGCCTTTTTTATTTTTCTGCGAGTCGAAACGACGCACTCGGCTTATAATGAAATATCTGCATAGAGATTATGGTTTCAACCATATACACACACATATATATACATATATATATATAATACAAAAGAGCCCTCACTATCCTGTAAATTATACCCTTATAAACGGTGCTTAGTGATGTCATCAGTTATAATCGGTGCTTGGTGATGTCATTTATGTCACGTGACTTACTTGATGTAAAGTATGAGGATATTAGAAGTCACTTCGGAGTTTCATGGCTATAGACCAAGTGCTTCTATACAGGTGATGGGACTCCTCGGTGACCTATAATATCCTTATATTTTACAATAGGGGGTACTTTATCCTAGGGATGCACCGAACCCAGTTTTTGGGTTCAGCCGAACCCTCGAATCCACCCCGGTGGATACTAAACTATCAAAAAATCGTTTAGCATGCTGAATGCAGCAAAACCGAATACCGCCCCGAATCCTGGATTTGGCGCATCCCTACTTTATTCACTATATAATACACAAGAGCCATGAATATCTAGTAAATTATATGGGCTTAGTGATGTCATCAGTTATAATCAATGCTTAGTGATGTCATTTCTGTCACATGACTCACTTGTGTATTATAATAAATAATGTATCCCCTGTTGTAAAATATAGGGATATTAGAAGTCACCTTGGAGTTCCATGACCTTGGCCTATGGCCTCGTGCTTTTATACAGTCATGGAACTCCTCAGGGACTTATAATATCCCTATATGTTACAATAGGGGGCACTTTATTCACTATATATTATAAGGAACTCCTCGGGGACTTATAATATCCCTATATGTTACAATAGGGGGTACTTTATTCACTATATATTATAAGGAACTCCTCGGGGACTTATAATATCCCTATATGTTACAATAGGGGGCACTTTATTCACTATATATTATAAGGAACTCCTCGGGGGCTTATAATATCCCTATATGTTACAATAGGGGGCACTTTATTCACTATATATTATAAGGAACTCCTCGGGGGCTTATAATATCCCTATATGTTACAATAGGGGGCACTTTTTCACTATATATTATAAGGAACTCCTCGGGGGCTTATAATATCCCTATATGTTACAATAGGGGGTACTTTATTCACTATATATTATAAGGAACCCCTCGGGGACTTATAATATCCCTATATGTTACAATAGGGGGTACTTTATTCACTATATATTATAAGGAACCCCTCGGGGGCTTATAATATCCCTATATGTTACAATAGGGGGCACTTTATTCACTATATATTATAAGGAACCCCTCGGGGACTTATAATATCCCTATATGTTACTATAGGGGGTACTTCATTCACTATATATATGCACCAATGGGAGGGAAGGCACCGCCTCCCACCATACCCCTGTATATTAGTATATACACAAGCCTTCCCTGGTCTCAGTTGCCCCTGCCCCGGGGGCAGATCAGGCTGTTCAGTGTATATATATATATATATATACAGTAGCGCAGAAGCGGGACGGGGAGGAATCCATCACCTGAGCGGGCGTTTTATCATCCTGTCATACACTCGCCTGCTCGACACGACTGCAGCCTGTTCTAAGAGGAAGCAATTAATGATTTGTTTTAGCTAATTGCAAATTAGTTAATTATCTCCCCTACCACCAGAAAATTGCCGGCACCGTTCAGGAGGCTGTTTTCCCCAATTCACGCGGGGGGATTAAGAAGTAACTAAATCCTAATTGGTTGCACGGCGCTGGCAGGGTTAATCGCCAAGGCTTAACCCCTTCAGGGTCTGCAGGCACTAAGTTTGCCCAGGAGCAGTAACCCATAGTAACCAGTAAGATGTTTGCTTTTAAACAGGTGACCAGTAAATGCTACCTGCTGATTGGTTGCTATGGGTTACTGCTCCTGGGCAAACGTAGTGCCTTTTATTACATAACCCCATCAGTATGTTATAGATCTAGTAACTTTGCAATTGGTTTTCTTTATTTATAGTTACAGTAGTTATCGTTTTATTTTGCCTTCCTCTTCTGCCTCTTTGCAGCTTTCAAATGGGGGTCACTGACCCCGGCAACCAAACCCTATTGCTCTGTGAGGCTCCAGTTTTATTGTTATTGTTTTTTTTTACTACTTGTCTTTCTATGCAGGCCCTCTTTTCTTATTGCCATCTCTTATTCAAACTACTGTCTGGTTGCTAGGATAAATTGCTCCATAGCAACCAGATAGCTGCTGGACAAAAAATGCTTTTTAAAAAAATGAAGACCAATTGCAAATTGTCTTATCGACATCAATATATACATACACTATCTACATCATACTAATAGTTAATATCCTGCATGGCTTATTTGCAATTTAGATGCATGCCGCAGACTGAACTGATTTATGAGCAGCCATGCAGCCCGCATTTAAATGAATTGCTAAGTAGCCATGCAGGGTGTGGATTCAATATGTAGCCGGTATTAAAGGGGTGAAGCGGCAACCTCAAATGTGTATGTTTCCAACATGACAAACACGCGCAGGCGATTTCTGCATTCAGTTGTCCCCAAAATATGGTAAGCATCTCCTAATTTTGTTCCAGAAGACAGAAAACTCTTTGTGGGCATGCTCAATAAGCAGCAGTCAGAGGACGACGTGCGCCGGCTATTCGAAGCTTTTGGGAACATCGAAGAGTGCACAATCCTGCGAGGGCCCGACGGGAACAGCAAAGGTACAGGCATAGCCCCCATTATCTCTCCTGGCGTAACCACTGGCGTAACTATAGGGGAAGCAGCTTCCTCTATAGAAATGAAAGCCCCTTCCTCCCCCTCCCTCTCCTCTCTCTCCTCTCTCCTCTCCCCCCTCCCTCCTCTCTACCCTCCCCTCTCTCCTCTCCCCCCTCCCCTCTCTCCTCTCCCCTCTCTCCTCTTCCCCCTCCTCTCTCAACTCACCCCCCCTCCCCTCTGTCCTCTCCCCTGTCCCCTCTCAACTCTTCCCCCTCCCCTCTCTCACCTTTCCCCACTCCCCTCTCTCCCCTTTCCCCACTCCCCTCTCCCCCCTCCCATATCTCCTCTCCCCCTTCCCTCCTCTCCCTTCTCTCCTCTCCCCCTCCCTACTCTCCTCTTCCCCCTCCCCTCTCTCCCCTTCCCTCTCTCCTCTGCCCCCTCTCCGCTCTCCCCTCCTCTCTCCTCTCCCCCCTCCCCTCTCTCCTCTTCCCCCTCCCCTCTCTCCTCTTCCCCCTCCCCTCTCTCCCCTTCCCTCTCTCCTCTCCCCCCTCCCCTCTCTCCCCTTCCCTCTCTCCTCTGCCTCCCCTCCTCTCCCCCTCCACTCTCTCCTCCCTCTCCCCCTCCACTCTCTCCCCCTCCCCTCCCTTCTCCCTCTCCTCTCCCCCCTCTCCTCTCCCTCCTCTCCTCCACAGCTGCTTTCCTACCTGGGAGTAGTGAACGGGGGGGGGGGGCAAGTAGGGAGAGGTTTGCGCCGGGCACTTCCAAAAATATTTTCCGGGGGGCCCAGCATACGGGATGTTGGTATTGGGGGCAATTTAGTAGCAGGGGCAAAGTATGGGTCATTAGACATGGAGAAGAGTTTGCCCCAGGCAATACACATGGCATAAATATCAGGGGCACAGGGTGTGTTACTGCACTGAGGGCAGAAGTCATTGAGGCAAATTTGCCCTACAGGCCATAAAGCTTTATTACCCTGATGTAACTAGGATGTTCATGTATACTTTATATATATGTGCAAAGGGGCAATAAAATAACCCACCTATGAGCATTTAAGGGAGAGAGCACTTACCCAACATTCCCAGCACAAAAAAATACCAATGATAAATACCATTCTGTACTTCCCAATACTGCTTTGCCCCAGATCTGCCCAAACCCCACCCACTTCCCTTTTCCATTTTTGCCTTACACCTTGGGGCTATTGGGGGGCAGGGGTTACAGATAGGGTTGCCACCTCACCTCTTTAATACCAGGCGCAAATAGAATCCACATCCTGCATGGCTAATTAGCAATTCATTTAGATGCATGGCTGCACATAAATCAGTCCAGTCTGCAGCAGGCATGAAAATTCATTGTCAATTAGCCCTGCAGGGTGTGGATTTAATATGCGGCCAGTACTAAAGGGTTAAGGTGTCAGCCTTTATTACTGGTACAGTAATACTCCCGGCACCCCCCGTAAGGCTCCAGCTGCCCCGTTAGGGTGTGCAGTGACCGTACTGGGTCTGGGGCAGGAGAGAAGGCAACACAATGCAGATGACACTGAGTTCTGGATGATTTCCACCTCCTCCTCCTCCCTGAGCTGCTGCTTTCTAGGAATTGTGAGTCACGGTGTAATGATGTGAGCGGCCATCGATCCGCACACTGCGCTCTACACCCCCGGGGAGCTGCCTGATGCTTGTCACCTCGGATATATGACAGGGGGCTTTATTGAGCCGCCCCACAGTGAGACACTCCTGGAAAGCTCCAACTGCAGGGCAATACATCTTCCATGCCACCCTGGACACGGGTACTCGGCCATTCTCTGCCCCCCCCCATACAGCTGCACTGGCAGTCAGGGGTGAGGGGTACCGTAGGGAATATACACATCCCATGCATGGGACGGGGTACCTGTGTGCATAAATGTAGATGTATTCTGTACCCTGCACTCTTGGACTAATATACCTGCAGTACAGATACAAATCTCTTATGGACAGCCGCACAAGGGTTAACTCTTATGGTTAATACTTGGACAACCCTAATAAAGATGATAAAGATTTAATACGTGGACAGCCCTGATAAAGGGTTAACACTTGAACAGTTAATGCACAAGGAGCCCTTATAAAGGTGATAAAGGGTTAATACTTGGACAGCCCTAATAATGAGGTAACAGGCCCTGGTAAATGTTTAATGCATGAAGAGCACAATAGAGATGATGAAGGGTTAATACTTGAAGTCCAGCTATAGAGTTAGCATTTAGGCAGCCCAGAGAAAGGGTTAACAGAAGGAGGGTCAGGCTAGTCTGGGCAATGAAGGCAGAAAGGAGATGCAGCTATTGCATTCGGGGCAGGATGGAGACAGCAGGACAAGATGGAGACAGTAGGACAAGATGGGGACAGTAGGACAAGATGGAGACAGTAGGGCAAGATGGAGACAGTAGGGCAAGATGGAGACAGTAGGGCAAGATGGAGACAGTAGGGCAAGATGGGGACAGTAGGACAAGATGGAGACAGTAGGGCAAGATTGAGACAGTAGGGCAAGATGGAGACAGTAGGGCAAGATGGAGACAGTAGGGCAAGATGGAGACAGTAGGACAAGATGGAGACAGTAGGGCAAGATGGAGACAGTAGGGCAAGATGGGGACAGTAGGACAAGATGGAGACAGTAGGGCAAGATGGAGACAGTAGGGCAAGATGGAGACAGTAGGGCAAGATGGGGACTGTAGGACATGAGTTAGAGCAGGGCAATATGGAAGAAGGAAGGTAAGATGGAGAGATCAGGGCAGGAAAGAGACATCAGGGCAGGATGGAGACAGCAGGGCAAGATGGAGACAGTAGGGCAGGATGGAGACAGTAGGGCAAAGTGGAGACAGTAGGGCAAGATGGAGACAGTAGAGCAAGAAGGAGACAGTAGGACAAGATGGAGACAGTAGGGCAAGATGGAGACAGTAGGACAAGATGGAGACAGTAGGACAAGATGGAGACAGTAGGACAAGATGGAGACAGTAGGGCAAGATGGAGACAGTAGGGCAAGATGGGGACAGTAGGACAAGATGGAGACAGTAGGGCAAGATGGAGACAGTAGGGCAAGATGGAGACAGTAGGGCAAGATGGGGACTGTAGGACATGAGTTAGAGCAGGGCAATATGGAAGAAGGAAGGTAAGATGGAGAGATCAGGGCAGGAAAGAGACATCAGGGCAGGATGGAGACAGCAGGGCAAGATGGAGACAGTAGGGCAGGATGGAGACAGTAGGGCAAAGTGGAGACAGTAGGGCAAGATGGAGACAGTAGAGCAAGAAGGAGACAGTAGGACAAGATGGAGACAGTAGGGCAAGATGGAGACAGTAGGACAAGATGGAGACAGTAGGACAAGATGGAGACACTAGGGCAAGATGGAGACAGTAGGGCAAGAAGGAGACAGTAGAGCAAGATGGAGACCGTAGGGCAAGATGGAGACCGTAGGGCAAGATGGAGACAGTAGGGCAAGATGGGGACAGTAGTGCAAGATGGAGATAGTAGGGCAAGATGGAGACAGTAGGGCAGGATGAAGACAGTAGGGCAAAATGGAGACAGTAGGGCAAGATGGAGACAGTAGGGCAAGATGGTGACTGTCAAGTAAGATGGAGACATCAGGGCAAGATGTACGGCACAGGCCAGAACTTGTAGGGCAAGATGGAGACAGTTGGTTAAAATGGAGACAGTGTGGCAAGATGGAGACAGCAGGGCAAGATGGAGACAGTAGGGCAAGATGGAGACAGTAGGACAAGATGGAGACAGTAGGTTAAAATGGAGACAGTTGATTAAAATGGAGACAGTATGGCAAGATGGAGACAGTAGGACAAGATGGAGACAGTTGGTTAAAATGGAGACAGTGTGGCAAGATGGAGACAGCAGGGCAAGATGGAGACAGCAGGGCAAGATGGAGACAGTAGGGCAAGATGGAGACAGTAGGACAAGATGGAGACAGTAGGTTAAAATGGAGACAGTTGATTAAAATGGAGACAGTATGGCAAGATGGAGACAGTAGGGCAAGATGCTGACTGTCAAGTAAGATGGAGACATCAGGGCAAGATGTATGGCACAGGCCAGAACTGGTAGGACAAGATGGAGACAGCAGGGCAAGATGGAGACAGCAGGGCAAGATGGAGACAGCAGGGCAAGATGGAGACAGCAGGGCAAGATAGAGACAGTAGGGCAAGATGGAGACAGTAGGGCAAGATGGAGACAGTAGGACAAGATGGAGACAGCAGGGCAAGATAGAGACAGTAGGGCAAGATGGAGACAGTAGGGCAAGATGGAGACAGTAGGGCAAGATGGAGACAGTAGGACAAGATGGAGACAGTAGGGCAAGATGGAGACAGTAGGACAAGATGGAGACAGTAGGTTAAAATGGAGACAGTTGATTAAAATGGAGACAGTTGATTAAAATGGAGACAGTAGGGCAAGATGGAGACAGTAGGGCAAGATGGAGACAGTGGGGCAAGATGGAGACAGTAGGGCAAGATGGAGACAGTAGGGCAAGATGGAGACAGTAGGGCAAGATGGAGACAGTAGGGCAAGATGGAGACAGTAGGACAAGATGGAGACAGTGGGGCAAGATGGAGACAGTGGGGCAATATGGAGACAGTAGGGCAAGATGGAGACAGTAGGGCAAGATGAAGACAGTAGGGTAGATAATGACTGTGGGGTAGATGGAGACAGTGGGGCAGGATGGAAATTGTGAAGCAAGATGGAGACAGCAGGGTAGATGGAGCTAGTTGGGTGCATATAGACAGCTGCTAATAGTGCAACAAGACAGCCACAATGTTGTTGCCCCACATACAGCCCCTCAGTTCCCATTTCCAAATCCCACCCAACTCTATGGAGGGCACGGGAAACCCCAGTACAAGCACAGCCATTGGCCAATGCTCGGTTAGTGGGTTATGCAATTCAGGGGATACTGCAACGACCCTTTGTCCTGCCCCAAACCCAATCGCTGCTGCCAGCCCTGACTGTACCTGGCACTCAGGGCACTACTCTGTGCCTGGGATTAAAGGGCATGTAAACCTTCATTTCTTTATGTGGGATTAATGGCCATTATGTGAGTATAGAGAAAGCAAAGCCTATGGTATCCCCACTGTACTGTCTGTGATTGTAGCATTTCCCCTGTATGAACCCTGATTATAGAACAATTTATATATATATTGGTAGAATAAGCCATTTTCCTTACCCTGGGGGTCTGACCCTTGTTATTCTCTCTCCCGCCAGGGTGTGCGTTTGTGAAATATTCATCGCACGCGGAAGCACAGGCAGCTATCAACGCTTTGCACGGGAGCCAGACAATGCCGGTGAGTAGCCCTGTACCCGCAGCATTGCCCTGATCTACAGACAAACCCAGCCTGCTGGGTACATGAACCTTACAGACTAGTGTAAATGGGCTGGCTCATATACACACTTACAGCAGTTCTCATTTCTAATTTAGATTTGTAATGGAAGTGGCCTAGTAACTCTGCAGTTAATCTTTTAATATCCTTATCGTTTACAGTAGGGGGTACATTTTCCCTTATAATACATGAGTGATACTCAGAGTTCCCTGTATAACTCAGCCTGCAGCCTTGTGCCTTTATATGGGCACAGAACCCCTCAGTGACTGCTAATATCCTTATCATTTACAGTAGGGGGTACATTATCCCTTATAATACATGAGTGATACTCAGAGTTCCCTGTATAACTCAGCCTGCAGCCTTGTGCCTTTATATGGGGGGCACAGAACCCCTCAGTGACTGCTAATATCCTTATCATTTACAGTAGGGGGTACATTATCCCTTATAATACATGAGTGATACTCAGAGTTCCCTGTATAACTCAGCCTGCAGCCTTGTGCCTTTATATGGGGGGCACAGAACCCCTCAGTGACTGCTAATATCCTTATCATTTACAGTAGGGGGTACATTATCCCTTATAATACATGAGTGATACTCAGAGTTCCCTGTATAACTCAGCCTGCAGCAGGGGAGGGAGAGGGAGAGGGGAGGGGAGAGGGGAGGGAGGGGAGGAGGCTGCATTGCGAGTGGGATCAGGCTGAATACTAATGAAGAGCAGTGCATGTGCAATTCTTTTAAATTATGTAGAAAATCTCTTAATATTTTAGTGTTTACTGAAGGGCTCTGCATTCTGCTGCTCGCTCCATATAGATACAGATGATGTTGCTCCCCTGGTAAATCACTCACATTACAGAGGTCCCAAAAGGGATAAATACTCATGTTTTCCACACTGACAATTTCTGTAGGAAAGAAAAACACAGCGGCCTTGTACTTGTAGCTTTGGGCTGTGCACTTAGTGGGGCTCTATAGGAGCAGTCAGAAGCCTGAGGGCCAGCAGGTATAGTAGGGCAGGATAGAGACAGTAGGGCAATATGGAAACAGTAGGGCAGGATAGAGACAGTAGGGCAATATGGAAACAGTAGGGCAGGATAGAGACAGTAGGGCAATATGGAAACAGTAGGGCAGGATAGAGACAGTAGGGCAATATGGAAACAGTAGGGCAGGATAGAGACAGTAGGGCAAGATGGAGTCAGTAGGGTAGGATAGAGACAGAAGGGCAATATGGAAACAGTAGGGCAGGAAAGAGACAGTAGGGCAAGATGGAGACAGTAGGGCACAAATGAAGACAGTAGGGCAAGATGGAGACAGTAGGACATGATGGAGACAGTAGTGAAATATGGAGACAGTAGGACAAGATGGAGACAGTAGGGCAAGATGGAGAAAGTAGGGCAAGATGGAGAAAGTAGGGCAAGGTGGAGACAGTAGGACATGATGGAGACAGTAGGACAAGATGGAGACAGCAGTGAAATATGGAGACAGTAGGGCAAGATGGAGACTGTAGGGCATGATGGAGACAGTAGTGAAAGATGGAGACAGTAGTGAAAGATGGAGACAGTAGGGCAAGATGGAGACAATAGGACAAGATGTAGAAAGTAGGGCAAGATGGAGACAGTGGGACATGATGGAGACAGTAGGACAAGATTAAGACAGTAGTGAATTATGGAGACAGTAGGACATGATGGAGACAGTAGTGAAAGATGGAGACAGTAGTGAAAGATGGAGACATTATCACTTTATATCGGTGCTGTGTAACATGCAGCCGTTTAATTGTTGTTGAGATACAACTCCCAGAATCCTCTAATGTCTGAAGGCTTTTATGAATGGAAGCTGTAGCTCCACAACATCTAGAGGGCCATGGACTGACCATGTGTAATTCCTATAGAAAGTTGATGTACCAAGTCTACTTGGCTCCTCATTATTCCTGTCAGGTCTCCATTTCCCCTATATCTCCGCAGCTGTCAGGATTATTACCGCTCTGTGGATTTCTCTTCGCACAACATATGTTGCCTCCTAGTTTTGTAAAAAGGCAACTTTCTTTAATGAAAGTTATTTCCTCCGAGCCTCCCAGAGAAAAGCCACATTCTCATTTTAGCGCTATGGATATTCTTTACTTCCTATTGGCTCCAAAAGATGCCGTTGAGGAGGCAGAGGTTCTGGTTAAAGACAAGAACTTGCTGTATTGCATCTCCGATTGGACATCAGTGCATTCAGCCTCCCAAGGTAAAGCCTTTATGGATAAGTAAACCTTCTTTTTTTATCTTTAATATTGCTCTGTACATGCAGATTTATTTTGTTTCTCTATTACAAGCAGCTAAACTGTAGCTCTTTTAGTTACTTCCTAGTCTAGCATGAAGCTCTGCCCCATTTTGCTTTCTGAGCTTTCCTTCTCTCTCCAACTATGATGACCTCAAAGAGGTGCTGCCTGATTGATTTTAATTAGAGCAGAGGCAGTGAGCATGCCCAGTAGGTGCCTCTTTGAGATCTTCAGAGAGAGAATGAGGGGACGGAGCTTCACACTAGAAAAGGAAGTAACTAAAAAAGCTGCAGTTCAGCTGCTTGTAATAGAGAAACAAAATAAATCTGCATGCAGGGAGAAAGGTGTGCTATTCTGGGGGCTGTGCAGAGTAATGTTAGGGGATTTTAAAATAAATACTTACCCTTTTCGCTCCATTCAAATAACAAGGCCCTAACCCTATCGTGGCAGCTTGTTTTTCAATGGAATATTCCCTTCTCTCACCTTGATGATTCCGGGCACAACCTGATAGCACAGATCTTTGGGACACGGGCGGCCCTTTTGGAGCATTTAGCTTGGGCTTCCATTGCTCCGAGTTCCAACCTGGAGAGGTGGAGAAGGAGCCCCCTGCTATAAAAGCCTTACTTACCCTTTTAGCTACATTCAAATAACAAGGCCCTAACCCTATCATGGCATCTTGGTTTTCTATGGAACATTCCCTTCTCTCACCGGCACAACCTGATCTTTGGGACACGGGCGGCCCTTTCCGAGCATTTAGCTTGGGCTTCCTTTGCTCCGAGTTCCAAGCCGGAGAGGTGGAGAAGGAGCCCCCCTGCTATAAAAGCCTTACTTACCCTCTAGCTCCATTCAAATAACAAGGCCCTAACCCTATCGTGGCATCTTGGTTTTCTATGGAACATTCCCTTCTCTCACCGGCACAACCTGATCTTTGGGACACGGGCGGCCCTTTCCGAACATTTAGCTTGGGCTTCCTTTGCTCCGAGTTCCAAGCCGGAGAGGTGGAGAAGGAGCCCCCCTGCTATAAAAGCCTTACTTACCCTCTAGCTCCATTCAAATAACAAGGCCCTAACCCTATCGTGGCATCTTGGTTTTCTATGGAACATTCCCTTCTCTCACCGGCATAACCTGATCTTTGGGACACAGGCGGCCCTTTCCGAGCATTTAGCTTGGGCTTCCTTTGCTCCGAGTTCCAAGCCGGAGAGGTGGAGAAGGAGCCCCCTGCTATAAAAGCCTTACTTACCCTCTAGCTCCATTCAAATAACAAGGCCCTAACCCTATCGTGGCATCTTGGTTTTCTATGGAACATTCCCTTCTCTCACCGGCACAACCTGATCTTTGGGACAGGGGGCGGCCCTTTCCGAGCATTTAGCTTGGGCTTCCTTTGCTCCGAGTTCCAAGCCGGAGAGGTGGAGAAGGAGCCCCCCTGCTATAAAAGCCTTACTTACCCTCTAGCTCCATTCAAATAACAAGGCCCTAACCCTATCGTGGCATCTTGGTTTTCTATGGAACATTCCCTTCTCTCACCGGCACAACCTGATCTTTGGGACACGGGCGGCCCTTTCCGAACATTTAGCTTGGGCTTCCTTTGCTCCGAGTTCCAAGCCGGAGAGGTGGAGAAGGAGCCCCCCTGCTATAAAAGCCTTACTTACCCTCTAGCTCCATTCAAATAACAAGGCCCTAACCCTATCGTGGCATCTTGGTTTTCTATGGAACATTCCCTTCTCTCACCGGCATAACCTGATCTTTGGGACACAGGCGGCCCTTTCCGAGCATTTAGCTTGGGCTTCCTTTGCTCCGAGTTCCAAGCCGGAGAGGTGGAGAAGGAGCCCCCTACTATAAAAGCCTTACTTACCCTCTAGCTCCATTCAAATAACAAGGCCCTAACCCTATCGTGGCATCTTGGTTTTCTATGGAACATTCCCTTCTCTCACTGGCACAACCTGATCTTTGGGACAGGGGGCGGCCCTTTCCGAGCATTTAGCTTGGGCTTCCTTTGCTCCGAGTTCCAAGCCGGAGAGGTGGAGAAGGAGCCCCCCTGCTATAAAAGCCTTACTTACCCTCTAGCTCCATTCAAATAACAAGGCCCTAACCCTATCGTGGCATCTTGGTTTTCTATGGAACATTCCCTTCTCTCATCGGCACAACCTGATCTTTGGGACACGGGCGGCCCTTTTGGAGCATTTAGCTTGGGCTTCCATTGCTCCAAGTTCCAAGTCGGAGAGGTGGAGAAGGAGCCCCCCTGCTATAAAAGCCTGAGCTGCAATGCTCATTTGTATGTTATTAACAGCTCTTGTACAACATTGGCCGCACCTGAACACTTCCAATAAAGACAGAAAGTAATCAGGAGCAACAAAAAGTCTCCTTGAATGCAGAGGCACCTTTGAGTCACACACGGCTGCTCCCAATAAAAGAAGAACATATTTTGCGAAAACAAGATATTATCATCCCCTCAACGCGTGTGACTGCGCCAGCTGCCTGCCAGATGCCGGCAAGACGCTTCCCCCTCTCCCTTTTTGAACTTAAAGACAAAGACGCTCCTGGCTTGCCGTCAGCTCGGAGAAGGGAACGGAGCGGAATGTTAATCAACTTCCCCAAACCCCGAGGTTCCTCGCTGAGGGGGGAGGCTCTGTCGGCTCCGGAGAGACCTCCTGGATTCCTCCAAATGAAACTGTCTGCAGCTTGTCAACTGCTCGCTGGACGTTGGGTTCTAGGCCTGTATGTGTGAAACTGCCTGCCGTGCATTCATCAACTGTCAACTCACAGGTGCACCGCCAGTCTGCCACGCCAACAGCCAACTCTACATAATAACAATAATATAGAGATGTGGTTATTTTAACAACTATATATTATGCGGGACTGTACCTAAGGTACGTGGCCATGAATATTAGGGATGGATCAAATACAATATTTTTGGGTTTGGCCAAACCCCAAATCCTCTGTAAAAGTTTTGGATGAATACTGAACCGAAATCCAAACTTGCATGTGCAGATTAGGCCACGGGAGGGTTAAATGGAATGCTTCCGTGTTCACGTCATTTATGGATTTGGTTTGGATTTGGTTCGGCCAGGCACTTGGATTCGGCCAAATGTGAATCCTGCTGATAAAGGTCGAAACCCATACAATAGGTTACAAGGGCTCTGCCTGCAGAAGCTTACAGTCTAAAGCAGGGATCCTCAACCAGTGGCTCGGGGGCAACATGTTGCTCACCAACCACTTGGATATTGCTCTCAGTGCCCCCAAACCAGGTAGTTATGTTTGAATTCCTGACTTGAGTGAATAAAAACAAGATTTAGTACCAAATAAATCCCCCTGTAAGCTGATAGGGTGCACAGAGGCCAATCACAGCCCTTATTTGGCTCCTCCATGAACTTTTATGGTGCTTGTGTTGCTCCCCAAGTCTTTTTACATTTGACTGTGGCTCCCGAGTAAGAAAGGTTGGGGACCCCTGGTCTAATGGCAGGGATAAGTATGAAGAAAGGTAATAGTATATTGAAGTAAAAAGATAGGGGACATTACATTTATGGCTGTTAATAAGGAGAATTTTCTTTTGAGCAATGATAGGATCAGCAAGATGCCACATGAGAAGGCAGATTCCTGGCTTAGACTGTTGTAAAGGAGCTGGAAGGCAGAGAGGGGGGGGGTTTAAGGGAAACTTTGAAGCTAGGCAGGGTAAGGGTAATGAATTCTGCCTGTATGGGGCAGCTCTGGTGTACATGGGAGTCTGATTTAGGTTGATTTAGAGAGTATCTGGCTTGCAATGTAAGGTGGGTGAGAGTTATAGAGAGCTCTGCAGGTAGGGACCAAGACTTAAAATTGTTATGAGACTATAGAGAGAGAGAATATATAGTTGGCCACAGGCACAACAGAGGTGGTTTCATAGGCTTGCACTCTCATTTTGAATTCTACAGATGTGAGACTACTGAGTGTCAGGTGAATATGGAGGAATTCACACCAGTGATAGGCAGGGTTTGGGTTAGAATATGATCAGTTGGAGCTTTAGGAAGTGAGAGGACAACCAAGAGGATACTAGAGAGGCAAATTAATCCTTACAATATGGCAGAAGCAGAAAGATCAGAACAAGAGAATCATCAGCCTAAAGATGGTAAGGAGCTTGCCAAGAGACAGGGGTCTAAAGACAGGACAGGACATAGTGTTTGATGGAACCAAAAGGGTCTAAAGACAGGACAGGACATAGTGTTTGATGGAACGAGAAGGGTCTAAGGACAGGACAGGACATAGTGTTTGATGGAACCAAAAGGGTCTACAGACAGGACAGGATATAGTGTTTGATGGAACAAGAAGGGTCTAAAGACAGGACAGGACATAGTGTTTGATGGAACAAGAAGGGTCTAAAGACAGGACAGGACATAGTGTTTGATGGAATGAGAAGGGTCTACAGACAGGACAGGACATAGTGTTTGATGGAATGTGAAGGGTCTACAGACAGGACAGGACTTAGTGTTTGATGGAATGAGAAGGGTCTAAAGACAGGACAGGACATAGTGTTTGATGGAACGAGAAGGGTCTAAAGACAGGACAGGACATAGTGTTTGATGGAATGTGAAGGGTCTACAGACAGGACAGGACATAGTGTTTGATGGAATGAGAAGGGTCTAAAGACAGGATAGGACATAGTGTTTTATCGAATGAGAAGGGTCTAAAGACAGGACAGGACATAGTGTTTGATGGAATGAGAAGGGTCTAAAGACAGGACAGGACATAGTGTTTGATGGAAGGAGAAGGGTCTACAGACAGGACAGGACATAGTGTTTGATGGAACGAGAAGGGTCTAAAGAGAGGACAGGACATAGTGTTTGATGGAATGAGAAGGGTCTACAGACAGGACTCTGAGGATCTCCAGCACAGAGTCCAACTAGTGTGGAGGTTTCATCCCGGAAAGAGACAAAGAACGGTTGAACAGGAATGACCACAGGTAGGAGAGTGCTGTACTTTGTATGCCAGAAAGTTGGGTGTTACAGAACTGCTGCTGATCAAGTGTTCCCAAAGCAGCCCAGGGGACTAGAGGTAGAAGGTCAGACAGAGGTGGGCGGAGTAGGGAGCTGAAGGCATGGAACCCGCTTTTGCGTGTAGGAATACAAATGTTGTGAAATATACACCCTGTTTACCCTGCAGACCTCTAGGAGGCACTGTTTGAGTTATGTTTAATAAACCATATATACACGGAAACTTACCCTCTGTTAAAATTAAAGGGGAAGTATTGCCCATTAGGCAATCTTAGTGGAGAAATTAAAATGAAGATAATAGTGCCCCTTGGCCTGGGCACCAGCCAGGGGAAAAAAAACAACTTTTAATTCACTGAGGGACATCCAACACATTGGTACCTCCAGTGAATTTGCCTTTCCTTGTTCTTTAAAGCTTAGACTGGATTAGTAGCAGTAGGTTACTCCTCCTTGCAGATAGGTACCCATGTTACTGTGCTGCTTTATATGTGGCAGTATTAACGAGTCTAATGAAGTTGCACGTTTCTAGTCCAATTGGAAGGAAAAAAAACTTGAGCATTCACTCGCCCGCCTCGTTTTTCCACATTTACAGTCTCTCACTGCTTTAAGTGCCCTTCGGGTGTTTATAAAGCCTCTTGCCGAGGGGATTACTGGCTTCCCTGTTGTGCTATTGGTCATCCGAATGCCACGAATGCAAAGTCGTTTAGTTTTCCAGCAGAACTGGAACTGCTCCGCGTCCGTCCGTTGAGGATCAGCCTGATGGAAGATCACGATTTGCTTGAGATCAATGGCCCAGTGATAGATCCTAAACCTCTCTCCTGTGATGAATTAAAGGAAGGATGAGCTCTTTAGCAGTAATGAGCGGCAGGCTTTATGGCCAAGCAATATATGCTTTGATTTTGTGCTATTGTCTTTCTATGTGGGGATATTGTCTTGTTATTGGGTTTATGGGATTATTTCCGCTTGATCAAACTATGAACCGTGGAAAGTACGTGCAATTAACAGCAAGCAGAGTAAATGATAGAAGGGACTATAGAGCACTAATAAACTCAATTCTCCTGCATTGTCTTGGTGAAAAAGAGTCTGCTTCAGAGCATTACACCGGCTGCCTGTAGTAACAGTAGGATAATAGCCTCTGGGGCTGTGGGATAGTAGGGAGAGATGGTGCCTATAGTAGCAGTGGGGGGATAATAGCCTCTGGGAAGGGACTGGGGCTGTGGGATAGCAGGTATAGTAGGGAGAGATGGTGCCTATAGTAGCAGTGGGGGGATAATAGCCTCTGGGAAGGGACTGGGGCTGTGGGATAGCAGGTATAGTAGGGAGAGATGGTGCCTATAGTAGCAGTGGGGGGATAATAGCCTCTGGGAAGGGACTGGGGCTGTGGGATAGCAGGTATAGTAGGGAGAGATGGTGCCTATAGTAGCAGTGGGATAATAGCCTCTGGGAAGGGACTGGGGCTGTGGGATAGCAGGTATAGTAGGGAGAGATGGTACCTATAGTAGCAGTGGGGGGATAATAGCCTCTGGGAAGGGACTGGGGCTGTGGGATAGCAGGTATAGTAGGGAGAGATGGTGCCTATAGTAGCAGTGGGATAATAGCCTCTGGGAAGGGACTGGGGCTGTGGGATAGCAGGTATAGTAGGGAGAGATGGTGCCTATAGTAACAGTGGGGGGATAATAGCCTCTGGGAAGGGACTGTGGCTGTGGGATAGCAGGTATAGTAGGGAGAGATGGTGCCTATAGTAGCAGTGGGGGGATAATAGCCTCTGGGAAGGGACTGGGGCTGTGGGATAGCAGGTATAGTAGGGAGAGATGGTGCCTATAGTAGCAGTGGGGGGATAATAGCCTCTGGGAAGGGACTGGGGCTGTGGGATAGCAGGTATAGTAGGGAGAGAATTTTATTAAAATATATTAAACAAATACAATAAAACAATAATTACATTTCAATCAAACAAAAAAAAATACATATAAATCAATATCACATCAAAAAAAACAAAGCGTACCTCCCTCCAAAGCATCTTATTTCTTACAGATCATTATAAAACACATATCAAGAGGCATCTTTATGTTTCTTTTTTTGAGAATTGTCCAAACATTTCCCAGCAGACTGTTTAACCTGTACCCGCACACCTGCCCCCTGGCTCTCCATCACATCTTGCTCCCCCAACTCCCCTTCCTCCAGTGACTCCTTTTCTGCCCCCTGAGACTGAAAAGCCCCTTCCCTCTTGCTCTTCTTCCTGCTGGAGATGATATCAGATGAGAGACTTTTCCTTTTCTCCCTCTCCTCCTCCCCCTCCTCCATTCTCTCCAACTCTACCTGTTCCTCTGCTAAATCCCCCCATGACTTCCCTCCTGGCAAAACAAACCTATTTTCAGTTGGGAGGGTAATTACACCCGGGCACTGAGCCTCCTTAGCTTTATTTGATTTGCTGCCCACCACTATCCAACCATCCCCTCCACCTCCCTCCTCTTGGGCTGCCTGTACCGCTGCCTGTTTGTTCTCTCTCTCCTTCCCTCTCACCTCTGTTGGGCGCCCCCTGTCTGTCTCTTTTGCCCCACCTGCCCTCTCCTCCCCCCTTCCCTCAGTCTGGGGCAAGTTCTCCCCTGGCATTGGGGTACTCATTACTTTTTCTAGATTGGGACAAGCCTTCCTAATGTTGTGCCAGGCGTCGGGGCAGGCCCTATAAGCATGGGCGGATTGCATACACAGGTTGCACTTTATTGCAGTTACACACTCCTTGCTTGGGTGCCCAGTCTCCCCACACAAAGCACATTTCTGTATGTTACACTTTACAGCATAATGCCTGTTGGACCCACATTTATAGCATAGCCTGGGCTGGCCCACATAGAAACAGACACCCCTTGCTTTCCCAATGAAAAAGGAATTTGGGAGATGTTTCTGAACATTCTGATCCACATGCAGTTTTACTTGGACTTTATACCCCCCTACCCAGAATCCCTCCTCATCAAACACCGACTCCAGGGGGGATAGGACTTTATACCCCCCTACCCAGAATCCCTCCTCATCAAACACTGGCTCCAGGGGGGATAGGACTTTATACCCCCCTACCCAGAATCCCTCCCCATCAAACACCGGCTCCAGGGGGGATAGGACTTTATACCCCCCTACCCAGAATCCCTCCCCATCAAACACCGGCTCCAGGGGGGATAGGACTTTATACCCCCCTACCCAGAATCCCTCCTCATCAAACACTGGCTCCAGGGGGGATAGGACAGTGGCGCCGGAGCCATATGAGGATGTCCTGCTCATGCACTGTCTCTCTCTTCATGATAATGGTGACCAGTTTGGTTTCGGGTTTGGACACAGGGATTACCCTAAACCCCTCCCACTCCTTGGCCTCTTTACTCAGATGGTACCGCCTCCAGAACTCCTCTAACCCTTGGGATAACTTATAGCTTAAATCAAACTCTGTGTCTGTGACACTCAGCAAGGCATAAACATCCTGTGGGGTAAAACCCAGCAACTGTTTAATAATGTTTCTGCCCACAAACCTGCACCCCGGGAAATCCTCCCTCTCTTTCTCCCACTTAATTTTCACAACATTCTTCCTCTTATCAAACTCCTCATCCTGCTCACGTGCAAAGAATCTCCTTCCCTCCCAAACACTGCCCCCCGCAGCCCCAGCAACACTCTCAGTCCCCCCATGCACATTGCTTTCCCCAGCAGAATAAACAACATTTTTTCCTTCCCCTCCCCCCTCAGTCACACACGTTGCATTACCTGCAATCACCTGCACCTCAGCTGCACCACTCCCAGCCGCTTGCACCTCAGCTGCACCACTCCCAGCCGCTTGCACCTCAGCTGCACCACTCTCAGCCGCTTGCACCTCAGCTGCACCACTCCCAGCCGCTTGCACCTCAGCTGCACCACTCCCAGCCGCTTGCACCTCAGCTGCACCACTCCCAGCCGCTTGCACCTCAGCTGCCCCAGCACTCACTGCCCCACCCCCTCAGTCACACACATTGCATTACCTGCATGTACCTGCACCCCAGCCGCTTGCCCCACACTGCCCCCGGCACTCACGGCAGCTGCACACACACTATCAGCATTAGAAAGGTTGTTACTATGGGTAATGTCAGTAGCAACGCTACATTCAGTAAAAGTTTTTGAAACTTTAGTCTCTTTGAGCAGTTCAGCAACTTTAAGCAGTCTCACAGCGGTCACATTGCCCTCCTTCATCTGCTCAAATCTCTGCTTGTTGTCATACAGCTCCTTCCATGGCTCTATAACAGCCAGAATGCCTTTAATGTTAATTTCAGTCTCTTCTAGCTCCTTATTGAGGAAAGCCAACTCCCTGATGTACTGAGTCCTCCTCTCTCAGTTTTTATCAGTCTGTCAATCTCTTTATTTAACTTGCTTTGTTTCTCTTCCAAACACCTCAGTTCTTTCAAAGCATTAATAATGGTGTCATATTGTATAACAGTCTCAGTACCTTTATGCCCTTCCCCTGCCTTCCCCAGGGGGTCGGCAGCCATTACCTGCTCACTCTCCAGGGCCACACGGCTTCCATGCTCCTCGCAGGCAGCAGCCATTTCCTGGTCACTCAGAGCGCATTCTGCAACTTTTAGGGCCACACAGCTTCCATGTTCCTCACTGGCAGCAGCCACCTCCTGGTTGGTCAGAGCACTTTCTGCAACCTCCAGGGCCACATGGCTTCCATGCTCCTCACTGCCAGCAGCCATTTTGCAGCCATCAGACTCTGCTCTCATCTCCTGGTTTGCCTCTGTTGTAGCTCCGCAGCTCCCTGCAGTTACTCCAACACCGGCGTCCAGGTCCTCAGAGTCACTCTCCATGCCACTTTTGGAACAGCTTTTGCCTTTCTTTTCCTTCCCTTTAACACAGCAGGAAACATTGCCCTCTGCAGTGCGCTCCACTGTCACCACGATGTTGGACCCAGTGGCCTTCTTGCTGCTTCTCAAACGGGTCTTAACTGCCCGGCTAAACGGTTTAATTGCCTTCTTCCCCATTGAGTAGGGAAAAACAGCAAAAAACAAAGAAAAATACCTACAAAAACTAACCCCCAGACCCAGCCGGGCCTGGGAGAAAGTCACATCTCCACAGAGCACTCACAGCACCTCCACTCAGTAGCAACAGCAATGAGCAAATGGCCTCTGGGAAGGGGGTGTGGCTGTGGGATAGCAGGTATAGTAGGGAGAGATGGTGCCTATAGTAGCAGTGGGGGGATAATAGCCTCTGGGAAGGGACTGGGGCTGTGGGATAGCAGGTATAGTAGGGAGAGATGGTGCCTATAGTAGCAGTGGGATAATAGCCTCTGGGAAGGGACTGGGGCTGTGGGATAGCAGGTATAGTAGGGAGAGATGGTGCCTATAGTAGCAGTGGGATAATAGCCTCTGGGAAGGGACTGGGGCTGTGGGATAGCAGGTATAGTAGGGAGAGATGGTGCCTATAGTAGCAGTGGGGGGATAATAGCCTCTGGGAAGGGACTGGGGCTGTGGGATAGCAGGTATAGTAGGGAGAGATGGTGCCTATAGTAGCAGTGGGGGGATAATAGCCTCTGGGAAGGGACTGGGGCTGTGGGATAGCAGGTATAGTAGGGAGAGATGGTGCCTATAGTAGCAGTGGGATAATAGCCTCTGGGAAGGGACTGGGGCTGTGGGATAGCAGGTATAGTAGGGAGAGATGGTGCCTATAGTAGCAGTGGGGAGATAATAGCCTCTGGGAAGGGACTGGGGCTGTGGGATAGCAGGTATAGTAGGGAGAGATGGTGCCTATAGTAGCAGTGGGGAGATAATAGCCTCTGGGAAGGGACTGGGGCTGTGGATAGCAGGTATAGTAGGGAGAGATGGTGCCTATAGTAGCAGTGGGGGGATAATAGCCTCTGGGAAGGGACTGGGGCTGTGGGATAGCAGGTATAGTAGGGAGAGATGGTGCCTATAGTAGCAGTGGGGGGATAATAGCCTCTGGGAAGGGACTGGGGCTGTGGGATAGCAGGTATAGTAGGGAGAGATGGTGCCTATAGTAGCAGTGGGGGGATAATAGCCTCTGGGAAGGGACTGGGGCTAATATAGCAGTGTTTGTATATATCTGTATGCTTGTAATGACATTGAGGGGACCCAGATAAAATGTTGCACCACAAAAGACGTATGTAAGTAAAGGCACTACCGTAATTTTGCCCAGGAGCAGTAACCAATATCAACCAATGAGATTTTTTGGTTGAATATTCCTGCTGATTAGTTGCTATGGGTTACTGCTCGGGCATACTTACTTTAACATAACCCCAATGGACTCCTTTCTTCTCTAATATATCAATTTTCTATAAAAACTCTTTGAATGTTCCTTTATAGAAAACTGCAATTCATTGAGCAGCCCCCAAAATATAATTTCCCCTGACAGATGCTTCTGAGATGAAGACATTGACCTTTTCAGATATCTTTAATTACATGTTCTGCATGTTAATGTAATGTTCCAAGCTACTAACTCCATAAGTTACACCTTGGGGTAAGCGCACACATTGCTTACTGTAACCTTGTTATGGGCTAAGGGGGCCCAGCCTGAAGGCCAGTTAAGGGGGGATTTGGGGTGAGTGCTTATTTGTGCCCTGGGTACCCCTGGAACTATAGCGGGGTGACTGTTACCCCAATGTTTCTATATATCTGTAACCTTGTTATGGGCTAAGGGGGCCCAGCCTGAAGGCCAGTTAGGGGGGGATTTGGGGTGAGTGCTTATTTGTGCCCCGGGTACCCCTGGAACTATAGCGGGGTGACTGTTACCCCAATGTTTCTATATATCTGTAACCTTGTTATGGGCTAAGGGGGCCCAGCCTGAAGGCCAGTTAAGGGGGGATTTGGGGTGAGTGCTTATTTGTGCCCTGGGTACCCCTGGAATTATAGCGGGGTGACTGTTACCCCAATGTTTCTATATATCTGTAACCTTGTTATGGGCTAAGGGGGCCCAGCCTGAAGGCCAGTTAGGGGGGGATTTGGGGTGAGTGCTTATTTGTGCCCCGGGTACCCCTGGAACTATAGCGGGGTGACTGTTACCCCAATGTTTCTATATATCTGTAACCTTGTTATGGGCTAAGGGGGCCCAGCCTGAAGGCCAGTTAGGGGGGGATTTGGGGTGAGTGCTTATTTGTGCCCTGGGTACCCCTGGAACTATAGCGGGGTGACTGTTACCCCAATGTTTCTATATATCTGTAACCTTGTTATGGGCTAAGGGGGCCCAGCCTGAAGGCCAGTTAGGGGGGGATTTGGGGTGAGTGCTTATTTGTGCCCTGGGTACCCCTGGAACTATAGCGGGGTGACTGTTACCCCAATGTTTCTATATATCTGTAACCTTGTTATGGGCTAAGGGGGCCCAGCCTGAAGGCCAGTTAGGGGGGGATTTGGGGTGAGTGCTTATTTGTGCCCTGGGTACCCCTGGAACTATTTTTGTTGTCTTTTCACTCGTTAGATGTAAATAGTGGAATTGATTAGAGGAAGAGCTGAGAATGTGGATGAGTCTCCCTTCCAAACCTTCTCCCCTTCTCCCCATGAAGGTCACGGCTGGAAGAAGACATGGCTGCTTTATATGCGCGCGGCAGCCCTTGGAATGGCAACTCCTCAGTCAATCATGTTTGATTGATGCATGCTTAAGTGCCCTAAATTAATAAGCATATGCCAGTGGCTGACAGGCGCCTATGTTGGTCTTATAAATTCACAGTAGAAATAATTATCTTTGTGAAACACTTTCAACGCCTTCTGCTGCTGCCAAGTATCGGGCGAAAGAAACGGGTAATGAAAGGGGCCAGTCGGGCGGCCAACTCTTTGGTAAGTATTAGCATTCGCCTTGCTCTACTCCTAGGTTCTGATACTGATCCTCGGCGTTCCCTATAAATGGGTTAAGTTCTCGCTCATTAGAAGAACAAGACAAGAGCTGCCCAAAGTCATCAGCTCTGGCCGGCACGGGACTCCCAGGCCCTCTATCTACAGGCTTCAATGTTCAGCCTCTGGGTCTGCCACTTCCATTGCCCCCAAGAATAAGAATTGTCTCCTTCTTTTTTGAACAAGAGTTTAAAATGCCCCACAAAAGAACAGGCACCCAATTTCTGAAAATATCTGTATATCTGTATCTCAGCAGAGCAATTTGGGCGGGGCCTAGAATACTCTGATGGCAGCTTACAGGGGAGGATCCTGGAGACTGTAACTCAAGCAGTGGGAGGGACTAGAACGCTGATGGCCGTTTATAGGGGAGGATCCGAGAGTCTGTAACTAAAGAAGTGGGAGGGACTCGAATGCTGATGGCCGTTTATAGGGGAGGATCCAAAAGTCTGTAACTAAAGAAGTGGGAGGGACTAGAACGCTGATGGCCGTTTATAGGTGAGGATCCGAGAGTCTGTAACTAAAGAAGTGGGAGGGACTCGAATGCTGATGGCTGTTTATAGGGGAGGATCCTGGAGACTGTAACTCAAGCAGTGAGAGGGACTAGAACGCTGATGGCCTTTTATAGGGGAGGATCTAAAAGTCTGTAACTAAAGAAGTGGGAGGGACTCGAATGCTGATGGCTGTTTATAGGGGAGGATCTAAAAGTCTGTAACTAAAGAAGTGGGAGGGACTCGAATGCTGATGGCTGTTTATAGGGGAGGATCCAAAAGTCTGTAACTAAAGAAGTGGGAGGGACTAGAATGCTGATGGCCGTTTATAGGTGAGGATCCGAGAGTCTGTAACTAAAGAAGTGGGAGGGACTCGAATGCTGATGGCTGTTTATAGGGGAGGATCCAAAAGTCTGTAACTAAAGAAGTGGGAGGGACTAGAATGCTGATGGCCGTTTATAGGTGAGGATCCGAGAGTCTGTAACTAAAGAAGTGGGAGGGACTCGAATGCTGATGGCCGTTTATAGGTGAGGATCCGAGAGTCTGTAACTAAAGAAGTGGGAGGGACTCGAATGCTGATGGCTGTTTATAGGGGAGGATCCTGGAGACTGTAACTCAAGCAGTGAGAGGGACTAGAACGCTGATGGCCTTTTATAGGGGAGGATCTAAAAGTCTGTAACTAAAGAAGTGGGAGGGACTCGAATGCTGATGGCTGTTTATAGGGGAGGATCCAAAAGTCTGTAACTAAAGAAGTGGGAGGGACTAGAATGCTGATGGCCGTTTATAGGGGAGGATCCAAAAGTCTGTAACTAAAGAAGTGGGAGGGACTAGAACGCTGATGGTCTTTTATAGGGGAGGATCCAAAAGTCTGTAACTAAAGAAGTGGGAGGGACTATGATGCTGATGGCTGTTTATAGGGGAGGATCCGAGAGTCTGTAACTAACGCAGTGGGAGGAACTAGAATGCTGAGGGCAGCTGTTGGGGGAGGGGTAGGAGGTCTGTAACTCAAGCAATGGGAGGGACTAGAATGCTGATGGCGGCTGTTGGGGGGAGAGGCAGGAAGATTGTAAGTCAAGCAGTGAGAGGGACCAAAATACTGATGAGCCATTTATAGAGGAGGGGCAAGGTGTCTATAACTCAACCAGTGGGAGGGACTAGAATACTGATGGCAGCTTACAGGGGAGGGGCAATAACTCTGTAACTCAGTGGGAGGGACTATAATACTGATGGCAGCTTACAGGGGGAGGGGTTCAGGAATCTGTAACTGAAGCAGTGGGTGGGCCTAGAAGACTTTGACGGAATTCTACATGGTGTACAGATACCGGCCAATGGAGTGCATGTCTGAGTGTCTCCCTCGTCGCAAGAGCTCGTGATCTGCTCCACGGAGTGGGGGATCGGACGCCGCAGATCCAAAGCCGCGATATTTTTTGAACAATTATTTTGCTATAAACAACCCCCGAACTTGAGTAGCTTCATGTAAATGGGAAGCAGTGGGGCTTGTAATTAGATTTGTGTACACTTTCATACATTCCCGGGGAACATCCCAGCCCTGATAGGAATGCGCAACGCTATTTTTTCCCCCCCCCCCTTCTCCCGTTAATTGAAGGGCTGACGTGGCGGCTACGGAGACGGACTATTTACAGAGCCGCTGACAGCTGCACCGTGAACATTAACAGGAACAGAGCCGCCGGTGCCGCCGCTCCTGGCTGCCAGGGAGATGCTTCAAATTAGATCCTCATATTTTATTTTCCCTCAGGTTGTTTTATTTAATCTGAGAATCCTTCCTTCCTTGAGGATTCAAATGGCAGCAGGGCTGACATTCTGCCGCTTCTTTTTTTTAATTTTTTTTTGCTTTACATAATATATGTACAACTCGCTGCCTCCCTCAGTTCCTCTCTTGCCCCCGGGGCTTGTAATTTATATAGAGTTTGCAAAGTTCTCTGTGTGTGAGAGAGAGAATTTTCCGGGAAATAAACATTTCAGGGGAATTTTACCTTTAGAAAATGACAGTAAATATACAGTAATCGATGGGGAATTGCTCAGCGGAGCAATGTGGGAGGGGCCAGAGCATTCTTTAAATTAATACGTAACCAACAGACAGTTTATATTATACTAAGTGGCCTATTAAAGAATCTCCCCAAACTGGAATATATATATCAGTAAATATTGCCCTTTTATATCCTTTCCCTTGAGCCGCCATTTAGTGATAGGCTGTGTGCTCCCTCAGAGATCAGCTGACAGGAAGTGATGCAGCTCTAACTGTAACAGGAAGTAGTGTGGGAGCAACAGGCAGAACTCTGCCCATTCATTGGCTGATGGGGCCTAGCATGTATGTGTGCCTTGGCTTGTTTGTGTGCACTGTGACTCCTATGATCCCAGGGGGCGGCCCTTAGTACTTAAAATGGCAGTTTTCTATTTAGGATTACCCAGTGGCACATACTTCGGCATAGAGGCGGGGCAGGCAATATGTGATTGACAGCTCAGATTTTTAAATACATTTATAACAGATATGGAGGAGTTAATTAAAAAAAGAATTTGGGTTTGATGTTTAATTGTTATAGCACTTTTATTATGCAGCTTTTTATGTGTGGGTGACAGTCCCCCTTTAAGGACTTGGGATTTGTAGTCCCACAACAGTTTGTACATGCCCCCTTCGACTGAAGGCCCTTGCATTAAGTGCGTTGCCTAAACTGTAGACCGTTTCACCCCAAAATTGTATACTTTTGCCATCTGGGTGATATCTAGGAAGTGCTGAATGGAAAGTAAAAGTAATTGTAATTGAAAAATCTGAGCTGTTAATCATATATTGCCTGCCCCGCCTCTATGCCTTCGAGGCCTCTCTTCCCTAAACTGTAGACTGTTTCACCCCATAATTTTATACATTTGCCATCTGGGTGATATCTAGGAAGTGCTGAATGGAAAGTAAAAGTAATTGTAATTGAAAAATCTGAGCTGTTAATCATATATTGCCTGCCCCGCCTCTATGCCTTCGAGGCCTCTCTTCCCTAAACTGTAGACTGTTTCACCCCATAATTTTATACATTTGCCATCTGGGTGATATCTAGGAAGTGCTGAATGGAAAGTAAAAGTAATTGTAATTGAAAAATCTGAGCTGTTAATCATATATTGCCTGCCCCGCCTCTATGCCTTCGAGGCCTCTCTTCCCTAAACTGTAGACTGTTTCACCCCATAATTTTATACATTTGCCATCTGGGTGATATCTAGGAAGTGCTGAATGGAAAGTAAAAGTAATTGTAATTGAAAAATCTGAGCTGTTAATCATATATTGCCTGCCCCCCCTCTATGCCTTCGAGGCCTCTCTTCCCTAAACTGTTGACTGTTTCACCCCATAATTTTATATATTTGCCATCTGGGTGATATCTTGGAAGTGCTGAATGGAAAGTAAAAGTAATTGAAATTGAAAAATCTAAACTGTCAATCTTATATTACCTGCCCCGCTTCTATGCCTTCAGCAAAATTATTCATATAGAGGATTTATATAAAAATCTGAGCTGTCAATCATATATTGCCTGCCCCCCCTCTATGCCTTCGAGGCCTCTCTTCCCTAAACTGTAGACTGTTTCACCCCATAATTTTATTCATTTGCCATCTTGCCATCTGGGTGATATCTAGGAAGTGCTGAATGGAAAGTAAAAGTAATTGTAATTGAAAACTCTTAGCTGTCAATCATATATTGCCTGCCCCCCCCCCCCCCCCCTATGCCTTCGGGGCCTCTCTTCCCTAAACTGTAGATCGTTTCACCCCAAAAACTTATACATTTGCCATCTGGGTGATATCTAGGAAGTGCTGAATGGAAAGTAAAAGTAATTGTAATTGAAAAATCTAAACTGTCAATCTTATATTACCTGCCCCGCTTCTATGCCTTCGGCAAAATTATTCATATAGAGGATTTATATAAAAATCTGAGCTGTCAATCATATATTGCCTGCCCCGCCTCTATGCCTTCGGCATAGAGGCGGGGCAGGCAATATATGATTGACAGCTCAGATTTTTCAATTACAATTACTTTGCAAGCTTTGATTTCACCCCAAAATCTTATACATTTGCCATCTGGGTGATAACTAGGAAGTGCTGAATGGAAAGTAAAAGTAATTGTAATTGAATTAAGTGCGCAATAAGTACGTTGCCAGGTTGCTCCGGTATCACTTTGTAGCATCAATCATTCCGGCCCTAAATTCCGGCTCCTGAACGGTACAAAATTATTCATATAGAGGATTTATATAGTCGGCTACAGCTCCACTTGTCTAATTTTAGTAGGGATAATTGGTTGTTCAGTCGTTTTTTTTTCTCCTTTTCCCCCCTTATTCCCATGTGACTCTGCGGTGACATCAATCCTCGCACATGAGGGATTCTTGGCCTTTCAAGAGAACCTCAGGCACAAGAAACAGAGGCGTCTCATTAGAAGATGCCTTTCGTTTGTGATTTATAATGAATTAAGCCGCTACCCTTTTCCAACGAGCTTGGCATCTCCAAGCAAAAAGGGAGCAGCCAGACTGGCTGTCGTGATAGGATTGCGGGGATTCATTTCTGGGAGACGTCTGTGTGTGTGAGCGCCGATTCATTCCTCCTTAATTTCGTCTAAGCTCTTTCTGGCGAGATAAATCCTCGGCCGCTGTGAAAGGTGCCAACTCCGAGCCGGTTACATTTGCTGTCCGGCGCTTGTCCTAATTGAAAGAGGCTTGTGAAGCCGCCTAAATCCGCTCAAGTGTAACCAGGTTGTCAGCCGTTAGATGGTCAGCTCCTCGTACGCCGACGTTAAACTAATTCCCTCGCTGGGAAAGTCTTCTTTCACCCCAGTTCTGTAGAATACAGGGAATATGTCAAATATGTCAACTTAAGGCCCCCATACACGGGCCGATAGAAGCGGCTGATATGGGTCCCTTGGACCGTCTCGGCAGCTTATCAGCCCGTGTAGGTGCAGAAACGAGCGGGCTGGTAGACCGATATCTGGCCTGAAATTGGCCAGATATCGATCGGCCAGGTTAAAAGATTCAGTCGGATCGGGGGCCACATCGTCTCGTTGATGTGATCCCTGAACCGACTGCCCCATTGCCGCCTACATAATCCGGTCGTTTGGCTCCAGGGCCCACCCGTAGGTGGGGATATCGGGGGAATATCCACTCACTTGGCGATCTCGCCAAGCGGGCGGATCTTACCGTGTATGGGGACCTTTAGGGCAAACCCCACTGACCCCCTATAAACTGAATGACTTATTAGCACATTAATCAATGGAACTCTATATGAACAGCTTATTATAGACTAAAGGTCCCCATACACGGGCCGATTCTAGCTGCCGATATGGGTCCCTTAGACTGATTCGGCAGCTAATCGGCCCATGTACGGGCACTACCGACGGGCCTGTCTGACCGATATCTGGCCTGAAATTGGCCAGATATCAATCGGGCAGGTTAAAAAATTTAGTAGTATCGGGGACCGCATTTGCTTGTTGATGTGGTCCCCGAACCGACTTTGCCTATACCCGTCGTAATAATTTGATTGTTTGGCCCCAGGGCCAAACGACCGAATTAGCCTGGATTCACCCAATATCGCCCACCCGTAGGCCAAGTGAGTGGATCTGAAGGTGTATGGCCACCTTAAGATCAGTATTTATATTGCACACACAAGGGGTGTGGCCAAAATGTTGGTACTGTGCTTGTGTTCATGGGGGGCCCCATATTAATAACTTGTGCGGGGCCCCAAAGTTTCTGATGGCGGCCCTGCCCTTCCTCACTACTTCTGTTCACCTCTAATTTAACATTACATGTCCATTTCTAAGCAACTTTTCAATTGGTCATTATTAATGATGAGCGAATATGTCCCGTTTCGCTTGGCCTAAAAACTCGTGTGACGTCAGCAAAATTTGCGAAATGTGTTTGTTGCGCGATTTTTTTGTCGCCCACATCTTTCTTTTTCTTTTTTTGATGCGACTGCGCTCATTTTTTGACGCGGCCACGACTTTTTTTGCCGGTGAATCTTCTCGCCAATGGTGAAATGTGGAAATTCGCTGCGAATCTATGCCTGCCGAAAAACTATCGCTATTCATTATTTATTTCATATAGTTTTTGAATTATTTGCCTTCTTCTTCCAACTCTTTGCAGCTTTCAAATGGGGGTCACTGACCCCGGCAGCCAAAAAACAATTGGAACAGTTTTATTGTTATGGTTACTTTTTGTAACTTTCTTTTCTATTCAGTCCCTCTCCTATATATATATATATGCCTGTCTTTCATCCAAACCACTCCCTGGTTGCTAAGGTAACTTGCACCCTAGCAACCAAATAGCTGCTGAAACTCCAAACTGGAGAGCAGCTGAACTGAAAATGAAATAACTAAAAAACTACAAATAATAAAAAATAAAGACCAATTGCAAACTCTCAGAATATCCCTCTCTCCATCATACTAAACAGTTATTAATATGGGGCCCCCCATGAACACAAGCGCAGTACCAACATTCTGGCCACGCCCCTTGTGTGTGCAATACAAACACTGATGTGAATCTATAATAAGCCGTTAATATAACGAGTTCCATTGATTAATGTGCTAATAAGTCATTCAGTTTATAGGGGGTCAGTGGCCCTAAGTTTAACCCCTTTCCCCCTACCTGCCCCTGCTCTGTGCTGTCATTGCTTGCTATATAGGTGGTCAGTGGCCCTAAGTTTAACCCCTTCCCACCTACCTGCCCCTGCTCTGTGCTGTCATTGCTTGATATATAGGGGGTCAGTGGCCCTAAGTTTAACCCCTTCCCACCTACCTGCCCCTGCTCTGTGCTGTCATTGCTTGATATATAGGGGGTCAGTGGCCCTAAGTTTAACCCCTTCCCACCTACCTGCCCGTGCTCTGTGCTGCCATTGTCCCTGCAAAGCTTCTCTGCATTTTTTTTTACTTGATACACAAGTTACTTAAGTTTCGAGGCTACTGCTTTGTGTTCTGGGCTATTATCCATTTAAAAATTAGGAAGTCTAGACAGGACTTGAAGTGAATGATGGGGCAATCAGCCAATCACTCACCACTATGTCATAGCCCTTCCCCCCTGGTGTCACTGACCCGCCCATAAACCATCACCCGGCCCCTGACATCACTGACCCTCCCCCAAAGATGGCCACCCTACACTGCATGTATCCTGCCTCGGTCCTGGCCCATTATATATATGCCATTAATCATTTAAGGTGCTGCTGCATTCACCCTGCTGTGTGCTGTAGGGTATAATACATGGAATTAGCCCTGGGATATGTATAGAAAATATCTTTAATTACACAAAAATCACCCCCCCCCTCCTGTTGTCCTAGACATTCCCATTCCCTACCGCCGGCACTGGGAGCAGAGCGCATTACACCATGACAATCCCCCAATCCCCTCATCCCTCTGTCTTCCCCCCCCCAATGCTTTTGCTGCGGGGCTGGAAAGCAGGTCACTGTGCCTCTGTGTATGTGACACCAAGCCGAGAGAGGGATGGCACAAATAAAACCGTTCACTCTCGCCGGCTGCAGCTTCACAGTTAATCTGCATCACTGCCAAAGCGGCGCGTTGGTGGCGACAGAACCATTATTGCAATCTTATTTCAGCCGACTTTCCCTTAATTCCGTCTGCACGAGGCACAGGACACACTTTCCCCCTGCCATGCCCATTGTCGTTTAAATGAGCTAATAAATCAGCGGTGGCCGGGCCCGGAAATAAAGTGCCACGCGGCCCGGCTCCCTGACAGGGGGTATGAATCAAGCCGGCACAAAAGATGGCCTTTTGGGGATGAAGTGCTCATCGGCGCTGCTTTTTCTCTCCAGTCACATCTTTGTAAGGGGGCCGGCAGCTGGCAGGACAGCCAAGGGGCCCCTGAGGGACACGGACCGGCTCTGCTCTCTGTCTCTTTTCTCTCTCCAACTGTTTGGTGCCGCGGAATTCATTAGCTCGGAATGGGATAAGAGGGATAGTCAGCTTCACATCCCAGCTTCATAGGCGGCAGCTAATTGGTTGTTTAATGTCTTTTTATGGGTCTGAAGGGAGAAGGGCCTAAAACCAACAAACAGCAGAGAAAATAAAAAGAGATAAAAAAAAAGTCACGGAGGCCTTCGGCAACATCACAAGGAGCCCGGTGGGGCGTCCCCCTCTCGCGGGCGCTCGGCTCATTCGGATACGGTGGCGGCTTTCGCTTGAAATCCTCCAAAAGCTTTTAACATTTTTATTATTCAAATGACATAAAAATGCAGAATTTCCAGAGGAGGAGGAGGGCGAAAAAAAAAAATAAAAGTGACTTTGCACTGAAGCGACGATTATTTATTTATACGTTTATTTCCATTTTACTACAAGAGCCAAGTCCGGCAACCACTGAAGGGGTTTAAACGGCAGAATAACTCGTTCACGGCTATAGAGGATTGCCGGCAATACCTGGGGTGTATTGTGCTTTCCTTTAACGTGTCTTGTAACCCAGGGTGGGGTAGCAAAGGATTGTGGGACAGTCAAGTCAAGTAGCCATAATGCCCTCTGTCATTGCAATGTATTGCCCTGAGGTTTTAGTTTTATCATAAGCCTTATCATGATTCATCTTTAATTCAGACTCTCTAAATGATACCTGGTTGCTAGGGTAATTGTGCCATAGCAGCCAGATACCTTTTAATAAAGTGAATCAGAGAAGCATGGGCTGGGAGGAACTGACAGCTGCTACATCGTTTAACTGGTTATCAGCATTAGGAAAGCAGCTATTTGACCTCTAACAGTACGAAATATACAGTAGTGTAACTGTAGTGGGGGGCAGACCCCATAGCTGCAGGGAAGGCCCAGGGGGAAAAGTTGGTTTAGTAAGGTCTCCTCAACTGCACCCTCAGACCTCACATCAGCCTGCGATTCCCCCACACAGCCACGGGCAGAGGTATTTTTATTACTGTGCCAAGTGGGGCAATGCCTTAGTTGCAGTTATAGAGAGGGATAAGAAGAAGAAAAGATGGCAAAAGGAGAGCAAGATGGAGACGGTAGGACAAAATGGAAACATTAGGGCAACATGGAGACAGTAGGGCAAGATGGAGACAGTAGGGAAAGATGGAGACAGTAGGACAAGATGGAGACAGTAGGGCAAGATAAAGATGGCAAGACAATATGGAGACAGTAGGGCAAGATGGAAACAGTAGAGAAAGATGGAAACATTAGGTCAAGATTGAGACTGTAAGACAAGATGGAGACAGTAGGGCAAGTTGGAAACATTAGGGCAAGATGGAGAAAGTAGAGTAGAATGGAGACATTAGAACAAGATGGAGACAGTAGAGTAGAATGGAGACATTAGAACAAGATGGAGACAGTAGGGCAAGATGGAGACACTAGGACAAGATGGAGATAGTAGGGCAAAATGAAGACAGTAGAAAAAGATGGAAACATTATAGCAAGATGGAGACAATAAGATAAGATGAAAACATTAGGGCAAGATGGAGACAGCAGAATAGGATGGAGACAGGCAAACTTTGACAGTTGGAGTTGGGCAAGATGGAGACAGTAGAGCAGGATGGAGGCAGTAGGACAAGATGGAGACAGAATGGCAAGATGGAGACAAAAGGGCAAGATGGATACAGTAGGGCAAGATGGAGACAGTAGGCCAAGATGGAGACAGAAGGGCAAGATGGAGACAGTAGGGCAAGATGGAGACAGTAGGGCAAGATGGAGACAGTAGGACAAGATGGAGACAGTAGGACAAGATGGAGACAGCAGGGCAAGATGGAGACAGTAGGCCAAGATGGAGACAGAAGGGCAAGATGGAGACAGTAGGGCAAGATGGAGACAGTAGGGCAAGATGGAGACAGTAGGACAAGATGGAGACAGTAGGGCAAGATGGTAAGACAAGATGGAAACATTAGGGCAAGATTAAAACAGTATGGAAAGATGGCAACATCGGGACAAGATGAAAACAGTGGGGCATGATGGAGACAACAGAGCAAAATAGCAACATCATGGAAAGTGGGAAATAGCGGGACAGGATGGTGATAGTAGTGCAAGGGAGGGATAACAGAACAAGATGGCAACAGTAAGACAGAGACAGTTGGCTAAGACGGCTACAGAAGGGCAAGCTTTGGGCAGTAAGACAAGACTGGGCCAGTAGGTCACAATTATAACAGGAGGAAAGGACAACTTTCAGCCCCCACTGACAGCATGACAATTATTGTATCACACAGGGGTAGTTGTACCCATAAATTCATATTCAGATGCGGCGCTCTCCTAATTGGATATTCCGACTTTTCTCAATTGGAAAAGCCATTATTCTGGCCCCATACACAGGGCCAATACTTTGCTTACAATGGCGGTGAGCACTGTTTCATGTGCGGCCATCTTCCCTCTAGCGCCGGCAGCGGATAACACAATGGAAGATGAATAGGAAAGAGAATTTATTAACAAAATAATAACAATAAAAATAACCTGCTTTCTGGTTACCAGGTTAACCGCTCTGACTGTTCTCCTCCCATAACCCAGTTCCCGCGCCGCTCACAGAGCGCTTTCTTTTGTTTCGCGTTTTTTTTTTTTCTTTAAAAAGCCATTTGATAGTAAATTAGGTGTCACAATAGGACAAGTGCACAGGGAGCCCTTAAGATGTTTTCCTTGTTTTCCATGGCATTGTGATTCTCTATGACTTTTCCACATTCCTTAGCTGAGCTCTTTCAATTACTGCCGCGCTATTACCCCGCACTGTCAGTAGAGACCAGCTGTGCCTCCAGAACTGAATAGGTGCCTGCTGGTCCGTTTGACAAATCCCGGCCAACTAGCCGTCCTCGACAAATGGGCAGGCAGGGTTTTAGTTCCAAGGCGGAAAATACTTTTGTTTTCCCTCAGCTTGAAAATAATGAGTTCTCCGGTAAGTCACTGGCTTTTATACCATGGAAGGGTGAGAAAATTGGATATGATTTACTCCATACAGTATATTACTGCTAGTGCCAGAGGGTTCCATTTCAATATCCGCTTTAGCCGCTGATCTCTGTCTACATCTTCAAATCCCAGCAGCAGACCTCTGGTTCCATACATTTCTCTTGTGTACCCCCATGTTCTAGACTAATAACTATTTTGTACTCCTGTTACCTGTTTTATCCCCCCCGTTAACAGTAACCAGAGCCAATACTTAGGGGTCAATGCATCCAAGCACCAAAGCAGTGGAGAGAGCCGGAAGGTTATTTGATACAAAATAAGGTTTTAACAGTGGGGGGGGGATGCTTAATAGTGTTTGCAAGGCACCTTGGGAATTGGGCTCTGCTGAAGAACTCTAGGACTAAGTTGGAGCAGAACCATACATACTGCCACATAGTTACATAGGGTTGAAAAAAGACCTGAGTCCATCAAGTTCAACCCATCCAAGTAAACCCAGCACTCACAAACCTATACTTACCAATCTATACACTCACATACATAAACTATATATACCAACATCAATACAATTGTAGATTTTAGTATCTCAATAGCCTTGGATATTATGCTTGTTTGAGAACTCATCCAGGCCCCTCTTATAGGCATTAACTGAATCTGCCCTCCCAACATCACTAGGAAGGGCATTCCCCAACCTCACTGCCCTCACCCTGAGGAACCCCCTACCCAACATCCCCCGGCAGGGCATTCCCCAACCCCCTCACTGCCCTCACCGTGAGGAACCCCCTACCCAACATCCCCCGGCAGGGCATTCCCCAACCTCACTGCCCTCACCGTGAGGAACCCCCTACCCAACATCCCCCGGCAGGGCATTCCCCAACCCCCTCACTGCCCTCACCGTGAGGAACCCCCTACTCAACATCCCCCGGCAGGGCATTCCCCAACCTCCTCACTGCCCTCACCGTGAGGAACCCCCTACCCAACATCCCCCGGCAGGGCATTCCCCAACCCCCTCACTGCCCTCACCGTGAGGAACCCCCTACCCAACATCCCCCGGCAGGGCATTCCCCAACCCCCTCACTGCCCTCACCGTGAGGAACCCCCTACCCAACATCCCCCGGCAGGGCATTCCCCAACCTCACTGCCCTCACCGTGAGGAACCCCCTACCCAACATCCCCCGGCAGGGCATTCCCCAACCCCCTCACTGCCCTCACCGTGAGGAACCCCCTACTAAACATCCCCCGGCAGGGCATTCCCCAACCTCCTCACTGCCCTCACCGTGAGGAACCCCCTACCCAACATCCCCCGGCAGGGCATTCCCCAACCCCCTCACTGCCCTCACCGTGAGGAACCCCCTACCCAACATCCCCCGGCAGGGCATTCCCCAACCCCCTCACTGCCCTCACCGTGAGGAACCCCCTACTCAACATCCCCCAGCTGGGCATTCCCCAACCTCCTCACTGCCCTCACCGTGAAAAAACCCCTACACTGCTTCAAATGAAAGTTCCATTCCTCTAATATAGAGAGGTGGCCACATACATGCATTAATCCAGTGCTTTCCAACTTATTACAAGTAGTTGGCCAATTATATCTCGTACAGCGTCATATAGTAAAGTCTATGGAGCCTCTGAGTAGACAGGGGCCATAAAAATGGCCACATCAAGCCTTTGGGCCTCCAGTTGGAGAGCCCTGAATACTAAAGCCCCCATTGTACACTAATGTTAGCAGTGCAACCTTTTAGATATAGAGCGGTATTGGTTTGGACATCTTGTTTTCTAGGAATGTTGCCAAAAATGTAAGGAAAAAAACAGAGGCCATTCACAAGGACCAAGAAACGTCTTTATGAAAGCAAAGAGGTGACCAAAGCAAAGTAAATCCAACATTACTCAATAAAACGAATGCTTTGAGGTGTCTGCAGTTCTAGAACAGGAACAAAGCATAATATGACTTCCAAAAAGTAGGCGTATGGATTAAAAATAGCAGTAACTTAGTGCTAAACTGCCCAATGCACTCAATGATATTATCATTTTAAAGAAAAATTACTGAGAGAAGAATATAAAGAACACAAAAATAACTTGGAGAGGAGATGTTTCATAATTATACCCAAGCACATTAGTTGGAAGACCATTTAGAAATGTGATAATGAGCGAATCTGTCCCGTCTCTCTTCGCCGAAAAATTGCCCAATCTTTCAGAAGATTCGCGAAACGGCGAAAAATTTGCAAAATGGTGAAAATGTCTGCGGAAAAAAAATTCTTTTGACTATTCTTGCAACAGTTTTGGACATGCGACTATTCTTGCGACAATTTTTGGCCGCAAATCCATGCCTGCCGAAACATTTCGCCCATCAATAAGGGCTCTGGCACACGGGGAGATTAGTATCCCGCGACAAATCTCCCTGTTCACAGCCGACTAATCTCCCCGAGTTGCCATCACCTGCCATCCCACCGGCGAAACTGTAAGTCGCCGGTGGGATGGCACACGCGGCGGCGCGATTTTGGCAAATCGCTGAAAAAACCTTGTGAGGCAACTTCGGCGATTTGCCGCGGGCGACTAATCTCCCCGTGTGCCAGAGCCCTTAATGTCATCTTTTGCCATTATTGTTCAACATTTTTTGTTATATTGCCTGTAAATTTCCAGATATTATTGTTTGTTTGAGCAAAACAACCAACATTTTAAAACCTGTCCAGTCAATAAAACAACCAATATCTCTGGTCTACACATTCACTGGAAACACCAGTGCCAAAACTGCATGACTATCTACCATATCTTCTTCCGACAAACGTCAAACGTTACAGAGTGCTGGTAAGGCCCCATCTAGAATATGCTGTTCAGTTCTGGTCTCCAGTGCTCAAACGGGACATTATTGAGTTAGAGAGGGTCCAGAGAAGGGCAACTAAGCTGGTAAAGGGTATGGAAAGTCTCAGTTATGAAGAAAGACTGGCCAAGTTGGGTCTGTTTACACTGGGGAAGAGGCGCTTAAGAGGTGACATGATAACTATGTATAAATATATAAGGGGAGCATATAATAACCTTTCTAATGTTTTATTAGAAAGTTGACCCAGGGACTGGTCCGATTGCCATCTTGGAGTCAGGAAGGGATTTTTTCCCCTCTGCGGCAAATTAGAGAGGCTCCAGATGGGGTTTTTTGCCTTCCTCTGGATCAACTAGCAGTTAGGCAGGTTATATATAGGCATTATGGTTGAACGTGATGGACGTATGTCTTTTTTCAACCCAGCTTACTATGTTACTACGTTTCAATGCTGTGATGTAAAACTGAAACTGTAGGATCAACCCAAACTGGAGGAGGTTCTGAACAGGAAATAGTTGGCAGCACCAATCGTACCAAAGTGACTTAGGTGCCCTAAGGATACACAATACATAAGTAGATTTTATTGTTGTGTGACCAAAATGTTCCAACCTGTCCGGTTGACTAAACAACCAATTGCCATGGTACGAAAATTATCTGGACGTTAATTCTGAGCCGACACATGGTCCAAAAATTGGACAAAACTTGGTTTCATACATTTTTATCAGTGTGTATGGCCAGCTTAAGTCATGTACACATATCTGCTGAGTATTGGTCACTTTCTTGCTCAACGACAGCTGTTTGGAGTTGCCCATGGGTTGGTCACTGCAGCCTTTTTGAAAGGTTTGCCCCCTCCTTTCCTTCTTTATATTTCTCTGCAGGGGGCAAGTTGGTTATGATGCCATTAAGGCTAACTGGAAGGAAAATGAGATAATAAAAACATAGTGACGCTCCCAGTGTAATAGCATCATTCCTTTAATGCGTTCATATCTGTTCCAGACTGATCATTTGGAGCAATTTGTGGTTTAGGATGAGAAAACATTTCCATTAATGACTTTGTTGGCTTTCATGGCTGCTGTTTTTCTCTATCTGTAAGACTTTGCCATCCCCCGGTTGAATACATGTTTTGCTGTTTGGGAATCTTTAAGCAGATTTTTTTATGGGATGTTTAAGGTTTCTGGCCATGGGTTAAGTATAGAGGCAACATAACCAATTATTCTATGGGAAGATGTGCTCAGGTGTCATTATGTACATGCTGAGCAGCCAAACGTTCCAATATTGCTGCATTCACCTCATTGGAGAGAAAAAAACAATATATACTCAATACAAAAGGCCAAGCATTTTTAATTTTAGTAGTTATTGATAGTTAATTAATTAATTCTGGGCTGCATTATACATATACAGAGGTCTCAAGACAGCTAGACACATTGGTTGCTTTGTCAGACTTGCCCTAGGCATTGGAAGACCAATGTTCTCCATTGAAGTCATCTGGGTCAGGAGATGTTGGAGGAACAAAATCTTCCCTTGACATATCACTCTTTTGGGTCAGAAGACAATGAAAGAATAACGTTTTCTTTTGATGTTTCATCCTTCTGGGTCAGGATATGATGGAAGACCAATGCCCTCCCTTGAAATCTCACTTATCTAGGACAGGAGATGGTGGAAGATAAAAATCTTTCCTTGACATATCACTCTTTTGGGTCAGAAGACAGTGATAGAATAACGTTTTCCTTTGATGTTTCACTCTTCTGGGTCAGGATATAATGGAAGACCAATGCCCTCCCTTGAAATCTCACTTATCTAGGAAAGGAGATAGTGGAAGACTTATGTCTAAGTCTTAGGGCAGTGGCACACGTGGAGATTAGTTTCCATCTTCGTTACCACGGGCGACTAATCTCCTTGGCATGCCATCCCACTGGCAAGAATGCAAATCGCCAGTGGGATGGCATACACACCACTTCGGTTTCCCAAAGTTTCCTCTCAAGGCTACCTCAGGACACTTCAGGAAACCGAAGGGACGTGTATGCCATCCCACCAGCAATTTACATTTTTGCCGGTGGGATGGCATTGGAGGGAGATTAGTTGTCTGTGGTAACAAAGATTTATCTTGGGTGACTAATCTCCCTGTCTGCCACTGCCCTTACCCTTCTGGTTCAGGAGATAGTGGGACAGCAGCATCTTTCCTTGAAGCTTTAATCTTTTGAGTCAGAAGAAGACTTACACCTTTCCTTGAAATCACACTTACATGGTTCAGGAGATAGTGAAAGAGCAATGTCTTCCCTCAAAGTCTCATTCATTTGGGTCAAAAGATAGCGGAAGACCAAATTCTTCCCTTGAGGTTTCACTCTTCTGGGTGAGAAGATAATCAAAGAAATCTCACTTATCTAGGTCAAGAGATAGTAAAAGACATATATCTTCCCTAAGAATCTCACTCTTCTGGTTGAGGAGATAGTGAAAGACCAGCATCTTTCCTTGAAGCTTTAGGGTGAAGACACACAGAGCTACTAGTAGCAGCTACTTGTCGTGGCTACTAAAATAGACAATGCTGATCATTTACTGATAATTCTCTCCATGTGTGTTTTAGCAGAGGCAATTCTCAGTATTGTCTATGGCAGGGGATTTTTTTGGGTTTAGTAGCCATGACAAGTAGCCGCTACTAAGTAGCTCTGTGTGTCTTCACCCCTAATCTTCTAAGTCTCAGAAGATAGTGGAAAACTAACATAAAGTCTCACGTATCTGGGTCAGGAAATAGTGGAAAAGCAATGTCTTCCCTCATCAGGGTAATAAGACCCACAGCTGGAAATACCTGTATGACTCCCAGGGTGGCTTTGTGCAACAGTGGCACTGATGGTAGCGCCTTGGTAGCCTTTGTTTGAATTGTTCATGTAAGAGATAACTGTAACTAGAAGATAATAAGTGCAAGGCCTGAGGTGACCATGAAAGAAAGAGATTATAGAAAGCTAAAGAAACAAATCATTAGGGTTGAGGAGACTGCCTCATACAGATACAAGTAAACAAAAGGAATTCTGGGAATGAATTCCAAACAAACTCTTAGAAAGTCCCATTTACATGGGCTTAACCTATGGGCTAAAGCTCACTCACTGGGTTTGAAGCAGAAGCCAGGATAATAGCTGATCAGATTCCCAACTACAGACCGGTTTGGCCTTTTCTGAGGCTCATCAGTGTAGTGCAGGGTTTTCTGATCAGCTCAGGGAGAGTCACTGTGTGGATTCACAAACAAATCATTAGGGTTGAGGAGACTGCCTCATACAGATACAAGTAAACAAAAGAAATTCTGGGAATGAATTCCAAACAAACTCTTAGAAAGTCCCATTTACATGGGTTTGTCCTGTAGGCTAAAGGTGAGCTTTAGCCTAAAGGATAAACCCATGAAAATGGGACTTTCTAAGAGTTTGTTTGGAATTCATTCCCAGAATTTCTTTTGTTTAGAACGCTAAACGTGGTAGTTAGGAGATACGTTGAAGAACGTTGAGGGATGCTATAGGGTTGCGAAGAGGGCAGTAGTGGAAATGTAGTGAAGGGAAGAGCCAAAGGAGAGAAAGAAGTCCGGATGATTAGAATACAGACAAGAGTCAGAGATAAAGATTTATATAAATATGTTCAGCCAGGGGCCAGTAAGGTGTACGAGGGAGAGTAGAGATATGGAGAGAAAACAGGGTTTCAGAGAAGAATACAGTGTCGAACTGGCCCACCAGAATACCAGGAAAACTCCCGGTGGGCCCAGGTGTCAGTGGGCCCTCCTGCTCACCCAGCCATTTTCCTTATATATAGCCATTCCTAATTTATATATGAGAACGAAGAAATTAAATAGAAGGTAGAGCTTTAGCCTATAGGATAAACCCATGTAAATGGGACTTTCTAAGAGTTTGTTTGGAATTCATTCCTAGAATGCCTTTTGTTTACAACGCTAAAGAGAAACCAAGGGAGAGAATAGCAGAATAGGCAGGGGTTGCCACATGGGAAAAGGGTGTAAAGGCAGAATGAGACCAAGGGTGGTAGTTAGAAGATACGTTGAAGAACGTTGAGGGATGCTATAGGGAGGCCAAGAGGGCAGTAGTGGAAATGTAGTGAAGGGAAGAGCCAAAGGAGAGAAAGAAGTCCGGATGATTAGAATACAGAGAAGAGTCAGAGATAAAGCTTTATATAAATATGTTCAGCCAGGGGCCAGTAAGGTGTACGATGGAGAGTAGAAATATGGAGAGAAATCAGAGAAGGTCTCAGAGAAGAATATATGGCAGGATGGATGGTACAAAGGTCTAGGAACATGAAAGTTACAACAGAGGCCTTACCGCACACCCTAGTTCTCCAAATTTAACTGCCCGGTGCACATTGCCAGAGGGATCGGCACCCTCGCGAAAACCAGCAGGAAAACAAAAAGCAAAATGGCACTCAGGGCTAACGGGAAATATTTCCTTGTTAGAAAGTCTTTATTTGCGAAAAAAATGCAAAAAAAATGCAATTTTTTCGCAAATAAAGACTTTCTAACAAGGAAATATTTCCCGTTAGCCCTGAGTGCCATTTTGCTTTTTGTTTTCCTGCTAGGAACATGAAAGGCCACAGCCAGTCTATTAATAAAATGTCTGTTTGTACCAGTTATGTGTTAGTGGGCAGAGCGGCACGGGCTATAGTGTGTTATGGTTGGGAGAGGGATATAGTAGCCCCTTACAGTAGCCATCTAATAAACCCAGCTGTGTGCGGGGGGAGCCATCTCCTCTGCGGCACCAATTTCACTATCAGCCTCTGTGGGTTTTGCTATTTCTTTTCCTTTTTGCAAAGTCAGTGAGGGAGCGCGGCGTAATCCATAGCTTTATTCCGCTGTGCTCGGAACGCTGCAGAGAACCCATGCTGTGTAATTGAATATCAATAGGTGAGTATAAAACTGCAAAAACAACCTGTCAGATGTTGGTGTACACAACAACTTGATTATCTGGCGCTGACAACGTAGGAAATTGGCTTTTTAGCCGCTCGAGAAAATAATCAGAAGGTAAATTAACCCATTAGAGAGAATACCAATAATGGTCACCAGGGGGCATCTCCCACTTTCATGGCCGCCTTTAGCGCTGCGTGGGGATGGGATAACACTTGGCGTAACATGGAATTAGAAGACACCTGGGGGGTTATGTAATAAAAGGCAGTACGTTTGCCCAGGTGCATTAACCCATAGCAACCAATCAGCATGTAGCATTTAATGATCATCTGCTTAAAAGCAAACATCTTATTGGTTGCTAGGGGTTAACCACCACCACCAACAGCCTCCTATCTTCCGATCTCGTTAGACCATCTCTTGTTAGACCTGTCAGTAGCCAATCAAAGCTCAGAATCTTCGGGGCTAGACCTGTTGGTAGCTAATTAAAGCTCAGAACCTTCACAGGGCTAGAACTGTCGGTAACCAATCAAAACACAGAACCTTCACAGGGCTAGACCTGTTGGTAGCTAATTAAAGCTCAGAACCTTCACAGGGCTAGAACTGTCAGTAACCAATCAAAACACAGAACCTTCACAAGGCTAGACCTGTCGGTAACCAATCAAAACACACAACCTTTACAAGGCTAGACCTACCTGTAACTAATAAGTGCATTAAAACATTACAGGAGCAAGAGCAATCTGTAGGTACCTAGACAAGTAGCCTTAACCAACCTCTAGCCGATCAGATATATGTTTTCAAAGCATGGTCAACATTCAGCCAATCAGAGCAGAGATGCCAACAAAACCAACTTCCAATTTTAATTGAACAACAAAATATATGTAAAAAAAATATCTCCAACTTGCTAAATAAATGACATTTCTTTTCCGACTGCAGTACCAATAACGTCCTCTAGGTGCACTAAGCATTTTAATATAATTTAATAAACCTTAATAGGACAAACCCAACGACTCAATATTGGGAAAAGTCCCACTCGTAGAATCCTTTCCGTCTCAGGCTCCTGAACTGCACGGGGCTGTGTATTTCTCACCCTACAGAGGCTGCCATCATTAGACCCTGCTTAGTAAATAGCACAGCGGCGCGGGGTTAATTAAATAAGTGTTGCAGTCTAATTAAGACCGGGCCGGGTGAAACTTAGCAGGGAATGTATGCATTAAAAAAAATTCCTTTGTCGATGAGCCGCAATTAAGAGCACGATCAATATCAACATTATGCCATTAAAAAATGGAACTTGCGTACCCTGGTGGCTTCCCGCGCGTCTCGTTAATCCGAAATTGGGAATTCTCTGCCATTTATAAACTCCCCTTGTCTTTATGCAGAAACTCCAGCCACAAGCAGCGGGGCTTCTCAGCGTAAGGTTTTCTGGATTATTGGGAAAAAAAACCGACTTTGTATGTCAAAGCCACAGTATATATTGGATAAATGACCCCAGCTGGTACATATAAGGATATTATTAGGGGTTTTGTGCCCATATAAAGGCACAAGGCTGCAGGCTGAGTTATACAGGGAACTCTGAGTATCACTCATGTATTATAAGGGATAATGTACCCCCTACTGTAAATGATAAGGATATTAGCAGTCACTGAGGGGTTCTGTGCCCCCCATATAAAGGCACAAGGCTGCAGGCTGAGTTATACAGGGAACTCTGAGTATCACTCATGTATTATAAGGGATAATGTACCCCCTACTGTAAATGATAAGGACATTAGGATGTAATATCTCCGTTCTTTCTCATGATTTCCTGTAATGAAGTTTCCTCAGAACCAACAGGTGATTTCTTCTTCATTGACAGGGGGCCTCCTCGAGCCTAGTGGTGAAGTTTGCAGACACAGACAAGGAGCGCACAATGAGACGGATGCAGCAAATGGCGGGCCAGATGGGCATGTTCAATCCCATGGCTATTCAGTTTGGAGCTTATGGTGCCTACGCTCAAGCAGTAAGTGATTTTTTCTCCTGTCACTTGGGACATGGTTGGGGGCTTTCTGTATTGAACAAAAGTAGTTTGTCCTTTTTACACGACCTTGTTTGGGCTCACTGCAACAGACATCTAGTCTGTACTGATAATACTGTGTGCATCTTGGGCACCTTAAAGGCAGATTTCATGAACGTAGAGTTAAGGATTCCTTCAGTTCTAAGACATTTGTGGTGGCCTTACAGAAACAGGGGCACTTTGGCCACTAGGAACAGTAAGAACCTTGCCTCAGGCACCACAGATGTTCTTTTCCTATCTCTACACTTGGAATAATCCTAGCTGGATTGTTCTGGTTTGGTGCAATATCCTCTATGTATCTCCATCTTCTGGTCTTCCATGGAGATCCCAACGCTGGAAGCTGAGGATGCACATGAAGTTTCTTGTGCACTTGGGTTGTTGTTATACAGCCAAGAGGATAGTTGATAATGTTGGTGTTTGCTCATTACAGGATTATTTATGCTCAGACTTGTGAACTATATCTAAAGGTTCTAGATGAGCATAGAATTTGACGCATCATTTGGAGCTTCAACTACAAGGATCTTATGCAAGGAGGCATCACATTAGGGGGCTTCCTGTTGGACTCTCCTATCCAGAAAATAAAATGCGATAGCTCAAAATGCAGCTATCCTGAAGAAGGGTATCTCAGAATCATTAAGTACCATTGTTGGAAACCGATGTTGGCCTTTAGACATTCAGTTTGTTCACCGGGGCTTTTGCCCTCATCTTTCCTTTATTCTTCAACAGTTCTGTCCTTAAGCAGCCCTCAAAAGTTATTGGTGATATCCATGTTTAGTCTGTTGGGTTCCAGTTTGGGTAACCCTTGGACTTACGGATGTCCATGGAGGCCCTGCTGTATGAAGAGGACAAATCATATGTTGATCTAAAGGAGAAGGAAAGGCATTTTGGCATTTTATTGCCAATAGATTAGCCACAATAGTGCCACCTAGAACCCTATATTTATTCTACAGGAAGCTTTACCATACCTGAGAAAACAGCCCTAGAAGCTCCCTCTGTTTGTTTAAGATACAGGGCCAGAACTAGAGGCAGCTGCCTAGGGCGCAACGATTGGGGGGCGCCAGGCAGGAGCCTCTCTTGCCTACCCCTAGTCTGTTCCCTCCGTTTTCATTGCCCCCACCGCTTTGCATCACACCCCCCCCCAAATGCGCACCAAAAGACATGCGAGGGGTGCGATAGCGCAGGTGCAGGGACGAGGTGGCCGACCGGGTTTGCCGGCCCGCCCCTGTTAAGATAGCAGCTGCCATTTTAGCTTGGTCTGACTTCACTTCCAGGCGGCAGCGTGCAGGCATGGAACAGCTTTCAGCTCAGATTACATAGCAGAAAGGGGAGGGGGTGGAGGAGAAGGGAGGGGTGGAGAGGAGCAGACTGAGTATGCTCGTGCCGTGTCCTGAAGGATTTTTCCAAGAGAAGGAAGTCTGACACAGACGATCATGTATACAGAATAGAAGGAAAGAAATGTGGTGTCTCTTTTTATTTAGGAGCAGCAGTTCCAGCATTTAGGTGGTGAGAGGCAGTACTACTACTAGTAGTCAAACCACAAGAAAAGAATATTAAACTACTGGAAGCCGTAGGGAGCAGCGCCTGTTATGAAATCATATTAGGAAGCTAATGGCTCCGGTGCCTGATCAGTGTCGCACACCCCAACGCTTTCCCGTGTCTGTAACTCAATATTTTTACACTTTTCCCTCTCGGGGTTTATCATTTTGTAAAGATTTGCCGGGGTATCACGGTTCATGTATATTCATATATCTTAAGGTTCTCGTTTCATTTCAAATCAGGCAGGCGCTCTCCGTTTAATAACAATGGATTTCCCACCATAATTCCATTAGAATGTGGAACGAAATCTGACATTTGTCACGCACAGTATACCCCGTATGGCCCGGGCAGTCTTTGGTTCCGCTGGGACCCGGGGAAAAAAAAAAGTCTCGTTTTTATAATATAGAACTGTCCAACCTGAGTGACATCTATTAGCCTTATACATTACAATAGAGAGTAATCTATTATACAGTTGGGTCATTTCCCTGGGACCAAACTGGAAATGATATCCTTATAAACGGTGCTTAATGGTGTCATCAGTTATAATCGGAGCTTAGTGATGTCATTTCTGACTCACTGAGACTTGTACAGTATATTATAATCAATAAAGTACCCCCTGTTGTAACATATGAGGATATAAGAAGTCACCTCGGAGTTCAAGATAAGGTTTTTTTTTTCATTTATCCGATATGTCTCCTTTAGGAGAAATAAAAGCTAAATTGCCATTGGTTGCTGTGTTTGTTCTCCGGAGAGGTTGGTGAATTCCCCCTCATGTTCTACAACCTCAGCAATTGATTTGCACGGTGAAGGTTTAACCCGACACCAAACGTGTTGTCTTTTTAGGACCCTCAGGTCTTTCCTGATAAACCCAACTTTTACGTGCACGTTCCTCGGAGAGGTTAAATAATTTAGAGCGGCTTCTTCTCCGTATCGTCAGCGGGGCGAGAGCGCTCAGCTCTCCGTAGTCCAACCTGGAGAGAATAAAAAGAAGCATTGCTAGATTCACGTAATGAAATGTGACTTGCAAGTCCGTGGGTCAGAGTAGGAATTAAACCGAGCAGCTTGATGGACACCTTGATCTTCTGACTGTCGGAACGGGTTCTCCTTCCATAATCTCTCGAAGAGCAGCCATATGCCAACAAGGCCGACCTCTAGTAATATAGTTTAGTAAATGTGTTTGTTAGTGATGGGCGAAATGTTTCGCCAGGCATGGATTCGCGGCGAATTTCCACGTTTCGCCATTGGCGGATTGTTTCACGAAATGGCTGAAATAATTTGCTGCGGAAAAATTTGCTGCACGTCCAAAAATTGTCGCGGGCGACAAAACAATAGCCGCGGGCGAAAAACAATAGCCGCGGGCGACAAAACAATAGCCGCGGGCGACAAAACAATAGCTGTGGGACAAAACAATAGCCGCAGGCGACAAAACAGTAGCCGCGGGCGACAAAACAGTAGCCGCGAGACAAAACAATAGCCGCGGGCGACAAAACAATAGCCGCGGACGACAAAACAGTAGCTGCGAGACAAAACAATAGCCGCGGGCGACAAAACAATAGCCGCGGGCGACAAAACAATAGCCGCGGGCGACAAAACAATAACCACGGGCGACAAAAGAATAGCCGCGCCACAAAAGAATAGCCGCGGGCGACAAAACAATAGCCATGGACGACAAAAGAATAGCTGGGCGACAATTTTTTGGCCGCGCAACATTTTCACCGTTTTGCAAATTTTTCGCCGTTTCGGATCTGACTCGCTGGGGGAGACTGACCCCTGAAACAATGTAACACAAGGCAGCAGCCTGACAGACCTGACTCGCTGGAGGAGACTGACCCCTGAAACAATGTAACACAAGGCAGCAGCCTGACAGACCTGACTCGCTGGGGGAGACCGACCCCTGAAACAGTGTAACACAAGGCAGCAGCCTGACTGACCTGACTCGCTGGAGGAGACTGACCCCTGAAACAATGTAACACAAGGCAGCAGCCTGACAGCCCTGACTCGCTGGAGGAGACCGACCCCTGAAACAATGTAACACAAGGCAGCAGCCTGACAGACCTGACTCGCTGGGGGAGACTGACCCCTGAAACACTGTAACACAAGGCAGCAGCCTGACAGACCTGACTCGCTGGGGGAGACTGACCCCTGAAACACTGTAACACAAGGCAGCAGCCTGACAGACCTGACTCGCTGGGGGAGACTGACCCCTGAAACACTGTAACACAAGGCAGCAGCCTGACAGACCTGACTCGCTGGGGGAGACTGACCCCTGAAACAGTGTAACCCAAGGCAGCAGCCTGACAGACCTGACTCGCTGGGGGAGACTGACCCCTGAAACACTGTAACACAAGGCAGCAGCCTGACAGACCTGACTCGCTGGGGGAGACTGACCCCTGAAACAATGTAACACAAGGCAGCAGCCTGACAGACCTGACTCACTGGGGGAGACTGACCCCTGAAACAATGTAACCCAAGGCAGCACTGCATATTGCCCCTCCATTAAAAGTGAATTGAAAGCTTCAGGAAGTCCCCTGTACTGTAGGATTTGTAATGCTGAGATGCCTGGGGGGCCGGTTATGGGCGCACAGCATTTTGGGAGACACATTGGGGCTCATAGCAACGACACTGCCAGTAAATGTCTGTGTTTGCAGCTAAATCTGATAGTGACACAGTAGCTTTGCTGGAATCATTTGGGCTTTGGGAAGGTTCAGCGAGCCTTGGCACGACTACACGAACTGGCGCGCAGATATTTTTAAATAAACATGAAAATCTGGTGCATCTGGCGGGGATTCCTGCGGCTTCAGAAACACGGCCAGAGCCCGGAGCCCAATGGGCCGTGTGTTCCAGGGAAGCGCAGAATGGGTGCAGCTTGTTGGAGCTTGTTTGTGGATGCTAAGGCAACAGGAACCAACGCTTTCCTCTGGTACCAACACTAGCGCCACTGTTACCCCTGTAATACTGTATGGGGGCAATCATTGCTGTATGTTACACATGAATGATGATTGGAGGGATTGGGGGGGGTTACAAATCTATAGAGACTTGTGGTGCAGTTGCATTTCCTAGTGCTCATGAGATCTATTTCCTGCCTGGTACTCATGTGACTGTCTCTACCTCCTTCCTGGATAGAGTAGTTGTGTGACTGTCTCTACTTCCTTCCTGGATAGAGTAGTCATGTGACTACCTCTCCTTCCTTCCTGGATAGAATAGTTGTGTGACTTTCTCTACTTCCTTCCTGGATAGAGTAGTCATGTGACTTTCTCTACTTCCTTCCTGGATAGAGTAGTCATGTGACTTTCTCTACTTCCTTCCTGGATAGAGTAGTCATGTGACTACTTCTCCTTCCTTCCTGGATAGAATAGTCATGTGACTTTCTCTACTTCCTTCCTGGATAGAGTAGTCATGTGACTTTCTCTACTTCCTTCCTGGATAGAGTAGTCATGTGACTGTCTCTACTTACTTCCTGGATAGAGTAGTTATGTGACTGTCTCTACTTCCTTCCTGGATAGAGTAGTCATGTGACTTTGTCTACTTCCTTCCTGGATAGAGTACTTATGTGACTGTCTCTACTTCCGTCCTGGATAGAGTAGTTATGTGACTGTCTCTACTTCCTTCCTGGATAGAGTTGTCATGTGACTTTGTCTACTTCCTTCCTGGATAGAGTTGCTACATTTGCCAGTGTTTCATACATCACACAGGACTATTTTAGTGCAATTTTGGGCAAAAATGGCGGGTGAGGTGGGAAAGGTAGGGGAATACAAATGTACTGGCAATCACATTGCATTAGCTCATGGTGTGGTTGGTGATTTATTGACTGGGCTGGTGAAATACCATCCTGTGGCAGCCCTATTCCTGGCAATGTGCTCATATCTGTCCCTACTTCCTTCCTGACGGAGTAGTCATGTGACTGTTTCTACTTCATTCCTGACAAAGTACTCATGTGACTCTATCAGCTTCCTTCCTGACAGAAAAGTCATGTGACTGTCTCTACTTCCTTCCTGACAGAAATGTCATGTGACTGTCTCTACTTCCTTTTTGACAGGGTAGTCATGTTACTGTCTCCTGACAGAAGACTGTCTCTACTGGCAAAAGCACATTAGTCCTCCCTTGCTTTATGGCTGAACTTGTGGATTGAGGACAAGACCCTCAGTTATATCCCAGCAAGCAGGGCATCGGTTTATCATTTAACGCTTAGTTGCCCACCTTAAATGCTGTTCATTTTTACTATAAAAGCAGCGACGTACCGCTATTGGGATTCCAGATGATGGGGAGGTACAACTCCCAGCATCCCCTAGAAGTCAAAGTTGAGCTCCATCTGGAGGACCTGCTCAGTAGGCTACATGCAGCAGTGTTTTTGTTTTTTACACAGGGCAGGTAAACAATGTGTATATAAAGAGCAGAGATATCCAAGCTGCAGCCCTCTAACTACTGTTGGACTGCAACTCCCCGCACCTTGTGGGAGCTGCAGTTCGGTGACAGCTGGAGGCCCGTAGGCTGGACACGCCTGAGCATCTGCTTTTGATTCATGCAGGTTGCGCCGACCAACCAAGGAACAAGACTATGAACATCCTGCGCCTGACCCTAATCATTATCAGTCGGTGATTATTGTAGTGCTGTGGCATCATGATCTTGGTGTAACCTTTGCCCGTATGTCTGTGGGTACTTGTGCTTGTCCCCAGTCCTTCATTTCAGTAACTGATGTTACATGACTGATATGACTGATATTCTCCTTTGGCTTCCGTTTATAGAAAGGGTTGTGGGGGGGCTCCGGCCGGTAACACGTGATATTTTTTCTTGGCTCTCTTTGTTCCAGCTGATGCAGCAGCAAGCCGCCATCATGGCATCCGTAGCACAAGGAGGTTACTTGAATCCCATGGCGGCCTTTGCAGCGGCCCAGATGCAGCAGATGGCGGCCCTCAACATGAACGGCCTGGCAGCGGCCCCCATGACGCCAACATCAGGTGAGAGAAGGCACTGGTCAGTCCAACATGTTATGGTTGAAAAATAATGAAGGGTTAAGGAGGCCCAGCCTCCCCAAAAGGAGGCCAACTGCCATATTTAAGGGGTATATTTATCACGCTGTGTAAAAAGTAGAGTAAAACAGGTGCCGTTGCTCATAGGAGCCAATCAGATGATTTGCTTTGGTTTTACAACTGTTGAAATCTAATTGCTGATTGGATGCCCGGTAATGCTTCACTCCACTTTTTACACAGCATGATATATAAAAAATAAATACCCCTAAGTGTGTAATTATAGGCACTTATATGGCTATTGGCGGCCTCCTCTAGGGTTTCCACTTTGGGCAGGGAGGCGGGGTGTGATGTCACAGGGGCAGGACATGATATCACTGGGGTGGAGCTATTGCACAGCAATCAGCAAATGGCCAATCATCACGTCAACCGGGCAGGTAGTTTTGACCCAGACAACTCTACCTGGTCAATACCGGGCAGATAGCAACCCTAGCCTCCACATATTCAAATGTAACCTCCTCCCCTGTTATAATAAATGTATAGTTTTATCTGGGGCCAATTAACCTGCCTGTAGGATTTGGGGTGAAGGAGGAAACGAGTACCCAGAGGAGCCCTGGCTGGAATCGAACCTAGAACCCCTAGTACTGCAAGGCTGCAATGCCAGTGATTGCAAGTTATTATATGATTTTAGAAATGATCTAATAATTTATTTTTCTTTATGATCTTTTTTCTACTTTTTTAATGTAGCTCTCTAAGTAGAACGTGTTATCTGTTTGTTAGGGACTCACAAACCCTAGCAACGGGGCAGGGGTGAGAACGACAGATTGGGGACGGGAATAACAGAGGGTCTGGATAAAAAGCTCAGTAATATATAAAATGATCCCATTCTGAGATTAAAGGTTAAGTGGCATGGCGACATTCTATGGGAACAAATACAAGCCCTCCATTGTGGCATCAACATTAAAGGGAAAGTTAACCTTAAACGTTTACATTTTATGATATAGACTGCTCTATATCATAATAAAGAGTGAATTGATGCAAAATTGAATTCTTGGGTTTGCTTCCCCTTTAATGCAGTTGTGACTACACTATCTATCCCGGAAAGGAGAAGAGAAAGTGTTGAAACAGCGGCATTTGGAGAAAGAAATCGGAGGGGGGAGAGTTTAGGGGCTTAGTAAGCGAAATGAAGCAGATGAGACACTTCAAAATAATTTGCCCTTTCATCCAACTCAGAGAGCGGCGTCCGACGCACCCACAGAACTGTCTCGCTGAGGCTCTGATAATGGGGAGTAAAGCGCCTGTCAGTGGGGAATAGGGAATCTGCGCTCTTCTGAGGCTTTGCTCTCTCTTTTTGTCAGTGAAGGGGGGGGGGATAAAATGTACATTTTCCTGCCTGTTAATTTCCCACTGTCATTAGGCTCCTGTCATTTCATGGCTGCTGGGTGGGGGGCCCTGATGGGAGACGACACAGCAGCTTCCGAGGTGCAGGGGGAACAGCATAAGAATAAATAGTGGGCAATTAATGTTGGGGTAAAAGGAACGCAGGGAGCATGGGCGTCCACAGAAGGGGGCAAGAGGGGGCACTTGCCCCCCCCTGGAAAAGTAGCAAAAAACACAAAAACCTTACTCCGTTTCTGCACTTTCCCCTCAAGCCCGTTTTTGCTGTGCTCCGATTGGATCTTTCTTCTTGTGGATTCACCAATCAGAGCACAGCTTCCTTGACAGACAGTAAAATTGACCAATCAGAGCACAGATGCACACAGGGATCGGGAGATTTTGCAAACTGGAAACAGAAATAAAGACTGAAAAGATGAATCTGCAGCTGTAACTTTACCTAAGAACCAACTCTCAACTTTTGCTGCAGTTTTCATCCCACAGGTACTATACCCAGGTACTATACCCAGGCACTATACCCAGGCACTATACCCAGGTACTATACCCAGGCACTATACACAGGTACTATACACAGGTACTATACACAGGTACTATACACAGGCACTATACCCAGGCACTATACCCAGGTACTATACCCAGGTACTATACACAGGTACTATACACAGGTACTATACACAGGTACTATACACAGGTACTATACCCAGGTACTATACCCAGGCACTATACCCAGGCACTATACCCAGGTACTATACCCAGGTACTATACACAGGTACTATACACAGGTACTATACACAGGTACTATACACAGGTACTATACCCAGGTACTATACACAGGTACTATACACAGGTACTATACCCAGGTACTATACACAGGTACTATACCCAGGCACTATACACAGGTACTATACACAGGTACTATACCCAGGTACTATACACAGGCACTATACACAGGTACTATACCCAGGTACTATACCCAGGTACTATACAGTTCTAAAGAATCACTAGCTGACATTAAATTGTTTAATTTATAATCTATCCCCTACCCTAACACATGGAGGGTAAGTTAACTCTTTCCCTCTGAAAAAGCTCATTGTGTGTTTATATATGTTTTGTTGTTTTTTGCACTTACTATTTTTTTTTTTTTTTGTCATTGTTTTGTTCATTTATAGTAAGTTACAGTGGGGCCAATGTTGTGTATCAGTGCCAGTGTTATAGTGCCAGGGCCTGAATATCTGCCATCAGTACCCACTGCATCTCATGGCATATAATGTGCTGGGTTTGTAACTACGGACTGTGTCTCACTGTATATAATGGGGAGTCAGTACCCACTGCCTTTCTTGCTATAAAACTAACATAAACACATCTAAAGGGGAGGTTCACTTTTAAGTTAACCTTTAGTATGTTATAAAATGGCCTATTCCTAGCAACTTTGCAATTGGTCTTCCTAATTAATTTTTTTGAATAATTTGCCTTTCTCTTCTGCCTCTATACAGATTTCAAATGGGGGCCAAAAAATATTGCTCTGCGAGGCTACAATTTTATTATTATTATAATTTTGTATTACTTATTTTTCCAAGTAGGCCCCTTAACTATTCATATTCCCATCTCTTGTTTAAATCACTACCTGGTTGCTAGGGTAAATAAGACCCTAGCAACCAGATAGCTGCTGAAATACCAAATGGAGAGCTGCTGAACAAAAAGCTAAATAACTGAAAAACCATTAAAAATAAAAGTGAATTCGAATGCGAACTACCCCTTTAAGCTAACTGATCCCAAACACAAATGTTTGCAGATCCCCTAACAGAAGTGCGCGTATGAATACTTTTACTACTAATACTAAACATTTTAGGGTAAAAAAAAAAAGCACCCCCACCCACACTTTTGTACAGTATCCCTGGGAGTCAGTGGGAACGGCAAGAGGTAGTTGGGAGGTTAACTTTTTACGTCAGCAGTGAATCCACTAAGTGTCACATTAGCTATAGGTCAGTCTGTGTATGGGCCATATTTAGCCTCCCCTAGTATCATCCTGCAAAAAAAAAAAATATATATATATATTTATCTGTTGCAGGATGATGCTAGCTTACTTGCCCCCCCTTGGAAAATTTTCTGCGGACGCCCATGGCAGGGAGGTAGGAAAATGTCTGCAGTTTCCCAAGTAGCAGGGCTGCTGTCTAGAGAAGCTTAGAGTAGATTAAGGGGTCATTCACAAACAGAGGCAGGTTTCCCACCATGAGCGCCCCTAGATACAGGATCTCCTGCACTTTCCCTGTGAGTACAGCCTTGACTTGCCTGTGGCAGCACTGTATTCATGAGGGAGGGGGTGTAGCTGAACCCCATCCTTGTACCTAACAGCCAGCAGGTATGTGGAGCCCTGTCCATACAGCCCTATAGCAGGAACCCAATGCAGGGGGGCCAGTGTTGCACCTCGTTTATAATCTGACTTTAGAGCACAGCGATGCCCCAGACGCAGGGTTTAGAGCCCCATATTTCTTTTGTAAATTACCCCAAATGAGTCCTGTTTACCAAACCTATAAATGTCAGGAGAGCCTGCTGGGCAAGTATCATTCATTGGGGGCAATTCCAGCCGGTCCATCTCTCCCACCCGTCTATGAGCCCTTTCTTTTTAGGGGGCAGTGCCAAATCAAAGACCCTTAAAAATGGGCATTCCTAGAAAGTGTATGGGGTTTGGAGATGGATCGGGGGCATGTGAATTCCCCCCCGAATCAGTGGTACTGGCTGATACATTAGATAGGTACAAGGAGGGGTTGGGTGGGTATTTAGCAAGTGAGGGTTATGGGAGATAGCTCTTAGTACCAGTTGCCCCAGGGACTGGTCAGATTGCCATCTTGGAGTCAGGAAGGAAATAACCCCCCTGTAGCAAATTAGAGAGGCTTCAAATGAGCTTTTTTGCCTTCCACTAGCAGTGAGGCAGGTTATATATAGGCATTATGGTTGAACTTGATGGACGTGTGTCTTTTTTCAACCTGACTTCCTACTACTATGCATAAACAATAACTGTATTGGGAAAATTGCATTTAAACCAAGTCAAATATATGTGTAAAACCCCCAGGACATCAACACTGGCATATACAGTGCAAAGGCCCAGCACAGGGGGCGCTACAGCAGCCAATCAAACACATCCCTAAGTCCTACAGGTGCTGTGACCACACAGATACTGAAAGTGAAGCCCATTGGCAGAATGTGTCAGCTGAGGCAAGCAATATGGCAGCCCACCCATTGCATTCTCTTATGTCTGTTCCTTGCCTCGTTCCAGGTGGAAGCACACCCCCGGGTATCACTGCACCAGCTGTGCCTAGCATTCCATCGCCAATCGGGGTGAATGGCTTTACTGGCATCCCAGCCCAGGCTAACGGTCAGCCTGCCGCAGAAGCTGTATTTGCTAATGGAATCCACCCTTACCCAGGTATGGCTTCTATTGTCACCATAGGGCTACGGGGCATTCTAACCAGCAGCCAATGGGGTTTTCTTCTTACATTGCCCATACACATTGCAGTCCCCTATAGCCAGCTCCTCACATATATAGAGTATATACTTTATTATAGTATGTAAGCCAACATCACCAGTTGCCCATAGCAGCCAATCAAACCTTTGCTTAACTTGTAGGTGACAGTTCAGTTGTATTTGCTGATTGGTTGCTATGGGCAACTACACTGGTGATGTTGGCTTACACAGTATAATAAATATGCCCCTAAGTCACATAAATTCTCTCTGAATCCCAACAAATGTCTTCAACCTCCCCCTTTGACCATAGTAGGGTTGGGCTGAGCTTGTGAGTCTGACACACAGAGGCTGCTGGGATACCCAGCCTGCTGTGTGATTGCTATTCGGGACTCCTTATCCATGGGTGCAGGTACTTGAGAGTTAAATCATTTTGCTACCACCTACTAAGGGAACTAGGGATGCACTGAATCAGGGTTCAGCCGAATCCCAAAATAGTGGAACCCTGGAATAACCCCCCCCCCCAGGTCCAAGCTGGTAGTTTCAGGGTTCCCTGGCATCATATGCACTTGCATGTAATTCCCAGAGCAGCCTGAGGGGGCGCTTTGATGCTCGCTGCCAGTTACAAATGAAGAGAGCATGGGCGTAAGTGCCTTTATGAATAGCAGGTATGTGCGCTTAATGTTGTGTGCATTTGCCCTCGTGCCCAGGCTGGTTCCCAAGCTTAGATACCTAGAAGGATATGTAGCAAAAGACAGTTTGCCCAGGAGCAGTAACCCATAGCAACCAATCAGCAGACTGGTACCAATTTACTGGTAACCTTCCTTTTTGCCTTATCTTCTTTCAGTACTGCTTCTCAGAGATAGATTAGCCCCCATAAGTTTGCCCCGGAGCAGTAACCCATAGCAACCAACTCCTTTTAAAGGAGAAGGAAAGGTAAAAATCACTGGGGGGTGCCAAAATGTTAGGTGCCCCCCAGTGATTGTAATCACTTACCTTACACCCCGGGTTCGTGCTCCTGCCAGGAGAAAACCGCCCCAGCCTGGGGTAGCTGTGAGGGACCATCCTCTACCTGTGCCGCTTGCGCAGAAGAGTGAAAGCCGAACATTAATAAGAAAGCCGCCATTTTTACTAGGGATGCACCCAGTCCACTATTTTAGGGTCTGGCCGAACCCCCGAATCCGAAAATAGTGTATTGGGTGCATCCCTACTGGCAACCCTATCGGCCAAATCCGAATCCTGCTGAAAAAGGCCAAATCTTTGCCGAACCAAATCCTGGATTCGGTGCATCCGTAATTGTCAACCTACTGCGCAGCTACCCCAGGCCGGTGCAGTTTTCAACTAATAGGAGCACCAACCCGGGGTAAAAAATAAGAAATTACAATCACTGGGGGGCACCTAACATTTTGGCACCCCCCAGGGATTTTTACCTTTCCTTCTCCTTTCAAAGGAGTTGGTTGCTATGGGTTATTGCTCCAGGTCCCCATGGGCCGATCCGCTGCTTGGCGATGTCACCAAGCGAGCGGATCTTCTCCCGATACCCCCCACCTACAGGTGGGCGATATCGGGAGAATCCAGGATAATTCGATCGTTTGGCCCTGGGGCAAAGTATAGGAAAAGTCGGTCCGGGGACCGCATCAATGAGCCGATGCGGCCCCCTATCCGACTAGATTTTCTAACCTGCCTGATCGAGATCTGGCCGATTTCAGGCCAGATATTGGTTGGGCAGGCCCGTCAGTAGTGCCCATACACGGGCCAATTAGCTGCCGAATCGGTTTAAGGGACCCATATTGGCAGCTAGAATCGGCCCGTGTAGGGGCACCTTTAGTTACATACGGGGGCTAATCTATCTCTGAGAAGCAATACTGAGAGAAGATTCTCCCCCCAACGAGACGAGAACTGGTGGCCTCTCGTGTTCCCAAACATACTCATCAGACGCGGCCCCTCTCGCCATTTCCCCTTGATCAGCATATTATTTCTGTTATTGCAGTTATTGTTGTGTGTGAATGGCTAATTAATTACAAACAGCCAACGCCGGCTCCCTTAATCACGCCGTCAGCTGTCCTAATCAATCTTAATAACGCCGAGCGCGGCTGCCGCGGCCAAGGCTTCTAATCCACATACGTTTCTGTGAGCCGCTCGCGTGCCATGATGTGAGGGCGGATTTAGATCAATCCGACACCAGAAATCATTGAATTGGCTTCAAGGGGGGCTTTGAACTGCCGGTTTTCCCTCGTTAGGCAACGTAGCAGAAGCCAGGTGATTAGCGGGCAAACTGAATTCTGCTGCATTGTATCAGGAGTCAGAATCATTTTCATTTTGCACAGAAAAAATGTTTTAGGGCGGAGTTCCCCTTTAAAGAGGCAAATACAGTGGGACTTGATTAGCCCAGTAAATAAGAATGTGGGCTGGAATGGTACAATGTATGTTGTTTAATTCTATAGTCTTTATTTGGTGTACAGGTATGTGATCCATTAGCCGGAAAACCCATTATCCAGAAAGTTCCAAATTACGGGAAGGCCATCTCCCATAGATTCCATTATAAACAAATAATTCTAATATTTTAAAATGATTCCCTTTTCTCTGTAATAATAAAACAGTACCTGTACTTGATCCCAACTAAGATATAATTACCCCTTATTGGGGCAGAACAGCCCTATTGGGTTTATTTCATGGTTAAATGATTCCCTTTTCTCTGTAATAATAAAACAGTACCTGTACTTGATCCCAACTAAGATATAATTACCCCTTATTGGGGCAGAACAGCCCTATTGGGTTTATTTAATGGTTAAATGATTCCCTTTTCTCTGTAATAATAAAACAGTACCTGTACTTGATCCCAACTAAGATATAATTACCCCTTATTGGGGCAGAACAGCCCTATTGGGTTTATTTAATGGTTAAATGATTCCCTTTTCTCTGTAATAATAAAACAGTACCTGTACTTGATCCCAACTAAGATATAATTACCCCTTATTGGGGGCAGAACAGCCCTATTGGGTTTATTTCATGGTTAAATGATTCCCTTTTCTCTGTAATAATAAAACAGTACCTGTACTTGATCCCAACTAAGATATAATTACCCCTTATTGGGGCAGAACAGCCCTATTGGGTTTATTTCATGGTTAAATGATTCCCTTTTCTCTGTAATAATAAAACAGTACCTGTACTTGATCCCAACTAAGATATAATTACCCCTTATTGGGGCAGAACAGTCCTATTGGGTTTATTTAATGGTTAAATGATTCCCTTTTCTCTGTAATAATAAAACAGTACCTGTACTTGATCCCAACTATTGTTTCCCCTACTCCCATGTAACTGGAGGAGTCCCACGCCGGACTTGGATTTCTTACTATTGAGTGCTATTCTGATACCTACTGGGAGCTGCTATCTTCCCATTGTTCTGCTGATTGGCTGCTGGGGGTGGGGGGAGAGGGAAAATGGCGGAATCCTGTTGTGTTTTCTGAACTGATTGTGACTGTTTGTCTTTTTGTGTTTGTGCCCACAGCACAGAGTCCCACCGCAGCAGACCCCTTGCAGCAAGCCTACGCCGGAGTACAGCAGTATGCAGGTCGTTAGTATTAACACTTTCTCCTAATAAATCTTTACTCTTACCTTTGTACTAACAAAGAGACACGCAATGCGCTCAGTCAGAGTAATGGGGGAGATGCTGACCTGTAACGCTTGAGATGTTCCTGATATACAGGAGTTTTTCCCCTCAACGATTTAATTATACCTTGTGACACTGCCTGGTTGCTAGATTAAATTAGGCCCTAGCAACCAGCTGCCTAAATTCCAAACAGGAGAGTGTCTTTATTAAAAGCTAAATAATAAATTTTAAAAAATGACCAATTGCAAACTGTCTCAGAATAATATTCTCTACATCTTACTACAGGTTAATTTAAAGGTGAACAATCTCTTTAAAGGGGTAGTTCACCTTTAAATTAACTTTTTTGTAGATATTGGTGTTCTGAGACAATTAGCAGTTGGGCTTCATTCCTTATTTTTTATGGTTTTGCAGTTATTTAGCTTCTTGTTCAGCAGCTCTCCATTTGGTATTTTAGCAGCTATCTGGTTGCTAGGGTCTGTATTACCCTAGTAACCAGGCAGGGGGCTTAAAACGAAAGATGGGAACATAAATAGGAGAGGGCCTGCATAAAAAGATAAGTAATACAAATGAATAATAATAAAACTGGAGCCTCACAGAGCAATAGGTTTTTGGTTGCCGGGGTCAGTGACCCCCATTTGAAAGCTGCACAGAGATGGGCGCCCTACTCAACCACATAAACATGCAGGCGTGGGGTGCAGTTACAAGCAAGACCGGACTAGGAGTAGGCAGAAGAGGTACCTACCTAGCCCCCCCCCCACACACACACCCCCTGAATGCAAAGTGGAACCTCATTGGACACTCCATCTGTCTATACAGTTAACTAAACCGCAACAACAAAAAAGTGAAAAAATAAAATGCAAAATTGCTCAACAGCAATGGGAGGTAAACTAGGTGTACTTTGCCTTTAAAGAGTGGTCGTCCCAGTTCCCAGCTGTGCTGGGGCGGGAAATGAAATGAAACTGGCAGTTAGGGGGGCTCGGTTATACGGCTGTCTGTGGCCCCTGACAGTATTCCAATTTTAAATCAGACGGAATATTTCCATCAGCGATATCCCTTGTAAATTAGCAACTCGCTGGTTTGTGATGGAATCAGAAGTCCTATCTATAAGCTGTCAATAGGAGAGATGACAGTTAGTAGATATGTATTCTGCCATTCTGCTTTGGATGTTCTAGGCATGTCCTAGATGCATAGTGTTAGTAGGGAACCCTGTTTCTTAACCTAGGGCCCCGTGGAACAGTGTAGGGGTCCTGTTTTTTAACCCCTAGTTTAAGAATTCTTGTCCTTAATGGGTAAAAAAACAGTGATCTGGGCGAAGGCTGCCCATACCATGGTTAGAATACAGTATTTCCATCTACAGACAGCAGAGGGCAGCAAAGATAATGCATTTATAGCTCAATACAAGAAAATCTTGTAATCGTTGTAAACTTACCAACGCTTTTCTGATCTGCCTCAATTGTAAAGATGTGGTGGGTCTGTTTTAAGGGAAACTGTAATCAATAAATTAGGTTAACCCCCCCCCCCTTATTGCTTAGTACTACTAATTAGTGCAGTGCCTGACAATGCAATAGATGAAACTAACTCTGGACTTGCCCACTGCCAATTTCTATGAGCTGTGGTGCCAGAATGATGTGCAAGAGCATGATAGGCTAGCATAATAATGGTCTAGTAGCCCATAGCAACCAGTCAGCTGATAGATAACTGCTTCTTGATGACTTTGGGTTATTAGATGAGCAGCAAACATAGCAGTGTTCATTCTATTAGCCCCTTTAGTTTGGTCTCTGAACACTGTACTGTGCACTGTAGGAAACTGTACTTGCTTAAATATATTTGCTGTACCAGCAATGTGACACCCCCAGACCTACAGCCAAGGAGGTCTTGGTCTTCATCTTTTCATACTGTCTCCATCTTGCCCTACTGTCTCCATCTTGTCCTACTGTCTCCATCTTGTCCTACTGTCTCCATCTTTTCACACTGTCTTCATCTTGTCTTCATGGTCACCATCTTACGCTACTGCCACTATTAAGTCTTAGCAGTCTTCTTCCTACATTACTGTTACTATCTTGTCCTACCGTAACCATCCCTACTGCCCTCCTCCTACATTAGTGTCTCTATCGTTTTTGACTGTCATCATTTTGTCCTACTGTCTCCTCATGCAGACCAGCTTTACCCTTCCTGTCTTGCAGTTAGCATCTTGTCCTACAGTCACCATCTTGTCCTACAGTCTCCATCTTGCTCTACTGTCTCCATCTTGTCCTACTGTCTCCATCTTGCCCTACTGTCTCCATCTTGTCCTACTGTCTCCATCTAGTCCTACAGTCACCATCTTATCCTACTGTCTCCATCTTGTCCTACAGTCACCATCTTGCCGTACTGTCTCCATCTTGCCCTACTGTCACCATCTTGTCCTACAGTCTCCATCTTGCCCTACTGTCTCCATCTTGCCCTACTGTCTCCATCTTGCCCTACTGTCTCCATCTTGTCCTACAGTCACCATCTTGTCCTACAGTCTCCATCTTGCCCTACTGTCACCATCTTGCCCTACTGTCACCATCTTGTCCTACAGTCTCCATCTTGTCCTACTGTCACCATCTTGCCCTACTGTCCCCATCTTGTCCTACAGTCACCATCTTGTCCTACAGTCTCCATCTTGTCCTACAGTCTCCATCTTGTCCTACTGTCACCATCTTGCCCTACTGTCACCATCTTGTCCTACAGTCACCATCTTGCCTTACCGCCTACATCTTAAACCACTATTACTATTTTAAACAACTCTCACTGTTTTGCCCTACTGTCACCTTAATGCTGTAGAGGCTCCATGTTGCCTTACTGTCATTTGCCAGAACCCACAGATATACTGGCCTATCAAGTCTAGCAAACACAATGCCCCTACGGTCTGGTTGGGGCATTACAGCTGAGCGCTCCTCAGCCAGGCTCCGCATTCTATGCATATTTAATCCTATACTTTCCCATAGATCCGCCATCGGATAACATTTCTGAACTTGTGCAACAAAGATCCATTAAAAGTAAACTCGGCGAAGTTGCGCGCAGATTAGCGAGTCCCCCAACAGGAGTCGTCTCATTATAATCTATAATCCATTTATCTCCACTCAAACCAAACAGATTTCAGCAGTACGGGAACAATGTTAGATTTACCACTGAAGCAAAGACCGAAGCCTAAAATTAGGCAATTTGCAGTCATTATGTTTTTAGCACTGAGAACTCAAGATGCTTAATTATATCCTGATGCTTTGCCAGCTCCTGGGGTAAAATTGTGTTTCTTTGGGGGTTTTTTTTTTCTTCTTCTTCTTGTTTTTTCTCTCAATGCACCCGCTGACAAAATAATTACAGTCTTGCTTTGAACGACGATAACTAATGGGCAAATAAGGAGCCCTGGCTACAAAATTGCCTTTGAATCAACAAAAGTACTTTAAAAGGGACCAGAAACGCCAAAAAAAACATGAACCCGTTTGGCCCGACGTGCCGCTGATCCATGTAGAACTATATTCCTGCTTTTACTGCCGGCTGTGGTGTCAGCTGACTTATTTTCTCTGTAGCCTGACGGCTTTGTTTATAGGGACTTTAAATAATACAGGTATAGGATCCCTTATCCGGAAACCCATTATCCAGAAAGTTCCAATTAACGGAAAGGCCATCTCCCATAGACTCCATTATAAGAAAATAATTATAATTTTTAAAAATTATTTCCCTTTTCTCTGTAATAATAAAACAGTACCTGTACTTGATCCCAACTAAGATATAATTACCCCTTATTGGGGGCAGAACAGCCCTATTGGGTTTATTTAATGGTTAAATGATTCCCTTTTCTCTGTAATAATAAAACAGTACCTGTACTTGATCCCAACTAAGATATAATTACCCCTTATTGGGGGCAGAACAGCCCTATTGGGTTTATTTAATGGTTAAATGATTCCCTTTTCTCTGTAATAATAAAACAGTACCTGTACTTGATCCCAACTAAGATATAATTACCCCTTATTGGGGGCAGAACAGCCCTATTGGGTTTATTTCATGGTTAAATGATTCCCTTTTCTCTGTAATAATAAAACAGTACCTGTACTTGATCCCAACTAAGATATAATAACCCCTTATTGGGGGCAGAACAATCATATTGGGTTTAAATGATGTTTAAATGATTTTTAGCAGACTTAAGGTGTGGAGATCCAAATTATGGAAAGATCCCTTATCCGGAAAGCCCCAGGCCCCAGCATTCTGGATAACAGGTCCTATACTATAATATATATTTATTAGTGGGAAAAGAAGGCTCTGCAAAATACAGGTAAAGGTATGCTTAAATATAAATATTATCTGTTCTACATACAGAGTGTGTAAAAGTGCAGACTAGAATTGTTACAGTAAGCAGACATTTTAGATGAAGAGTTAGGCCCTGCCTATAGGGGGCGTGTCTTGAGATGGAAATGATTAAGTAAAATGAAGGGTCACCAAAGTGAAGAATGCAATGATTACCAGCAGAGAGTATAGGGCTTATTGGTCATCTGTTGTTATAACAATATCTTAACCCTTTTCTTCCTCACACATAGACTGAATGCTGTTTGTATGGGGATTTACCCCATTCGTTTGTCTGTGCCCCCCAGGTTTTTCAGTACAGGGCTACAGAATATGGTGGCACAGTAGAATAATAACATTATTTTTATGACTGAAAAGAAGGGATACACAATGGAGGACAATCATGGCCACACCCACTTTTGCAACAAGCCACACCCACCTTTGCAAATAACACCCAGGATCTGGGCCCGTATTAACCTTCTGTTTGGGGAACAGGAAGTGACGAGGGCGATGGAATTTCTTAAACCTCATTAAATATATTATTGAGTCCATAGGAAATGGTGGTGGTGGTGGTGGCACGCCATATTGAATATTGTCTGACTGTAACAAACGCCCCAGCAGCAAACTAACTCTCGGCTCTCGTGTCTCTCCAATAGCTGCCTACCCTGCTGCTTATGGTCAGATCAGTCAAGCCTTTCCACAGCCGCCTCCCATGATTCCACAGCAGCAGAGAGAAGGTGAGTAGGAACCATTCCGTTATCGTGCTAAGGCCTAGACAACTAGACCAGCCTAGAAACCATTCCAGGCTTTGACTACTGATTAGGAACTGTTCCTTTATTGTGCTAAGGTCTAGGCAACTAGACCAGCCTAGAAACCATTCCAGGCTTTGACTACTGATTAGGAACTGTTCCTTTATTGTGCTAAGGTCTAGGCAACTAGACCAGCCTAGAAACCATTCCAGGCTTTGACTACTGATTAGGAACCTTTCCGTTATTGTGCTAAGTTCTAGGCAACTAGACCAGCCTAGAAACCATTCCAGGCTTTGACTACTGATCAGGAACCGTTCCGTTATTGTGCTAAGTTCTAGGCAACTAGACCAGCCTAGAAACCATTCCAGGCTTTGACTACTGATTAGGAACCGTTCCGTTATTGTGCTAAGGTCTAGGCAACTAGACCAGCCTAGAAACCATTCCAGGCTTTGACTACTGATTAGGAACCGTTCCGTTATTGTGCTAAGGTCTAGGCAACTAGACCAGACTAGAAACCATTCCAGGCTTTGGCTACTGATTTTAGGGTTGGGCAAAGATTGACCCAAGAATAATTGGAGCCCATTGAGTGGAGCCCCTTTGTTTTCAATGCTGTACCAGACACCCTTGTACCATTGATAACCCTAAATCTGATACCCCAGTATCCAAGAGGTTCTGAAGCAGCCAGTTTGAGTTTTTGATTTTTGAAGAGACCCTGTGCTCTCCGTTGTTGCCCAAAATGTCATGAATATATGATTATAAAAAAGCAATTCAGTCTTTATTATTAAAAAAGCTTACACATACCTGTACCCAAGGTGATTTACAGACTTAGACCTAGAACGTTTACAGGTTTAGACAGTGGCGTAAGTAGATGTTACTGGGCCCCACAGCCAATTCAGTTTAGGGCCCACAAAACATTGGTAAATTGCCCCATTCTACCAATATACTGTATATTGCAATTGCTTATTTACTTAGGGCCCTTCTGGGCCCCCTATACTCCAGGGCCCCCCTGCAACCCCAGTTACACCCCTGGGTTTATACCAAACTGTCGCCAGTCAGCAGAATGATCAGTACCAGTAGCGTGACTAGATGTTACTGGGCCCCACAGCAAATTCAGTTTAGGGCCCCCAAAACATTAGTAAATTGACCCATTCCACCAAGATATATTGCTTCTTTATTTAGGGCCCTTCTGGGCCCCCTAAACTCCAGGGCCCCCCTGCAACCCCAGGGTCTGCTTCCTCTGGGTCAGTCAGGGCGTTAGAATGGTCAGTACCAGTAGCGTAACTAGATGTTACTGGGCCCCACAGCAAATTCAGTTTAGGGCCCATTGACCCATTCTAGCATGATATATTGCAATTGCTTATTTATTTATGACCCTTCTGGGCCCCCTAAACTCCAGGGTCCCCCTGCAACCACAGGGTCTGCTCCCTCTACAGTTACACCCCTGGGTTTATACCAAACTGTCGCCAGTCAGGGCATTAGAATGGTCAGTACCAGTAGCGTAACTAGATGTTACTGGGCCCCACAGCAAATTCAATTTAGGGCCCACAAAACATAAGTAAATTGATCCATTCTACCAAGATATATTGCAGTTGCTTATTTATTTAGGGCCCTTCTTGGCCCCCTAAACTCCAACCCCCCCTGCAACCCCAGGGTCTGCTTCCTCTACAGTTACACCCCTTGGGTTTATACCAAACTGTCGCCAGTCAGGGCGACAGTTTGGTATAGTTACTCCCTGTATAGTTATTCCCTTAGTCAGAATACTCACAATAATCACTGGTTACCAAAGCCAAAAGGAACAGCAAGAATGTACCTGGGACACATTCCCTGTGGCCCCCAACCATGTCAGGGACTGAATAGATTCATTATAATTTGAATATAACCCGTAGGGCCCGTGTGTAAATAGTTGGACAATGCCCTATAGAAAATAGATTTCAGAGTCAGGGCATTAGAATGGTCAGTACCAGTAGCGTAACTAGATGTTACTGGGCCCCACTGCAAATTCAATTTAGGGCCCCAACACATTGGTCAGCTGACCTATTTTAACAAGATCTATTCCAATAGTTCATTATTTAGGGCCTTACCGGCCCCCTACACTCCCGGGCCCCCTACACTCCCGGGCCCCCTACACTCCCGGGCCCCCTTGCAACCGCAGGGCCTGCTTCCTCTGTAGTTACGCCCTTGGTCAGAATACACACAATAATCACTGGTTACCAAAGCCAAAAGGAACACGGGACGCGTTCCCCGTGGCCCCCAACCATGTCAGGGACTGAATAGATTCATTATAAGTTGAATATAACCCGTAGGGCCCGTGTGTAAATAGTTGGACAATGCCCTATAGAAAATGGATTTCATGCAGGCCAGGCCCCTTCTCTGTATTTACCCGCGCCCGGCGTGCCTTCTTGCATTGTGAGCGTCCTGCCATCTCCGTAATTATTAACTATTTATAAAGCGCCGCGTCTGTGCGACCAACTGACCTTTTCTAATCAGATGCGTTGCCAGCGCTCTTTGTTATCCGCATGTTGTCAGCCCTGTGAATATGCTTTGTGCCGGCGACAAATATCATAATACCCCCCATCCTTCTGAACTCTTTCATATCCCCTGTCTGTGTATAATAGCCCAGCATTGCATGCATTGGGCTTCTTTGTGTTCTGTATGTGAGCGAGAGCACTCAGCTAACAAATCCATTGCATATATATGTGTGTGTATGTATATGTGTATAATTAGCATTCCGTGAGCTCTGTAATTAGACACACACAAAGCATTTGGAAACGGCTCCCCCTCTCAATACTCTCCTACTATTCTGCTTATTATCTGTCATTTCTTTGTAGAAGGCTTTAGGCAACCAAACAAAGATGCCCCAGCACACTGAGTTACTGGCGTAAATCCAACAACCAAATTCCTAGAGTAAAGAACGATAAATCGTTAACATGAAGACTAGTGCTTGCATGTGAAACCTCCCCAGTCAACCACACAACCGATATCCATGGTACTATGACCCCCCACAATTGGGGAAAAGCCTTGTATCTAATGACAATATTACATGTGTATGGCCAGCTTTAAGCAGGCTTTCCAAGTCCTATGCCTGTTATGTACAATTACGGGCCATTCCCATTGGCCATGGGGTGCAAATCTTAGATAGTGTCTGGTTGTAGAAGCTTGAAAACAGCTAAAGCTCTGATCAGCTCTGCTTTACATATCTAGAGGCCCACACAGGCTTTTTATTCAGGCTGGTTCCTGCCACCCTACAGTCCCTAGCTTTCCCCAGCCAACCACTAGAATCTTGTAGCAGATCTTTAGGATTGGGTTCCTCAGTTATTTAGGCTGGTTCCTGCAACCCTACAATCCCTAACATTCCCAGCCAACCAATGGAATCGTGTAGAAGAACATTAGGATTATGTTCCTCAGTTATTCAGGCTGGTCGCTCTTGTAGCAGATCTTTAGGATTAGGTTCCTCAGTTATTCAGGCTGGTTCCTTCCACCTTACAATCCCTAGTACTCCCAGTCAACCACTGGAATATTGTAGAATAACATTAGGATTAGGTTCCTCAGTTATTCAGGCTGGTTCCTCCCACCATACAGTCCCTAGCATTCCCAGCCAACCACTGGAATCTTGTAGCAGATCATTAGGATTAGGTTCCTCAGCTATTCCGGCTGGTTCCTCCCACCTTACAATCCCTAGCATTCCCAGCCAACCACTGGAATCTTGTAGCAGATCATTAGGATTAGGTTCCTCAGCTATTCAGGCTGGTTCCTCCCACCTTACAATCCCTAGCATTCCCAGCCAACCACTGGAATCTTGTAACAGATCATTAGGATTAGGTTCCTCAGTTATTCAGACTGGTTACTCCCACCTTACAATCCCTAGCATTCCCCAGCCAACCACTGGAATCTTGTAGCAGATCATTAGGATTAGGTTCCTCAGTTATTCAGACTGGTTCCTCCCACCTTACAATCCCTAGCATTCCCAGCCAACCACTGGAATCTACATTATCTTGTATTTTAGAAAACCATTATTATGCTCTTTTATTGATATATTTTATGTGTATAACACATACACTGACAACTTATACAGAGCTTTACATAGAATGTATAATCTGCCTCTGTTCGAGAGGAGCCTATAGTCTATTTCCTTAGCAGAGACATGCCATATAAAAAGCATTTATTAATGATTTTTGGTAGGAAACCAGAGTAGAGCCCACATGAGGATCATACAGACTCTACAGAGAATGTGGCCAGGTCAGAAATGAACCCACAAAACCAAGTGGTACAAGAGAGTAATGTTACCCATTGTGCCACCATGTTCCTGAGCTGAGAAGCCCCCAGAAGCCCTGCTACAATGCATGATCACCTCACAAGACCATCATCATCTTATACAGTGGTATCAGCCCTCATCATCATTCACACCAAAGAGCAATTTCACAGGACCCTTTGATTGGTATAAATCCCAAGCGTGTTAACTGCTAGTTTTGCCAGGGATGGAGTTGGCTCAGAGTAGTTAAACTAGATCTTTTTAAAGCAGTAGGCCCTGTCCCAGAATTCCAACAACCTATCCTGGTAGTCTATGAGATAAGAAGTCCTTTGGCTTGATGGTTTCTTCCAGCTCTTTTTCAACTTTAGATCATGATTATTCTTTGGGTACCCAAGTCTTTCTGCTTTTGGTCCCATTAGGCTAAGTAGCCCCCACTAGGAGTATAAAGACCCAGTGGCAGCAGTGTAAGAACCCATGCTGGAAGTCTATGAGATAAGAAGTCCCTTGGCTAGATGGTTTCTACCAGCTCTTTTTCATCTTTAGAGCATGATTATGCTTCAGGTATCCAAGTCTTTCTGCTTTTGGTCCCATTAGGGTTAGGAGCCCCCACCAGGGGTATGAAGACCCAGTGCCAGCAGTGTAAGAGCCCATGCTGGAAGTCTAAGATAAGAAGTCCCTTGGCTAGATGGTTTCTTTCAGCTTTTTTTCATCTTTAGAGCAAGATTATGCTTTGGGTACCCAAGTCTTTCTGCTTTTGGTCCCGTTAGGGTTAGGAGCCCCCACTGGGGGTATGAAGACCCAGGGCCAGCAATGTAAGAACCCATGCTGGAAGGCTATGAGATAAGAAGTCCCTTGGCTAGATGGTTTCTTTCAGCTCTTTTTCATCTTTAGAGCATGATTATGCTTTGAGTACCCAAGTCTTTCTGTTTTTGGTCCTATTAGGGTTAGGAGCCCCCACCAGGGGTATGAAGACCCAGTGCCAGTAGTGTAAGAACCCATGCTGGAAATCTATGAGATAAATCCCTCAGCTAGATGGTTTCTTCCAGCTCTCTTTCATGAAGACCCAGTGCCAGCAGTGTAAGAACCCATGCTGGAAGTCTATGAGATAAGAAGTCCCTTGGTTAGATGGTTTCCTCCAGCCCTTTTTCATCTTTAGAGCATGATTATGATTATGCTTTCAGCTCTTTTTCATCTTTAGAGCATGATTATGCTTTGAGTACCCAAGTCTTTCTGTTTTTGGTCCTATTAGGGTTAGGAGCCCCCACCAGGGGTATGAAGACCCAGTGCCAGTAGTGTAAGAACCCATGCTGGAAATCTATGAGATAAATCCCTCAGCTAGATGGTTTCTTCCAGCTCTCTTTCATGAAGACCCAGTGCCAGCAGTGTAAGAACCCATGCTGGAAGTCTATGAGATAAGAAGTCCCTTGGTTAGATGGTTTCCTCCAGCCCTTTTTCATCTTTAGAGCATGATTATGCTTTGGGTACCCAAGTCTTTCTGTTTTTGGTCCTATTAGGGTTAGGAGCCCCCACCAGGGGTATGAAGACCCAGTGCCAGCAGTGTAAGAACCCATGCTGGAAGTCTATGAGATAAGAAGTCCCTTGGCTAGATGGTTTCTTCCAGCTCTCTTTTATGAAGACCCAGTGCCAGCAGTGTAAGAACCCATGCTGGAAGTCTATGAGATAAGAAGTCCCTCAGCTAGATGGTTTCTTCCAGCTCTTTTTCATCTTTAGAGCATGAATATGCTTTGGGTACCCAAGTCTTTCTGTTTTTGGTCCTATTAGGGTTAGGAGCCCCCTAGTCCCCAAGTACATACTACATTGTCACAGTGTATGAGTCCTACAACCCTATGTTGTATGTTGACTTCTTAGACTATGATTTATACCATCAGACACACTATTCTAGGCTCCCAAATACATTTCATTGTACGTTAAGGCCCCTAGAGCAAGTAGAATACCCAGCATGTTACCGAAGGCAGGGGCAGCACAGAAATGGTTAAGAGGAGGCCTGCCATCAGAAGGGAATTATTACGGCACACAACACCCCCCCACCAACCCTACATTATAATTTCGGTCACCTCTGAACCCGTGCGGTTTTCGGAAATGCAGAGATCAGCTGTTCCCCGGCAAAAAAAAAATAAAAAACCCTCTTAGCAAATTAGTGGGGAAAATTGTGCTTAGCAAATATTCATTAGAACTTCATTTTCTATTAATACAGAGAAGTGCTCTGAGCCCCTAATTGTAATCACGCTGAGGCAGAGGAATTTTAATGTGGTTTAAATGGGCATCTGTCAGTAGACGGATCCGTTCCCTCTGCCAGAAAGGTGAATGAATTATGGGCCGGGGAGGAGGGAGAAACGCCTCTCTTTTGTTCCCCGCTATTCCTTCTGCCAAACGCAGCCCCATGCCTGACGGAATAGTCCCCATCTCATAAACTTTTTGGTCCATTTGGTCATCCAATTTGGGAGAGGTGTGTATGAGAGACTGGTATATGAATAGGAGAGGGGGCTGAATAGAAAGATAAGGAATAAAAAGTAACAATAACAATAAAACTGGAGCCTCACAGAGCAATAGGGTTTGGCTGCCGGGGTCAGTGACCCCCATTTGAAAGCTGGAAAGAGTCAGAAGAAGAAGGCAAATAATTAAAAAATCTGAAACTGCCGACCACCTTGAAAGAGAGTGTGGAGAGCCATGGAGACCTTTGCAATTGTGCTGTTGCTTCAGAACCTCTTTACCCACAGAACCCAACATATCTTTCTATCAAGACTTAATCTGGCCATACACGCCCCAATAAAATGTGTTTCAGACCGTGTTTGGGCTCTAAATTATCGTCCTGATAGTTTTTGTACCATGGCCATCGGTCGATCGGACAGGTTAGAACAGGGGTGGCCAAGACTTTTTGCGGTCGCAATTGACTGGAAGTATGCGGAATAAGTGCGGTGTGAATGTGTATGTACTCATTAACGCAGCACTTCCGCATCCCTGGCTTGATCGCGGTCCACCAGAAATCCACAGGGGATCGACTGGTGGACCGCGATCGACGTTTTGGGTTAGAAGATTTGGGTCGGATAAGGGTATTGTGTATCTGCCGATACCCTTGGTCGACCTACAATGGGAGTCACTTTCGTACGATTGGTTCCTGCCAATTATTTCATGTTCAGAACATCCTCCCATTGGTTATTTTTAGGGCTTTATCCTACAATTTCCGGCTAAATGTTTTAGATCGTTGCGTTGTGCTTGTTGCTTTAGAACCTCTTTACCCACAGGACCCAACATATCTTTCTATCAAGACTTAAGCTGGCCATACACGCCCCAATAAAATGTGTTTCAGACCGTGTGTGGGCTCCAAATTATTGTCCTGATAGTTTTCGTACCTTGGCCATTGGTCGATCGGACAGGTTAGAACAGGGGTGGCCAGACCGAAAGTATGCGGAATGTGTACGTACGCATTAACGCAGCACTTCCGCATCCCTGGCTTGAACGCGGTCCACCAGAGGATCGACTGGTGGACCGCGATCAACGTATTGGCCACCCTTGGGTTAGACGATTTGGGTCGCATACGGATATTGTGTATCTGCCGATACCCTTGGGGGACCTACAATGGGAGCCACTTTCATATGATTGGTGCTGAAAGTTATTTCATGTTCAGAACCTCCTCCCATTGGTTATTTTTATGGCTTTATCCTACAATTTCAGGCTGAATGTTTTAGATTGTTGCATTTAGGGTTAGGAGCCCCCACTAGGGGTATGAAGACCCAGTGGCAGCAGTGTAAGAAGAGTGGTGGCAGTAGAGGAATCCATGGTAAAACAGAATCTGACCTGCCGCCTTCCAGCCGTTGTTGAACAGAGTAATTCCCAGTACTCCCAGCATGGAGTTACTTGTCCCCAAGTACATACTACATTGTCATACTACATTGTCCTACAACCCTATGTTGTATGGTGACATCTTAGGCTATGGATTTACACTATTCTAGGCTCCCAAACACATGTGTTTCATTGTACCCATTTGTTATTTTTAGGGCTTTATCCTACAATTTCAGGCTGAATGTTTTAGATTGTTTTACGATTGATATCCGAACGTTCGTCAGAAGAAGACTAAATTCTGTACGTGTATGGGCAGCTTAATTCTGATCACTGAGGGACACAATGTATGAGTTCCAATCTTGGTGGTTGGGTGATATCTATGTCAGCAATAAAGTCAGACCCTTATAGGTAGAAACGTGAATGTGCAGGAAAGGAACGATCCCAATATTCCGTGCCCTCGTACGTTGCTGTCTATTTAAGCGCCATTTGGTTGAAGATCAAGGTCTAGTTTCTCTTGATACAGAATCTGTTCTCGTTTCAGGACCCGAGGGCTGCAACCTGTTTATCTACCATCTGCCCCAGGAATTTGGGGATGCTGAGCTGATGCAGATGTTCCTGCCTTTCGGTAATGTCATCTCCTCGAAAGTGTTTGTGGATCGGGCGACAAACCAAAGTAAATGCTTTGGTGGGTAAAGATAACAAAACAATTAGATTCATCCAGGAAAAGGGCTTTTTTCTCGACACACGTACCTTTCCGACTGCTTTTTTTTTTTATTTAATCCTCTGAATATTTTTTTCCTCCCTCTCCTTTATGTATCATGCTAAGGTTCTGCTCTTGTTCTAGATGGTAGACGGACAGTTTGGGCTCCAGAGAGATCAACGCAGTAGACCTCTCTGGTGGCCAATCGGAAGGTTGAAGGGAGGCGAGCAAGAGACTCAGGGGTGCATAGAAGCTGTACCAATTTTATAAGCCAATTAGCCATTGTTTAGGTTGGAGTCAGCTTGTCTGCTATACTGATTATTCTTATATCTTAGGAAAAAGCAGAGGAGGAGACGTTCTACCAATCAGTCTGATCTAGGGTAATGCAGGCATTTTCTGCCACTCTACTAAATGCCATTTGCTCCTCTAAAGGGGAACATAGAGCTCAATTTCTTGTTTCGGCAGAAGGTCACAGTGCATAGGGCAGCAGATAAGATAAGGCTACCTACTGCTTGATCAATTGCCCTTCGCTCACCAGTCTGCAATTCGGACCTACATCTGGCGAGGCATGGTGGGCCGACTTCCTTTATAGAACAGGAAGCAATTATTTTTTGTCCCGCCTCAAGATTTAATTATACCTATAGACCAGGAATGCCCCAACCTAGATGCCTCCTTGTGTCGATTAGAATACTAGTTGCAACCATAGACAGCCCTACTGTAGACCATGGGTTTTTGATCAGGAGATGAAGGCATCCTGCAGCCATTAATAAGAATCACTTAGTTCTAGTTTCGCTCGAGTTGCATTTCCCAGGACACTCAAATGACTTTCAGTATTCTAAAGGGGGGGTACTAAGTTTTCTGGGACATCAAGGGTCTTGTTTAGGACCACAAGGAGTTAATGCTGGGATTTTGAATTAGGGTCTCCGACGGCACAGGGATACCACTTTACCCATAAATCAATGCTTCCTCCTGTCTCCTCCCACTGAGCCACCTCTTCTCTCCTCAGCCTTTACTATATATATATAGAAGGAAAGCGAATTTCCAAAAATATCTCCAATTTCTGCAAACAATAATGCAGACAAATGTAAAACCAGACCAAAGCATTTTCTTTCTCTCTAAGCACAGTGTGTGGTGCCCCTTCCCCCCAGCCATGTTGTGTTTTCATTCCAATTGGCAACAACAGGTGCTCTGATTGGATGCCAAAAGTACTGTTCACTTCACCTTTGTAGAGAACAGGGCAGAATTCTCATAAACTTCAGGCTAGAAATTGAGGCAGTTTGAGCAGACGATGGTGGGAGTTTGATGTTCATCATCCATTATTTTGCCTTGGTTACAAGGGGACTGCCCTAGTTTATACGTGGAACAACACCGTAGTGCAGGGTGTTTGCCTCCGTGGCAGGTTGGGGCCACAGTGGAGATGTTTCCAGTTAGTGTAGGTAGATGCACCTAATGGGTTTTGTCTTTGTAGATCATAGGTTGTTGGTCCTACAGAAGGGTCTGTAGGACTATAATAGAATAGTTGGGGTTTAGCAATGTAGTTTCAACCTGTTGGTTGTGCTGTTGAGGTCTGTTACCTTCTTGCTTTTGAGATTGGGCTATGGGGTTGGGATTTGGTTGGGGTTAGTATTTTTATTACACCTATCTGAGCGCTACCACATTTGCATGGAGACTGAAGGAACATTACTAATGAGCCTTCACCCTAAATACCTTCCTCTTCTTATTTTGACATAAAAGAGAACATTTGAAAACCAACATTCAGTAGGTTTACTAAGGAGATCCCAAATTCCAACTAAAGGTCTCTGTTCGCCGTGATATTGTTCCAAACAGAAGGAAACCATTTAGCGCTGAAGACAGACAAAAGCTGCTTTTCAAGTCCTGGAAACTTTGAGAGAGTTCTAATGAAGGAGCTTGTTAAAAAATATTTCTCTTCAAGCCTCGTGCGGATCATTACAGGGAAAGGCTTTGTAATACCTAAAACCTGGCAGAGTTTTGATCGGTGAACATTTTACAAAGGGGGAATAAAAAAAAAAAGAATGTGTGGGAAATTTTGACACATGCGATTATATAAATGTTTGTCCCAAATGAATGCAACATATAGAGCCCCTGCCATTATATAAGCTTAATGAATCGCCCAGTTTTAATGGAGATGGTGGTACAAAGAAAGAACAGCAAGATGGTAGCAGTAGGGCATGGTGGACATACTAGGGCAAGATGGAGACAGTAGGACAAGATGGAGATAGTAAGGCAAGATGGAGACAGTAGGGCAAGATGGACATAGTAGGGCAAGATGGAGACAGTAGGACAAGATGGAGACAGTAGGGCAAGATGGACATAGTAGGGCAAGATGGAGACAGTAGGACAAGATGGTGACAGTAGGGCAAGATGGAGACTGTAGGGCAAGATGGAGACAGTAGGGCAAGATGGAGACAGTAGGGCAAGATGGAGACTGTAGGGCAAGATGGAGACAGTAGGGCAAGATGGAGACAGTAGGGCAAGATGGACATAGTAGGGCAAGATGGAGACAGTAGGGCAAGATGGAGACAGTAGGGCAAAATAAAGACAGAAAGGCTAAATAAAGACAGTAGGGCAGAGATGCAGATAGTATAGCAACACAGAGACAGTAGGGCAATCTACTGTCTGCTTAACAAGAAGGTAGCAGTAGGGCAAGATGGAGAGAGTTTAAACAGTTGAAGAAATTAAAGCAAAATGAAAAAAGCAGGACAGGATAAAGACAGCAGGGAAGGATGGAGACATTAGAGCAGGATGGAGAAAGCCAGGCAGGATGGAGACAGTAGGGCAAGATGGAGACAGTAGGGCAAGATGGGGACAGTAGGGCAAGATGGAGACAGTAGGGCAAGATGGAGACAGTAGGGCAAGATGGTGGAAAAATCTCCTTTGTCCTCTAGGAACAAAACCATGAAGCCCGTCCATTTCTTGATATAAATTTATCATCACCCCTTTTTCTCTATAAACGACAAAACCCAAACCCCCTTTTGTTCAGTTTATCTAAATGCTTTGCTCCTCCCCTTTTAGTTCCTTAGACCAGGAAAATACAGATTTTTCAAACTGCATATCTGCAACTATTGAGTTGCAAAAATGGCCTCTGCAAACTGATACACCTTGCCCATGTCCATGTACTCCAAATGGTCTCGTATCACCTGAAAGCATATGTCCAGTTAGAATATGGACCTCTGAGTACCAGAAAGTGGTTATCACCAAGTGAAATTTTCTCTGTAGGCATCTGAGGGCCATTGTCTAGAACAGCAGCTTCAGGCCGATGGTCCCCAGGCCACAAATGGACCCTTGTTGATGGAGGGGGATAACCGTCCCTTACCTAATGCATGCACATACTGTATAGTAGACTGTATGTTGGCAGACTAGGGTGGCAAACTAAAGGCCAAGCGGGTGGATCTTCTCCCGATATGCCCACCTAAAGGTCCAAACGATAGAGTTACAATGGTGGGCATAGGTGTCGTAGAATCAGGAACAACATCAACGAACTGTTACTGTCCCCAATCCAATGCAAAATTTTACCTCAAGATCGACCCAATTTTTGGCCAGATATCTGTTGGGGGGGGGGGTGCACATACATGGGCAGATAAGCTGCCGAATTGGTCTGAAGGAGCAGCATCGCCAGCTGAAATCTGCCCATGTACAGTGTGGCCACCTTAAGGGCAATTGTCTAAAGAGGCTACAGGTATCAGTCCGGCTCTGGCCGTATACTAATTAATATACACAATGCTATGATTGGTTGTTATCAATTGTTATTGGTTGCATGGAAAAATTTCCTGGGGGAATGAATAAAAGCTATAATTGGCTAGTTGGTAGCCCCTATGTGGACTGGCAGCCTATAGAAGGCTCTGTTTAACTTTACACTGGGTTTTTATGCAACCAAAACTTGCCCCCAAGTCAGGAATTCAAAAATGAGCACCTACTTTGAGGCCACTGGGAGCAACATCCAAGGGGTTGGGGAGCAACATGTTGCCCTGAGTCACTGGTTGGGGATCACTGGTTTATGGGATACAGAATCAGTGTCCCAGGAGTGATAGAAGTGAGCAGAGAAGCACCAGGAGGCACTTCAGGCTTCAGTAGCTTGAGTTTTTCCCATTCTGTCCAGCTGCTGCCAGAAAGGAACAGCAGGGGACTATATTTGGTATTCTGTTCTGCAGCCCTCCAGTCTGGGATTTAAACTGTAATCGAGTTGCTATAGTTCTCTAGCAAGCAGCAGGTAGTAAATGCTATGTACTAGTTGGTTGCTATAGGTTACTAGGCCCATACTGGGCCACTGCCTAAGGGTTATTTACAGGCTATTTTCAGAAAGGAACTTAGAATGGGGATTATAAGGTCACGTTTAAGTGGATAATAAGCAGATACAAGAGACAGAATGCCATATTGGAGCGTTCTACTGGCGCTGGATCTGTCCAACATGCAGTGAGGGGTTTCAGCCGGCTCCGTAACGCACGTATTATTGTGTAGCTGAGAGAAACAGAAGAAGCCAACCCGGCTCCTGTGAGACCCATTAAGGTGGAAAGAACTGTCTGCCTGTGATGCCGGGGGTCTGAGAGCGGCACGCCGAGCAGCAGGGGGTCCCCGGGGCCCTTCATTTACACTAAGTCTGACAACCCGGGGAAATACGTTCTGCCTCGGCAAGCCCTCGCCTGTAATCCGAAAGTGCAGCTCGAAAGTATTCCCTCGTAGTTCCTACAACTTTGTCTCATTGGCTCTGAGTTTGTTTTTATAGACTTTCTCAGATATTCATTTTTTATTATTTTTCGTTTTTTTAATTGTTTCCATTTTCGGTTCAGCAGCTCTCCAGTTTGGAGTTTCAGCAGCTACCCGGTTGCTAGGGTCCTAACTACCTTAGCAGCCAGGAAGTGGTGGGAATGAGAGACTGGTATATGAATAGGAGAGGGACTCAATAGAAAAATGAGTTATGAAAAGGGATAACGATAAAACTGTAGTAGTACAGAACGATAGTTTTCTGGCTGCCGGGGTCAGTGACCCCCCATTTGAAAGCTGCAAAGAGAAGGAAGACTATCTAAAAGCTATCATGAAGGCCAATTGAAAAGCTGCTTAGAATTGGCTATTCCAGGGGTCCAGTTCATGGCAAGGGGCCAGTTCATGGCCGGACTATAGTCTTTTCAAACCCCCCCCCCCGCTCCTTGCTGCAGGATCAAACTACGGGCCACTCCTGCGTCCTCTTTCTTCCAGCTCCCCCCACATCGTCCTCCCTCTCCCAGCTCCCCACTCTCCGCTGAATCCGCTCTCTTCCAGCACCACCCCCTGCTCCTACTCCATCCTCCCTCTCCCAGCTCCTCCCTCCTGCTGCACGCTGAGTCATCCCTCTCCCAGCTCCTCCCTCCCGCTGCCTGCTGAGTCCTCCCTCTCCCAGCTGCTCCCTCCCGCTGCCTGCTGAGTCCTCCCTCTCCCAGCTCCTACCTCCTGCTGCCCTCTGAGTCCTCCCTCTCCCAGCTCCTCCCTCCCGTTGCCCGCTGAGTCCTCCCTCTCCCAGCTCCTCCCGCTTCCCGCTGAGTCATCCCTCTCCCAGCTCCTCCCTCCCGCTGCCTGCTGAGTCCTCCCTCTCCCAGCTGCTCCCTCCCGCTGCCTGCTGAGTCCTCCCTCTCCCAGCTCCTCCCGCTGCCCGCTGAGTCCTCTCTCTCCCAGCTCCTCCCTCCTGCTTCCCGCTGAGTCCTCTCTTTCCCAGCTCCTTCCTCCCGCTGCCCTCTGAGTCCTCCCTCTCCCAGCTTCTCCCTCCCGCTGCCCGCTGAGTCCTCCCTCTCCCAGCTCCTCCCTCCCGCTGCCCGCTGAGTCCTCCCTCTCCCAGTTCCTCCCTCCCACTGCCCGCTGAGTCCTCCCTCTAAGATAAGTTCCCAGCGTTGGGCAGCCAGACTTACCCCACAGTAGTACAGCAGGCTATGCCATATAGATATCCGTACAGCTCAAAATAATATTTATTCCTTATTTAGCCCTATTGAGCGCATGATTCAAAGCTATAACCAATGAGCTTTTGAGTGTACAAATGACCGTTTCCTATTGGCCGTCCAATTAAAACCAATAAATAAACGAGCTCTTCCATCAAGCGCCGGGGCCGCAGCTACAGATGAAGGAATGAGAGCGTAACCTGCCTATTTTATTATCGATCTCCCCGGATCTCTGGGCAGCAATATTCACCGCAGGAGAGCGAGAAACATTTAATATCGTTCCTGTCGCGCCGCCGACTAAAAACGACACTGAAAAATGTCACCTCGGTGTCAATTGGCAGGATAATTAAGGGAAATACAGTATAGATGTTGTATCGACCGGCCCGGGCGTTTATAGGGCCATTTCTCGCCTCTCCGGGGACAGCGCATCCGTCCGCTGACACAATCATGTGGGCTTTTTTCTGGATTTAGTCGCCTTTGGAACCGGCCTAAGATTTATTATCGGGGGGGAGGAAATGACTGGTAAATCAATAGAAAATTGTATTAAACATCCAGGTAATAGGTGGTCGGGTTATTGGCTGCGAGTGTTTCCCTGTCACCTTTTATGGACAAATCAGCGCAGAAATGGGGCGCGGGGGGGGGGGCGGGTTTCTTCTTATAATGTCACGTTTGATCCTCATATCAGAAAAACTCAGCCGTTCTCATTATCCGTCGCTATGGGGGGGGGGGGCAATGTTATGTCATGTGATACCCTCTTTTAACCTTAATTCCCCACGGCGCGTCTGCTAGGGAGAGCGCACTCGGATAATACGCCGGAATCTGCGGGGGCCTAAGCTGAAAGGGGATTTAATTGGATTGTGGGAAAAGAAATGCATTCATTTGAGACTCAGGGCAGAGATGGAAGTGTAAGCGGTAATCCTTGTTGAAGTGATATTCTGAGATAATTTGCAATTGGTCTTCATTTTTTATTTTTATGGGTTTTTTTTTTAGTTGTATGTATGTATATCTTTATTTATAAAGCGCTACTTATGTACGCAGCGCTGTACAGTAGAATAGAGTAATACAAACAGGGGGTTATTAAGATAATAATAGATAAATACATAGTATAACAATAAATACAGATACAGTTGCAATAAGTTAAGAGTCAAAGACACAAGAGGATGGAGGTCCCTGCCCCGTAGAGCTTACAATCTAGATGGGTAATTAGCTATTGCATTCAGCAGCTTTCCAGTTTGGCATGTGAGCAGTGATCTGGCTGCTAGTGTCTCATTTTTCCCTAGCAACCAGGCAGGGGTTTACATGAAAGACTGGAATAAGTATGGGAAGGGGGCAGAATAGAAACAAGGAATAAAAAGTAACAATAAAACTGGAGCCTCACAGAGCAATAGGTTTTGGCTGCCGGGGTCAGTGACCCCCCTATCTGAAAGCTGGAAAGGGGTAGGAGAGGAAGGCAAACAGGGGGTTATTAAGATAATAATAGATAAATACAAAGTATAACAATAAATACAAGATACAGTTGCAATAAGTTAAGAGGAGACACAAGAGGATGGAGGTCCCTACCCCGTAGAGCTTACAATCTAGATGGGTAATTAGCTTTTGCGTTCAGCAGCTTTCCGGTTTGGCATTTGAGCAGCGATCTGGCTGTTAGTGTCTCATTTTTCCCTAGCAACCAGGCAGGGGTTTACATGAGAAACTGGAATACGTATGGGAAGGGGGCAGAATAGAAAGATAAGGAATAAAAAAGTAACAATAACAGTAAAACTGGAGCCTCACAGAGCAATAGGGTTTGGCTGCCGGGGTCAGTGACCCCCTATTTGAAATCTGGGAAGAGGTAGGAGAGGAAGGCAAATAACTCAAAAACTACAGAGAATAAATAATGAAGACCAATTGCAAAATTGCCAGGAATAGGAGATTCTATAACATACTATAAGTCAACCTAAAGGCGAACCAACCCTTTAGAGGAGACATGAGGGCTCATTATTAGGGGGGTAGGGGCAAAGGGGCACTCATCACTTGCACCATGCAAACTGCCCCCCTGTTCCTTCTGTGCTCCTCCTGAATCAAACACAGGGACAGGCAGGTCTGGACTGGGATTCACTATAGGCCCTGGTATTTCAAATACCCAAACAGCCCCCAGTGAGTTTCTATGGCACAGCAGCCCCTCTGGCATTTGCCCCTAACCCACAGATTGCCAGTCCGGGCCTGCATGGTAGGTGAGGGTTGGACCATTATGGAGGCACAAAGAGTTGCTACAAAGTTGAGGCAAGGTGCATTGTGGGAAATAAACTTGTTTGTAAGTAAATAACACCTATGGTACATTTCTAGCTAGGGTTACCGCCTGTCTGGGTCAAAGCTGCCTGCCCAGTTTTCCCAATCTGGAAAAGTGGGCAGGACCCTACAAAATTGACGGGGCAATCAGCCAATCGAGATTGCCACATAGGGTTGCCACCTGGTTTTCGGAAGGGCTGTCCAGGCCAAGCCAACCGGGCGCCCTAAGCAACCTGTCGGCCACCTCACCCCTGCACCCGGTGGGGGGGGGGGCGATGTTGGGGGTGCGATGTGATGGGACAATGACAATGGGGTGCAGACTAGGGGTAAGCAGGAGAGGTTCCTGACTGGCGCCCCCCAATGTTTGCACCCTAGGCAGCTGCCTCTTCTGCCTCTAGTTCCGCACCTGCCTCCTTCCTAATTTGGACCCCGCCAGTGATGTCACTGCCCCACCTCTTCCCTGCCCCTGTGACATCATGGCCCCACCTTTTCCTTGCCCCATGGCATCACTGCCCGCCCCCTGCCCAGTGAAAAAAGCCAGCAGAGGTGACAACCCTATCGCTACATCATAGCCCCGCCCCATGACATCACTCCCCACCCACTAATGTTGCGTCTCCACCCGGATCTATGGCCAAGGAAATGGGGCAACCCTATTTATATTGTTTATAGAAAATAATAGCCCAGGCTTTATACCTGCAGCCCCCCCCCCCCCCATGAATACAGCACTGCCCATAAGGGGCTTGTGGGGGGGTTCCCTCTTCAGCCCTGTAATAATCACCTGCCCTATGGAGTACAGGCTTTATACATTTGTTGGAGTATGCTGGGAGTTGTAGTCTAGGAAAATCTGGTCAAGCCACACTGATATGAAAGGCTTATGTTCCCTTTAAATATTGTGTGGGTCCAGATACCCACAATGCATTGCTTTGGAACACAGAATTGCTGTGAGTTGTGTATGGAACAATTGGACCCGGTGGCGTATGAGAAATGATCAGAGGATTGCTTGTCGGGCTGATTAGCCCAGCAGTATTTTAGAGGCGTAAATAATTTAGCCCCACTATAATAGCCATATATTGGGGTCACCCCGGCCCCCATCGCCACTAACGGCCTCTCTCCTCGGCACAAAATGAAACTGTTTCATAAGCAAAGGAATGAGCCTGTGAGGCCCGGCGCCTTCTGCCCCTCCTGCGCCTTCTGCCCCCCCTGCGCCTTCTGCCCCTCCTGCGCCTTCTGCCCCCCCTGCGCCTTCTGCCCCTCCTGCGCCTTCTGCCCCCCCTGCGCCTTCTGCCCCTCCTGCGCCTTCTGCCCCCCCTGCGCCTTCTGCCCCTCCTGCGCCTTCTGCCCCCTCTCCGAGCCTTGTGATTAAGGAGCTGCACTCAGGTAATGGGGTCACGGGGGGCAGAAAGCTGCATCCAGTGCGGGGGGGGGGGCCTTTATGGGGGGGCACAGAACCCCTCAGTGACTGCTAATATCCTTATCATTTACAGTAGGGGGTACATTATCCCATATAATACATGAGTGATACTCAGAGTTCCCTGTATAACTCAGCCTGCAGCCTTGTGCCTTTATATGGGCACAGAACCCCTCAGTGACTGCTAATATCCTTATCATTTACAGTAGGGGGTACATTATCCCATATAATACATGAGTGATACTCAGAGTTCCCTGTATAACTCAGCCTGCAGCCTTGTGCCTTTATATGGGGGGCACAGAACCCCTCAGTGACTGCTAATATCCTTATCATTTACAGTAGGGGGTACATTATCCCTTATAATACATGAGTGATACTCAGAGTTCCCTGTATAACTCAGCCTGCAGCCTTGTGCCTTTATATGGGCACAGAACCCCTCAGTGACTGCTAATATCCTTATCATTTACAGTAGGGGGTACATTATCCCATATAATACATGAGTGATACTCAGAGTTCCCTGTATAACTCAGCCTGCAGCCTTGTGCCTTTATATGGGGGGCACAGAACCCCTCAGTGACTGCTAATATCCTTATCATTTACAGTAGGGGGTACATTATCCCTTATAATACATGAGTGATACTCAGAGTTCCCTGTATAACTCAGCCTGCAGCCTTGTGCCTTTATATGGGCACAGAACCCCTCAGTGACTGCTAATATCCTTATCATTTACAGTAGGGGGTACATTATCCCTTATAATACATGAGTGATACTCAGAGTTCCCTGTATAACTCAGCCTGCAGCCTTGTGCCTTTATATGGGGGGCACAGAACCCCTCAGTGACTGCTAATATCCTTATCATTTACAGTAGGGGGTACATTATCCCTTATAATACATGAGTGATACTCAGAGTTCCCTGTATAACTCAGCCTGCAGCCTTGTGCCTTTATATGGGGGGCACAGAACCCCTCAGTGACTGCTAATATCCTTATCATTTACAGTAGGGGGTACATTATCCCTTATAATACATGAGTGATACTCAGAGTTCCCTGTATAACTCAGCCTGCAGCCTTGTGCCTTTATATGGGGGGCACAGAACCCCTCAGTGACTGCTAATATCCTTATCATTTACAGTAGGGGGTACATTATCCCTTATAATACATGAGCATTTCTCATGGTGCCCTATTCCTTTTCTTTTGGACTGATTCTCCTTCTCCCCATTGGAATAAGGCACCTTGTGCTTGTGTAGCATAAATCCATGTTGATAGCAAGACAATTCTATTGGGTGTTTAATATTCTTCAGTAGCCTTAAGGCACGTTGCTCGAAATTATTTCCTCACTGCAGGTTCCAAGCATTAAGGATAATAGATCCCGTTATTCCGTTCCTGTAGATATATATATATATATTTATATATCAGTTCTGGCATTTAAGAGATTTGCAGTAAAAAAATAAGGAATAAAACAAAGTGAAGCTTTTCTCCCCCAAATAAAATATCTGTAATTAAATGGAGCTGTAAATGGGGGGGTTGGGGGCTTTTTATCATTGTTTCTTTTAGGGGTTTGTGGGTTTGTCAGGCTCATAAATTACATTTTATATGTCAGAAGATAAACACTGGGGGAAACTCCAACTTGCAGCGCAGCAGTAAAGTGTGCCTGAGTCTGAGCTTTCAGCCAGCGCTACACATTAGAACTGCTTTCAGCTAACCTATTGTTTCTCCTACTCCCATGTAACTGGAGGAGTCCCAAGCCGGACTTGGATTTCTTACTATTGAGCGCTATTCTGATACCTACTGGGAGCTGCTATCTTGCTCCCTTCCCATTGTTCTGCTGATCGGCTGCTGGGGGGGAGGGGGGGGGGATATCACTCCAACTTGCAGCGCAGCAGTAAAGTGTGCCTGAGTCTGAGCTTTCAGCCGGCGCTACACATTAGAACTGCTTTCAGCTAACCTATTGTTTTTCCTACTCCCATGTAACTGGAGGAGTCCCAAGCCGGACTTGGATTTCTTACTATTGAGTGCTATTCTGATACCTACTGGGAGCTGCTTTCTTGCTCCCTTCCCATTGTTCTGCTGATCGGCTGCTGGGGGGGGTGGGGAGATATCACTCCAGCTTGCAGCGCAGCAGTAAAGTGTGACTGAGTCTGAGTTCTTTAAGTGCAATAAAACTTGAATCAAGGAAAGAAATCAAACCCAACCATTGATAAATCAACTCGTTAGTGTGTTTTATTACATATGGGGTCCATTTTGGACACTGTAAATGCCCCCCCCCCCCCCCGTCACAATTTTAGCACAAGACGTTACATTTTGTAAGAACCAAGGGCAGAATGTTCCGGCCGGGAGTAAAACAGGGAGTGGGAATGTTCCGGTGGCGGCGGGTCCCCGCGGTGGGATGATTAATAGGAGGCTCGGATCCCACCCAAAGTTCCAGGTACGAGTCGGTGCAATGGCCCCCAAGGGAAGGCTCCCCGGAAGCACGTTAGGCGCACAAGCAATTTCTCATTTGCAAACCATAATTAATTTGATGTTTAGATTAATTTCTTATGTTCTCCCAAAGGTGCAATGAAGGCATTTTTCCGTTACAATGAAGTTGATGGTTTATTGGGAAGATAAATCTAACTGACAGTTACGCAACTGACTTGGCAGAACTTTCTCCCCACGTTAGATTTGTGCAGTGTATCCTACCCCTGGCCCCCCGGGGAGGGACCCCCACTACCTACTGTATGGATAGAATAGATACAGACTAATAGAACTGTATGGATAGAATAGATACTGACTAATAGAACTGTATGGATAGAATAGATACAGTATGATAGAATTGTATATATAGAATAGATACAGTATGATAGAATTATATAGATAGATACAGTATGATAGAATTGTATAGATAGAGTAGATACAGTATGATTGAACTAGAATAGATACAGTATAGAACTGTATAGATAGAATAGATACTGACTAATAGAACTGTATAGATAGAATAGATACTGACTAATAGAACTGTATAGATAGAATAGACACAGTATGATAGAATTGTATAGATTGAATAGATACAGTATGAAAAAATTGCATACAATAGATTCAGATAGAATTAGATACAATATATACAGTATGATAGAATATACGCAGTATAATAGAATTAGATAGAATAGATACAGTATGATAGAATTGTATAGATAGAATAAATACAGTATGATAGAATTATATAGATAGAATAGATACAGTATGATTGAATTACATACGATAGATACAGTATGATAGAATTAGATATAATAGATACAGTATGATAGAACTGTATAGATAGAATAGATACAGACAAATAGAACTGTAAAGATAGAATAGATACACTATGATAGAATTACATAGAATAGATACAGTATGTTTGAATTACATAGAATAGATACCGTATGATAGAAGTAGAATATATATACCGTATGATAGAATTGTATAGATAGAATAGATACAGTATGATAGAATTGTATAGATAGAGTAGATACAGTATGATAGAATTGTATAGATAGAATAGATACAGTATGATAGAATTGTATAGATAGAATATATACAGTTTGATAGAATTGTATAGATAGAATAGATACAGTATAATAGAATTGTATAGATAGAATAGATACAGTATGATAGAATTGTATAGATAGAATATATACAGTATGATAGAATTGTATAGATAGAATAGATACAGTATGATAGAATTGTATAGATAGAATAGATACAGTATGATAGAATTGTATAGATAGAGTAGATACAGTATGATAGAATTGTATAGATAGAATAGATACAGTATGATAGAATTGTATAGATAGAATATATACAGTATGATAGAATTGTATAGATAGAATAGATACAGTATGATAGAATTGTATAGATAGAATAGATACAGTATGATAGAATTGTATAGATAGAGTAGATACAGTATGATAGAATTGTATAGATAGAATAGATACAGTATGATAGAATTGTATAGATAGAATATATACAGTTTGATAGAATTGTATAGATAGAATAGATACAGTATAATAGAATTGTATAGATAGAATAGATACAGTATGATAGAATTGTATAGATAGAATATATACAGTATGATAGAATTGTATAGATAGAATAGATACAGTATGATAGAATTGTATAGATAGAATAGATACAGTATGATAGAATTGTATAGATAGAATAGATACAGTAGCCCTGTGCAGTATATGGAGTATAATATTATCGCTACAGTCGTAACAAAGAGCTGAGACATTTCTGAGTGTTTTGGACCCCGGGGGTGACGGAAACTATTTGGTACGAGGGGCTCGAAACCTCCCTCAGTGCGGAACTTCAGAAAACCTCTTGAAATTGACTCTTTGCGGTTGGGGGTTCGGTGCTGAACTAAAGGAAATCTCCGACTGCTGCTCCCCATTTTTACCCCCAGGGCTTTTGGGGATCAATTTTTACAGCAAAGGGATTTATGGCAACGTGGCCACTTGTTTACCTACTGTGTGTAGCTGGGTGAGGAGGCTAAGGGTAGTGATGGGGATAAAGTTGGCCAAAGTGGCCAATGGTGAATGTAGCTGTCTATGGTGCATTGCTGTGTGGCCCATATGGATTTCTCTATGTTTCCAGCTGATTTATTGAGAATTTTCCCCAAAATCCTACTAATTCCGCCCATCAGTTCCACTTCCTGCTGCCTCCTTTCCCAGGCTGTGCAGGGGGGCGGTGGCACTGTAGGATAGGAACCAATCAGCAGCTAGGCTGACCTGATAGGGAACTGAAGCCTGGCTGTGCTTGTGTGACTGCAGGGCTGCGATTGGCTCTCCCCCTCCTACTGTGCTTCTGGCAGGGACCATTAGGACACGCCCACCCCTCATTTGAAACCCATACAGGGACCTGAGAGGATCTATAGGGAGCTCCAATAAAGGGGCCATTGTTACAGATAGAAATAATGTTTAGCCCAGCACCGTGTATTATTCATAACTGCCTACAGGGTTAGGGGGTTTACATTATGTCTCCTTTAATGGTGCAATGGTATTGGTTTAGGCAGGAGTTAAATAGCACGGAACATCAGAGGCTCGGGGTGCTGCCATGCCTGTTAGGCTGAGAGGCGTAGAACAATGTAGATGTGTAAGAACATTCCATACGGGGGGCTGTGGGCGCCTGTCTGGTAGGAATCCTCTGAAAAGCAAAGTCTGATGTCTCCTTTGATTTCTAAAAGTTGTCTCTGTTAGCGGCAGCCTCGGAACAGCACTCCCCGCTCCCTTCTATCCGAATTTAACCACTGGCTTTCTCCTTCCGTTCCTGCTCCACCAGCGACGTTGTTTGTAGTAGGTAATACAAAGAGATGCACTTACCGGCCCTGTTTATTGGGAGAAGTTTGGGGCCCCAGCTTGGGAAATGTACCAATCAGAGATGTCTTATGTCTCTGTGGCTCTTGTTATGCTCCTATGCACCCATGGGGGTGACTATGAAGTTGCTGCTATAACTGCCCCTACCCTTCTCGGAAGGTTCCCACTAGATGGTGGAACATTGTTGCTGGGAGTTGCTCCCATTCAGCCATTAATTAGGTTGGGAATTGATATTGGGGGTCAGGCTCACAGTTGGGGTTCCAATTCATCCCACAGGGGGTCAGTTGGGTTGCCCAGCCCTACCTTCTATCACTGCCCCTGCCCTTCTGGGAAGGCTCCCACTAGATGTTGGAACAGTGTTGCTGGGAGTTGCTCCCATTCAGCCACAAGAGCATTAGTGAGGTTGGGCAGTGATGTTGGGGATCAGGCTCACGTTTGGGGTTCCAATTCATCCCACAGGGGTTCAGTTGGGTTGCCCAACCCTACCTGCTATAACTGCCCCTGCCCTTCTGGTAGGGTTCCCACTAAATACTGGGACAGTGTTGCTGGGAGTTGCTCCCATTCAGCCCCAAGAGCATTAGTGAGGTTGGGCACTGATGTTGGGGATCAGGCTCACAGTTGGGGTTCCAATTCATCCCACAAGGGTTCAGTTGGGTTGAGGTCAGGGGTCTTTGCAGTCAGGTGCTTCCCAACTCCCTAAACCCATTCTGTACAGACCTGGCTCTGTGTATGGGGGGATTATTGTGCTGAAACAGGAGAGCACCCCCCCCCCAAACTGCTCCACAGTAGGAAGCAGGGAGTTGTCATTGTACTCAGTAGCCTTAAGGTTTCACTGGAACCAGAGGCCCAAATCTTGGAAACCACCTCTCCCACCAATCTCTACAGTTGGCATTATGCATTCAGGCAGGGAGTGTTCTCCTGGCATCTGCCCAACCCAGACTTTTCCATCAGATGGTGAAATGCCATGCCAGATGGTGAGTCTCACACTGGTGCCATTACACTCCTCCAGCTGATGTTTGGTATTGGACATGGTTATGTTTGGTTTCTTTGCCTCTGATCCCCATACCTACTAATTGTTCCAGAGCTGACATGGCTTCTAAGGAAAGTTTAGGACTCAGCAGTGGCACTTCAGATGGAGTATCTGGATACTCTTGGATAAAATATACATCTGGGCACTTTTGGGCATGTATTGTATGGTGTTTCTATGGTACCCCCACTTCTACATGGCAAATACCGACTTAGATCTATTGAGTAGAGTTGAAGTATTGAAGAATTGAAGAATTCTTTATCTCTGTACATAAAGAACCATGCTTTCTCCAAGTAACAACCAGCGTTGGCTAGGGTGTCCGTGGCCTTGGGGTGCCTCCTCAGGGCCCCTGTCCCAGTCATGAAGTAACGATATAACTAGCCGACCCCTTGGGTACCATATGCTTCTCCATTGTAGACCCAATAGTTTTAGTGGAGAGAGGGTTTGAGTGGGCAGGGCCCACCGGGTTTTTTTCCGATGTCCCTCCGGCCCGGTCCAACCCTGGTAAGAACAAATTTGTCCAGCCAGGTCCAAGTATTCATGTGTATATCTCCTTTATATCGCTACATGAACACCAATCATATTTCATACTATTATGTCATTTTGCTATGGACTTTCCAGCTTGTCCATCTTTATTATTATTATTATTATGCCCTAATTAGCGGAACCCTGGTTCCACTTGCAGCGCCGCTGACCATAGACGAGCTGTTTGTTTCACCCACGGAACATTTCCGATCAAAGTTCTTTCCTGCCGTTTCTTGGCGCAGATTCATCACAAACCGTAGTTGTGCCATTTGTCAGGATAATGAACGGAGGCGAAGGCAGGGTTCAGGGGGGGCCAATAACAATGTCGCACAGGTGTCACCGCTATTCGAGTGGAAAATATTCCAGAAAACTTGGCTGCGAGCGGGGAACTTGCTCACAAATCACTGCCTTTGCTTTCCAGTCGTGGTGGGTCTCAGCTATTTTTGGGTAAAACATCTCCAATATCATTTTGCCTGGGGAACTTTCTTACAAGAATTCATATTTCAGATACATTTGTATTCAGTCTTTATTGGGGCAGTTACTGCTCACGGGGAAATGGTGGAAAAGGGCGTGTGTGCCAGATGCATCCGCACATGAATAATTATTTGCCCTTTGTTTGGGTTACCTTCCATTTTACCCCCTATAGCCCTTCTAATGTTATTCTCCCCTTATAAGAATCATTCTCTGGAGCCAATTGGGGCACCATGTGATGTCTGTAGGGACACGGACAACCGGAAGTTATGGATTGCCCTGACATAGCGTTAGCACAAGTAACTGCCTACGTTGGCTTGTAGTCTGTATACGTAGAACTATGCTGTTTGCCAACTCCCCCTCTAATAGTGCTACCTGAAGCAACGTTCTCTCACATTGCCCAATTGCAGAAATGCCCCAGTTGTAGAATGCTAAGGAAGCAAAAAGGCCAATAAGAAGGGAATACAATTTTAACTAGTCTCAACTTTGCCCTGTTGTCTCCCTCTCTCTATTACTATACCGTTGCCATCTTGTCCTATTGTTTCTGTCTCGTTCTTCTTTCTCCATCTTACCCTACTGTTTCAATTTTGCTCTACTGTTTCCATCTTTTCTTATGTTAAACAATGTGTCCTACTGTGTTTATCTAGTCTTACTAATTCTATATTTATCTACTGTCTCCATCTCGCCCTACTGTCTCCATCTTACCCTACTGTCTCCATCTTGTCCTACTGTCTCCATCTTGCCCTACTGTCTCCATCTTGCCCTACTGTCTCCATCTTGTCCTACTGTCTCCATCTTGCCCTACTGTCTCCATCCTGCCCTACTGTCTCCATCTTGCCCTACTGTTTTCATCTTGCCCTACTGTCTCCATCTTACCCTACTGTCTCCATCTTGCCCTACTGTCTCCATCTTGCCCTACTGTCTCCATCTTACCCTACTGTCTCCATCTTGTCCTACTGTCTTCATCTTGTCCTACTGTCTCCATCTTGCCCTACTGTCTTCATCTTGCCCTACTGTCTTCATCTTGTCTAACTGTCTCCATCTTGACCTACTGTCTCCATCTTGACCTACTGTCTCCATCTTGCCCTACTGTCTCCATCTTGCCCTACTGTCTCCATCTTGCCCTACTATTGCCATCTTAACCTACTGTCTCCATCTTGCCCTACTGTCTACATCTTGTTCTACTGTTTCCATCTTGCCCTACTGTCTCCATCTTGCCCTACTGTCTCCATCTTGCCCTACTGTCTCCATCTTGCCCTACTGTCTCCATCTTGCCATACTGTCTCCATCTTGCCCTACTATTGCCATCTTAACCTACTGTCTCCATCTTGCCCTACTGTCTTCATCTTGCCCTACTGTCTTCATCTTGTCTAACTGTCTCCATCTTGACCTACTGTCTCCATCTTGACCTACTGTCTCCATCTTGCCCTACTGTCTCCATCTTGCCCTACTGTCTCCATCTTGCCCTACTGTCTCCATCTTGCCCTACTATTGCCATCTTAACCTACTGTCTCCATCTTGCCCTACTGTCTCCATCTTGCCCTACTATTGCCATCTTAACCTACTGTCTCCATCTTGCCCTACTGTCTCTATCTTGCCCTACTGTCTCCATTTTGCCCTACTATTGCCATCTTAACCTACTGTCTCCATCTTGCCCTACTGTCTTCATCTTGTCTAACTGTCTCCATCTTGCCCTACTGTCTCCATCTTGCCCTACTGTCTCCATCTTGCCCTACTATTGCCATCTTAACCTACTGTCTCCATCTTGCCCTACTGTCTACATCTTGTTCTACTGTCTCCATCTTGCCCTACTGGCTCCATCTTGTCCTACTGTATTCATCTTGCCCTACTGTCTCCATCTTGCCCTACTGTCTCCATCTTGACCTACTGTCTCCATCTTGCCCTACTGTCTCCATCTTGCCCTACTGTCTCCATCTTGTCCTACTGTCTCCATCTTGCCCTACTATTGCCATCTTAACCTACTGTCTCCATCTTGCCCTACTGTCTACATCTTGTTCTACTGTTTCCATCTTGTTCTACTGTCTCCATCTTGCCGTACTGGCTCCATCTTGTCCTACTGTATTCATCTTGCCCTACTGTCTCCATCTTGCCCTACTATTGCCATCTTAACCTACTGTCTCCATCTTGCCCTACTGTCTACATCTTGTTCTACTGTTTCCATCTTGTTCTACTGTCTCCATCTTGCCCTACTGTCTCAATCTAGTCCTACTGTCTCCATCTTGCCATACTTTCTCTATCTTACCCAACTGTCTTCATCTTGCCCTACTATCTCCATCCTGTCCTATTGTCTCCATCTTATCCTACTGTCTCCATCTTGCCCTACTGTCTCCATCTTGCCCTACTGTCTCCATCTTGCCCTACCGTCTCCATCTTGCCCTACTGACTCCATCTTGTCCTACTGTCTCCACCTTCCACAACTGTTGTCTTCTTCCTACTTACAACTGCAACTTTAGGTCCCACTAGATGCAGGTCCTTGGACAGTCACATAGATTTGAATCCCGTAAAACCGTCCTGTATATAAACTGTAAGCAAGTCATTGGCAAGACTTAATGTTTATTAGTTACCCATCGAGCCGCACTCAGGCACAAGGTGTTGGGCCATAATAAACCTCTCTGCATTCTGGATAACTCACTGATGGCTGCCAATAGGAATCCCGTCTAGCCGGGCAGAGCAGGTTCTTATTATATTTCATCCAATTACTTACAGCACCGTCCTGAGCCCCAGGCCATTATTGATAAGTCCGTGGGTATGAGATTTGGCTGATTCCTTTTAGCCAATAAGAGGGGAACGATGAGAGCGACGCGCCTTCCTGCTGGTATTTAATGTACCATACGGTGTGTAGAACCCTGCTCGGTGCATTAATATTGGCCACGAGGGAGCCGACTCCATTTACAAACCAGGAACGAGGGGAAGGAATAGACTGTACAAGGTCACGCGCCCTCATTAATTTCAGGAAACCGTAAAATTAAACTGAATCAAGTCCAACAAATTCTACGAGAACAACCGGAACGCTTTTTCAGAGAACAAAAATATCGATGCTTTTTTTTTATTGGTATTTAAAGGGCCGGTGCGCCTATATCTGTTCCTGCCAAATGGTGCTCAGTGCAACAGAATAGTTTATTATTTGTCTGTGTTTAATCCATGACTGGGATTTAGCTTTATACATAATAACTATCCTGTGCGTTAAAGGGGAACTCCACCCAAACACACTTTTTGAAAAGTAAACATAATTAGCAACTTTGCTATATACATCAATTAAACAATATGCAGCCTTTTCATGATGTTTAATGTAATAATCTGGTTTGGAACAGTTCCCTAAACCACGCCCCCTATTCCCTAAGCCCCACCCTCTCTTCCCCCACTGATCTGCCTACTGGCTTTGACTACTTTGTGACTCAAATATAATGTAACAATAGTCGCCTGTCCTCAGCCTGCCTTCAGCCCGCCTCCTCCCAATCCCACAATCCTCTGCTGCACATGTTATGTCAATAAGGAAATGAATAGAGCAATGCATTGTGGGTTATCTAGTTCCGGCAGACTGTCTGTAAGCTGTTATTTCCATTTGTAACATCAGTGTTTTAGTCCCTCCTCCCCTGCCAGGATTTCAAATGGTGGAGAGAACAGTTTTGCAGCTGGGCCAACTTCCCATCATCCAATGCGGTAGATTAAGTGATTAGACAACAGGCAGTTATTCATATCCAGTACCTGGACGTTGCTATTGTGAAAGCATCTTTAGGGGGAAGACACACGGAGCTACTTAGTAGCAGCTACTAAACCCCTGCCATAGACAATACTGAGAATTGCCTCTGCTAAAACACACGTCAGGACAATTATCAGTAAATGATCAGCACTGTCTGTTTTAGTAGCTGCTACTAGTAGCTCTGTGTGTCTTCCCTCTTAGTGTTGTGTTTTCTCAATTTAATACACCAGTGTGACTTGACAGATGACTTATTCCTTGTATAAATACCTAGTGGGGAGGGCAAGTTCTGCAGAATATTTGCTTCTGTTGCATTGATTCAGTCATTCCTATCCAGCGCTCGTACAATAAATACATTTGGTGGAGGACCCGGAGCCTCGGACTATGTTTGCTTTGTATATTCCCTGACTATGGACATCTTTGATTGGTTCAGCTATTCCTATCCAGTGCTCGTACCTTGCCCTTTGACCGCAGTACGTTTGCTTATACACTGTCGCAATGGTCGCAATGAAAACAAATAAGGGAAGCCATACCGTCATAGAGATAGATTCCATTGGCTAGTGCCGTAAGCCAATAAGATTGACACCTACAGCGCTTTGGCTCGTGCCTCCACTCTCTCGCAGCCACGCGGGCTATTTGTGTCCCTTTATGAAATGCGGTTCTTGTGATTGGTGTTTAGAGTGCAATATGGGTGCTACCTCCGTAGGGTACCAATTTAGCCATGAGCATCCATATCCTCTCACTCCCCGCATGTCCCTCCCTCTCCCAATCTCATCCCTAACGGCCTCGCTGAATGTTTCTCGCCCACTAATAACCTTCGGCTTGTTAAGCCCCCGCATTGCTTCATGTTTTGACAGGTTTTGTGAGTTTTGACAATCCTGCCAGTGCTCAAGCCGCCATCCAGGCCATGAACGGCTTCCAGATTGGCATGAAGAGGCTCAAGGTGCAACTGAAACGACCGAAGGACGCCAACCGCCCTTACTGAGACTCGGCGAGAGCCTCCGAAACAAGGACTAGCACAGGTAGGTGACCCAAAAGCATGGTATTTTATAAGGGCACCAAAGAGAGAGAGAGAGAGCTTGAGCCAAACACATTCTGTATACGAGACCTGGTCCATATTGACTGTTGTTAGGGGGCAAGAGGTATGGCAAGGGGAAGTAATTCTGGACTACGGCATGAAGTTCTTAGATCCCTCAGGCTTAGGAACCATGCACGACGCTTCCTTCATAATGAGGGACCAATGACAATCCAACGGGAAGCACTGGTGCCCAGTAAGGAAGCAGCTAAAAAAGAAGGAAGATCAGCACTTCAAAAAGATCCAGCCAAAGTCCTTTATTGCAAAGACTGGTGGTCCATCCAAGACGGTTGGTCTTTGCCATGAAGCATTTTTTGGAGAAGTGGAGATCTCTCTTGGTTTTTGAGCATTTCGTTGAGTTGTGGGCAGCATCCGGGACCACCGGCCCAGGTACATGGACTTGTGTATTCAATAAGGAAGAATCTTACTCTACTGTAGATCCATTTAGGAGCCACTTTGACCTTTCCAAGTTGACTTCTTCTGCTTTTTTATGGTATCATATTAGAAAAATATTTTAGATACAGAAGGAGCAGAAAGGTTGAGCTTTGCCGATTTAGAAGACCCCCCCCAATCAATTTCACCCCAACATTACAATATACATTTAATCTTGTTGACACTAAGGAGATGCCTTTGGTGCTGGTCTCAGTGGCGTTGCCAGTTGACTTTGTTGACTTGTAGATCATGAACTTGGCTACTTGCCCTATCTCTGGTGGATATTCTAATGTTCTTATTGGCTACGATGATGATAATAATAGGCAAATAAAACCATACCATACATATAGTGTAGCCACGTATCTTTCTTTAGAAGAGATTCTATCTTCTCATCCATTGGAGAGGTTTGTGCAGAAGGTTGAGTATATGCGTTTGCTGGACCTGGAGCTCCAGGTTGAACTGCTGAATCTCCAATGAGATTCGATCAGTTGGTCTTGATTCAAAGAAATGTTGGCAGACGTTTTTAAGTTTTTTGGTTCCACCGTGGAGACTGTGTAATTAGAGGTCACTGATTTAAAACTACGACTTCTCTAAGGAGTGTGAGGGTCCAGTCTAAGTGGGCCATTGTACCTGGGTACCAAGAGAACTGTTAATATGTTCCCACGTTAAATCCAATTAGAGATATTTAGTGAAGGAGGTGTAAATCTAATCACAAGACATATATTTACAGTAGAGACAGCCAACCAGTTGTGCCTCCTATAATCCCAGACACCCCTATCCTTCTTATCCAGCATCCCCAAACCATCCTTTATGCCATATTGGATTTGTCCGCAATACGACCATTTATCATGTGACCCTTGGAAACAGCATCCTGGCCCAGTAGCCCGTGGGCTCCACTATTTCATAATGGGCTGGATTCACTTCAATGGGAAAACTTTATTTCATGATTTGTCCCATGAAGACTATTGGAAAGACTGTGAGGATATCTATATGAGCAAATGTAAGGGGGCCGTTCCTGCTGAATTGTGCTTAGTACAGGGGAATCCCTATGTGCCATAGTTTTATGGTATCTCTCTGTACAGGCTATGAGCAAACTTAGGGGGCTGTTCCTGCTGAATTGTGCTTAGTACAGGGGAATCCCTATGTGCCATAGTTTTATGGTATCTCTCTGTACAGGCTATCAGCAAACTTAGGGGGCTGTTCCTGCTGAATTGTGCTTAGTACAGGGGAATCCCTATGTGCCATAGTTTTATGGTATCTCTCTGTACAGGCTATGAGCAAACTTAGGGGGGCTGTTCCTGCTGAATTGTGCTTAGTACAGGGGAATCCCTATGTGCCATAGTTTTATGGTATCTCTCTGTACAGGCTATGAGCAAACTTAGGGGGCTGTTCCTGCTGAATTGTGCTTAGTACAGGGGAATCCCTATGTGCCATAGTTTATGGTATATCTCTGTACAGGCTATGAGCAAACTTAGGGGGCTGTTCCTGCTGAATTGGGCTTAGTACAGGGGAATCCTATGTGCCATAGTTTTATGGTATCTCTCTGTACAGGCTATGAGCAAACTTAGGGGGCTGTTCCTGCCTGAATTGTGCTTAGTACAGGGGAATCCCTATGTGCCATAGTTTTATGGTATCTCTCTGTACAGGCTATGAGCAAACTTAGGGGGGCTGTTCCTGCTGAATTGTGCTTAGTACAGGGGAATCCCTATGTGCCATAGTTTTATGGTATCTCTCTGTACAGGCTATGAGCAAACTTAGGGGGCTGTTCCTGCTGAATTGTGCTTAGTACAGGGGAATCCCTATGTGCCATAGTTTTATGGTATCTCTCTGTACAGGCTATGAGCAAACTTAGGGGGCTGTTCCTGCTGAATTGTGCTTAGTACAGGGGAATCCCTATGTGTTTGACACTAATGAGTAATATTATACACAATGTTACCTTTATATACTCTGCAATAATAGGAAAATATTGTTTTCGACCTGTAACAGGTGTGAGATACGGGGGGGGGGGGGGGGGGGGGGGCTACGTGGGGGGAGCCAATAGAAATGACAGACACATGCGGGTGGAACATGAGAGGAATCCAAGGCCGTTGGCAGCGGAACGAGCCAGAACACCTTTATCTCCCGAGCAGCTAATTACACATCATTTCTGCTCAATTAAAGCATTCGTTGTACATGAAGGTCCGGACTTGATTGAACTCGATTGGAAAGGGAAAAAATGCATTTTTCATCCACAATAAGAAGAAACGATGCGTCACTTTCCCGAGTTCCAGTTCTGTGTATCCGGCATGTTGCTGCCGACCCTACTGCCTTCCATATTGTGCCGGGAATTTCTATTCCAGCTTATGGGAACCGGGTTATGGCCTCTTTCTCCTCCTCATTTGAGCGATAGGGACGTCACAATTACACACAGAAATGCCAGGCTGCAATAGGGTTGTCACAATTAGACATAAAAATGCCAGACTGCAGAGAAGATGACTCCTCCTTGAGCCAGGGATGTCACAATTACAGATAGAAATAGCCGGCTGCTGAGAGACTGTCTCCTCTTTGAGCCAGGGATGTCACAATTAGACATAAAAATGCCAGGCTGCTGAGAGACTGTCTCCTCCTTCATCGAGTGAAGTCACAATAAGAGTTATAATTGCCAGACTGCAGAGAAGATGTCTCCTCCTTGAGCCAGCGATGTCACAATAAGAGATATAAATGGCAGGCTGCTGAGAGACTGCTTCTTCCTCGAGCCAGGGATGTCACAATTGGACATACAAATGCCAGACTGCAGAGAGACTGTCTCATCCATGAGCCAGGGATGTCACAATTATAGATATAAATGCCAGACTGCTGAGAGACTGTCTCGTCCTTGAGCCAGGGATGTCACAATTATAGATATAAATGGCAGGCTACAGAGAGACTGTCTCAGCCAGGGACTTGATGCTGCATTTAGAAAGCCTTTCCATTCTGTCTCATCAGCTCTCTGGTTGTTAGGATCAGCGTTGCCCAGCAACCAGGTAGCAGATCTATGGGTACAGTGTCACCCACAGTGTCACCCACAGTGTCACCCACAGAGTCACCCACAGAGTCACCCACAGTGTCACCCACAGTGTCACCCGCAGAGTCACCCACCATGTCACCCACCGTGTCACCCACAGAGTCACCCACAGAGTCACCCACAGAGTCACCCACAGTGTCACCCACAGAGTCACCCACAGTGTCACCCACAGAGTCACCCACAGTGTCACCCACAGTGTCACCCACAGTGTCACCCACCGTGTCACCCACAGTGTCACCCACCGTGTCACCCACCGTGTCACCCACCGTGTCACCCACAGTGTCACCCACAGTGTCACCCACCGTGTCACCCACAGTGTCACCCACAGAGTCACCCACAGTGTCACCCACAGTGTGACCCACAGAGTCACCCACAGAGTCACCCACAGTGTCACCCACAGAGTCACCCACAGTGTCACCCATAGTGTGACCCACAGAGTCACCCACAGTGTCACCCACAGAGTCACCCACAGTGTCACCCACAGAGTCACCCATAGTGTCACCCATAGTGTGACCCACAGAGTCACCCACAGAGTCACCCACAGTGTCACCCACAGTGTCACCCATGGATGGTGGATTTGTGCCTCTAATGAGCGCCTCCCTCTCACGCCTGCTGTGCTCTGCCGGCCCCCGGGCCCCGCTCTTCCATCACAATAATCCAATTGAATGCAGTGATTCATATTAGCGATCTGTCTGCGCCGTAGCCGAGACTCCGCCTCCCTCTAATAAATGATCTTCATTAAATTCAGCTGGAAATATAACCCGGGGAGTGGGGGCGCAAGGTGGCGAATAAACACCCGGAGTTAGCAGCTCCCTCTTGTCATTTGTCCTGTCGGGCCCCGGGACCCTTGTTTGCTCAAATGTTTATTTGGTTACAGGAACAGCCAATCAATCAGAGGTACCGGGCTCATCCCGTCTGCCAATCAGTGTTCTGTATGTGTGCAGGGCCCCTGTTACTTTACATGGGCCCCCCCACTCCTGAATACAGTGCTGCCTATTGTATAATGTGGTATCCATAAGGCAAGTGTAGGAGGCCTGCCGCAATTCTACTGCCTGCATATCAAGTGCAAAAAACATGGCAGTTTGCACCCTTTTTTGCACCCTTCAGCTAGTAAATAGGGTTGCCAGTATTTGGCCCTATAATCCCTCCCCTTGCCCTGGACCTCTCTGCTGCTGGACCTCCTTATAAAGAGTCCCGCCTATGCCCCACCCAGTCCAACCATTTCCCCACCCCCTTGTGACATCACCTCCTACTTCCTCACCTCAAATTGGGTATTACATCCCAAAAAAGGTGACAACCCCTGTTACTTTACATGGGCCCCCCCCCCCCCACTCATGAACAAGTGCTGCCTGTTGCATAATGTGGTATTCATAAGGCGAATGTAGGAGGCCTGCTGCAATTCTACTGCCTGCATATCTGGTGCAAAAAACATGGCAGTTTGCACCCTTTTTTGCACCCTTCAGCTAGTAAATAGGGTTGCTACCTGGCCAGTATTTGACCCTATAATCCCTCCCCCTTCCCTGGCCCTCTCTGCTGCTGGACCTCCTTTATAAGGACAGTCCCACCTATGCCCCACCCATTTCCCCGCCCCCCTGTGACATCACCTCCTACTTCCTCACCTGCAGTCGGGTATTACATCCCAAAAAAAGGTGACAACCCTACTTGTAAACTACCCCATAGGTCTTGCCCTGACTGGAGCCATGTTGCGCTGAGTGATGGTGGAGCCGATGGTACCTTGGGGGGTGGTATGACTAGTTGGTACGTAGCTAATGTGGAGCGATAGGGGAGCTGGGAGTTGGCAAGGGGTGCAGGGAGTTGGCAAGGGGTGCAGGGAGTTGGAGGGTTTATGTGCAGCAGTGTCAGTGGGAGAAGGATTGGAGAATATATTGTTACTGATTGGATCAAACTGGAAAATGAATATTTACTCTCGCCCCAGCTGGTATATTCACTTGTGTATTCACTGACTCCTCCTCCTTTAACCTTTGACCCCAGTGGGTGTTCCTAGATGCCACCGAATGGCACCCTGTTATTATCACTCATTGCCCCAATTATGCTTCCCAAATGCCCCTGTGATCTAGTGACCTGTAAAGCTGATATAGTGTCTACCAACATCCAAGAGACATCCCTTCGCTACACCCTGCCTGAATTGGAGGGGGCACCACCCCTGCAGGCTACACCCCTACAAGCAGCTGAACATCAGCTCTTTTACTGACTTCCTGGTCTAGTGTGAAGCTCCACCTCCTTTTGCTTTCTGAGCCCTCCTCTCTTCAACTATGAAGACCTTAAAGAGGTGCCTACAGGGCATGCTTGCCACCTCTGCTCCAATAAAAATCAGTAGGAACCTTTTCGAGGTCATCACAGTCATAGAGAGGAGTGCTTAGAAAGCAAATGGGGGTGGAGCTTTACGCTAGACAAGGAAGTAACAAAAAAAGCTGTAGTTGAACTGGCCATAATAGAGAAAACAAATCTGAATGCAAGGAGAAAGGTATGTTATTCAAACCTTCCCTGACCTCATTTGCTTTCAGATTCGGTTTGGTATTCGGCCGAATCTTTCTCAAAGAATTCGGGGGTTCGGCCAAATCCGAAAATAGTGGATTTGTTGCATCTCTAGTAATTTTAGAGGATTGTTCCATTCCTTTCTCCAGTTGCACTTCTCTAGACTCTCTCCTGCTCATTAATCTTTCTTTAGGCCTGGAAGCCTAAAACTGCCCCCCATACTCAAGGTTAGACCTTACCAGGGGTCTATAGAGAGACAAAATTACGTTCTATGCATCCCTCAAGTTAATGCCTTTACGTTATTTGCTTTAGTAGCGGCTGAATGATACTGCCTAGAGTTGCACAGCTTGTTATCCACAAACTTTAATCTTCCCTTATACCTGTAGTTTGTTCCAGTCCTTTCTCCAGTTGTGTCACACATCTCTAGACTCTCTCCAGCTCATTAATCTTTCTTTAGGCCTGGGAGCCTAAACTGCCCCCCGTACTCAAGGTTAGACCTTCCTAGGGGCCTATAAAGAGACAAAATTATGTTCTATGCATCCCTCAAGTTAATTCTTTTTACCTTATTTGCTTTAGTAGCAACTGAATGATACTGCCTAGAGTTGCACAGCTTGTTATCCACCACCCCCCCCCCCCCATCCAAATCCTTTGTAGTTAAGGAAGCGCCATACAAATCTGCAGAAGTAATAAAACCTAGAGTAACTACAATAAAGCATTAGAACACTAGGAGGTACTGAATCTATTGTTTTTCTTTTTGGGGGGGGATATATTGTTACTGATTGTATCAAACTGGAAATTGAATATTTACTCTCTCCCCAGCCTGTACATTCACTTGTGTATTCACTGACTCCTCCTCCGTTTACCTTTGACCCTGGGGGATGTTCCTAGATGCCACCGGATCACACCCTGTTATTATCATTGCCCCAATGATGCTTCCCAAATGCCCCTGTGCTGTAGTGACCTGTAACCTCATTAACCCCTACAAGCAGCTTATTAATAATCTTTCTTTAGGCCTGGAAGCCTAAAACTGCCCCTCATACTCAAGGTTAGACCTTACCACGGGCCTATAAAGAGACAAAATTATGTTCTATGCATCCCTGAAGTCAATGCCCTTTACGTTATTTGCTTTAGCAGCAGCTGAATGATACTCCCTAGAGTTGCACAACTTGTTATCCACAAAAACCCCCCATCCAAATCCTTTGTAGTTAAGGAAGCGCCATACAAATCTGCAGAAGTAATAAAACCTAGAGTAACTGCAATAAAGCATTAGAACACTAGGAGGTACTTAATATATTGTTTTTGTTTTTGGGGGGGGGGGGGGGTTGTCCAAGCTCACCCTGAGCTGAGAAAATATTGAGCAGTGGTAGAAATAGCACATGATTTGTAGATTTTAGGGTTGTTATATGTTATTTTGATTCGCCAACAATAGCCCGGTTGTAGGCATGGCTTGGTGGTGTTGCATGTGCGCAATTCTAGATATTTTTATCTGCAAGAACATGAAATATTAGGAATGGAGAATGTTAGTGCCTCGGGTGGATGGTAAAACCTCGCAAGGATGATATTTATTAATGTAAGAAGGTACCTACTGAGTCCTGTGTTTCAGTTATTGGGGGCTCGGCCTTGTGTAAGCTGTGGGGCGGCAGGCCGGTACTGTCTCTTATAGGAATGATGTCTCTCGTGCCTGTTGAGTGCGAGTTGGGTCCAGTTGGCTCAGTGACCCTCTGGCTCTCAGACAGGGCACGGATATTTGCCTCTGTAACAATGTTTTCATCCTTGTTCGCTGTTCTCCATGCTCCCATCCATCTGTGTGTGTCGTTCTCCCTCCCTCGTTCTTTTCTATTTCATCTCTGCGCTTTTTTTGTTTTATTTTTTTCCCATCTCCCGCGCTCATTGTTCAACTGTGTGTGTTGCCTTTATGACTCTTCCCTTCCTTCTTTCTCCTTCTCCCCCGTTTCCCCCGTTTTCCAGAGAAAGATAATTGAACCAAACCAAACACAGACCAAAAGAAAAATCTTTTTCTTTTTTTTTTTTTTGTCATTCAACCCAATCCCAACCTAACCAGACCCAACACGGTCTCGCGCCGAAAAAGTTCACGTAATGACGTGAGAGCGGAGAAAAGAGCCCCCCAGTCCGTAAGTTCAACCAACTAGAAGGTGTGAAATGATGGCGTCATGTAACGAGCTAATGAGATGGTTGCATGACACGCCGTTGAGTTTCGTGGAGGTGCCGTGATTCAAGCATTATTCTTAGATGTTGTATCAGTTGATGATTGGCCAGTCATGATCACATGTGCCTTTTTTTGTCGTTGTTCTGAATATTATTTGTCTTTTCTTTTGTGCTGCCACAAATATTTTGCTGTGCCCATTCTGTCTTCTTGGTGCTTGCAGTGATATTATGTTCTTTTATTTCCTTGTCCAAGCGTGCTTTTTATGCTTCTTTGGTGTAATGTACTGTAGATGAACCAAAAATATATATATATACATGTGTCAGTTTGTGAAAACGTTACCCATAATCTGAGTAACACAAATATTGTTGTGGTTTGGTTATTATTGCACTTGAAACTATTGTGGTTTTTTTTGGTATATTTCTCTATATTTAACAAGAGTTTTTAGGGGGCCTTTTTCAATTGACACTTGCTTAGAAATCATGATTATTAAGTTCAGTTTAGGATCTGGAATACTATGCTATTTGATACACAATCCTTTGGTTAAAGGTACAGTCCCACCCATTCATTGTTTTTTTTTTTTTATAAGAACAGAAGTGAATGTAAGAAAAAAAAAAACAACACAGTAGCACAAATCCTCTATTTATAGATGGTAACGTAAGTCGGGATCTACCAGTAGATCTTGAGCCGGTGAGCACTATACCACAAGTAGCATTATTTAGGAACATTATTTAGGAAGGACTGTTACTTATGTATAATAATAGTACACATATGGCATCTATTATCTGTAAACCTGTATCCAGGAAGCTCCAAATGTTTTTCCGTTCTATTATAAGCAAATAAATCTATTTTTTTACTTTTTTTCCATAATTAATAAAACCCGAAACCTTGTACTTGATCGTAACTGAGCTAACTGAATCCATATTGGACATTCAGTTAGCTCAGAACATTCCTATTCAGTTTATTTAATGTTTAAATAGATTTAAGCTATGGCGACCCAAATTATGGAAAAACTCCAGTTCCGAGCATTTTGGGTATTAGATCCTTAGATCCTATTCTTGTAATATTCTTTTATAAGTATAAACATAGTCCTTGGAGCTGTGAGGAGGTTGTTCTTGTTGGGATAACACCACTAAAGTAGACCAAACTCTGCCCCATTTATACTAGGGCTATAGGGTGAATAAATCAGAAATGTCTTTGAGATAAAAATAAAGATGTATTGTATTATTGTCTTTTGAAAATTACTCATACGGTTTTCAAATGTTGTGGGTTTATTTTCAAATTTATTTCAAATCAGTATTTTACATTTTTTTGATGAAGCAAAAACTACCGAATTCTGTAATAAAATAGAATTATATAGGGGGGGGGATTTCGGTAGATTTGGGCACTGAGATTTATTGTGCTTCTTTAGAAAAATACAATTTATTTTGATTTGGGCTTTATATTCGGGGAAAATGATGAGAAATGAGATCTTTAACTCAGCCATCGGTTACTGGGGATTTTTGTTTTTCCCCAAAAACTTCCCGAAAAACCAAAAACTTGCTTCTATTTTTGTCTGTTCGTTTTTTCCCCCGATTCGTAATAAATCAGGGGGAAACCATTTTGATGGCTCAGCAGAGCCGAGTGGGACTGGAACTTTAAACAAACCGTAAGCCTCAAAAGAAACCCGAGTCAATCATTAAAACGGAAAGGATAAATAATCCGTATTTGCAACTGAAAAAGGGTCCTTGACAAGTGTGATTTTTTTGTTCTTTTTTTTTATTTTTTATTATTTCGGTGTTGTAATTGTTTCACCGCTGTGTACGGTTTGCCGTCTGTTGAAGCAACAGTGTTGAAAACCTGCCAGCGCGGGATTGATATTCCGCTTGACAAACACACTAAAGTGGATCGGCTCTCAGCTCCAGGTTCTTGATGTTTATAAATCAAAGGGTGTTGAGAAGGAACCTGCTTGCTAGCGAGAGATAAGGGTTTTCAGCAGCTAATCCGTAATGATTAGGCACCCAGCTTAAATGCCAAGCCTGCCCTCGCCGTCATTACACCACCGGCAGAAAAATGGATTTTTTTTCCTTCCATAATTATTTCTGCTGCAGTCTCAATATTACCGTTTTTTTTGTTTTTAATTACATTTTCTACATACGGTGGGGGGGGGGGGTCATTCTCACAAACAGGTCAGGGCAGATAATCCTCACATTTATTGCTTCAACGATGATTGTGTTTTCATATGAAATTTTCCTAGACGATATCCTAAACACGTTGAGTAGAACCCATCAACACGTTCAGCAGCCATAGGCTCCTCCTACTCCTCCCTTGTCGCTTCCCCTATTTACTCTTTCCTGAATTTCTAAAGAACAAAATCTAGGTTGCATTAAAAGAGAACAAATTTCAAAATTTCATTAAGGATTTTCCCCGTACCCATAAAAAAACAATTCCTAATTACTGTTAAATCCAGAACCTAAGGCACAGGCAGGAAACAGCGCAGTTTTGTTGCACTATGAAAAACCCTCTTACATTTCATATTTATAAACATTAAGGGAGTGATTTATCAGCATTCGAGTTTTTCTGTATTTTTTTTTTTTTGCACAAAAACTCCCAAATTTGAATGTTCGACATTTAATAAATGCAAAAACTCAGAAATATTTCAATATTAAACTTCAATATTTTTTTTTGCACAAAAACTCCCAAATTTGAATGTTCGACATTTAATAAATGCAAAAATTTAGAAATATTTCAATATTAAACTTCAATATTTTTTTTCCACAAAAACTCCCAAATTTGAATGTTCGACATTTAATAAATGCAAAAATTTAGAAATATTTCAATATTAAACTTCAATATTTTTTTTTCCACAAAAACTCCCAAATTTGAATGTTCGACATTTAATAAATGCAAAAATTTAGAAATATTTCAATATTAAACTTCAATATTTTTTTTCCACAAAAACTCCCAAATTTGAATGTTCGACATTTAATAAATGCAAAAATTTAGAAATATTTCAATATTAAACTTCAGAATCTAAAAGCAAGTTCATGTAGAAGTCAATGGGGGTTGTCCTAGGCAAATTTTTGAGAGTTTGTAATGTAGTGTGAACATGATAGGTACAATACCAATTAGATGCATTCAGGTTTTTTTCTAGAGCTGACTTTAATCGAGTTTTAAAATTGAATTTTGTTGATAAACAAACATTTCAGTTTGGTAAAATTTTAAAAAAAAATCACAAATTTCAAAATTGATCAATTAAAATCTAAAGTTTTCCACATCAAAAATTTCAAATTTTAATTAACAGTTTCCAAAACCCGAATATTAAAGATTTGTTAGGCGCAATAAAGTTGAAAATTTAAATAAAAATTGCTATTACAATTTTAAATCTAGAACCCAATGGAAGTTGCATTTTCAATATTTTCAATTATCCAAGCTGTTTTTCTCATCGGCAATTGGGCAGACTCGGGGAAAATGAATGTCATTGTAATTTCATTGTGATTTAGCAATTTTTTCACATTTATAAGTGATTGCATTTTGGAGTTTCAAATTTGGAGATTTTCAAACTTTCAAATATTTTTGAATTTAAAAAAAAACTTGAAAATTCAAATTTTGATAAATCTACTGCCCATTTCCAGCAAATGTTAGCAGTTTAGGATTCAGCTATAAGACTTAAGGACACACAGTATTCAGAATCTTTCATCGTCAGGGTTTTATTCGGTATATGGAAGTTGGGGGTTCTTTGGTGATGAACTTCGCCCTTGTTGCTACCCAAGATCAGTGTAGAGTTGAGCTTTCCTTAGGAACAGAATCGAACCTCTTGGATACATTTTGTTTCCTGTATATTGAGATGTTTAAGCATAGAGTTTCTCACCCTTGGTTTAATGGGATCCAAATGAAGTCTTGGGTTTATCTTGGGTTTCATTTTGGGTTTCTCCTTGGGTTTTATCTTGGGTTTCTCCTTGGGTTTTATCTTGGGTTTCATCTTGGGTTTCTCCTTGGGTTTTATCTTGGGTTTCATCTTGGGTTTCTCCATGGGTTTGTCCTTGGGTTTCTCCATGGGGTTCTCCTTGGATTTTTTCCTTGGGTTTCTCCATGGGTTTCTCCTTGGGTTTCTCCATGGATTTCTCCTTGGGTTTCTCCATGGATTTCTCCTTGATTTTTTTCCATGGGTTTCTCCTTAGGTTTCTCCATGGGTTTCTCCTTGGGTTCTCCATGGGCTTCTCCATGGAATTCTCCTTGGGTTTCTCCATGGATTTCTCATTGGGTTTCTCCTTGTGTTTCTCCTTAGGTTTCTCCATGGGTTTCTCCTTGGGTTCTCCATGGGCTTCTCCATGGAATTCTCCTTGGGTTTCTCCATGGATTTCTCATTGGGTTTCTCCTTGTGTTTCTCCATGGGATTCTCCATGGGTTTCTCCATGGATTTCTCCTTGGGTTTCTCAATGGATTTCTCCTTGGGTTTCTCCTTGGGACCCACAAATTTAGTATATAATTATTTATCTTCTTTCATTATTATTGTCTATTGTAGAAGGACATTTTGCTGGGAACGATTCCTATTCCCAATCCCAACTCATAGGCTGAGAATGACTATTTTTACTTATCATATTAATTTATCTAAATATTCTATCAGACGGAAAATCCTTTCTGAAAACAGTCGATCCTACTGTACTAACACATATTCCATTCTATTCAGTTCCATCTAAAGTCCGCCCTTCTTCTGTATCCGTTGAAAACACAAGAATCCTGGCTTGTTGCCTTGAGGTCAGGCTAGATGTTGTACGTTTTTGCCTTTGGCTTCTCAACCCTCTAAACGTTCTCTTGTTATTTCCTTTCAGGGCAGGAACTAAATGGGCCGTATTTTAACAATACAACATACATATATAAATATATATGATCGAAAAATGCACCGGAACACAACTTTGACATATCAGCAAAGTACCAATCACGCTGAAGACTTTAGACTTTTCGCTCTTTGATTGTTGAGACTGTAACATTTCTTCGATGAAAAGTATCACGTCTACTTCCGTGGAAGGAATTTCAAGTCGGGAACCATCGAGACGGGATCGAGACGGATCGGCAATTTCCGAACAGACACCGATAAAACCAACACGAGAAAAAAAAAATCAAAAGGCTTTTTCTTCAAACAGGAAATCTGACAAGGAGTGCCTGGTTGCCACCATGAATTCCGTTGCTATGCGTGACGCCATAGCGACTGTTACTAGAAGCATTGTATCTGTCATTCCTTAGCTATTTAGGGACCAAAGGACCAAACTTTTTAAGCAGACTTGTAGCTGTATGTAAAATATGGAATTCACTTCCTACATCTGTTCCTAAAACAGTCTGGGGGGGGCAATTATATGAAATATGTAAAAAATGCTTCAAATGCTTTTAAAAAAAAAATGGCAAGATAATAGTTATTTGATACTACGGAAGGTTCTTTGGTTACATTAATTCAATTATGAAAAATTTCCTATGGTTTTTCTGTATATTATGTAAGGAATAAGCGATTGGGGGTGATGGAAAGGTTCAAAAACTGCAAAAAAAAAAAGGAACGAAAAATGGAAAAAAGTTTGAAAAAAAAAAACCGATAAAAATCCATTAGAACGACGGTCGTAGTGCAAAGGTTTGTAAATGCTTCTATCCCCATTTAAAGAATCCTAATAGTTGTACAGAATTTAACAGAATAAAAAAAAAAAGTTTAACGTACCTATATAATAGAAAAAAAAAAATTAGAGAGCAAAAAATTGTAAAAAAAAATGCAAAAAAAAGTAAATAGACGTTAGCGTTCTTGCTAAGAGAAAGATGTTGTAGAACTGTAATTTTTGTAGAGTTTAGACTTAAGCATAAATTCCTACTCTTTGCCAATTGCATAACGTTATCGAGGAGGAGGAGGAGGAGCCGAGACGGCAGCTTCTAACCGCGAGCATTCCATTTCCGACTCAAACCATAACGAAAAAAAAAACTCGAATTCTCGTAAAACGATGCAACGAGCTCTGTCTTTTCAATTGCGAGTTCCAACCTGAAGAAGGACACGCCTACCGCTTCATCCCTAACCTGCTGTTTGCTGACCCCTCCCCCCCTCATCCTCTGCTTTAGTAGTTTCCATAATTGTTCTAGACCTTCAGGGCAAACGTTAGCCTAGAACCTTAATATTGAAAAAAAAATAATAAATAAAAAAAAAAATCGGAAAAAAAACGATAAAAACACGAAAAAAAAAAACAAAAAATATATACAATCTTTGAAGAATTTCTGAAACTGTTTACAAGGAATTTTGAAAAACAGGGGATACGTTTAAAAAATAAATAAAAAAAAAACGACGATGCTGGCTCTGTTTTTCTGTAAATAAATTTGCATATTTTGTAGGACTTTTAATTGTAATGATAGAGAAAAAAAAAAACAAAAACAAGGAAAAATACTATTTAAATGAAAGCACGATATTTATCTTTGGTAATTGACTTTAGAGCAGTTTAAAAAAAAGAAAAGTTAAAAAATAAAAAAAATGTTGCTTTAGAAAAAAAAAAAACAAAAACAGACAAATCAAGGAACTATTTAAGAACACATATATTTTGAAAGATATCATATTTATTCTAAGTTATTTCCACTCTATGAAAAATTGCTTTGATGGGTTTACTTTGCCTTTATTTTTTGTTTTTTTCTCACTCGTTTTAGTTGAACTAAAAGGGTGGAAGGATCATGTTTGAATTGTTTTTATATATCTGCTGAATATACATATAGACACGGGATTGGTGTAGGATTGCATTCGCCTTTTCTTCCCTGCCCCGCCCCCAACCCCGCCCCTTGTCTGTTCCTTAATTGGCCAGTAAGTTGTTTTTTTTTTTGTAGCCCTTGTGAGATTGAAAGGAGCCTCTCAACCGCTTCCTCTCCTTGGCTCCTCCCTTGGCTCTTCCCTTGGCCCCTCCCTTGGCTCCTCCCTTGGGCAACGAGGCTGAGATATTTACTGGCCCCTCGTGTATCAGTTTCATATTTTCTAATAAAGGAAAGAATTTTTTATTTTTGCCCTGATCATTTTCATTCCCAAGTGATTACTTTTCCTTTATTTTCTTTTCCCCGCCCCCCCGGGAGACTCATTGGTTCCCTGGTTCTGTTTCCCCTTCCTGCTGTTAGTAAATACAGGTGTGTACAGCAGCTGCATTCTCTCCAACTGCTCTTTTCACTCTCAATTACCTTAACGAATCTCCTTGTAATCTTCTGTAATTACTGAATGACGCTTTTCAGCTTAGCCCTAAATAAAGCACAGTTTAAAAAAAAAAAAAAAAAAATCTAAAATGGCTTCTGGTGTTTTTGGGTTATTGGGATTTTGGAAGAATTCCTTAGGGGGATTTTTATCCTAGGTTTCTATTGGGCTTTCAGCCTTGGGTAACTTGGCTCCTCCCACAGTCATGGGGCCAACCCCCGATATAGTTACCCGGCTGGATCAAGGGTCATGTGACATCTGAGTTGGGCCATTAGAAACCCCACACAAAATTCTAGATATTGGGCTGGAATTATAAAATGGGGCCCAATGAGTCCTGAATTTAGGGGCCAAACTCTTCCTTGGAACTAACTGCCAGTTTATTGGTAAGTGTAAATGGCAACCTAAGGATTCTACTGTCTATATGGGAAGTTTTCTATTGGGCTTTCAGCCTTGGGTAACTTGGCTCCTCCCACAGTCATGGGGCCTACCCCCGATATAGTTAGTCGACTGTATCTAGGGCAGGGGTGGGCAAACTATGGCCCTCGGGCCACGTCCGGCCGTTGCTCTTCTTAATCCAGTCTCTTCACGCGAGACTTGGCGTCTGGGGACTGACAAGCCTGTCTGTAAGTCAATGTGGCCCCTGAGCCAAAAAGTTTGCCCACTTCTGATCTGGGGTCATGTGACGTCTGAGATGGGCCTTTAGAAACCCCACACGGAATTCTAGATATTGGGCTGGAAATAGGGGCCCAATGAGTCCTGAATTTAGGGGCCAATCTCTTCCTTGGGACTAACTGCCAGTTTAATAGTAAGTGTAAATGGCAACCTGAGGATTCTACTGTCTATATGGGAAGTTTTCTATTGGGCTTGCAGCCTTGGGTAACTTGGCTCCTCCCACAATTATGAGGCCTACCCCCGACTGGATCTAGGGTCATGTGACGTCTAAGTTGAGCCTTTAGAAACCCCACACGGAAGTCTAGATGAGTAACGAGTGATCTCGACATGGTTCCCCTTCTCACCCAATATATTTCAGTTCTCCCAACTCTCCTTCTGGGGTTCCATGTGATAAAATGGGAGGGGTTATGGGGGGAGCTATTTATTCAGCATATCTCAGGGTTGCCACCTCTCCTGCATGGAAACTCCAGGTGATGTCGTGGGGCAGGCCGCTGACATCACCGGGTTGGGGCTATGATGCAGCAATCTGTGATTGGCCAATTGCCTTCCTGGTTTTCCCGATTGAGCAGTTTTGACCCAGACAGCCCTACTGACAACCAGACAGCCCTAGCATATCTCCAGCTTGGAGTTTTAGCAGCCATCTGGTTGCTAAGATCTAAATGACCCTAGCAACCAGGGAGTGGTTTGAATGAGAAACTTGGAATATGAGTAGGAGAGGCCCAAACAAGGAATAGTTGGGGGGCTGAACAGAAAGATAAGGGATACAAAATTGGGTCCCGTAGAGAAATAGGAAATGACTATGAATCGGGCCAAATGGTCAGAAGCAGGAGAGCCCCCCGACACCGGGGCCCCCCGGGAGTTTTCCTGGTATCCCTGTGGGTCAGTCCGACCCTGGGAACCGAACCGTCTTCTCTTTATATCAGAAAAATGGGGGTTGTTTGCAGGTCCCAACCCCACCCTGCACCCCGGGGCACCCACAGTGGCCTCAATGCAACGTTCAGCCCTTTACCAATGGGTGCAAGCTTTGTGCTTATGTTATAGCATGGAATTCTGGGTAATGGGGCCCAATCAGTCCTGTTTCTTCTTCCCCAGGGCAAATCCCACATCTGCTGCCTACAGGGGCCAAACTCTGCCTTGGGACTAACTGCCAGTTTAATGGTAAGTGTAAATGGCAACCTGAGGGTTCTACTGTCTCTATCAGGCTAAATGTTCATTTTAGGGTGATGTCTCCCCAAGGCTGCCTTGTTTCACTAAGCTCCTCCTATCCATAAGCCATTATATGGGGAACCCTGTGATTGGCTGTTGCCCCCTATACATTGAAGGTTTTTTTATTTTCTCTTAATGAGAAACTAGTTTTAATATTAACTGTATATCTGTAACCTTGTTATGGGCTAAGGGGGCCCAGCCTGAAGGCCAGTTAGGGGGGGATTTGGGGTGAGTGCTTATTTGTGCCCTGGGTACCCCTGGAACTATAGCAGGGTGACTGTTACCCCAATGTTTCTATATATCTGTAACCTTGTTATGGGCTAAGGGGGCCCAGCCTGAAGGCCAGTTAGGGGGGGATTTGGGGTGAGTGCTTATTTGTGCCCTGGGTACCCCTGGAACTATAGCGGGGTGACTGTTACCCCAATGTTTCTATATATCTGTAACCTTGTTATGGGCTAAGGGGGCCCAGCCTGAAGGCCAGTTAGGGGGGGATTTGGGGTGAGTGCTTATTTGTGCCCTGGGTACCCCTGGAACTATAGCAGGGTGACTGTTACCCCAATGTTTCTATATATCTGTAACCTTGTTATGGGCTAAGGGGGCCCAGCCTGAAGGCCAGTTAGGGGGGGATTTGGGGTGAGTGCTTATTTGTGCCCTGGGTACCCCTGGAACTATAGCGGGGTGACTGTTACCCCAATGTTTCTATATATCTGTAACCTTGTTATGGGCTAAGGGGGCCCAGCCTGAAGGCCAGTTAGGGGGGGATTTGGGGTGAGTGCTTATTTGTGCCCTGGGTACCCCTGGAACTATAGCGGGGTGACTGTTACCCCAATGTTTCTATATATCTGTAACCTTGTTATGGGCTAAGGGGGCCCAGCCTGAAGGCCAGTTAGGGGGGGATTTGGGGTGAGTGCTTATTTGTGCCCTGGGTACCCCTGGAACTATAGCGGGGTGACTGTTACCCCAATGTTTCTATATATCTGTAACCTTGTTATGGGCTAAGGGGGCCCAGCCTGAAGGCCAGTTAGGGGGGGATTTGGGGTGAGTGCTTATTTGTGCCCTGGGTACCCCTGGAACTATAGCGGGGTGACTGTTACCCCAATGTTTCTATATATCTGTAACCTTGTTATGGGCTAAGGGGGCCCAGCCTGAAGGCCAGTTAGGGGGGATTTGGGGTGAGTGCTTATTTGTGCCCTGGGTACCCCTGGAACTATAGCAGGGTGACTGTTACCCCAATGTTTCTATATATCTGTAACCTTGTTATGGGCTAAGGGGGCCCAGCCTGAAGGCCAGTTAGGGGGGGATTTGGGGTGAGTGCTTATTTGTGCCCTGGGTACCCCTGGAACTATAGCGGGGTGACTGTTACCCCAATGTTTCTATATATCTGTAACCTTGTTATGGGCTAAGGGGGCCCAGCCTGAAGGCCAGTTAGGGGGGGATTTGGGGTGAGTGCTTATTTGTGCCCTGGGTACCCCTGGAACTATAGCGGGGTGACTGTTACCCCAATGTTTCTATATATCTGTAACCTTGTTATGGGCTAAGGGGGCCCAGCCTGAAGGCCAGTTAGGGGGGGATTTGGGGTGAGTGCTTATTTGTGCCCTGGGTACCCCTGGAACTATAGCGGGGTGACTGTTACCCCAATGTTTCTATATATCTGTAACCTTGTTATGGGCTAAGGGGGCCCAGCCTGAAGGCCAGTTAGGGGGGGATTTGGGGTGAGTGTTTATTTAGTGGGACGCTGTTACTTTATAGTAAAGTTACCAACGAACCAGCCACAAATATAAAGGCATAAAATGTCTGTGCCCCCCCATATCCCAAAGACACGGCGGCGGCGCGCGTTGAGGCATCGGTAGGAAATATATATCTGATGAGGGATCATGGGAAACCCATAAAACATACGGCGGGAGCTCAAATGGCTTGAAATGCGGCCGGTCCCCCCAAGCCTCAGACAATATGAAGTTTTACTGCGGGTTTGTAGGAAAATCTGCTCTCAGCCATGTTCCCCGGGGCCCCGGGACGCGTTTTGCAGATGTGAAGGAAGGGCCCTGTCCCCATTACAGGCAGTGGCGCTTTATTCTTTTATTCTTTAGCCGACGTCCCGTCCCCCTGTGAAGGTTTGTCGGCCCCTTTGGCAAGTCAGCGGCCGCCGGGGCCGAGAGAGACGAGCGTTTCGGAGCCTCGTTGCCAAGCGCAATTCTTTTTATGTCTCCTCATTGCTATTTTATGTTGTGAGGAAGAGTTGACTGTCTCCTGTAATGTCCTCGTAGTAATTTATGAACCGACTCTCACAAACTGCACAGGCCGCTGCCTCCCCTGCCTCGCGGGGCCCCCAGGAACGGAGAGAAACAGCTTCAGCCGCTCCCCTTCTCTATAAGGAGCAGCCGGTAACTAGCGGGGAGAGCGGCATCCCCCCCAAATAACCAGGAGAAAGGAGCAGATTGGGATACAGATAGCTAGAATCTCAGCCATAAAGCAGGGCAGGACTGCTGCTTACAATGGGGGGGGATCAGATAGGATCTGTGCCACTGTGACAGAATGTTCTGTTATACAGATAGCTAGAATCTCAGCCATAAAGCAGGGCAGGACTGCTGCTTACAATGGGGGGGGATCAGATAGGATCTGTGCCACTGTGACAGAATGTTCTGTTATACAGATAGCTAGAATCTCAGCCATAAAGCAGGGCAGGACTGCTGCTTACAATGGGGGGATCAGATAGGATCTGTGCCACTGTGACAGAATGCTCTGTTATACAGATAGCTAGAATCTCAGCCATAAAGCAGGGCAGGACTGCTGCTTACAATGGGGGGATCAGATAGGATCTGTGTCACTGTGACAGAATGCTCTGTTATACAGATAGCTAGAATCTCAGCCATAAAGCAGGGCAGGACTGCTGCTTACAATGGGGGGATCAGATAGGATCTGTGCCACTGTGACAGAATGCTCTGTTATACAGATAGCTAGAATCTCAGCCATAAAGCAGGGCAGGACTGCTGCTTACAATGGGGGGGGATCAGATAGGATCTGTGCCACTGTGACAGAATGCTCTGGTATACAGATAGCTAGAATCTCAGCCATAAAGCAGGGCAGGACTGCTGCTTACAATGGGGGGATCAGATAGGATCTGTGCCACTGTGACAGAATGCTCTGTTATACAGATAGCTAGAATCTCAGCCATAAAGCAGGGCAGGACTGCTGCTTACAATGGGGGGGGGGGGGGGGGGATCAGTCCTGCCCTGCTTTATGGCTGAGATTCTAGCTATCTGTCAGACCATTCTATCCGTTATCCCTATGGGGAGGCTGCAAGTTCTGAAAGGGTTTTTGCAGTTGAAAAGCTGTAGAATTTCCAGCTGCCGGCGGTGTCTCTAATCGGCGCCTTTCAGGGGTTTTATTATTCACCTGACGTCTCGTAAAACCCCGCTCCGGCCGTTTGTAGCGACCAAATTCCTTAATTTATCATAACGAGTTTCTCGCCGTGACCCCGGGGGTGAAGCTCAGTTGCCGCCAATGGAGCGCGTCTGCATAAAGTACAGGATAATGGCCCGTGCGGATATTAGCGGCACTTTCCCATTGCAGCCGGGGGGGGGGGTCACACAAGGCCGGCGGGTGCTTAACGCACAGGCGCTGGGGGGGGGGCTGCCAATGTTGTAGGTAGAAATGCCGGGGGGGGGGGGGCAGCCGGCCGGTCACGCGCTGTGGGAATAAACAGCCCCTTTATGGGTCCCGCTTGGCTAACGCAGTTATGGGAATAGATTCTTAGCAAACTTAGTTGCCCTTTAATGCAGGAACGTGAGCCTATTGTTCTACTCCCCCCCCCCCCCGTCTCTTGGGGATCTGGGAGGTGAAGTTCAACAACACCTCAATGGCCGCAGGTTAGACTTCCAGGCTCCAGTTAATACAGAGAACCTTCCTGTTGTGCTGCAGCCTAAAGTGACTCCGACGTATCATTTAAACAGCGATGTGGGTGCAAATAAAAAGGGTCATTTAATAGTCTGCACCGGGTCTTGTAACCCATAGCAACCAATCAGGTGTTTGTGTCCAGGGCCGGAACTAGGGGTAGGTACGTGCATAGGGCACAATGGGGAGGAGCAATTACCCCCCTAAATAAAAGTATATTGCATTAAAGTGCTCTCGCTGCCAAGTCCCTGGGAAAAACCCAGTTGGCCCCACTGGCCCGGACCCGGTCCCCCCATAATCTCCCTCCCCTGATGGGCCAGAAGGGGACTATATTGTACGTGCGCTCGGAGGAGGGGTTGGCAGGGCAGTTTTGGCCCAGACAGCCTGGTTTTCCTGCTTCCCCCTTGTCCAAATTAGGGAAACCGGGCAGGGCTCTTTTAGATTGGCCAATTGCCATGTCATAACCCCTGGCGTCATCAGCTCCGCCCCCAATGTTACCCATTCAGTCCCAGTGACGTCATCAGCTCTGCCCCTAATGTTACCCATAATTCCCCAAACGTCATCAGCTCCGCCCCTAATGTTACCCATCCTGCCCCAGTGATGTCATCAGTCCCGCCCCTAATGTTACCCATTCTGCCCCAGTGATGTCATCAACTCTGCCCCTAATGTTACCCATCCTGCCCCAGTGATGTCATCAGTCCCGCCCCTAATGTTACCCATTCTGCCCCAGTGATGTCATCAACTCTGCCCCTAATGTTACCCATCCTGCCCCAGTGATGTCATCAGTCCCGCCCCTAATGTTACCCATTCTGCCCCAGTGATGTCATCAGCTCTGCCCCTAATGTTACCCATTCTGCCCCATTGATGTCATCAGCTCTGCCCCTAATGTTACCCATCCTGCCCCAGTGATGTCATCAGCTCTGCCCCTAATGTTACCCATTCTGCCCCAGTGATGTCATCAGCTCTGCCCCTAATGTTACCCGTTCTGCCCCAGGGATGTCATCAGCTCCGCCCCTAATGTTACCCATCCTGCCCCAGTGATGTCATCAGTCCCGCCCCTAATGTTACCCATTCTTCCCCAGTGATGTCATCAGCTCTGCCCCTAATGTTACCCATTCTGCCCCAGTGATGTCATCAGCTCTGCCCCTAATGTTACCCATCCTGCCCCAGTGATGTCATCAGTCCCGCCCCTAATGTTACCCATTCTGCCCCAGTGATGTCATCAGCTCTGCCCTTAATGTTACCCATTCTGCCCCAGTGATGTCATCAGCTTTGCCCCTAATGTTACCCATTCTGCCCCAGTGATGTCATCAGCTCTGCCCCTAATGTTACCCATTCTGCCCCAGTGATGTCATCAGCTCCGCCCCTAATGTTACCCATTCTGCCCAAGTGATGTCATCAGCTCTGCCCCTAATGTTACCCATTCTGCCCCAGTGACGTCATCAGCCCGCCCCTAATGTTACCCATTCTGCCCCAGTGATGTCATCAGCTCCGCCCCTAATGTTACCCATTCTGTCCCAGTGATGTCATCAGCTCCGCCCCTAATGTTACCCATTCTGTCCCAGTGACATCACAACCTCGCCCCTAATGTTACCCATTCTGTCCCAGTGACATCACAACCTCGCCCCTAATGTTACCCATTCTGCCCCAGTGATGTCATCAGCTCCGCCCCTAATGTTACCCATTCTGTCCCAGTGACATCACAACCTCGCCCCTAATGTTACCCATTCTGTCCCAGTGACATCACAACCTCGCCCCTAATGTTACCCATTCTGCCCCAGTGATGTCATCAGCTCCGCCCCTAATGTTACCCATTCTGTCCCAGTGACATCACAACCTCGCCCCTAATGTTACCCATTCTGTCCCAGTGACATCACAACCTCGCCCCTAATGTTACCCATTCTGCCCCAGTGATGTCATCAGCTCCGCCCCTAATGTTACCCATTCTGTCCCAGTGACATCACAACCCCGCCCAAGTTTCTGAGGGTCAGAAGGTGGCAACCCCAGGTGTAGGGGCCCCTGGAGCGGAAGCCCTGATGCACCCCCAGTCCCACACTGAGGGGCCAGAGTCTGGGGCCCACCAGGCCAACATCTCAAGGGCCCAACCCAGTCGCAAACTCTCAGCCCCCCTAGAACCTCCTCTGCCCTCTTGTAGCCAGTAATTAGGGGGGGCTCCAAACACAGTGGCCCATGGGCTATTCCCCCAGTGCCGCACTGGCCCAGTCACACCCTGCAGGGGGCACAGTGAGTGGGGTGTCATGGTGGGCAATGTGACCCCCGTTTTATTGCCGCCCGTGTCTCCTACTTGCAGGGCCCCCGGGGCTCTAACATGAAACTATTCGTTATAGAAACAGAGGCAACTGGGAATATTTACTGACATGGATACGATCTCCTTAGTGATGTCCCCGGGGGTCTCGCACTGTGATATTCCCCTATCATTTGGCCCCCCCGGCCCATAACGATGATTTCTATTTAAATAAACAAACGAGGTCTCTGCGTATCATCATGTGACTTGTTTATCTGACCCCAGAGACCCCCCCCCCCCAATACTGCAACTCCCTGCGCCTCAGATTGCACCTCCATTTATCATTTAATCACAACCGCCTAATTGGCTGTTATGTTTGTTCCTGGGAAACGGGGCTGCGCTGCCTTCTGATTGGTCCAACAGATAGATATGCAAATCAGTAATGTTTAACCCTTGACTGTCTATTCTATACATCAAACATACAAGGGCACCCAGGGCACAAATAAGCACTCACCCCAAATCCCCCCCTAACTGGCCTTCAGGCTGGGCCCCCTTAGCCCATAACAAGGTTACAGATATATAGAAACATTGGGGTAACAGTCACCCCGCTATAGTTCCAGGGGTACCCAGGGCACAAATAAGCACTCACCCCAAATCCCCCCCTAACTGGCCTTCAGGCTGGGCCCCCTTAGCCCATAACAAGGTTACAGATATATAGAAACATTGGGGTAACAGTCACCCCGCTATAGTTCCAGGGGTACCCAGGGCACAAATAAGCACTCACCCCAAATCCCCCCCTAACTGGCCTTCAGGCTGGGCCCCCTTAGCCCATAACAAGGTTACAGATATATAGAAACATTGGGGTAACAGTCACCCCGCTATAGTTCCAGGGGTACCCAGGGCACAAATAAGCACTCACCCCAAATCCCCCCCTAACTGGCCTTCAGGCTGGGCCCCCTTAGCCCATAACAAGGTTACAGATATATAGAAACATTGGGGTAACAGTCACCCCGCTATAGTTCCAGGGGTACCCAGGGCACAAATAAGCACTCACCCCAAATCCCCTCCTAACTGGCCTTCAGGCTGGGCCCCCTTAGCCCATAACAAGGTTACAGATATATAGAAACATTGGGGTAACAGTCACCCCGCTATAGTTCCAGGGGTACCCAGGGCACAAATAAGCACTCACCCCAAATCCCCTCCTAACTGGCCTTCAGGCTGGGCCCCCTTAGCCCATAACAAGGTTACAGATATATAGAAACATTGGGGTAACAGTCACCCCGCTATAGTTCCAGGGGTACCCAGAAATTTTTTTTAACCCCCCCCCCCCCCCCCCACCACAAATATTCAGGCAGGATAATTGCCTCAAAATGAGATAGATCCAGCTTTGATCCAACACTAGGGGGCGCCTCCCTCCACTCCTCTGTGCCTGCAACTTCTCTGTGACAAAACAGGCAGCCAATCTGTGTGAGCGGAGAATTTCTCCAATGCCTGACAGTAAGGCATTGCCTCTGAGGGACTGGGTAGCACTGCAATGCATCATGGGAAGGAAATAGAGGGGGAAAAGAGACATAAAACAATGGGGAAACTGAATAAGAACGTATAATTTACAGTAGGGGGTACATTATCCCTTATAATACATGAGTGATACTCAGAGTTCCCTGTATAACTCAGCCTGCAGCCTTGTGCCTTTATATGGGGGGCACAGAACCCCTCAGTGACTGCTAATATCCTTATCATTTACAGTAGGGGGTACATTATCCCTTATAATACATGAGTGATACTCAGAGTTCCCTGTATAACTCAGCCTGCAGCCTTGTGCCTTTATATGGGGGGCACAGAACCCCTCAGTGACTGCTAATATCCTTATCATTTACAGTAGGGGGTACATTATCCCTTATAATACATGAGTGATACTCAGAGTTCCCTGTATAACTCAGCCTGCAGCCTTGTGCCTTTATATGGGGGGCACAGAACCCCTCAGTGACTGCTAATATCCTTATCATTTACAGTAGGGGGTACATTATCCCTTATAATACATGAGTGATACTCAGAGTTCCCTGTATAACTCAGCCTGCAGCCTTGTGCCTTTATATGGGGGGCACAGAACCCCTCAGTGACTGCTAATATCCTTATCATTTACAGTAGGGGGTACATTATCCCTTATAATACATGAGTGATACTCAGAGTTCCCTGTATAACTCAGCCTGCAGCCTTGTGCCTTTATATGGGGGGCACAGAACCCCTCAGTGACTGCTAATATCCTTATCATTTACAGTAGGGGGTACATTATCCCTTATAATACATGAGTGATACTCAGAGTTCCCTGTATAACTCAGCCTGCAGCCTTGTGCCTTTATATGGGGGGCACAGAACCCCTCAGTGACTGCTAATATCCTTATCATTTACAGTAGGGGGTACATTATCCCTTATAATACATGAGTGATACTCAGAGTTCCCTGTATAACTCAGCCTGCAGCCTTGTGCCTTTATATGGGCACAGAACCCCTCAGTGACTGCTAATATCCTTACCATTTACAGTAGGGGGTACAGTATCCCTTATAATACATGAGTGATACTCAGAGTTCCCTGTATAACTCAACCTGCAGCCTTGTGCCTTTATATGGGGGGCACAGAACCCCTCAGTGACTGCTAATATCCTTATCATTTACAGTAGGGGGTACATTATCCCTTATAATACATGAGTGATACTCAGAGTTCCCTGTATAACTCAGCCTGCAGCCTTGTGCCTTTATATGGGGGGCACAGAACCCCTCAGTGACTGCTAATATCCTTATCATTTACAGTAGGGGGTACATTATCCCTTATAATACATGAGTGATACTCAGAGTTCCCTGTATAACTCAGCCTGCAGCCTTGTGCCTTTATATGGGCACAGTGATTATATCTATGGTTCCAATGATGGAGAGGTAGGTGGGCAAACAGATGGTCTATCCCTAGGGACAACCAGTAACAGTGATATCAACTCTAGAACTTTCCATCTTCATTTAGTCACGTGTTCTCCAAGCCTGTCCTCCCGTGACCCATCCAATGTCTCCTACAACCACCCCATCTCTATTCTACCCCTCCTGGGGCATCTTCTCTCCCTCTGGCATCTCTAACTTCCTTGAGAACCAGAACCATCTGTAAGGCTGAGAGTTATACTTTATAGGGTCCAACACTCTACTCCAACAACGTTGAGTTGGACCATCTCCAGGCTGTCAGGCTGAAGGCCATTTCTCTGCCCCAGTCTCCCATGTGACTCTGCCCCCCCATTTGGTTCTCTCTAACCAGACTGGTTTTCCTTCCTTTAGGGCTACATGACTGTGGGACCCTCACATGGGGGGGCCATTCCAGCCCAATGGGGTCTCCTGGAGGCCAAGAAACTCTACGTTTCCCTTAAAGAAATATCCTTTACATCACAATTTACTTGCAGAAAATACCGCTATTTGCTGAAAACTCTCCGTATTATCACTTAGCGATTCTCTTGCCCTTCTGCCCCCGCTCTAGAATATCTGCCTCCATTCCCTACGGGAGGTTCTCACCCTCAGCCCCTTCTGTTCCTGAGTCTAGAACTGTGTTTAGTTCTGCCCCTTATTATAAGGTCAGTGCTCATTACCTTCTTATCTGTTACCCCCTAATTAGACTGTAAGTTCTTTGGGGCAGACATCCAATCTGAGGGGTAACAACATGTCTAATGCAACCCAACCCCCTTTAGCTGCCCCCTTGCCCGGCAATGCCAGACCTACAAGTTCTTGCTTGCAGACCCCCTTCTGTCCGGGACCCTGCGAGGGGGTAACTATAGATAAAGTTGGGGGGCCACAGGATTGTAGAAGCAAGATCTGTCCGGGGACCCAGCGAGGGCGTAACTATAGATAAAGTTGGGGGGCCCCAGGATTGTAGAAGCAAGATCTGTCCAGGAGCCAGCGAGGGGGGTAACTATAGATAAAGTTGGGGGGCCCCAGGATTGTAGAAGCAAGATCTGTCCAGGAGCCAGCGAGGGGGGTAACTATAAAGTTGGGGGGCCACAGGATTGTAGAAGCAAGATCTGTCCGGGGACCCAGCGAGGGCGTAACTATAGATAAAGTGGGGGGGCCCCAGGATTGTAGAAGCAAGATCTGTCCAGGAGCCAGCGAGGGGGGTAACTATAGATAAAGTTGGGGGGCCCCAGGATTGTAGAAGCAAGATCTGTCCAGGAGCCAGCGAGGGGGGTAACTATAAAGTTGGGGGGCCACAGGATTGTAGAAGCAAGATCTGTCCGGGGACCCAGCGAGGGCGTAACTATAGATAAAGTGGGGGGGCCCCAGGATTGTAGAAGCAAGATCTGTCCAGGAGCCAGCGAGGGGGGTAACTATAGATAAAGTTGGGGGGCCCCAGGATTGTAGAAGCAAGATCTGTCCAGGAGCCAGCGAGGGGGGTAACTATAAAGTTGGGGGGCCACAGGATTGTAGAAGCAAGATCTGTCCGGGGACCCAGCGAGGGCGTAACTATAAAGTGGGGGGGCCCCAGGATTGTAGAAGCAAGATCTGTCCAGGAGCCAGCGAGGGGGGTAACTATAGATAAAGTTGGGGGGCCCCAGGATTGTAGAAGCAAGATCTGTCTGGGACCCAGCGAGGGGGTAACAATAGAGGAATCTGGGGGCCCCAGGATTGTAGAAGCAAGATCTGTCCGGGACCCTGCCAGGGGGTAACTATAGATAAAGTTGGGGGGCCCCGATTATAGAAGCAAGATTGGTCCAGTTGTAGGTGCCCAATAACTTCTAGTCGGGCCACTAGGACCATGAAGCCCATTTGCAATCACTGATGGGCAACTGGTGGATATGGGGGGCATACAGCCAGCGACCCCCCCAACATTCGATGGGATATGCCCTGTATGATAATGTTATTCCCAGTACTCCCAGCATTCCCCAGGAGCCCGAGGCTGTCGGAGGATTCTGGGTACAATTGTACGACCCTAACTGGCGCTTTTTCTCTATTTATTGGAAATAATCGCCGCTATCCCACTGTGCCAAACTGGAGCGTTTCTATCTGCGCTTATTACATAACGAGCCCTTGGCGCCCCCCCCCGGCCCCCCCGGGGCTCAGACCCATTACACCAGGCAGGGATATATTTTGCACCTAATTATCGCCCCAAACAAAACATCTTCAAATTGGTCTCTGGGCGACGCAGGAACTCAAGGTCAGCGGCCCCCGCGAATTGTAAGTCTGCGCCGTGGGCTCCAATCCGGCGCCGGCCCTAGGGAGCCATTTAATATGCAATTAGTAAACACAGTATGAAGATTAAATTCGTTAGTGTCCCCCCCCCCCCCCCCCCCGAGGCTTTTCCTAATTACTGGACTCGGCTGATCTTTCCTAACACAGGAACGTATTTAGTTACCTTGGGGCGGCCATTATTGGCGTTATGTAATAAAAGGGGTTTGCCCAGGAGCAGTAACCCATAGCAACCAATCAGCAGGTCCAATCTACTGCTCACCTGTTTAAAAGCCAACATCTTATTGGTTGCTAGGGGTTATTACATATGGGGGTGAATTATTTCTTTGTGATTGTTTTGGTTGTTTCAGGGAGATACTTGGTGTTTATTTACCCCCGGGGGGCAGATTTATGACATTAGAGCTTCAGCCCAGTTCAGCCTCTGTCTATTCATTCCTGTGGGGTTTTTAGAAGAGTATTTATTAAATGGTCAAAGGTTAAACTCTAAAAATCCCACAGGAATGAATAGAGAGTGGGGGAGCTCTGGTTCCACACTGCCCCCTAGTGTCTCTGAGAGAGAGGCTCCGCCCAAAGCTCGGTATTGGCAGCCTAAAACTGAAACCACTAAAAGCAAAAAATGAATGTAAGTTGCAGAAGGGCTCGTAGGGTCACTCAAGGTTTCATTTTGGGTTCGGTTGCCCTTTACGTCTCATCTGTCTTTGTCTAAATAATGTTTCCATGTTACCATTCTGGGGTCAGAAAAAATTTGATGTGACGGGGTCTTAAAGGGGTCGGTACAGAGTAATATTCCAAGACAATTTGCAATTGGTCTTCATTTTTTATTATTTGTAGTTTTTTTTATTATATGCAATATTGTTCAGCAGCTCTGCAGTTTGGGGTTTCAGCAACTGTCTGGTTTCTAGGGTCCAAATTACCCTAGTAACCAGGAAGTGGTTTGAATAAGAGACTGGTATCTAGTAGAATTAAGTCTAAAAGACTGGTATATGAATAGGGGAGGGGCTGAATAGAAAGATAAGGAATAAAAAGTAACAATAAAACTGGAGCCTCACAGAGCAATAGGGTTTGGCTGCCGGGGTCAGTGACCCCCATTTGAAAGCTGCAAAGAGTCGGAAGAAGAAGGCAAATATTTTAAAAACTATAAAAAAAAATTAAATAATGAAGACCAATTGAAAAGTTGCTAAGAACTGGCAATTCTATAACATACTAAACGTTAACATAAAGGTGAACCCGCCCCTTTAAAGGCCAACTTAAACCTGAAGCAAAATGAAACTTTGAGCAGCCGCTCCTGGTAACTTATTAATTCCGGGGGTGTCTGATGTGAGCAACGATAGGCCACTTGTGAGTGAACAGATGCATTCTGGGTACCCAGAAACCCACTGGTTTCTAGGACTACATACCTCCCAACATTAGAAAAATGCCAAGAGGGCCAAAAAGAAATTGACATTTTTTTGAGCACACCCATTTTGTGACCACACCCCCTGCAAAAGCTTCCCTATTCTCCTCCTACAGCCAGAAGGGGCGTGGCCGAATACAACTAGGGCCCAAAAAAGCAGGTAATAGGAAACCCCACCCACTGCAGCAGCTAAGCCACTCCCTACATTTGCTCATAGACACAACTATTCCTCTGTACTGAGCACAATTCAGCTATATAGGGTTTAGTTCCCCTTTAAAGTGCCCATATTTAACCCTCCACCTTTATTGCAGTGCCTGTCCCTATACCCACCTACAGAACATAAAGCGCCATAGTAACTGCCCCCCGGCTAGCGCCCCCCCAGGCAGCGGGGTATTTAGGAAGGGTTTAATGGTATTTGGGAGTAAAACGCACACATAGCGAGACGCGGCGGCGGCGTCCGTTCATTCACGTTGGAAGCAAATTTACGGCTGTTCCCACCACAGCGAATATCATGAATTTGTTAGAATGATTTAGGGTCTCGCGGCGCCGCACAAAAAGCCCCATTGATAAATGACCCCTCTCTCCAAAACAAAGCCAATTAGTGTAGTTTAGCTTTTCCCTCTCCGTATAAATCCGTCAGATTCTCATCTCCCAACATTGATTAAAGGGGAAGATTTCCCAAGCTGCCCGGCCCCAGGCATCGAGCGTATTGGGCACGAGCCGCCGATATAGAGACTATAGCCCAACCCTCCCCCCCCCCAATATCATTACTGGGGATACTGGCACCCCCCCCAATACTGTGCCCTGGGTACCCCTGGAACTATAGCGGGGTGACTGTTACCCCAATGTTTCTATATATCTGTAACCTTGTTATGGGCTAAGGGGACCCAGCCTGAAGGCCAGTTAGGGGGCATTAGGGGTGAGTGCTTATTTGTGCCCTGGGTACCCCTGGAACTATAGCGGGGTGACTGTTACCCCAATGTTTCTATATATCTGTAACCTTGTTATGGGCTAAGGGGGCCCAGCCTGAAGGCCAGTTAGGGGGGGATTTGGGGTGAGTGCTTATTTGTGCCCTGGGTACCCCTGGAACTATAGCGGGGTCACTGTTACCCCAATGTTTCTATATATCTGTAACCTTGTTATGGGCTAAGGGGGCCCAGCCTGAAGGCCAGTTAGGGGGGATTTGGGGTGAGTGCTTATTTGTGCCCTGGGTACCCCTGGAACTATAGCGGGGTCACTGTTACCCCAATGTTTCTATATATCTGTAACCTTGTTATGGGCTAAGGGGGCCCAGCCTGAAGGCCAGTTAGGGGGGATTTGGGGTGAGTGCTTATTTGTGCCCTGGGTACCCCTGGAACTATAGCAGGGTGACTGTTAGCCCATAACAAGGTTACAGATATATAGAAACATTGGGGTAACAGTCACCCCGCTATAGTTCCAGGGGTACCCAGGGCACAAATAAGCACTCACCCCAAATCCCCCCTAACTGGCCTTCAGGCTGGGCCCCCTTAGCCCATAACAAGGTTACAGATATATAGAAACATTGGGGTAACAGTCACCCCGCTATAGTTCCAGGGGTACCCAGGGCACAAATAAGCACTCACCCCAAATCCCCCCTAACTGGCCTTCAGGCTGGGCCCCCTTAGCCCATAACAAGGTTACAGATATATAGAAACATTGGGCTAAGGGGGCCCAGCCTGAAGGCCAGTTAGGGGGGGATTTGGGGTGAGTGCTTATTTGTGCCCTGGGTACCCCTGGAACTATAGCGGGGTGACTGTTACCCCAATGTTTCTATATATCTGTAACCTTGTTATGGGCTAAGGGGGCCCAGCCTGAAGGCCAGTTAGGGGGGATTTGGGGTGAGTGCTTATTTGTGCCCTGGGTACCCCTGGAACTATAGCGGGGTGAGGCTCATTATTACTTATTAAGTCTTGGGGCAGCGAATCCCCAGTAAATATCGGTGCATTCGGCGGGGGGGGGCGTCGGTGCTTCGCCGTCCCGGCCAGGAAGGGGTTACAAAGAGCTGCTCGAGTGCAAGATTCTCGGCAGGAGACGGATGTTGCTTTCTGATGATTTCCAACTGTGAAACAGCCCCAAATAGATTGCTTTCCACACAGTTTAATTTTCCCATTTCTGTCGGCACATAATTTCCTATTTTTCCAGATGGATTAAATTTTCCAGAAGCCGCAGAAGCTGAAATGTTGACAGAAGAGAACGCGTTTGTTTCTGATGTGGATGGACAGGCTCGATGTGATCGCCGGCGCTTGTCACTGAAATCATAATCAGGAGAAAACGAGCGCCACCGCCGCCGCGTTATTGCTTTATTAGCGCCGCGCCCCCCTGCTTCCACCTGGGTCGGCACGGGAAGCTCTAGGGCCGAGTGTTTCCTTCTCTGATGAATATTAACAGCAAAAATGACTAAAATCTCCTTTTTTTTCCAATGGGAATTATTGCCGCTTTAATTTGGACCTGTGTCGGCACCAATGGGGCATTAGGGGTAACATACAGATGGGGCGAGGGGGTTCTTTCATGGATTCCCATGGCCCCCCCTGTCAGCACCAGGTACCATTTCTTCTTTCTATTGAGCCCCTTTAGAAGGATCTGGATGTTGTAGGAAGTGGAGAGGCCAGCTGACTGGCCCATGTAACCAATACGGGATCAGAGCTGGTCCAGATATTGGTCCAGGCCAGGACTGTATTGGGTCATGGATGAGCTCTTCTTCTAAGGAGCCCGCGCGGGGCAGGGTACGGCCCACAGCCTGGGAGCCCGCGCGGGGCAGGGTACGGCCCACAGCCTGGGAGCCCGCGCGGGGCAGGGTACGGCCCACAGCCTGGGAGCCCGCGCGGGGCAGGGTACGGCCCACAGCCTGGGAGCCCGCGCGGGGCAGGGTACGGCCCACAGCCTGGGAGCCCGCGCGGGGCAGGGTACGGCCCACAGCCTGGGAGGCCCCGCGCGGGGCAGGGTACGGCCCACAGCCTGGGAGCCCGCGCGGGGCAGGGTACGGCCCACAGCCTGGGAGCCCGCGCGGGGCAGGGTACGGCCCACAGCCTGGGAGCCCGCGCGGGGCAGGGTACGGCCCACAGCCTGGGAGCCCGCGCGGGGCAGGGTACGGCCCACAGCCTGGGAGCCCGCGCGGGGCAGGGTACGGCCCACAGCCTGGGAGCCCGCGCGGGGCAGGGTACGGCCCACAGCCTGGGAGCCCGCGCGGGGCAGGGTACGGCCCACAGCCTGGGAGCCCGCGCGGGGCAGGGTACGGCCCACAGCCTGGGAGCCCGCGCGGGGCAGGGTACGGCCCACAGCCTGGGAGCCCGCGCGGGGCAGGGTACGGCCCACAGCCTGGGAGCCCGCGCGGGGCAGGGTACGGCCCACAGCCTGGGAGCCCGCGCGGGCAGGGTACGGCCCACAGCCTGGGCCCGCGGGGCAGGTACGGCCACAGCCTGGAGCCGCGGGGCAGGGTACGGCCCACAGCCTGGGAGCCCGCGCGGGGCAGGGTACGGCCCACAGCCTGGGAGCCCGCGCGGGGCAGGGTACGGCCCACAGCCTGGGAGCCCGCGCGGGGCAGGGTACGGCCCACAGCCTGGGAGCCCGCGCGGGGCAGGGTACGGCCCACAGCCTGGGAGCCCGCGCGGGGGCAGGGTACGGCCCACAGCCTGGGAGCCCGCGCGGGGCAGGGTACGGCCCACAGCCTGGGAGCCCGCGCGGGGCTGGGTACGGCCCACAGCCTGGGAGCCCGCGCGGGGCTGGGTACGGCCCACAGCCTGGGAGCCCGCGCGGGGCTGGGTACGGCCCACAGCCTGGGAGCCCGCGCGGGGCTGGGTACGGCCCACAGCCTGGGAGCCCGCGCGGGGCTGGGTACGGCCCACAGCCTGGGAGCCCGCGCGGGGCTGGGTACGGCCCACAGCCTGGGAGCCCGCGCGGGGCTGGGTACGGCCCACAGCCTGGGAGCCCGCGCGGGGCTGGGTAGGGCCCTTGGTTTGGTGCCCTTGGACCCAGTTTATGGTTGCACCGCCAATGCATGCCCAGCAGTGACGCAGTGGATGGGGCTCCAACCATGAAGAAGTTGGGCTGCAACCCACAGGACCTGCGGGGAGTTAGGGTTGACATTTGGGCGACCATTGTAGGTTCAGATGGCTGCGGGTCAAACTCTTCCTCTGCTCCCTGTAGCGTACAGGATGGGGGCGGGTCCTACGGCAGTGGTTGGCTGGTTGGGCGTGGGCTGAATGTTGCTGAACTGCACATCCCTGTAGCCAATTAGGTGCTAGTAGGATAAAGAACAGGATAAAATACATGTCTATTAGTAGCCTTTATATACAGTAAGGGGGTAGCACTCGGTGGGCCCCAAAAGAAGAGCCTGAACCCGTAAGTCAGAAGCCATTGGGTCGCTGTGTATAACGGAATATGCAGGAAGCGCGGGCATGGAGTGGGCACAGAAGACTGGTGCTGGTCCCGTGCCAAACATCGGATCAACATGTTCATTTTGAAGAAGTTCCAGGTGTAAAATATAATTACAGCCTAATGGCAATGGGGGAAGTTGAGAGAGAGGAGAGAGCGGTGGCGCCGGCTGAATCGGAGCAGATGTTGGAATTCTCTCCGTGTTTCTCCGAAGGAACCAAAATCAATTGTTGCTTCTCTGCAGTTTGGCACCGAGTCCCGCGGAGGAGCCGGCGTTATGGCGGCGGGAAGGTGGGAAAGTAACGACGCGCGGTGCCAGTCACACCTGGGCTGAACGAGCCGCTCATCTCCTGCTAATGGGCCCCCGGCGCCAGCGCTTTGTAACACAAAAGAGAAATGGAAATGAAAGGCCCTTAATTTGCCTGAATAGACGAGAGGAACAGCCAATGGGGAAATGAGGCGCCAAACAGACGCTCGGCGGATGGCAATTAGGGGCAACGCGAGTGCCGTCTCGCTTTAAAGTGCTGCAAAACCCACACAGAAATCTGTCTAATTACAGAGCGGCAGAGAGATCTCACGCAGCGCCGCGGCTAATTACTAAATATTTCCCCTTTATCGGAATATGCCATCGGTAAGGAGAAAAGGTCACACCAAGGAGCCATAGAGGGAAAACAGACTATTTGTGTCTGGTACTCGAGCCTCATTGGTTCCACCACAGCCACGCCCACACCTGGGGCCAATCATTCGTTCTGATGGTTGTTGGTACCAGCAAGTTGGACAGGGAACCTGTTCCATGGATACTGGTCAGGTCATCTATATTGGGCAGGGCAGAGTTAATTTTGCTCTTCACTATGATTGGTCAGGCTGTTGGCCACTCAGAGTATCCGGCGCGGAGCTTCCTTATGGCTTGGAAATTGAATGTAGAGGTCAACAAAAAGCCAACTGCGCCCAACCCTTACCTGCCCCACTTTACACCCGCGCCCAACCCTTACCTGCCCCACTTTACACCCGCGCCCAACTCCTACCTGCCCCACTCACACCCGCGCCCAACCCTTACCTGCCCCACTCACACCCGCGCCCAACTCCTACCTGCCCCACTCACACCCGCGCCCATCCCTTACCTGCCCCACTCACACCCGCGCCCAACCCTTACCTGCCCCACTCACACCCGCGCCCAACCCTTACCTGCCCCACTCACACCCGCGCCCAACCCTTACCTGCCCCACTTTACACCCGCGCCCAACCCTTACCTGCCCCACTTTACACCCGCGCCCAACCCTTACTTGCCCCACTTTACACCCACGCCCAACCCTTACCTGCCCCACTCACACCCGCGCCCAACCCTTACCTGCCCCACTTCACACCCAGCCCTAGCCCTGGTTTATATAGACCTGCACCTACCCCGCCCCTCTTTGATGTCATGATTGGGGCAGGACATGGAGGCAGAAATCTATAAATACTAGGGTTGCACCGAACCCACTTTTTTGGGTTTGGCCGGACCCCCGAATCCACCTAGCAGCATCTGGCTGAATCCCGAACCGAATCCGACCGTTAAACCTGCACATCACTAACTGAATGGAAGAACCAGCGTTTCTAATGGACATATAGATTTCCTTCCCACCTAAAGCCCCTCCCTGACCTCCATGTCCCAGGGACAAACACCCAGCTGCCTTTAGAGGGGGCTAAAGAGTCACCCTGGGCCCTGTGAGGGGCAGTGATTAGAGTCCTTTGGGAAAGGCAGGAAGTCTAAAATGGCTCCACCCATGAGAACCTTGTAAATGAAAAATGGCTCCACCCATGAACAGAACTTTGTCTCTAAAAATTGGCTCCACCCATGAAGACCTTGTCACTGAAAAATAGCTCTACCCATGAGCAGCACCTTGTCTCTGAGAAATGGCTCCACCCATGAGCAGCACCTTGTCTCTGAAAAATGGCTCCACCCATGAGCAGCACCTTGTCTCTGAGAAATGGCTCCACCCATGAGCAGCACCTTGTCTCTGAGAAATGGCTCCACCCATGAGATTCTTGTCTCTGAAAAATGGCTCCGCCCATGAGCAGCACCTTGTCTCACAATCACGCCACGGCCGCAGCCGACACGCACAGAAAGCTTTAATACTGTTGTAAGTGGAGTCACGTGACTCACAGACACGGATATTCCAATAAATAAATGAATGAAGTGTCTATTGCACGGATATTTGTCAGAAGATGCCCCCCCCCCATAAAGATGATTGGGAAGCGGCTCCCCGTTATAGCGTGTTTGTGCGAGTAATTAACGTGATTATCCAGTAAATGAACAGCAACAGAACAAATGATCACAATCAAATTAAAAAGAATAAATGTAAATCCGAATGAGTTGAAATTTTCATGAAATAAAAATAGGGTTAAAGGGACACTATGATCAAAAACATCCCCCCCCATTGTAAGCAGCAGTCCTGCCCTGCTTTATGGCTGAGATTCTAGCTATCTGTATAACAGAGCATTCTGTCACAGTGGCACAGATCCTATCTGATCCCCCCATTGTAAGCAGCAGTCCTGCCCTGCTTTATGGCTGAGATTCTAGCTATCTGTATAACAGAGCATTCTGTCACAGTGGCACAGATCCTATCTGATCCCCCCCCATTGTAAGCAGCAGTCCTGCCCTGCTTTATGGCTGAGATTCTAGCTATCTGTATAACAGAGCATTCTGTCACAGTGGCACAGATCCTATCTGATCCCCCCATTGTAAGCAGCAGTCCTGCCCTGCTTTATGGCTGAGATTCTAGCTATCTGTATAACAGAGCATTCTGTCACAGTGGCACAGATCCTATCTGATCCCCCCCATTGTAAGCAGCAGTCCTGCCCTGCTTTATGGCTGAGATTCTAGCTATCTGTATAACAGAGCATTCTGTCACAGTGGCACAGATCCTATCTGATCCCCCCATTGTAAGCAGCAGTCCTGCCCTGCTTTATGGCTGAGATTCTAGCTATCTGTATAACAGAGCATTCTGTCACAGTGGCACAGATCCTATCTGATCCCCCCATTGTAAGCAGCAGTCCTGCCCTGCTTTATGGCTGAGATTCTAGCTATCTGTATAACAGAGCATTCTGTCACAGTGGCACAGATCCTCTCTGATCCCCCCATTGTAAGCAGCAGTCCTGCCCTGCTTTATGGCTGAGATTCTAGCTATCTGTATAACAGAGCATTCTGTCACAGTGGCACAGATCCTATCTGATCCCCCCATTGTAAGCAGCAGTCCTGCCCTGCTTTATGGCTGAGATTCTAGCTATCTGTATAACAGAGCATTCTGTCACAGTGGCACAGATCCTATCCCCCCCATTGTAAGCAGCAGTCCTGCCCTGCTTTATGGCTGAGATTCTAGCTCTCTGTATAACAGAGCATTCTGTCACAGTGGCACAGATCCTATCTGATCCCCCCATTGTAAGCAGCAGTCCTGCCCTGCTTTATGGCTGAGATTCTAGCTCTCTGTATAACAGAGCATTCTGTCACAGTGGCACAGATCCTCTCTGATCCCCCCATTGTAAGCAGCAGTCCTGCCCTGCTTTATGGCTGAGATTCTAGCTATCTGTATAACAGAGCATTCTGTCACAGTGGCACCGATCCTATCTGATCCCCCCCCCCCCCATTGTAAGCAGCAGTCCTGCCCTGCTTTATGGCTGAGATTCTAGCTATCTGTATAACAGAGCATTCTGTCACAGTGGCACAGATCCTATCTGATCCCCCCATTGTAAGCAGCAGTCCTGCCCTGCTTTATGGCTGAGATTCTAGCTATCTGTATAACAGAGCATTCTGTCACAGTGGCACAGATCCTATCTGATCCCCCCATTGTAAGCAGCAGTCCTGCCCTGCTTTATGGCTGAGATTCTAGCTATCTGTATAACAGAGCATTCTGTCACAGTGGCACAGATCCTATCTGATCCCCCCATTGTAAGCAGCAGTCCTGCCCTGCTTTATGGCTGAGATTCTAGCTATCTGTATAACAGAGCATTCTGTCACAGTGGCACAGATCCTATCTGATCCCCCCCCCCATTGTAAGCAGCAGTCCTGCCCTGCTTTATGGCTGAGATTCTAGCTATCTGTATAACAGAGCATTCTGAGATTGAACCTTAATGAGATTAATTAATCCAGTAATCAATGTATCAATGCAGTTTGTTGAAACCTGGATATATTTAGTAACAGTTTAGCATTATAAATATATTAAAAAATGACACAGACAGTTAATTATAGAAAAGTTTGGGATTAAAAGTCCTTGTAAAGGCAAAAAGCAGCTTGGGTCCTGCCAGGGAAAGCAGAGGGTTAATACAGAGGGGGGGGGGGGTTAATCAGGCTGTGGAATGTCAAACTGGGGGGGGGGAAATAATGAGAAACACTCAATACTCTGTGGGGGTAACTGCACCAAAAGGGGGCGGAGCTGCGGCGTAACCACCAATGGCTTGGATTGGTGGTAAAGGAACCAATGGCACGTACCATCGGCAGGCAGAGTAGGGGGCATAGGGAAGCCCTGCAACAGGAATATATAATAAACCATTTATAGGCAGATATTGAAAATCACACAGAATTATAAAGTGGCAAAAATGTTACCTCTAGTCAGAGTCATCTGTAACACTGTGTCACTGGTACGTAGTCAGGACCCGCAGTGCAGAACAGCAAAGGGAAGAAATTACACTTCCAAATACATTTAGAATCATATTGGCTTACAGTTACAGTTGCTTGTTTTCTGCAAATCATCATATTTGGGTTTGCTTCCCCTTTAATACTGCGTTATAACATGGCGGAGTCATACCCCCATATGTAATAAAGGGCAATAAGTTTGACCAATTGCAATAACCCACTGCAACCAATAAGATGTTGGCTTTTAAACAGGGGACCTGTAAATGATACCTGCTGATCGGTTGCTATGGGTTACTGCACCAGGGCAAACTTAGTGCCTTTTATTACATAACCCACTTGTAGTTTGGCCCCTACCTGTCTGGAAGGGGGGCTTACTAGGCTTTAATGAGGCACAAGACCCCCCAAGAGCAACATAAAATATCTCCCAATCATAGTGTTTCCCTTAGACAGTACAGTATGGGGGTACAGCTTATTGTGTGCCCAGAACATTCCTTCTCTGTATATTTGTATTTATACATATGGGTAGGGGGTGCCATAGTGTTTCCCTTAGACAGTACAGTATGGGGGTACAGCTTATTGTGTGCCCAGAACATTCCTTCTCTGTATATTTGTATTTATACATATGGGTAGGGGGTGCCATAGTGTTTCCCTTAGACAGTACAGTATGGGGGTACAGCTTATTGTGTGCCCAGAACATTCCTTCTCTGTATATTTGTATTTATACATATGGGTAGGGGGTGCCATAGTGTTTCCCTTAGACAGTACAGTATGGGGGTACAGCTTATTGTGTGCCCAGAACATTCCTTCTCTGTATATTTGTATTTATACATATGGGTAGGGGGTGCCATAGTGTTTCCCTTAGACAGTACAGTATGGGGGTACAGCTTATTGTGTGCCCAGAACATTCCTTCTCTGTATATTTGTATTTATACATATGGGTAGGGGGTGCCATAGTGTTTCCCTTAGACAGTACAGTATGGGGGTACAGCTTATTGTGTGCCCAGAGCATTCCTTCTCTGTATATTTGTATTTATACATATGGGTAAGAGGTGCCATAGTGTTTCCCTTAGACAGTACAGTATGGGGGTACAGCTTGTGTGCCCAGAACATTCCCTCTCTGTATATTTGTATTTATACATATGGGTAGGGGGTGCCATAGTGTTTCCCTTAGACAGTACAGTATGGGGGTACAGCTTATTGTGTGCCTAGAACATTCCTTCTCTGTATATTTGTATTTATACATATGGGTAGGAGGTGCCATAGTGTTTCCCTTAGACAGTACAGTATGGGGGTACAGCTTATTGTGTGCCCAGAACATTCCTTCTCTGTATATTTGTATTTATACATATGGGTAGAAGGTGCCATAGTGTTTCCCTTAGACAGTACAGTATGGGGGTACAGCTTATTGTGTGCCCAGAACATTCCTTCTCTGTATATTTGTATTTATACATATGGGTAGGAGGTGCCATAGTGTTTCCCTTAGACAGTACAGTATGGGGGTACAGCTTATTGTGTGCCCAGAACATTCCTTCTCTGTATATTTGTATTTATACATATGGGTAGGAGGTGCCATAGTGTTTCCCTTAGACAGTACAGTATGGGGGTACAGCTTATTGTGTGCCCAGAACATTCCTTCTCTGTATATTTGTATTTATACATATGGGTAGGAGGTGCCATAGTGTTTCCCTTAGACAGTACAGTATGGGGTACAGCTTGTGTTCCCAGAACATTCCTTCTCTGTATATTTGTATTTATACATATGGGTAGGGGGTGCCATAGTGTTTCCCTTAGACAGTACAGTATGGGGGTACAGCTTATTGTGTGCCCAGAACATTCCTTCTCTGTATATTTGTATTTATACATATGGGTAGGGGGTGCCATAGTGTTTCCCTTAGACAGTACAGTATGGGGGGTACAGCTTATTGTGTGCCCAGAACATTCCCTCTCTGTATATTTGTATTTATACATATGGGAGGGAGGTGCCATAGTGTTTCCCTTAGACAGTACAGTATGGGGGTACAGCTTATTGTGTGCCCAGAACATTCCTTCTCTGTATATTTGTATTTATACATATGGGTAGGGGGTGCCAAAGTGTTTCCCTAAAAAAAAAAAAAATCAACCAACCAGCAATGGGTTAATACTTGTGTTTCTCCTGCAGTGCAATAGCTGGGGGTTACTGTACCTGCACACAGCATTGGGGGGGTCTAATATAGAGCAGATACAGTTGTGCAAAAATCTAAATTCTGGATACAATCGTGGACATAAAAAGAAGGCAGGGCTTACTATAAAGTAGGTGGAGTTTGGTGGCTGTAAGGGGTGTGGCTGTTACTGGGACTCCCAATATTAAATCTGCAATGGGCTCTGATAAAGGGGGAAAAGAACCTACAAAAATACAGTAAAACATACGAGCCAGCAAAGATCCTGCCAACGCCGGGCCCTGGGGTTCCTTTTCACTCCAGTAGGAAGGGAAACAATATGGCAGCTCCCTTTTATAAGTATATTACAAATAAATAGGGCCCTCCCTGGGCAGAAGAACCCGCAAGTAGCTGTCAGAGGAAAGTAAAGGGAAAGCTAAAACTTCATCTTCTTGAAATGTGCCTGCATCTCCTTCTAGCTAAAGGCCAACGCTAACACTGCACCCTTAAAGGCAAAGCGGCGCATTACCCGTAGGAGCCAATTGGCACAGATACCTCATTTTTATCAAAACACTGATTTTTGTTAAACACAACGGCCCCAACTCAGCCAGGGACTCTCAGTGATACTGTATTGTGGGGCAATAAATGGGGCAGTAGCCCTAGCCTGATAGGAAATGTGCCGCTATCCCTTTAACACAAACCAAGGGGAAATGTAGCACGTTAAAAACAATTGTGAAATCAATGATGTTTCAGGGGAGAGCGGGGAAGGAACAGAAAAGCTGTCGAATCAAAAGAGACATCAAACGGCGCCTTGATCTGCTGTCAGCTGTCTCCCTCGCGTGTCTCCGCCAAGGGCCCCAGTGAGAGTGTCGCCGTAGCTTTAATTAAAGCCCCCCCCCCCCACTCATTATATAACAATTATAGTTCCTTACTTGATTGTGCCCTGGAAAGAGGCAAACTGATAGGGATGACAGACACTAGCCCCCCCACCCCCAGGAGAAGTAGTAGTGGAACTACAAGGAATGATGGGAGTTGTAGTGCAATGCAGCCTGATAAGGGATACACGCAATAAAATACCCTCTTCCTTAACCCTCCCGATGCCAAAAGAAGAGAAATTAAACCTGCGGGCAGTTCCTAGAGCGGAAAGAATATAGTGCGGGGGGGGGGGGGGTGTTGCTTATGAGTCTCCATTGCACGTGGTCCCGCCCCTTGGGTCTGCGCGAGGAATTGGGGTGCTGGAAGGGGTTTAATCAGCAAATAAAGAATATCTCCTCCAGTATTCTGCTCTCCTCGGCTGCCTCGGGGGGCTGCTGGGCCCTGGGGGGCGGGGAGAGGGGCCGCCTGGTATGGATCCTGGGGGTGGGGCTTGGGATGTAGTTATAGGTCTCTCTGCAGTGGGGGCGCTGTCTCTCGCTAGCGATGGGGCTTATTGCTTCCAGCATGTCGATGAGAGAGGTCTCGTACCTACAATACAAGAAAACATTGTTAGCGTAGAGTTAGTGCCCCGTATAAACAAACACTGCCGCTAATGAAACCATCACTATCCTACAAACCTTTATATTGCCTTTAAAGCTAACTTCCTTACTATACCAGTGCTGTACTTATCCCCCAAGCTGTGCGGGCTCACTTTCTATCAGTAAATCCCATCCCCCAAGCTGTGCGGGCTCACTTTCTATCAGTAAATCCCACCCCCAAGCTGTGCGGGCTCACTTTCTATCAGTAAATCCCACCCCCAAGCTGTGCGGGCTCACTTTCTATCAGTAAATCCCACCCCCAAGCTGTGCGGGCTCACTTTCTATCAGTAAATCCCACCCCCAAGCTGTGCGGGCTCACTTTCTATCAGTAAATCCCACCCCCAAGCTGTGCGGGCTCACTTTCTATCAGTAAATCCCACCCCCAAGCTGTGCGGGCTCACTTTCTATCAGTAAATCCCACCCCCAAGCTGTGCAGGCTCACTTTCTATCAGTAAATCCCACCCCCAAGCTGTGCGGGCTCACTTTCTATCAGTAAATCCCACCCCCAAGCTGTGCAGGCTCACTTTCTATCAGTAAATCCCACCCCCAAGCTGTGCAGGCTCGCTTTCTGGCAGATTATGCTTGGGGGAGAAGCCACAAGGGAATGTGCCGCAAATACCGAACCTATAAAGATGGTATCACCCCGGACAAACGGTATCCCTTTCTATGGCTCAGAAGCGGAACGCTGGCCAGTAAAAGGGGGGTTGTGTCAATGTGGGGGTGCCATAGGGCCCATTATTTGGAAGCAGGCCCATTATTACCGTGTCTAAGAGCGAGGTCACACAGGGCATTTTTAAAAGATAAATACGCCAGGGAAAACACACGCTAATAATGTGCAGTGTCGTCTTCCCAACATGCATTTCTGTTCTTTCCACGTTTGTAATGACCCCCCCCCCCATAATGGCGGAATCGCGTTCCGTATCACAAAAAACCCTTGCAGGAAGACTGAATAATCTTATTAAACTTTTGTGGGAGAAAAAGCCACGCTGAAAAGCAATTTACGTGCAAAATGATCGTCAATATGCTACGTAATTACGTCACCGGCATACAAGGCCGCTAATACGTACAGTGGCTTGCAAAAGTATTCGGCCCCCTTGAACTTTTCCACATTTTGTCACATTACAGCCACAAACATGAATCAATTTTATCGGAATTCCACGTGAAAGCCCAATACAAAGTGGGGTACACGTGAGAAGTGGAAGGAAAATCATACATGATTCCAAACATTTTTTACAAATAAATAAGTGCCAAGTGGGGTGTGCGTAATTATTCAGCCCCCTGAGTCAATACTGTGTAGAACCACCTTTTGCTGCAATTCCAGCTGCCAGGCTTTAGGGTATGTCTCTACCCGCTTTGCCCATCTACAGACTGAAATCCTTGCCCATTCTTCTTTGCAAAACAGCTCCAGCTCAGTCAGATTAGATGGTCAGCCTTTGGGAACAGCAGTTTTCAGATCTTCCAACAGATTCTCCATTGGATTTAGATCTGGGCTGTGACTGGGCCAGTCTAACACATGGATATGTTTGGGTTTAAACCATTCCATTGTTGCCCTGGCTTTATCTTTAGGGTCTTTGCCCTGCTGGAAGGTGAACCTCCGCCCCAGTCTCAAGTCTTTTGCAGACTGCAAGAGGTTTTCTTCCAAGATTGCCCTGTATTTGGCTCCATCCATCTTCCCATCAACTCTGAGCAGCTTCCCTGTCCCTGCTGAAGAGAAGCCCCCCCAGAGCATGATGCTGCCCCCCCATATGTGACAGTGGGGATGGTGGGTTCAGAGGGATGTGCAGTGTTAGTTTTCCGCCACACATAGTGTTTTGCATTTTGGCCAAAAAGTTCCATTTTGGTCTCATCTGAGCAGAGCACCTTCTTCCACATGTTTGCTGTGTCCCCCACATGGCTTGTGGCAAACTGCAAACAGGACTTCTTATGGTTTTCTGTTAACAATGGCTTTCTTCTTGCCACTCTTCCATAAAGGCCAACTTTGTGCAGTGCACGACTAATAGTTGCCTATGGACAGATTCCCCCACCTGAGCTGTAGATCTCTGCAGCCCCCCCAGAGTCACCATGGGCCTCTTGGCTGCATTTCTGATCAGTGCTCTCCTTGTTGGGCCTGTGAGTTTAGGGGGACAGCCTTGTCTTGGTAGGGTTACAGTTGTGCCATACTCCTTCCATTTCTGAATGATCGGTGGAACAGGGCTCCGTGGGAGGTTCAAGGCTTTGGGAATCTGTTTGTAGCCTAAGCCTGCTTTATATTTCTCAATAACTTTATCCCTGACCTGTCTGGTGTGTTCTTTGGGCTTCATGGTGTTGTTGCTCCCAATATTCTCTTAGCAACCTCTGAGGCCGTCACAGAGCAGCTGTATTTGTACTGACATTAGATTACACACAGGGGCACTCTATTTAGTCATTAGCACTCATCAGGCAATGTCTATGGGCAACTGACTGCACTCAGACCAAAGGGGGCTGAATAATTACGCACACCCCACTTTGCAGCTATTTATTTGTAAAAAATGTTTGGAATCATGTATGATTTTCCTTCCACTTCTCACGTGTACACCACTTTGTATTGGTCTTTCACGTGGAATTCCAATAAAATTGATTCATGTTTGTGGCTGTAATGTGACAAAATGTGGAAAAGTTCAAGGGGGCCGAATACTTTTGCAAGCCACTGTATATGCGCAATACATCTTGTGGGAGTCTGACCGCCATATTGACAACACACAGCGTATTTCCAAACACGTGGATCGCATAGAGTTCAAAGGGACGGCGGTTCCTGGGCATACTGGCCTTCCCTGGGGGTACTGGCGGTTCCTGGGCGTACTGGCCTTCCCTGGGCGTATTGGCATTTCCTGGGCGTACTGGCTGCTGAAAGTGCAAGCACTGGCGCCATGTGGGGGATATCGGTTTGCGAGCGCCCCACGCCATTGCTATAGTACATATTCCATTATTTCCAATAGGGCTTCATGTTGTGCAGAAATTCCCAAAATCTTCTCAGTGCGAAAGCTCTGGGCGCGTCGGGCAGGGACTGAGTGAGAGTTGGCCTCCGGCGCGGCAGCCTGGGGAGTAATTTCCCTGAGTAAATGGCTGATAATGTGCCCTTTATAACGCGCTCAGCTTGGCTCCGTGGCATTTCAACAAAGCGCGCGGCTCGGCAACCTCGGCCGCAGGTTAAGCAATCTGACAGGTGGCGGCGCTTTATGAGTGAGCAGCCAATTAGAGGCCGGCGCTGTGGCCGGGATGCCAAGTAAACAAGCGAGTGCAGTTGGCAGATACAGACTGTCTCCGGATTGGGGGTCACGCCGCTGCGCTCACACAATTTGGGTCATGGGGGGGTTAGAACCTCTCCGGATACGGAACCTCGTTACGCCAATCCTTCGCTGACCCATAACCGTTGAATTGAGAGATTTCAGCCGCTGTCTCTGATAAGAGAAAACACCCCAGAGTCGGAGGTGTGTGTTCCTTGCCTGCCGGTCAGCCTGTACAGCCTCGGCGAGCTGAGCATTCTGGGAGTTGTAGGAGTTGGGACGGCTATGATTGATGTTTATGTAAATTACACAGAGAAGCTCCCTGCTCACCGTACAAATAAACATGTTAATCTATGGGACGGAGAAAGCGATGTTGCTGAACTATAACCCGTAGCGAGATTAAATCAATTGGGCGCCAGTGGTTCCGAAAGCGAATGGTAACCCTTTATGTACAGGAATGTAGTACAGCCGCCAGTACAAGTAGTAGAATTATTCAGCACAAACACAGAACTTCCAGCAGTGCCGGCCCAAATCAGGGGCCAATAGTCAGTCTGTGGATTTAGTCCCTTACTCTAATCCTACTAATCCTCCCTCGGTGGAGCTTCAGGTTGCTCATTAGCTACCCGGATCCCTTTGATGGGGGTCATTATGCATTATAGACTTACACTTTATTGATGCATCTTTTTATTCATGTAAAAGTGTGCGGCTGTGTGCCAGGGGTATAGCTATGATGTTTTGTAGGGCAAAAAGTACACCATGCTTTTCCACGGGAAAAGGGTAAGGGCAGAAATTCAAGTGATATATCTGGCGGAGAAGTGACCAATGGTGCAACTGGTGCAGGTGTGGCCCCCCCAAACACAGCTCACTCATTACATCTCCTCATCCCAAACTCGTCAGTAGGAGATTCCAACATAACTCCTCACACCCCATAGCAACCAATAAGATTCCACACTAAATTTTACACCCAAAGGCAACTGAGGAAGATCCAAGGCAACGTAGGTTCAAGATTCTCTCTCTTCTAATCTTAATTGAAATATAGGTTTCCTAACTTTTTCATGTTAGATATAAGCCACCCCCCCTCCACGGCTGCTACACCGTGTGGGTGTGGCTTAAACTCCTGATAGGCTGTAGCACTGATGCAATCAGCATCTTCACCCTGCTGGGCCCTCCCACGACTGCTACCCTGTGTGGGTGTGGCTCAAACTCCTTGGGTGTGGCTTAAACTCCTGATAGGCTGTAGCACTGATGCAATCAGTATCAAGACCCTGCTGGGCCCTCCCACGGCTGCTACACTGTGTGGGTGCGGCTTAAACTCCTGATAGGCTGTAGCACTGATGCAATCAGCATCTTCACCCTGCTGGGCCCTCCCATGGCTGCTTCACTGTGTGGGTGTGACTTAAACTCCTGGGGTGTGGCTTAAACTCCTGATAGGCTGTAGCACTGATGCAATCAGTATCTTCACCCTGCTGGGCCTCTGCACTTCCCCCAGTCCAATGTGACGGCCTAATGCCCAACAAGCCCATGTTAAGCCCTTACTTGCCCCTAATTAGAGGAGTAATATGTTCCCTTTAATAGGCGGAGCCCACATACCTGTGCCATACATGAATACAGTGGGTAAGGGCCCTGCTGAACTGGGCATGGGTGCCATCTCCCAGCCTATAAGCGCCAGCTTGGCAGCTGCAGAAAGAGTTAATGATTTCGCTCCAGCGATTATTACCAATGATATAACGAGCTAATTAAAAGCTCTTTGCTCTGCCTAGCTGCCACCTCTTACTAATTGTGACTCGAATCATAAATTACAAGGCGTCGCTGTAGACATCTTCAAACAGAGGAATAAAAGAGAGGAGAAAATGCCAGGCTGGTAAATGTACGAAGACTGGGCACCGGGCGCTTTGTACCCCCAACACCTTGGCTGACGACAGGGGGCCCGGGGCCCCTTAATCACACATGAAAGGGGAGATCTTCTGTTAATAAGGAGGTTCTATTTGCTGCCCAATATCATTATTATGAATGTGTATAATGTTTAGAGTGTGAACACAACACAGTGCCGCCTAGTGGCTGAAGCAGGTACTGCAGCAAATGAGCTTTAACTCCTGAGACCCCCATTAAGCAGGGTGCCCGGTGGGAATAAAGTGCCCGGTTAGTAGCGGGATGCCTGATGGCTGAGAGAAGATAAAGTGACGGTTCCCTCTCCGGCGTATGAGGAACATGTTCCCATTGATAGATGGAGGGCGCAGAGGTCCGTGCCTGCTATTGATCTGCTCCCGGTTACATGGAATTAATAGGAAAGGGCACCGGCAATCAAGGTCACACAGGTGAATCAGAGCGAATGTGAAGAACATTACACTCGGGGGGGGGGGGGGATCATGGGACAGAGGTTGATCAAGGAGACACCGGCCAATCAAGTTCCCCCATTCACCTGTATAATTCCTACTGGGAGAGAACAGTGCTAGGGGCTTGGGCCAACTGGTGGCCCTCCAGGAGCGGGAAAGCAATTGCTAGCCTGAGGGGCAAAGAACTAGTGAGCAGCCCTATAACTAGGTAACCGGAATGCTTTAGGAATATATCAAGGGCAAGTTCACTGGGGCAGTTAGGTTGGGGTTATGAACACTTTGCCTTCCTATTCTGCCTCTCGCACACAGAACCTACAGAGCTATTGGCCCGCCGGCTCACTCCCAGAATTCCCTTGCTTCCACCATACCCATGTTGAAAATACCGAGCCAATCAGTATAGCGGGGGCCCACTTGGCTCTGCCCACCAAGAGTATGCACTCTCAAACCATGGAACGTATGAACTGGATCTGGGCCCGAGGACCAGAAGCCAAAGAACCAGCATTTTCTGCTTCCATTTGGGGGGCAGAGACATTCTAGTGGGGCACCCTACAGTAGGTAATTACCCATGGACTGATCCCCAATTTAGCATTTGCCAAATGAGACAGCCAATCAGTCAAGTCAAGGATGATTTACAAGCACTGATTGCATCACTGCCCATATGGATTGACCTACACATCCAAATGGATTCCAGCGGACCCTGACTATTGATTGGCTCATTTGGAACCAGACACATGGGCACTAAGGCCTATGGCACACAGGGCAATAGGAATGTGATCCACCTATCATTATGCAGAAATCTACCCCATGTGTGCATGGGCCTTTTCCACTGATGCCGGCACGGCGTGTGTGTGCCAAAGGCCTAGTAACGTGGCACAGAGACCAGTGGCCAGTCAGCCACCTCCCCTGTATCAGTTTGTAAAGAGCATGGAAGCACCAAGATCCCAGAGGGCATAAACTGCCCCCCACAGGCCAACTAAACAGTGACTATGGCGCCTTACAGCAGCCCCCCTGGCATTTGCCCCTAACCCACCGATTGCCAGTCCAGGTCCGATTTAAACCCCTTTGATCGAGGCTACAAACTCATAGGCCCAAACAGCCCCCACAGGCCCACTTAACAGTGACTATGGCACCTTACAGCAGGCCCCCTGGCATTTGCCCCTAACCCACACTTTGCCAGTCCGGACCCGATTTAAACTCCTTTGATCAAGGCTACAAACTCCTATTTATTTATCTTTTAACCTTAAAAACCATGTTGGCGACACTGAAATGAATGTTATTTACACAAGGAAATAAAAGGACGGAGAAGCAGACATTTAGGGCCCATTAAAACCTACTTAGGGGAGTTAGGCGGCGATGGGACGACATCAGGCAAACTCGCCGGCCAGTTAGAAGGGGCCATTTTCCGGCGAGCGCTAAACGGGCGAGTTACTTTGCAGAAGTGTCCCAAATAAACCCGGGGGTAAGTGATATTAATGTGCTCTGGTCACTATTATTGAACCTGGGAAGCAATAAAGTTTATGAGTCGATAAATATTGCATTCGGCAGGGTCGTTAAGATTCTGCCTCCGTCCCCGGCGCTTATTACACATTGTTACCGGCGCGTCCACAATACATTATTCATATTCGGGGTGTCACCGGCGTGATGGATTGCCTTGAGAGGCTGTCCTTTAAATAAATCAACAAATAAAAATGCAAATGTTAACATTTTCGGATACAACCTTCCCCTGTCTGGAATGGGAAATGAAAATCTCCTGCGTTATATCGACAGCGAGCAGAGGGGACAATTAACGACCTGCTCGGCGACTAAGTGGGAGATTAATTTACAGACGGCTCTTTTTATCACCTGCATATGGAACCGAATTGCCCGTTTCTGGCCATTTGCACTTTTCGGAGAAGAGACGGAGGCGAGGACGTTCCACGTGACATTCCGAGCGCGTTACGGATGGAAATGTCACCCCCCACCCTTGTGGCGGCTCCTTAAAGAGACGGAAAGTTTGCTGGGAAAGTTCAGGAGTCGTAACTGGGTCGGCGGAAAGCTATTGGTTAGCATCGTTTAGCGAGGCTGAGCCCACGCTTGGCGAGTTAATGATGACGGATGAGCGAGGGGAGAGGTCGCAATGCGCCGCTCACGGATGCTCCTTAGTCAGGATATAAGTTTGACCTCCTATAAGTGATTTATTATATCGGCCCCGCTGCTCCATGCAAACTCCCTCCGCCCGCGTGTAATAAGATTAAGGAGGCGGCGGGACTGCGGGATCTCAGAAGTGCAAGCTCCTGAGCCGAGAGAAAGCAGAGCACCATGGAACTGGGTCGTGCAGGAAGCACAAAGGCACCACTAACGACCATGGTACTGATTGGAAGGATCGGTCATGGGATCCATTTGTAAAAACAGCTTTAGCTGGGAATAGAAAGCAAAAATACCTTGGTGATCGGTCATTTAGTCAGTCGGACAGGTTAGAAAATCTTGGTCAGATAACGATGAAACCTGTGCGTTTAAACGTATGACCGATATCCGAACGTTCGTCGGAAGAAGACTAAAATCTGAACGTGTATGGGCAGCTTTAGGCAGGCACCATAGGGTTTACTGGCCCCCGGGGAACTCCCTGCACCCACAGTAGTTACGCCCTATTGCTGGTCCAATTGGGGCCGATTATCATGCTGAGGGGCCTATGGAGACCCGGCAAGACAGGAAACACCTCATCGGACATGATTTCTAACCAGCCCAATAAATATATGGCCAATTTATATCTGGATACATTGGTCAGGCTGGGGCCAAGTCTGTGTATGGCACCTTTTTCTTTCAATCAGATGCTGCCTGTGAGTGAGTGAGCAGTTAAGAAGGACACAGGGAAGGTTGGACAGAGCCTAGAAATTAGCCGGAAGCACTGGTGCCCCTGTTGTTGGGCTATATCACCTCGCCCAAGGGTCGGACACTGGGAGAACAGCCTCTGCGGATGGCACAATGGAGAGCAGGAAGCGCAATTAATAATAATAAATTAATAATAATAATGAATTAACACCTGCTGCACAGAGAGAGAGCCAAAGGCAGGGACTGGGAGGGGGCGGGAAGGAAGTTAGAGGGGAGTTGGTTTGGGCAAGTCCTAACATCTGGCTAAGGGCAAAGTGCAAGGGGCAAGTTGTGCCGTCACATGAACAGCATTTGCCTTTTCCAATAAATAAGAGTAGGAAGAGTGACAGGGGCACTGGGACCAATGGCAGGATGAGATGAGGCACAGAGGATGTAGATGTCCCTAAGGCCCGTACTGAATGTGGGGCCCCTCTGGGCACAGAACCCACCCATGCAGTACGGCTATGGCACAGCTAACGGCACTCAGGGGGCTCCATGACAGTAAGAATTCAAGCGAGGTACGTACAGGGTTAAGTCACATCTGTTAAAGGCAGCATGAGTTAACCCATACATCGCTGGGCTTTAAAACTGTTCAGGCACCTCTAGGTGCCAATGGAGCACCCATTAGGCTTGCCATCTGCCATATTAGCACAAGAGTGACCTGTGCCCAACGTGGGACTACGGCAGATCCGACAGGCTCATTCCCTTACCCAGCGCCCACATCATGCTGTTTGATTAAAGCTACACTGCCAGCCCCAAGTAATACTGGTAGTTACAGGAAATATTATTATTTAAGGCTTTGGGGCACTGCCAGGGTTACACTGGCCAACTGGGCTACTGGGGAAAATCTCAGTGAGCCCTGATCCTACACACAAGCCAGCCAGGTACAGGGAGCTTAAAACTAAATCATAGAAGGCTATGTGTTCCACTGTGAAACGCACGGCCATCTTGAATTTTTCTCTAGTCGGAATGACACCGGCAGTAGCAGCGCAGTGGGGCGCAAAGTGGGCGGGGCAGGGGTGGGCCCTTGATCCAGTGGACCCGGGTACCCCAGTCCAAAACTAGGCATTGCTGCTTGATATAAAAGCTACTTTGGGTTAATATAAAGGCACAATATGCCTAAACCAGAAACTATCTCGGCTCAGATGCATCTAAAGTGGGGGGCAACCAGAGGGGGCTGTAAAACCCAGATTAATCAAAGCCAAGAAACTGCAAACAGTGGCCCTAATATGAGTATCTGTGGCCCCTGCAAAGGCCAATGTATGCCCACGTCACAGTTGCAGCTTGTCTGGGCCAAACTTTAATTCTGAGAGCAGAATTAAGCTTGACCAGTAGTTTAATAGGCCCAAGACTAGCTGAAGCTGCTACCCAGGCCACTATATCGTGGCTTTAAAGGCCAGTGATTGGCTCAGCACCGGGGGCCGCAGAGTTTTATCACTGCCTTTCTAGCAGTTGCCTGAAAATCCTGATCCCGGACCCAGATCCAATCTCCGGCACTTTGGCATCACCCTCTGTCCCCCAAGCTCCGCGCGCTCCCCATTCCGTCATAAAACATTGATGGAAAAAGGGCGAATGGGCTGTCACGGGCGAGAGAGAAAGATATTCCCGAATATAATTACCCTCCCTTCGAAAAAAAGTAATGCATTTAAATTTATATCAAATGCCTGAAATAGTAGGAAATGCCAATCCCAATAAAGTTGGATTATGGGATGGAGGTAACTATTGCTGTCAATTACCAACGGCTTGATTTTCAATTTATATTCAAAATGAATTGTGTTCCACGGACGTGAAGAAAGTCTCAATTCCAGGTATGTTTCAATTATATAGGATTTCCAGTGGCAGGCAATAAACAAATAGATTTATAGGCGGCAGTGAGAGGCACGCGCAGAGGGGGAAAACTACGGAGAAGTTCATCTGCTCGGGGAAAGCAAAACCCCCAGATACTCTGCGTCTAGAGTTGGGCCCAAGGGCTGACAATTACTGCAAAGAGCAATGGTTAGTGCAACGGAAAGTCTCTGTGTATGGCTTACAAACCATTGTGGGTAAATAAGGGTGGGCTATTGGGAATTCTCCATGAATGGGGCCTAATAGGAGAGTTGTAGACCAGTCCAACCAATGGCTACTGGTGTTTCTTGGTACAGTCCTTTGCCCTTTTTGTGGCACTGCCATCTCTTCTTTCAGTCAAACCTTGGCCTATTCCTTAGCACATTGCCCCCTAGCTGGGTTCCTGACAGGCTGGGAAGCAGTGGTGGGCAAAGCTGATTGGGCGCCCTAGGTGCCTCTTCTGCCTACCCCTAGTTCCAGTCCTGGTGGAAAGACACATGTAGGCTTATGGGCTAAGCTACACAGGAGACTTCCATAGGCAGGCAGTAGAGAGCTCTCTTTGTGGCCTGATACCCTCTAGTCTGCACGTATGAATGTCACACAAGTTTGGGGGGTTTTCCACCACTAAACGCCGTCTGTATTCACAGTAGGGATGCACCAAATCCAGGATTCGGTTGTAATTTGGCCAAATCTTTCACAGGTTTCAGGGTTCGGACGGATCCCGGATCAGTGCATCCCTAATTCAGAGCAAGGCACGGCTCTTTGCAGATCAGTAACCGGAGGGAGAATCAGGGACAAGGAATGACAGGGTTAATACAAGCCTCTCACTTACCGGCAGATTCCACGCTGCACTGGCGGCGACACTGCGCTCACCGGCTCCGGTTTCTGGGTCGCTGCATACGGCGACGTGGCTGCATCCTTGGTGGAACCTATAGATAGAAAGGTGCTCAGTGACACTTATATATCATCTGCCCAATTACCCCCCTGCACCTATACTTTCCGCTCATGTTAATCATGGTCCCCGGGAATATTTGTTCTATTGTTTCCTGCAGGTAATAGGTGGCGCTCTAATCTGTAGTTTTATTCCATGGGCACAGAAGACACTGTATGGAACCATGTGATGCACCAACACTGCACTGCATATAATGGCAACGGTGGCAGCAAACTGCTGTGTTTTCTGGGGTATTATACATGGAATTGGCACTGTATTTATCCTGCTGTGGGTTCTGGGGTATTATACATGGAATTGGCACTGTATTTATCCTGCTGTGGGTTCTGGGGTATTATACATGGAATTGGCACTGTATTTATCCTGCTGTGGGTTCTGGGGTATTATACATGGAATTGGCACTGTATTTATCCTGCTGTGGGTTCTGGGGTATTATACATGGAATTGGCACTGTATTTATCTGCTGTGGGTTCTGGGGTATTATACATGGAATTGGCACTGTATTTATCTGCTGTGGGTTCTGGGGTATTATACATGGAATTGGCACTGTATTTATCCTGCTGTGGGTTCTGGGGTATTATACATGGAATTGGCACTGTATTTATCCTGCTGTGGGTTCTGGGGTATTATACATGGAATTGGCACTGTATTTATCCCGCTGTGGGTTCTGGGGTATTATACATGGAATTGGCACTGTATTTATCCTGCTGTGGGTTCTGGGGTATTATACATGGAATTGGCACTGTATTTATCCTGCTGTGGGTTCTGGGGTATTATACATGGAATTGGCACTGTATTTATCCTGCTGTGGGTTCTGGGGTATTATACATGGAATTGGCACTGTATTTATCCTGCTGTGGGTTCTGGGGTATTATACATGGAATTGGCACTGTATTTATCCTGCTGTGGGTTCTGGGGTATTATACATGGAATTGGCACTGTATTTATCCTGCTGTGGGTTCTGGGGTATTATACATGGAATTGGCACTGTATTTATCCCACTGTGGGTTCTGGGGTATTATACATGGAATTGGCACTGTATTTATCTGCTGTGGGTTCTGGGGTATTATACATGGAATTGGCACTGTATTTATCTGCTGTGGGTTCTGGGGTATTATACATGGAATTGGCACTGTATTTATCCCACTGTGGGTTCTGGGGTATTATACATGGAACTGGACCTGGAATACTACAAAGTAATGCCTTTCATTAGCCTCCCCAAACATAAGATTACCCTCCTCCTATACCAAATAGCACTAGGTACATCCCTGAGTAGCTTATAGCGCTAAGGGGAACCAGGCTAAATCCTATTTAAACGGCTCAAATCTGATTTTAGGGATGAGTAAAGTAAAGTTTTGGCCGCTGATCTCAGGGAAATGTCTCTTTCTATAGACAGGGTCCCTTTAAAGGAACAGTAACACCAAAAAATGAAAGTGTATAAAAGTAACTAAAATATAATGTGCTGCTGCCCTGCACTGGTAAAAGTTGTGTGTTTACTTCAGAAAGTCTACTATAATTTATATAAATAAGCTGCTGTGTAGCCATGGGGGCAGCCATTCAAAGGAGAAAAGGCACAGGCACATAGCAGATAACAGATAAAACACTATTGTATTCTACAGAGCTTATCTGTTATCTGCTATGTAACCTGTGCCTTTTCTCCTTTTTTCCTGCTTGAATGGCTGCCCCCGGGGCTACACAGCAGCTTATTATAAAAATTATAGTAGTGTTACTGTAGCAAACACACCAGTTTTACCAGTGCAGGGCAACAGTGCATTATATTTATATTACTTTAAAGCTCTTTCATTTTTTGGTGTTACTGTTCCTTTAAGAGAAGGGAAAGGCAAACAATAAAGCCAACAAGACACCCTCCGAGCTGGTGGAACTTCGTTGTTACGGGTGAATTGATCGGTGTGAGGCTGAAATCAAGATGGAGGCTGGCGCATAACTATTAGGATTCCCCCAGCGCGGCACAATGCTGGGATGTCAGGGGAGCGCACAGCTCAGGTAATGGGGGCTGAACCCGTTAGTCAAAAATGATTTGGCTTCAAAATTAGAAATTGATTTTTGCACTGGATTTTTACGGTGCATTTGTGGCTCTTTTGTTGCTGTGCGTTGCCGGGGGACTGACCGAGGGTAAGGGTGGGGCGCAATCTCCAGGCACCAATAGGAGCGAGAGACACAAAAAGCCGTCGCTCCCTTGACACAAACATCAAACAGGACAAAGGAAAGAGGCGAAGTGTTAAAAATTCCGAAAAAGTGAACGGCTGCAAACGACACAGGGGGGTTCACGGGAGCAACTGGGGGGGGCTCGTTTCTCCTGACCCTGAAGAAATGCATTTTGGGCTTAAAGGTCTTTGATTTTTGGCTTCTTTGCTTCATTACTACGGATATCCCTGTACAGAAACCAGACCTTTTCTCTATGCACAGGGCTAGCATTTTAAAGGGAAACTAAACCCACTTAACAAACATAAGGTCAAAATACCTTGCTCGCCAATATGACCCAATAGGAACAGCCCCCTAAGTTTGCTCATAGCCTGTACAGAGAGATACCATAAAACTATGGCACATAGGGATTCCCCTGTACTAAGCACAATTCAGCAGGAACAGCCCCCTAAGTTTGCTCATAGCCTGTACAGAGAGATACCATAAAACTATGGCACATAGGGATTCCCCTGTACTAAGCACAATTCAGCAGGAACAGCCCCCTAAGTTTGCTCATAGCCTGTACAGAGAGATACCATAAAACTATGGCACATAGGGATTCCCCTGTACTAAGCACAATTCAGCAGGAACAGCCCCCTAAGTTTGCTCATAGCCTGTACAGAGAGATACCATAAAACTATGGCACATAGGGATTCCCCGGTACTAAGCACAATTCAGCAGGAACAGCCCCCTAAGTTTGCTCATAGCCTGTACAGAGAGATACCATAAATCTATGGCACATAGGGATTCCCCAGTACTAAGCACAATTCAGCAGGAACAGCCCCCTAAGTTTGCTCATAGCCTGTAGACTTGCTGAGTATGGTGCTCTATACACAGTAAGTAGCCAGCACAAACCTCTATGTGCCACAGCCTGTTGCCCCATACACTATACCACCCAATATGGCTGATTTCAGGTGAGATTAACCCTTTAACACAAGCTATACATTAACATCAGTGCTCCATAATCATAACTGTAAGAAGACACACATTGCACAGACTCACCTCTGCTGAATCCATTCCCTGCATCTGCAAACGAGGGGTCTCTCTGCCGAGTCTCGCTCAGAGCGGGGGGTTTTTGGACACTTTTACCCGCGCTGTGGTGTTTTTTGGAACTTTTGATGGATGGCGGTGTTTTAACACCCTCAGATAAAGGCCCCACGGGACTGCAAATAAAGCATCTTACTGAAACGTCACTTTGTACTGTTATTTACATTTTCCCTTCAAAGGGTTCCTCTATATACTGTATCCACATATACTGTTATCTTCTATATAATATAAATAGCTTGTGAAAAAATCCTTATTAAAGGTACAATTGTGCCTTTATATGGGCACAGAACCCCCTCAGTGACTGCTAATATCCTTATCATTTACAGTAGGGGGTACATTATCCCTTATAATACATGAGTGATACTCAGAGTTCCCTGTATAACTCAGCCTGCAGCCTTGTGCCTTTATATGGGGGGCACAGAACCCCTCAGTGACTGCTAATATCCTTATCATTTACAGTAGGGGGTACATTATCCCTTATAATACATGAGTGATACTCAGAGTTCCCTGTATAACTCAGCCTGCAGCCTTGTGCCTTTATATGGGCACAGAACCCCTCAGTGACTGCTAATATCCTTATCATTTACAGTAGGGGGTACATTATCCCTTATAATACACGAGTGATACTCAGAGTTCCCTGTATAACTCAGCCTGCAGCCTTGTGCCTTTATATGGGGGGCACAGAACCCCTCAGTGACTGCTAATATCCTTATCATTTACAGTAGGGGGTACATTATCCCTTATAATACATGAGTGATACTCAGAGTTCCCTGTATAACTCAGCCTGCAGCCTTGTGCCTTTATATGGGGGGCACAGAACCCCTCAGTGACTGCTAATATCCTTATCATTTACAGTAGGGGGTACATTATCCCTTATAATACACGAGTGATACTCAGAGTTCCCTGTATAACTCAGCCTGCAGCCTTGTGCCTTTATATGGGGGGCACAGAACCCCTCAGTGACTGCTAATATCCTTATCATTTACAGTAGGGGGTACATTATCCCTTATAATACATGAGTGATACTCAGAGTTCCCTGTATAACTCAGCCTGCAGCCTTGTGCCTTTATATGGGGGGCACAGAACCCCTCAGTGACTGCTAATATCCTTATCATTTACAGTAGGGGGTACATTATCCCTTATAATACATGAGTGATACTCAGAGTTCCCTGTATAACTCAGCCTGCAGCCTTGTGCCTTTATATGGGGGGCACAGAACCCCTCAGTGACTGCTAATATCCTTATCATTTACAGTAGGGGGTACAGTATCCCTATACACATATATAGGTATAATTTCTAACCAGCATCTCTCCAGTTGTTGGTGCCCTGACCCTAATGGGGGTCCCAGCCCCCCTGCATTGCTAATGCCCCCATGTTCTATAACAGCCCTGAGAGAATGGATAATAACCCCCCTTCCCCCCGGTTACTAAATTTAATTCCAGTCTGTGTGCTTTCGCACAAGGTGAAATCTCACCGCATATAAATGTATTTATTCAATTGTGTTTTTGTTGGATTTAAGTTAACAAACATTCAGAGGGGAAAATCCTCGCTTGATTTTTAAGAAAGGCCTTCTCCGCGGCAGATTTAATCTTATTTGGCGCAAAGGATCGTCATTTCTGTTCAAACAGAGAAAAAGTCACAGCGGAATATTTACCCGGGATTTCGTGGATCAAACAAACTCAGTACAAAGGAGATTAATATCGGGTTACCGTGGCAACATGAAACTATGTAATTTAAAGGGTAACTAAAGCCAGATAATTAAATACATTTTGCAAAAAGAAAGAAATGTACTTCCAGGCTGCCTTCCAATTAGGGATGCACCCCAATACACTCATTTCGGCCAAACCCCTGAATCTTTTGTAAAGGATTCGGCCGAATCTGTATGTTCCTGCCCCTTCTATTCTCTGAGCTGCTTGTTCCGACTCCTGAAACAATATAGCCAAATTGAGCTCTTCTCTGGCCAAGACTCCAATTCCAACAATGCCTTGCATCAAGACCTATCAATCACAGAGCATGCAAGGCATTGTGGGAACTGGAGTCCCTCTATTACTAAGCATACTGCCACCTTTACAGGCTGTTAATGTAACATCAGCACGAACTTAGGATGTACTTTCCCTTTAATGGTTCTTTCATAAAGTCCAAATGACACTTGGAGTTGTCGCTCCGAAGCCACAAGAGCTTACAAATCCAATAGGGCATATCCTTTACGCTATGGATGGTATTGATCGTTAAGCAAAGGCAGTTGCCCTCTGTTAATTGCTATGTGCCGGCCTGACGGGGAGACAATGGCGGCCCAGACAGTATTTGTTCTGCGGAACAGACCCGCATTGTTCTGTCGCTCTGGGACGAGGGGCTGTTCATCAGATGTGAATCATTGGACTCGCGCTATTCCAATTAGTGAGAGGAAGCCATTATGCAAAGGGAATGTGGTGCCAGCGAGGGTCACGGAAGGGCAGGCTGCACAGTGCAGAGATTAAAGGAGAAATAAACCCGTAACATAAGCGTTGGGTCCTTTTACAACCGAACCCCCCCCCCCATGGGCCCACTCACCATGTGAGTTATGGTTGTTATGGGCTCCCAGAGAGCCCGGGACTGGGCATATGATTACCAGTCAGTGCACTAACAGGCCATGAATGAGGAAAGCCAAATAGGCATTTTCTCCCCCGGTCGGGAAAGCACTCGGGGTGACTTCACCCTTAGAGCCCCTAACGGGGCAAATGTGCATGATAATCGAGATCAGAAAGCTTAGCAAGGGGAAATAAACAACTTCACTGTTGTTCACCTATAAGTTAGCTTTTAATATGTTAAGCAACTTTTCAATTGGTCTTCACTTTTTATGTACAGGTACTGTTTTATTATTACAGAGAAAACGGAATCATTTAACCATTAAATAAACCCAATAGGGCTGTTCTGCCCCAATAAGGGGTAATTATATCTTAGTTGGGATCAAGTACAGGTACTGTTTTATTATTACAGAGAAAAGGGAATCATTTAACCATTAAATAAACCCAATAGGGCTGTTCTGCCCCCAATAAGGGGTAATTATATCTTAGTTGGGATCAAGTACAGGTACTGTTTTATTATTACAGAGAAAAGGGAATCATTTAACCATTAAATAAACCCAATAGGGCTGTTCTGCCCCAATAAGGGGTAATTATATCTTAGTTGGGATCAAGTACAGGTACTGTTTTATTATTACAGAGAAAAGGGAATCATTTAACCATGAAATAAACCCAATAGGGCTGTTCTGCCCCCAATAAGGGGTAATTATATCTTAGTTGGGATCAAGTACAGGTACTGTTTTATTATTACAGAGAAAAGGGAATCATTTAACCATTAAATAAACCCAATAGGGCTGTTCTGCCCCAATAAGGGGTAATTATATCTTAGTTGGGATCAAGTACAGGTACTGTTTTATTATTACAGAGAAAAGGGAATCATTTAACCATGAAATAAACCCAATAGGGCTGTTCTGCCCCAATAAGGGGACAGGCGTCGCTGTTCCAAACCCACGTAAAACCTAAAGCAGGAAACACACGCAGGCGCCAAAGACCTTCAAGCTTTGAATAATTTAAAGCCGAGTTTGGTGCAATTTGAATTTTTCTTCAGGGAGGCAAAGTTAAATACCTTTAATTTGTTCTAATTATTTCAAATTTGCAAGTTAATTATGGCTGATCATTAAATAACAAAAAGGGCCGGGGTCTCGGCGGAGCTTTACCTTCCGCCCCGCGCATTATTCCGGCTACGTTTAGTATGCATGAATTAACTTTCTAAATAATCGCACGGTTTGACTAAATGGGTCGGGAAAATGAGCCGCGATCCTCTGGCAGAGCATTAATGGGCATTAGCGGGGGCTTCTGGGAGCCTGACGACGGCTAATGGGGCCTTATTTACTAATCTTGACGCGCTTCCCAGGCAACAAGGTACGGCCGGAGCCGCGGCGAGAAGAGCTTTCCTTATAGAGAGGAGAAGGTCCGTTCGGAGGTGGCATGATCTGTTTGAAAGCAAACGAGGCGAAAAAATGGAGCTTCTGCGCCAAAATCAATCTCCTGTAATGGAAGAGAGAAAAGTAGCGTCTCGTCTGCTCTAAGCTACATCCCTATAACGATCGGTCGGCGCCAACGTTCTACACAAAGTTCTATAAAGTTTGGAGAGAAAACGTGTCTGCTCAAGTCTGCGTGTGGTTGGCCAGTTTAATGGGGTGGGCGTGCCTTTACATTAGCTTTTAATCATGTGATACACAGTACTACTCCTAGCAACTTTTCAATTGGTCTTCATTATTTATTTCATATAGTTTTTTAATTATTTGCCTTCTTCTTCTTCCTCTTTGCAGCTTTCAAATGGGGGTCAATGACCCCGGCAGGCAAACCCTATTGCTCTGTGAGGCTCCAGTTTTATTGTTATTGTTACTTTTTCTAACTTATTTTTCTATTCAGCCCCTCCCCAATTCATATAATTTATGATAAAATGTAAATTTGTTAGTCAACCCCATCAACTAAAGGCGGCCACACATGGGCAGATTTCAGCTGTGGATTCAGGCCGGCCCATGTATGAGCACCTACCCGACTAATATTTGGCCTAAAATTGGGCAGATCTCGATTGGGCAGGCTTGATTTTACCATTGGATCATTGACCGCATCGGCTCGTTGGTCATTGGTCCAATTGGCTTAAAAGATCTAAGGCCAAACGATCGAGTTAGCCCAATATCTCCCACTGTGGGTGGGCACATCCAGAGAAGATCAACTTGTTTGGTCAGGGCCGCCATCAGGGGGGCAGTTGTCCCGGGCCCGAACAATTTTTGCTTTTAAGGGCATTTCTGGCCACCAACTGTTTAGGGGGCCCTGGCCACCAACTGTTTAGGGGGCCCTGGCCACCAACTGTTTAGGGGGCCCTGGCCACCAACTGTTTAGGGGGCCCTGGCCACCAATTGTTTAGGGGACCCTGCTGGCCACCAATTGTTTAGGGGGCCCTGGCCACCAATGTTTTTTTATTTATAAGTTGTAGGGGCCCTGGGCTGGCTACCAGTGTTTTAGGAGCTCCATGCCCTGGAACTAATGCAACCCTTAACCCCTGGCCACCAATGTCTGTGTGTCCTTTGTACTGAATGGAGGCACAATTGGGGGAGGGGGGCCTAGAACAGAAAATTTTGTTGTGAGGGGCCCTATGATTTCTGATGGCGGCCCTGCGTTTGATGACCTTGCCAAAGGAGTGGATCGCACCACGTTCGGCCACCTTAAAACTGCTGACCTGAGTTGGTTTGTCTCTACTCAAAAACCCAACAGGACTGAGGTACCCCCATCATTGCTTTGCGGCTTGGGCTGCCCTGGGCCAGTGCATAGGCAGTGTTGGCTATATTAATGGGCATGTGCCCAGCTAGAATTGGCTACACAGGAGCAAACAGCACTGCAGGGCTCTTTGGCAAAGTACCCTGGGCCCGTTTTTTCAAAAAGTCAATCCTCCCAGGGGGTAATGGGGCAGCCAATTCAACAGGCTCCCAGGGTATTTGCGGTAGTTTCCCCCAGTCCCTGCTGCAGTCAGTGCTTTACTGTAATGCTGTGCCTATAGGTTATACTGTATGTAGCTACAGTGATGGCACATATCCGACACTGACACCGCTCTTATTAATACATATTTCTCTCAGTCAGGAACTCCATTACTTACTGGGGAAAATATGAAAATCTGATTTACAGTCATGTGGGAAACGAACACAAAAATATTAATAAGGCGCCTCGGGCTAATGATTGTCGTGTTTGTTTCCCAAGGTGAGAATGGGGCCCCGGCGCTTAGCTGGGATGCACGTTAGAATCGTTACCATGACGATGCCGTCGGAACCATGCGATTGGGCGTGAGTGTGGATCTCGCACAAAAGACACGAGCGAAGGATCCAAGCTCTTACTTTGCTTTTTTCCATAATTAAAAACTCATTTTTGAAGTAATTATATTCGATTAGAAAAGATAACAGTCATTTATTTACTATGATGTGCGGGAAGGGCAGGGTGGGACCCGCACCTCCATAGATAAGTCAGAAAGACATGGGAAACTAAATACTGGTATGGGATCCGTTATCCAGAAACCATTATCCAGAAAGCTCCAAATACTCCCATAGACTTGATCCCAACTAAGATATAATTACCGTATATACTCGAGTATAAGCCGATCCGGATATAAGCCGAGGTACCTAATTTTACCTAAGAAAACTGGAAAAACGTATTGACTCGAGTATAAGCCGAGGGAAATGCAGCCGCTACTGTTGAAGTTGAAGTGATATCCCCACCTCCCAGCAGCCGATCAGCAGAACAATGGGAAGGGAGCAAGATAGCAGCTCCCAGTAGGTATCAGAATAGCACTCAATAGTAAGAAATCCAAGTCCGGCTTGGGACTCCTCCAGTTACATGGGAGTAGGAGAAACAATAGGTTAGCTGAAAGCAGTTCTAGTGCTGTGTAGCGCTGGCTGAAAGCTCAGACTTGGGCACAATGCACTGAGATGGCGCCTACACACCAATATTACAGCTAAACATACATTTGTTGGTTCAAGAACACAATTTTATTTGCTATGTAAACAGTGTAATTTAGAACTAAAAGTATACCATAAAAATCATGACAGTATCCCTTTAAAATTTACTTGATATGTTGTGTATAAAAACCTCACTAATCTTTTCCTTCAACATTTAAATTTAATTAAGATAGTCTTACCTCTGTCCTTTTTTTTTTTTCCCCCCAGACGACCATAATGATAGTTTCTCACCTGCAATGGCACATGATTTGGAGGCTCATGCTGTGTGTATAGAGAAGGGGGGGACGGGACGGGACACACACAAGATCGCGCCTTTACACACAGCTCATGCCTGCAGCCACTTATTAACTCCTTCCCTCTCCCTCAGCTAAAACCGGTAATGTAGAAGCGCCGCGTATAATACCGCCGATGCGCGCCCTTGCCTATACTCGTACCTTTGTTGAGAAGGTGATGCTGCCGAAGCTGCAGATGCGCGTCTCCTGAATTGTCCAATGATGCACGCGCAGGCGCACGCACCTTATGCGTGCAACGGCCGCATTTCTAGATCGAATCCATATACCGTATATACTCTAGTATAAGCGCGAGTATAAGCCGAGGTTTACTTTTTCAGCACATTTTTAGTGCTAAAAAACTCGGCTTATACTCGAGTATATACGGTACCCCTTATTGGGGGCAGAACAGCCCTATTGGGTTTATTTAATGGTTAAATGATTCCCTTTTCTCTGTAATAATAAAACAGTACCTGTACTTGATCCCAACTAAGATATAATTACCCCTTATTGGGGCAGAACAGCCCTATTGGGTTTATTTCATGGTTAAATGATTCCCTTTTCTCTGTAATAATAAAACAGTACCTGTACTTGATCCCAACTAAGATATAATTACCCCTTATTGGGGCAGAACAGCCCTATTGGGTTTATTTCATGGTTAAATGATTCCCTTTTCTCTGTAATAATAAAACAGTACCTGTACTTGATCCCAACTAAGATATAATTACCCCTTATTGGGGGCAGAACAGCCCTGTTGGGTTTATTTATTGATTAAAGGGAAACTATCTCCCCAGACAATGTAGGTCTCTATATAAATATATCACATAAACAGCTCATATGTAAAACCCTGCTTCATCTAAATAAACCATTTTCATATAAATTATTTATTTATTTATTACTTTATTAGCAGTATGTGACATTGGGTAATCCTAAATAGGAAACTGCCATTTTAAGTACTAAGGGCCGCCCCCTGGGATCATAGGAGTCACAGTGCACCCAAACAAGCCAAGGCACACATACATGCTAGGCCCCATCAGCCAATGAATGGGCAGAGTTCTGCCTTTTGCTCCCACACTAATAATAAAACAGTACCTGTACTTGATCCCAACTAAGATATAATTACCCCTTATTGGGGGCAGAACAGTCCTATTGGGGTTATTTAATGGTTAAATGATTCCCTTTTCTCTGTAATAATAAAACAGTACCTGTACTTGATCCCAACTAAAATTTAATTACCCCTTATTGGGGGCAGAACAGCCCTATTGGGTTTATTTGAGTTATACAGGAAACTCTGAGTATCACTCATGTATTATAAGGGATAATGTACCCCCTACTGTAAATGATAAGGATATTGGAAGTCACTGGGAAGTAGTGTGTTATAATGTACAAGCAGTTAACCTGGACTCATATTAAGAGTATTAATATGAGTAAAACCAACATGTTTGAGGAGAGCAAGTTCATTTGCCTGTAGCCTCAGCCAATCATACATGTATCAGGGATGTGCTGCAAGTCACTGAACTGTAACAATCCCCCATAACCTTTATGAGTCCCAGAGCAGTAGAGAGGTGAATCGGCTTCTGACAGAGACACATACCTGTACGTAAGGCTGTTGGCCATGGGAATAGGGTCAGACGATGGCCGGGTATCATTAATCCTTAGAGAAGGCTGGTTGCTTAACCCTTGGTTCCTATAGGCAGGAAGAGAACTGGGTTACAATCTCCATGCAATGAGCACAATTTGGGGTGTGGGGAGTTTCTAACTGGGAAAACTCATGTTTACAATTATGGAATAGCCATGAAAGAGCCGTGGCACTGGGAGCAGTCATACAGCACCACTGGGGGGCCCGTCTGGGGGGCCCACTTGTCTACTGACCGCAGGGAGTATCTATTTTACCCATTTTTTATTTTTGCACTGAACTGTTCCTTTAACCCTTCCTTGCCCTAATTAGGAATAAGGATTCGGTTCGGGAATCGGCCGGATCCTAAATGTTGGTGCATCCCTAGGTATAACCCACTGGCGCTTTGCCATATGTGTATAACTTGCCCAGCTCACCCTCTGAGCGCCTTGTTTGCCCTGCTGGCACACTCCTGCCCTAAGCCTTAGATTTGCAACAGAGCATAAAGTGTTCTCTAAACCTGCAGAGATGGGCTAAACCACTTGGCAGAGAACTTTTTTACGTTGTATAATCCAGGTCAGACTCACCAGCGACTGCATTCCAGCCGGGATTGTTGCTGCAGCTGCTGCTGTTGGAGCAGTAGTTTTGTTTCCTGCTGGGCCAGAAGCTGCTGCAGTCGCTCCTTCTCCACCTCCAGTTCCAGTTTCTGCAGCAGAAGTTGGTGCTTTCGCTCCTCGGATGCAGCCTTGGCGTTGGCTTTCCTGGGTCGCACCTGGATCTCACTCCCCGGGGTGGAAGGACTGGCGCGCTCATGTGGGTGCCTCCCTGGGGTGCTGTGCACGTTTCCCGATGGGGTATGTAGGCAGCAGTGAGCTGTTGAATGATCAGGGGGTTCTGCACCGCGCTGGCCCACGTCGGGCAAATGTAACCCCGGACCGCCCCGATGTCTCCTCTGAGGTGGGTTTTCCACACAGCATTCACACGGATCACAATGGAAGCTGATTCTGCTGGCTGGGTCATTTCTGCTCGGCCGATTGGTTCCATACGATCTGGAACTGCTGGTGTCACTGTTGCGCCTGAGATAGGATTGGCCGAGGTAGGATCCATTCAGCTCTCCGGCCGTTGGCTGCTGGTTAATGTTACACACCTTGAAAATGAAGAGAAACAAATGTCAGAAATGGGAAAATGTAACATCTCTGATTGTCCAGCAGTCCTGCCCTGCTTTATGGCTGAGATTCTAGCTATCTGTATAACAGAGCATTCTGTCACAGTGGCACAGATCCTATCTGATCCCCCCCATTGTAAGCAGCAGTCCTGCCCTGCTTTATGGCTGAGATTCTAGCTATCTGTATAACAGAGCATTCTGTCACAGTGGCACAGATCCTATCTGATCCCCCCATTGTAAGCAGCAGTCCTGCCCTGCTTTATGGCTGAGATTCTAGCTATCTGTCTAACAGAGCATTCTGTCACAGTGGCACAGATCCTATCTGATCCCCCCCCCCCCCCATTGTAAGCAGCAGTCCTGCCCTGCTTTATGGCTGAGATTCTAGCTATCTGTATAACAGAGCATTCTGTCACAGTGGCACAGATCCTATCTGATCCCCCCCATTGTAAGCAGCAGTCCTGCCCTGCTTTATGGCTGAGATTCTAGCTATCTGTATAACAGAGCATTCTGTCACAGTGGCACAGATCCTATCTGATCCCCCCCCCCCCATTGTAAGCAGCAGTCCTGCCCTGCTTTATGGCTGAGATTCTAGCTATCTGTATAACAGAGCATTCTGTCAGAGTGGCACAGATCCTATCTGATCCCCCCATTGTAAGCAGCAGTCCTGCCCTGCTTTATGGCTGAGATTCTAGCTATCTGTATAACAGAACATTCTGTCACAGTGGCACAGACCCTATCTGACCCCCCCCCATTGTAAGCAGCAGTCCTGCCCTGCTTTATGGCTGAGATTCTAGCTATCTGTATAACAGAGCATTCTGTCACAGTGGCACAGATCCTATCTGATCCCCCCCATTGTAAGCAGCAGTCCTGCCCTGCTTTATGGCTGAGATTCTAGCTATCTGTATAACAGAGCATTCTGTCACAGTGGCACAGACCCTATCTGATCCCCCCATTGTAAGCAGCAGTCCTGCCCTGCTTTATGGCTGAGATTCTAGCTATCTGTATAACAGAGCATTCTGTCACAGTGGCACAGATCCTATCTGATCCCCCCATTGTAAGCAGCAGTCCTGCCCTGCTTTATGGCTGAGATTCTAGCTATCTGTATAACAGAGCATTCTGTCACAGTGGCACAGATCCTATCTGATCCCCCCATTGTAAGCAGCAGTCCTGCCCTGCTTTATGGCTGAGATTCTAGCTATCTGTATAACAGAGCATTCTGTCACAGTGGCACAGATCCTATCTGATCCCCCCCCCATTGTAAGCAGCAGTCCTGCCCTGCTTTATGGCTGAGATTCTAGCTATCTGTATAACAGAGCATTCTGTCACAGTGGCACAGATCCTATCTGATCCCCCCCCCCCCCCCCCATTGTAAGCAGCAGTCCTGCCCTGCTTTATGGCTGAGATTCTAGCTATCTGTATAACAGAGCATTCTGTCAGAGTGGCACAGATCCTATCTGATCCCCCCATTGTAAGCAGCAGTCCTGCCCTGCTTTATGGCTGAGATTCTAGCTATCTGTATAACAGAGCATTCTGTCAGAGTGGCACAGATCCTATCTGATCCCCCCATTGTAAGCAGCAGTCCTGCCCTGCTTTATGGCTGAGATTCTAGCTATCTGTATAACAGAGCATTCTGTCACAGTGGCACAGATCCTATCTGATCCCCCCCCATTGTAAGCAGCAGTCCTGCCCTGCTTTATGGCTGAGATTCTAGCTATCTGTATAACAGAGCATTCTGTCACAGTGGCACAGATCCTATCTGATCCCCCCATTGTAAGCAGCAGTCCTGCCCTGCTTTATGGCTGAGATTCTAGCTATCTGTATAACAGAGCATTCTGTCACAGTGGCACAGATCCTATCTGATCCCCCCATTGTAAGCAGCAGTCCTGCCCTGCTTTATGGCTGAGATTCTAGCTATCTGTATAACAGAGCATTCTGTCACAGTGGCACAGATCCTATCTGATCCCCCCCATTGTAAGCAGCAGTCCTGCCCTGCTTTATGGCTGAGATTCTAGCTATCTGTATAACAGAGCATTCTGTCACAGTGGCACAGATCCTATCTGATCCCCCCCCATTGTAAGCAGCAGTCCTGATTAGTCTTTATTACCCATTAATTTATTGAGAACTATATTATTTGATAAGATCAGGCCTGTATGAGTAGAAATCACAGGCAGTTCAGCATTAGAAGTAACAGGGAGTTATGGGAGTAAAGTTGCAGGAATGGGGGATCTCACAGCAACATCTTCTCTCACAGATAAAGGGCAGCCGTGCCGGTAACAGCAGAATCCCTGCCCCTTGGGGACTCCAGCGCCGCTCACAAATGGCATCAATTAAGTTGCTGAAGTCTGAGTGACACATGAAAAGGCGCAGCGTGGGCGCCGGAGCAAAGGCGGTCGGAACGCCATGAACGCTCTCATTTGATGCGCTGTCACCGTCCCTTCTTCCTCAGCAACAAAGCAAAGACCTCGCGCTGCCTTGTTATCTCTCCTTAGGATGAGTTCCCCTTTATTATTAATATTATATTTCTAATATATTTGGTGTTTAGCTGAATTTAATATGGAAGCTCCTGTGAGGCTGGCAGGGGATACTGGGATTTGTAGAACTGCTGATGGGCTGTAGATTAGACATCTCTCCTTATTATAAATAACACAGCCAACCAGATCCTTTAGCTCAGGGCCCAGTCGTACCTAATGCCCTGGGAGCAACCTTGGGCCGTAATGGCCAATGAGCAGCTGACTTTTATTGGCCTACTGCAGTACAGCTATGGCAGCCATTATCCAAAAAGCTCCAAATTACAGAAAGGCCATCTCCCATAGACTCTACTATAAGCAAATAGTTCTAATTTTCTAATGAATTTCCCTTTTCTCTGTAATAATAAAACAGAACCTGTACTTGATCCCAACTAAGATATAATTACCCCTTATTGGAGGCAGAACAGCCCTATTGGGTTTATTTAATGGTTAAATGATTCCCTTTTCTCTGTAATAATAAAACAGTACCTGTACTTGATCCCAACTAAGATATAATTACCCCTTATTGGGGGCAGAACAGCCCTATTGGGTTTATTTAATGGTTAAATGATTCCCTTTTCTCTGTAATAATAAAACAGTACCTGTACTTGATCCCAACTAAGATATAATTACCCCTTATTGGGGCAGAACAGCCCTATTGGGTTTATTTAATGGTTAAATGATTCCCTTTTCTCTGTAATAATAAAACAGTACCTGTACTTGATCCCAACTAAGATATAATTACCCCTTATTGGGGGCAGAACAGCCCTATTGGGTTTATTTAATGGTTAAATGATTCCCTTTTCTCTGTAATAATAAAACAGAACCTGTACTTGATCCCAACTAAGATATAATTACCCCTTATTGGGGGCAGAACAGCCCTATTGGGTTTATTTAATGGTTAAATGATTCCCTTTTCTCTGTAATAATAAAACAGTACCTGTACTTGATCCCAACTAAGATATAATTACCCCTTATTGGGGGCAGAACAGCCCTATTGGGTTTATTTAATGGTTAAATGATTCCCTTTTCTCTGTAATAATAAAACAGTACCTGTACTTGATCCCAACTAAGATATAATTACCCCTTATTGGGGGCAGAACAGCCCTATTGGGTTTATTTAATGGTTAAATGATTCCCTTTTCTCTGTAATAATAAAACAGTACCTGTACTTGATCCCAACTAAGATATAATTACCCCTTATTGGGGGCAGAACAGCCCTATTGGGTTTATTTAATGGTTAAATGATTCCCTTTTCTCTGTAATAATAAAACAGTACCTGTACTTGATCCCAACTAAGATATAATTACCCCTTATTGGGGGCAGAACAGCCCTGTTGGGTTTATTTATTGATTAAAGGGAAACTATCTCCCCAGACAATGTAGGTCTCTATATAAATATATCACATAAACAGCTCATATGTAAAACCCTGCTTCATCTAAATAAACCATTTTCATATAAATTATTTATTTATTTATTACTTTATTAGCAGTATGTGACATTGGGTAATCCTAAATAGGAAACTGCCATTTTAAGTACTAAGGGCCGCCCCCTGGGATCATAGGAGTCACAGTGCACCCAAACAAGCCAAGGCACACATACATGCTAGGCCCCATCAGCCAATGAATGGGCAGAGTTCTGCCTTTTGCTCCCACACTACTTCCTGTTACAGTTAGAGCTGCATCACTTCCTGTCAGCTGATCTCTGAGGGAGCACACAGCCCATCACTAAATGGCGGCTCAAGGGAAAGGATATAAAAGGGCAATATTTACTGATATATATATTCCAGTTTGGGGAGTTTCTTTAATAGGTCACTTAGTATAATATAAACTGTCTGTTGGTTACGTATTCATTCTGGGGGTGTAGTTTTCCGTTAAATGATTTTTAGTAGCCTTAAGGTATGGAGATCCAAATTACAGAAGTCTGTCTTATCTGGAAAACGCCAGATCCCGCAGCAGCTGCAGTGAGCGCCATGCCAGCGCCCCGCTCCAAACAAATGACCCGCCATCTCCCTGGCATAATTACGCCTTATAAGTTGGCGCCGCTCGTTAAGAAGATCATCAAGGTAGATTAGCTTCTCGTTCCGGGGACTAAATGCTTCCAGGTGTTGCCTAGTCCTTTATTACTCGCTAACTTGTGCCTGTAAGGAGACGTCGGGCGAATGAACGATCCGGCGCGTGAATTATTCATGAGCTTTATTCGCGGCGTTGCTCCTGGCGTCATCCCTGGCCTTTCCCAGGTCATGTGACACCAATTAGAGCGGGATTGTAAATTATTCAATAAGCTGAATTCTCTTGTCATTTAACATATAGATATCAGCGCGGTAAACAAGTTAAAGCTAATTGGCCCTGGAGGGGGGGGGCTGTTGCTCTGGGGGTGCAGGCCGCGCAGGGACGGACAGGAGAACACTCGCACTGCTTATAGGAGTTACTAGTGGCCCCTCGGGGGCCCAGTGCAGTAGTCGCTCCCAGTAATAAACAATTCAGCAGGAACAGCCCCCTAAGTTTGCTCATAGCCTGTACAGAGAGATACCATAAAACTATGGCACATAGGGATTCCCCTGTACTAAGCACAATTCAGCAGGAACAGCCCCCTAAGTTTGCTCATAGCCTGTACAGAGAGATACCATAAAACTATGGCACATAGGGATTCCCCTGTACTAAGCACAATTCAGCAGGAACAGCCCCCTAAGTTTGCTCATAGCCTGTACAGAGAGATACCATAAAACTATGGCACATAGGGATTCCCCTGTACTAAGCACAATTCAGCAGGAACAGCCCCCTAAGTTTGCTCATAGCCTGTACAGAGAGATACCATAAAACTATGGCACATAGGGATTCCCCTGTACTAAGCACAATTCAGCAGGAACAGCCCCCTAAGTTTGCTCATAGCCTGTACAGAGAGATACCATAAAACTATGGCACATAGGGATTCCCCTGTACTAAGCACAATTCAGCAGGAACAGCCCCCTAAGTTTGCTCATAGCCTGTACAGAGAGATACCATAAAACTATGGCACATAGGGATTCACCTGCACTTGTTGTTCTATATTTATTTTTCGCTTTTATTTTCTTCACACTCCATTTATTTATTTCCTGTTATTTATAAAGCGCCGACATTTCCGCATCGCTTTAAACGATGTAAGTCCCTGCACCAGAGGAGCTTACAATCTAAGGTCGCTATTGCAGAGCTATCACAAACCCCCAATTATAACTGATGACATCACTAAGCACCGTTTATAAGGATATAATTAACAGTTTGCTCCCATAGGGAAATGACCAAACTCTATATTATATAAATATATATATTTCTTTGGTTTTTTTTTTTGTTAAGCTGTGGGTACATTTTCCACTCATGTATGGTGGTTTTGCTGGACCTGCTTTAGGTAACTCTTCTCTCCCCAATCTATTCGTATCAGTAACTGCTCAGTATAGGAGAGCAGGGCCGCCATCAGGGGGTGCTTGGGGAAGCTGAAGGATACTTGGGGGGGGGCCCTGGGGGAAGCTGAAGGATACTTGGGGGGGCCCTGGGAGAAGCTGAAGGATACTTGGGGGGGCCCTGGGGGAAGCTGAAGGATACTTGGGGGGGCCCTGGGGGAAGCAAAAGGATGCTGTGGGGGAACTGAAGGATGCTTGGAGGCCCTGGGGGAAGCTGAAGAATACTTGGGGGGCCCTGGGGGAAGCAGGAGGATGCTTGGAGGGGCCTGGGGGGAAGCAGGAGCTGCTGGGGGGGGGGCAGGAGGTTGCTTGGGTTGCATGGGAAGAAACAGGACGACGCTGGGGGGGGAGCCGGAAGACGCTGGGGGGAGCCAAAGGATGGGGAAGGAAGCAGCGGAGAGCAGGCCATAGTATGAGTAATTTGGGGGAGGACCACCAATGTTTTAGGGGGCCCTGGGCTGGCTAGCAATGATTTAGGGGGTACCTGCCCTGGCACCAATGCAAAACGTAACCCCTGGCCACCAATGTTTTAGGGGGGCCCTGGCTACCAATGTCTGTATGTCCTTTGTATTAATAGGAGGGGTCACTGGGGGAGGGGCCATTGGGGGTGTGGGAGGAGGGGGGCCCCAGAAAATTTTGTTGTGAGGGGCCCCATGATTTCTGATGGCGGCCCCGTAGGAGAGGAAATTGAAGTCAGGCCTGGGAGCTTTAGAGCCGTTAGCAGCTTTCTAGGAGACAGCGCTCCATAGGGATAAATAGACTGCACTGCAGCTTAGTGAGAGCGCTGCTGGGACCGTAGACAGCCGGTGTGCGAGAGTAATGGCCGCAGTCGTCCCGCTATAGTTACCTCTCACAGGGCTTACGACGTGAACTTGGCAAGTTGGGCCGGAGAACAATGCATTGTGGGGGCCGGCAAATGCAGGGCAACAAATCCGCCTCCACTTGGGACCTGTAAACTCAATCTCTCCCGACTAATGAGCTTTTGTTACTGAGTGTGAAATGACAGCGAATGGATTTTCCTGTAACTGTCTCGCACCATTTTAACTGCCTCCTTCGTCAGTATTCCGAGGCGCTCTCTCGGCCTGCGGGGAAGCCAATCAAAAGGCTACAAGTTGTTATTCGGCAGCAGTGCCTTATTGCTGCACTCACAGGGCACTACGGGACTTTATACCTACTCATCTATTACTGCCCCACTCCATCCCCGAGCTTTAAAGGAACAGTAACACAAAAAAACTGAATTAAATTAATAGAAGTATTATGTACGGTATAAATACCCTGCTGTGTAGCCCCGGGGGCAGCCATTCCTGCACTGGTACAGCTGGGGTGTTTGCTACAGAAACCCTACTATAGTTTATATAAATACCCCGCTCTGTAGCCCCGGGGGCAGCCATTCCTGCACTGGTACAGCTGGGGTGTTTGCTACAGAAACCCTACTATAGTTTATATAAATACCCCGCTCTGTAGCCCCGGGGGCAGCCATTCCTGCACTGGTACAGCTGGGGTGTTTGCTACAGAAACCCTACTATAGTTTATATAAATACCCCGCTGTGTAGCCCCGGGGGCAGCCATTCCTGCACTGGTACAGCTGGGGTGTTTGCTACAGAAACCCTACTATAGTTTATATAAATACCCCGCTGTGTAGCCCCGGGGGCAGCTATTTCTGCACTGGTACAGCTGGGGTGTTTGCTACAGAAACCCTACTATAGTTTATATAAATACCCCGCTGTGTAGCCCCGGGGGCAGCCATTCCTGCACCGGTACAGCTGGGGTGTTTGCTACAGAAACCCTACTATAGTTTATATAAATACCCCCGCTGTGTAGCCCCGGGGGCAGCCATTCCTGCACTGGTACAGCTGGGGTGTTTGCTACAGAACCCTACTATAGTTTATATAAATACCACCGCTGTGTAGCCCCGGGGGCAGCCATTCCTGCACCGGTACAGCTGGGGTGTTTGCTACAGAAACCCTACTATGGTTTATATAAATACCCCGCTGTGTAGCCCCGGGGGCAGCCATTCCTGCACCGGTTACAGCTGGGGTGTTTGCTACAGAAACCCTTACTATAGTTTATATAAATACCCCGCTGTGTAGCCCCGGGGGCAGCCATTCCTGCACCGGTACAGCTGGGGTGTTTGCTACAGAAAACCCTACTATAGTTATATAAATACCCCGCTGTGTAGCCCCGGGGGCAAGCCATTCCTGCACCGGTACAGCTGGGTGTTTGCCTACAGAAACCCTACTATAGTTTATATAAATACCCCGCTGTGTAGCCCCGGGGGCAGCCATTCCTGCACTGGTACAGCTGGGTGTTTGCTACAGAAACCCTACTATAGTTTATATAAATACCCCGCTGGTAGACCCGGGGGCAGCCGTTCCTGCACCGGTACAGCTGGGGTGTTTGCTACAGAAAACCCTACTATAGTTTATATAAATACCCCGCTTTTGTAGCCCCGGGGGCAGCCATTCCTGCACTGGTACAGCTGGGGTGTTTGCTACAGAAACCCTACTATAGTTTATATAAATACCCCGCTGTGTAGCCCCGGGGGCAGCCATTCCTGCACCGGTACAGCTGGGGTGTTTGCTACAGAAACCCTACTATAGTTTATATAAATACCCCACTGTGTAGCCCCGGGGGCAGCCGTTCCTGCACCGGTACAGCTGGGGTGTTTGCTACAGAAACCCTACTATAGTTTATATAAATACCCCACTGTGTAGCCCCGGGGGCAGCCGTTCCTGCACTGGTACAGCTGGGGTGTTTGCTACAGAAACCCTACTATAGTTTTTATAAATACCCGCTGTGGAAAAAGAAGAAAAGGCACAGGTTACATAGCAGACCATGGATAAAACTCCATTGTATTCTACAGAGATCCGTTATCTTTCCCCTGATGAAGACCCTATAAAGGTCGAAACGCGTTGGGCTTATGTACTTATTTATTATATAATTTTTTTTGGTTCAACATGAAGGCAACTGAATACACAAGCCCAATTGTATGCTGGGAGTTGTAGTTCACAAACACCCCTAGGCAGCCACAGTGCTGATTCCCAGGAAAATACAGAATAGGGGGGGATTTTATAAGCCCTGATAAGCAGCGCGTTCAAGTGCAAATCAAGTATCAGCATTTTGCCTTTAATCAGAGATCGTGGCCCTTTGCTGTTAAACAGGTTGGAGGGTCCGCGGGGCCACGGCATAACCAATGGGCCTGACATGGAGGGGGGCCCCGTGCCATTAGGAGAAGTGATGGCTAAGCAAAGGCTCTAAATAAAGTTCAGGAGGGGAAGAACTGCTCTCAAACGTTCGCTTGTGGTTTGTGGAATTACAGGTCAACTCTATTAGCCCCGGTGCTTGATTCACACAATATATATATATCCTCAATTTATGGCAGCGCTGTGCTATTTCCCTTATGCTGCCTGCATATTCAGCCAATATCAGGGCCCAAAGCCTGGCTATTTGTGCTCGGGGAAGTTTAGCCGGCTGCACTAACAAGAAATGGCCAGTATATTTCACATTTACGCACCATAAGCAAATAGAATCCGGGCGGGGATAGGTGGGGGCACCCCAGGAGCTGACATCTCCCTCGCCCCCCGCCGCCTATTCATTCTCTGGGCACGCAGGCAAATGGGCTGCAATTTAACCACTTGAAGGCACTTAGGATTCCAAGAGGAAAGGAGATTATGTGTATATATATATATATAGGGAGGTACCTTAGATTAAAGGGCAAGTAAAGCCCCAAGTTAATATATAATATCAATGATGTAACAAGGCACGTTATTTCTTATAGTAGCTAAAATAAATCATCATTATTTGGCATGGGAAATATAAGACACAGTATAAGCAGCAGTCCTGCCCTGCTTTATGGCTGAGATTCTAGCTATCTGTATAACAGAGCATTCTGTCACAGTGGCACAGATCCTATCTGATCCCCCCCCCCCCCCATTGTAAGCAGCAGTCCTGCCCTGCTTTATGGCTGAGATTCTAGCTATCTGTATAACAGAGCATTCTGTCACAGTGGCACAGATCCTATCTGATCCCCCCCATTGTAAGCAGCAGTCCTGCCCTGCTTTATGGCTGAGATTCTAGCTATCTGTATAACAGAGCATTCTGTCACAGTGGCACAGATCCTATCTGATCCCCCCATTGTAAGCAGCAGTCCTGCCCTGCTTTATGGCTGAGATTCTAGCTATCTGTATAACAGAGCATTCTGTCACAGTGGCACAGATCCTACCTGGGTGCTTTAAGGCAAGACGAGAGGCACCCTACCCACTGCTCATGGGTGCCAATGGCAGGAGAGCCTCGGCTTGGCTTTACCTTGGTGTTTGTTAAACAGCGAGTGGAACGAGCCACAAACACATGATGGATAATTAGAGTACAGACAGTGCAGCTTTGGTTCCATCACTGTAATGAAGGCAAGCGGCCCGGGCCAGCTGGACAAAGCAGCCAAGCTCATTAGTATGTTTCCTGGAGAACCATCCGGGGGAGGATTTCAGTGAGGACTTGTCGGATCAGTTGAAGATTAGGGAGATTACAAACACTGACTGTATCCTGGCAAAGCGACACGGCCGAGAAACTGAAAATTCCCCTTATATTACTGACGCAGAACAAATAATTTCCTATTGTCTGTGTCTTGTGGGGCCGGAACCCGCACTAAGCGAGAACTCTGCACTCTTATACGCAATTAGATCCAGAACCTGCTAATAATAATCCCATAAACTTCCATTTATATTAGTATTATTACTACAACCCAACATGGAGCTTGCAAACTATTATATAGAAACATTGGGGTAACAGTCACCCCGCTATAGTTCCAGGGGTACCCAGGGCACAAATAAGCACTCACCCCAAATCCCCCCCTAACTGGCCTTCAGGCTGGGCCCCCTTAGCCCATAACAAGGTTACAGATATATAGAAACATTGGGGTAACAGTCACCCTGCTATAGTTCCAGGGGTACCCAGGGCACAAATAAACACTCACCCCAAATCCCCCCCTAACTGGCCTTCAGGCTGGGCCCCCTTAGCCCATAACAAGGTTACAGATATATAGAAACATTGGGGTAACAGTCACCCTGCTATAGTTCTAGGGGTACCCAGGGCACAAATAAGCACTCACCCCAAATCCCCCCCTAACTGGCCTTCAGGCTGGGCCCCCTTAGCCCATAACAAGGTTACAGATATATAGAAACATTGGGGTAACAGTCACCCCGCTATAGTTCCAGGGGTACCCAGGGCACAAATAAGCACTCACCCCAAATCCCCCCCTAACTGGCCTTCAGGCTGGGCCCCCTTAGCCCATAACAAGGTTACAGATATATAGAAACATTGGGGTAACAGTCACCCTGCTATAGTTCCAGGGGTACCCAGGGCACAAATAAGCACTCACCCCAAATCCCCCCCCTAACTGGCCTTCAGGCTGGGCCCCCTTAGCCCATAACAAGGTTACAGATATATAGAAACATTGGGGTAACAGTCACCCTGCTATAGTTCCAGGGGTACCCAGGGCACAAATAAGCACTCACCCCAAATCCCCCCCTAACTGGCCTTCAGGCTGGGCCCCCTTAGCCCATAACAAGGTTACAGATATATAGAAACATTGGGGTAACAGTCACCCTGCTATAGCTCCAGGGGTACCCAGGGCACAAATAATGCAAAAACATCAGTTATTTTGTTTGTCTTGCAATCAACTTTTTCTCCCAAGAGGCCCTTGTGATTGTGGGTGCCCACAGCAAACTGCCACTGTTGCTGCACCCCATACAGGTCACTGTGGGGTTCCATAGGGGTTACACTGTCACATTACGGCCTCGCTTCCCATGTAGGCAGCCATGGAGCAGTAATTAAATGCTCAAAGCCCCCCTCTCGCTATAGAAAGAGGCTGTCAGAGCAGAATGAACGCACGGTGTAAGTGCCCTGAGCGGGGACAGGCGGGGGGAGCCTTGTTCTCTAACTGCAGTGACAAATCATCAGTCCCGATACAGAGCTCGGGGGAACGCCACGCCGCCGTTCTCCAAATGTTCAGGTATCATTTCTTTTATGCACCCGGTATTTAAAGTCCACAGAATGCCACCCGGGAGCGCGTCCCGCAGCCTGGCACTTCCCGGGCACAGCGGCACTTTGTGTTTATAGGTCGCCGGGGCTGTAAATTATTGAAATGGAGAGCAGTTACGTTTGGTTCGTCTATAGGAACAGTTTTCCATTACAGCGACAAAAAGACCAAGGGGGAGAGAACAGCGAAATTTCCCCTTTACGGCTCCCTCTCAATCTGCATTCAGCGGGACGGGGATGTCACTTTTTTTTTTTTTTTCCACCATTTAAAATTCAAATTGTCTGGAGAGTAAGATCCATCTAAAATGTATTTGTCGGAGGCTGATATTTAGCCGGCTGCTATCGGGGTTGATGGCTCTTGTGCGCCCGATTTGCTCAACTTTCTAAAGGTTTGAGAACACAAAAGGCTGACATTTCGGGGGCCCGGGCTCGAGTGTGCCATTAAAATGAAATTGAAGTAGGAACATTTTGCCTTTTTATTTTTTTTCCTAGAAGATACTTTGGGGGGGGGGGGGTTGCCGTCGGTGAATGAGAGGACAGGCCGTGCCGCAGAGAGAAAAGAGATAAAATAGATGCTGGGAGGCTCAGGAGTCGCAACGAGGCAGCGCTGCCTTTGGCTGCTTTTATATTTCATGAGCGAATAAACGTTGATGTTGTGTTTTATTCTCACTTTAACATAAGCGCGAATGGAGCCGGCTTTATGGGCCAGCGATGGGACCCAGTGGCCCCTACAATCCTAGTGCATTCTAGCAATCTGGCACGGCCAGGGTACGGAGGAATATTTTACATTTAAGCCCCAATAAACACTCAAGATGCTTCCATTTGTATCAAGGGCAGGAGGCTAATAGGGATACCCCCTGATAGAGATACCCTACGTGGGGCATAAGCCTGAAGCCAGAGAAGCCCTTAGCGGCTGGGGGGCTTGGGGCCTACATATCGAAGTTGCCATCAGGGCAGGGCCCAAAGCCTCTCCATAAAGCAGGTCTCTGCCTAAAGGTGAACCATTTGCCTTTCTCTAGCCTGTCATTATAAACGCTGGTTGTTGGGGGTCAATGACCCTAGCAACCAGAGTTAACCTCAGGTTAGATTTGAATGAGAGGACAGGCCGTGCCGCAGAGAGAATAGAGATAAAAAAAAAAGATGCTGGGAGGCTCAGGAGTCGCAACGAGGCAGCGCTGCCTTTGGCTGCTTTTATATTTCATGAGCGAATAAACGTTGATGTTGTGTTTTATTCTCACTTTAACATAAGCGCGAATGGAGCCGGCTTTATGGGCCAGCGATGGGACCCAGTGGCCCCTACAATCCGAGTGCATTCTACCAATCTGGCACGGCCAGGGTACGGAGGAATATTTTACATTTAAGCCCCATTTGTATCAAGAACAGGAGGCACAGGGGGCTAATAGGGATACCCCCTGATAGAGATACCCTACGTGGGGCATAAGCCTGAAGCCAGGGAAGCCCTTAGTGGCTGGGGGGCTTGGGGCCTACATACCAAAGGAGCAAACTCTCTCCATTCTAAGTTGCCATCAGAGCAGGGCAAAAAGCCTCTCCATAATGGAGGTCTCTGCCTAAAGGTGAACCATTTGCCTCTCTCTAGCCTGTCATTATAAACGCTGGTTGTTGGGGGTCACTGACCCTGGCAACCAGAGTTAAGCCTCAGGTTAGATTTGATCAATATACTGTGCTATCTCAAGTAATTACACATATGAGATCACATAATAGCAGGGTGCTCACAGGGTGCCCCAGAAAGTAAGGTGCATTTTAAGCAAATAGGGAGAAAGAGGCTTCTGATAGATTTCTTATTTTTAAGCCAAGTAGCAGGCAAGAAAAGTCTAATAGTAAAACTAATACAGGTACGGGACCTGTTATCCAGAATGCCCGGGACCTGGGGGTTTTCCGGATAAGGGGTCTTTCCATAATTTGGATCTCCTACATTAAGTCTGCTAATAAAATTATTTAAACAGTAATTAAACCCAATAGGATTGTTCTGCCCCCAATAAGGGGTAATTATATCTTAGTTGGGATCAAGTACAGGTACTGTTTTATTATTACAGAGAAAAGGGAATCATTTAACCATTAAATAAACCCAATAGGGCTGTTCTGCCCCAATAAGGGGTAATTATATCTTAGTTGGGATCAAGTACAGGTACTGTTTTATTATTACAGAGAAAAGGGAATCATTTAACCATTAAATAAACCCAATAGGGCTGTTCTGCCCCAATAAGGGGTAATTATATCTTAGTTGGGATCAAGTACAGGTACTGTTTTATTATTACAGAGAAAAGGGAATCATTTAACCATGAAATAAACCCAATAGGGCTGTTCTGCCCCCAATAAGGGGTAATTATATCTTAGTTGGGATCAAGTACAGGTACTGTTTTATTATTACAGAGAAAAGGGAATCATTTAACCATGAAATAAACCCAATAGGGCTGTTCTGCCCCAATAAGGGGTAATTATATCTTAGTTGGGATCAAGTACAGGTACTGTTTTATTATTACAGAGAAAAGGGAATCATTTAACCATGAAATAAACCCAATAGGGCTGTTCTGCCCCCAATAAGGGGTAATTATATCTTAGTTGGGATCAAGTACAGGTACTGTTTTATTATTACAGAGAAAAGGGAATCATTTAACCATGAAATAAACCCAATAGGGCTGTTCTGCCCCAATAAGGGGTAATTATATCTTAGTTGGGATCAAGTACAGGTACTGTTTTATTATTACAGAGAAAAAGGAAATCATTTTTAAAAATGTGAATTTTTTGATTAAAATGGAGTCGATGGGAGATGGCCTTTCCATAACTTGGAACTTTCTGAATAATGGGTTTCCGGATAAGTGGTCCGATACCTGTACATTCTATATAGCGGACCCTATTAATTAATTATAAGCCACGTGGCCATTTGGGGCTATAATTGGCTCTCAGAGGGAATGCTGGGAGTTGTAGTGCATGAGGAGAATCTCTCACATTTTAGAAGCAATTTCTGGCACTTTGAGAAGGGAAAAAATAAATAGATAGTGAACTTCAGGGAAGGGCAGCAAATACAATTAGCCGGTAGGAGGGCTGAGGCTAAGCAGGAATGTCTGACAAATTAGGTTTGTTTTCATTTAGGGAAAAAAACAGAATTAAAGGTGATGTGATTAATCAGTATAAATACACCCAAGGTCAGGGCTGGGAATCCTCAAGGGGATTATTTCTCTTTACTTGGCCATTTCTGGCAACTAGAGTAGGGACACAAGGCTGAGTTATACAGGGAACTCTGAGTATCACTCATGTATTATAAGGGATAATGTACCCCCTACTGTAAATGATAAGGATATTAGCAGTCACTGAGGGGTTCTGTGCCCATATAAAGGCACAAGGCTGCAGGCTGAGTTATACAGGGAACTCTGAGTATCACTCATGTATTATAAGGGATAATGTACCCCCTACTGTAAATGATAAGGATATTAGCAGTCACTGAGGGGTTCTGTGCCCCCCATATAAAGGCACAAGGCTGCAGGCTGAGTTATACAGGGAACTCTGAGTATCACTCATGTATTATAAGGGATAATGTACCCCCTACTGTAAATGATAAGGATATTAGCAGTCACTGAGGGGTTCTGTGCCCCCCATATAAAGGCACAAGGCTGCAGGCTGAGTTATACAGGGAACTCTGAGTATCACTCATGTATTATAAGGGATAATGTACCCCCTACTGTAAATGATAAGGATATTAGCAGTCACTGAGGGGTTCTGTGCCCATATAAAGGCACAAGGCTGCAGGCTGAGTTATACAGGGAACTCTGAGTATCACTCATGTATTATAAGGGATAATGTACCCCCTACTGTAAATGATAAGGATATTAGCAGTCACTGAGGGGTTCTGTGCCCCCCATATAAAGGCACAAGGCAGAACAGGCCACACGGTTGTGACTAATTTTGGATGTGTGCGAGTCTCTAAGTTAACTCAAACCCATGAATAATCAGAGCAATACATTCAGAAGGCGCAGGGTATCCCAGACTGGGAATAATTCTGTTTCAGTTAACGTTCATGAAATATTCAGATGCAAAGTGTGACTTCTATGTAAAATTGGGCAAATTGCTGAAATCTGCCGTATTTTGCATTGCTGGCTAATCATCTATGGAAAAAGGCCGAGAGAATTATTTATTTTAGTTTTTGCAGTTTGACGTTTTCTTCTAACTCTTTGCAGCTTCCAAATGGGGGTCACTGACCCCGGCAGCCAAACCCTATTGCTCTGTGAGGCTCCAGTTTTATTGTTATTGTTACTTTTTATTACTTATTTTTCTATTCAGCCCCTCTCCTATTCATATAACAGTCTTTCATTTAAACCACTCCCTTGTTGCTAAGGTAATCTGGACCCTAGCAACCAGATAGCTGCTGAAACTCCTAACAGGAGAGCTGCTAAACAAAAATTGAAAAATTAAAAAAAACAAAACTACAAATAATAAAAATATGAAGACCAACTGCAAACTGACTCACAATATCACATTTAATTTTTGTACCCTGTTTGGGTACCGAGGTAAATTCTGACTCTAATCACTCTCAAGAAGAAGATTCTTTTTCATCCTGATCTGGTTAATCAGCTTCTCGGAGTGACCCCTACTAGTGATGTGCGGGCCGGCCCTATACCTGCGGGGCCTGTGAGTCCGGCCCTATACCTGCGGGGCCTGCGAGTCTGGCCCTATACATGCGGGGCCTGCGAGTCCGGCCCTATACCTGCGGGGCCTGCGAGTCCGGCCCTATACCTGCGGGGCCTGCGAGTCTGGCCCTATACTTGCGGGGCCTGCGAGTCCGGCCCTATACCTGCGGGGCCTGCGAGTCCGGCCCTATACCTGCGGGGCCTGCGAGTCCGGCCCTATACCTGCGGGGCCTGCGAGTCCGGCCCTATACCTGCGGGGCCTGCGAGTCCGGCCCTATACCTGCGGGGCCTGCGAGTCCGGCCCTATACCTGCGGGGCCTGTGAGTCCGGCCCTATACCTGCGGGGCCTGCGAGTCCGGCCCTATACCTGCGGGGTCTGTGAGTCCGGCCCTATACCTGCGGGGCCTGCGAGTCCGGCCCTATACCTGCGGGGCCTGCGAGTCCGGCCCTATACCTGCGGGGTCTGTGAGTCCGGCCCTATACCTGCGGGACCTGCGGGGCCTGTGAGTCCGGCCCTATACCTGCGGGGTCTGTGAGTCCGGCCCTATACCTGCGGGACCTGCGAGTCCGGCCCTATACCTGCGGGACCTGCGGGGCCTGTGAGTCCGGCCCTATACCTGCGGGGCCTGAGAGTCCGGCCGACCTCGGCACAACTTTTGTGGGTCATGGGTTTGGGTTGAGTTCTTCCTCCTGATCTCCCCAACCACCACCTTACATTGCCGAGTCCCAGTTCTCTGATTTATAGGTGTGCTCCTGCCCACCCCTTTTGTGACATCATCGGTGGGTGGGGGTCTATAAATATAGGGGACTAGCTGGGTCAGTAGGGTTTGGGTTGAGCTTAAGTTGACCCGCACATCATTAGCCCCTAAGCGCAGGGCTCTAGCCTTATGTACCTACACATCATCGGTGGGCGGGGGTCTATACATATAGGGGACTAGCTGGGTCAGTAGGGGTTGGGTCGAGCTTAAGTCGACCCGCACATCATTAGCCCCTAAAAGGAGGGTCGGGTAGAGGTTGGGGGTAAGGGCATTATGGGTAGGCTGGTCTGGATAAGTGGGTGTGGCTGACCAGTGCAGGGCTCTAGCCCTATGTACCTAGACATCATCGGTGGGTGGGGGTCTATAAATATAGGGGACTAGCTGGGTCAGTAAGGTTTGGGTTGAGCTTAAGTTGACCCACCCGCACATCATTAGCCCCTAAGTGCAGTGATTTAGCCCTATGTGCCTAGACATCATCGGTGGGCAGGGGTCTATAAATATAGGGGACTAGCTGGGTCAGTAGGGTTTGGGTTGAGCTTAAGTTGACCCGCACATCATTAGCCCCTAAGTGCAGGGCTCTAGCCCTATGTACCTAGACATCATCGGTGGGTGGGGGTCTATACATATAGGGGACTAGCTGGGTCAGTAGGGTCTAGGTCGAGCTTTAGTTGGCGTGCACATCATTAGCCCCTAAGTGCAGGGCTTTAGCCCTATGTACCTAGACATCATCGGTGGGTGGGAGTCTATACATATAGGGGACTAGCTGGGTCAGTAGGGTTTGGGTCGAGCTTTAGTCAACCTGCACATCATTAGCCCCTAAAAGGAGGGTTGGGTAGTGGGTTGAGGGGAAAGGGCATTATGGGTAGGCGGGTCTGGGTCAGTGGGTGTGGCTAATGCAGGGCTCTAGCCCTATGTACCTAGACATCATCGGTGGGCAGGGGTCTATAAATATAGGGGACTAGCTGGGTCAGTAGGGTTTGGGTCGAGCTTAAGTCGACCCGCACATCATTAGCCCCTAAAAGGAGGGTCGGGTAGAGGTTGGGGGTAAGGGCATTATGGGTAGGCTGGTCTGGATAAGTGGGTGTGGCTGACCAGTGCAGGGCTCTAGCCCTATGTACCTAGACATCATCGGTGGGTGGGGGTCTATAAATATAGGGGACTAGCTGGGTCAGTAAGGTTTGGGTTGAGCTTAAGTTGACCCACCCGCACATCATTAGCCCCTAAGTGCAGTGATTTAGCCCTATGTGCCTAGACATCATCGGTGGGCAGGGGTCTATAAATATAGGGGACTAGCTGGGTCAGTAGGGTTTGGGTTGAGCTTAAGTTGACCCGCACATCATTAGCCCCTAAGTGCAGGGCTCTAGCCCTATGTACCTAGACATCATCGGTGGGTGGGGGTCTATACATATAGGGGACTAGCTGGGTCAGTAGGGTCTAGGTCGAGCTTTAGTTGGCGTGCACATCATTAGCCCCTAAGTGCAGGGCTTTAGCCCTATGTACCTAGACATCATCGGTGGGTGGGAGTCTATACATATAGGGGACTAGCTGGGTCAGTAGGGTTTGGGTCGAGCTTTAGTCAACCTGCACATCATTAGCCCCTAAAAGGAGGGTCGGGTAGTGGGTTGAGGGGAAAGGGCATTATGGGTAGGCGGGTCTGGGTCAGTGGGTGTGGCTAATGCAGGGCTCTAGCCCTATGTACCTAGACATCATCGGTGGGCAGGGGTCTATAAATATAGGGGACTAGCTGGGTCAGTAGGGTTTGGGTCGAGCTTTAGTCAACCTGCACATCATTAGCCCCTAAAAGGAGGGTCGGGTAGTGGGTTGAGGGGAAAGGGCATTATGGGTAGGCGGGCCTGGGTCAGTGGGTGTGGCTAGTGCAGGGCTCTAGCCCTATGTACCTAGAGAAGCTTGATGCCTTTGCTTGCCCTTCCCTAGGGAACCTGCCCGATGCCAACGTGACAGGCTCTTTGTTTCCTTCTCCTTTAAATTTGCTCTTAGATTAAAGCTGCAAATTACCCATAATAGATGGATTTTTTTACACATCAATGAGCAATTTTCTCTCAGCTGGAAATAAAAACTCGGCATAATGAGTCGATTCTACTGAGGATTCAATGATTTTGTCTCTTGTTTAATAAAACTTTTCCCCCCGTGTTTCCCGCGGGACGCGGCAAAACAGACGCGGCTTCGCTCCTCAATTGGATTAACCTCTTCCCGACGCCACGCTCAGCCCAATGAAATATTAATGGGGGCTCTGCGGGTTTAAATTCCCTGGCAGGAGGGTGTGGGCGGTGGGACGCCGAGGCAAATTGTATTGGGGGACGAGTTCCTGCCGTTCCATCATTTGGAATTTAAACATCTTAAATCAACTTCAAATACATTACAGAATGGTCCAATCTAAGCAACTTTTTAATTAGTCTTCATTATTTATAGTTTTGTAATCATTTGCTGCCTTCTTTTGACTCTTTCAGAGATTTTGAATGGGGGTCCGGCACCTAAAAAACTATGACTCTGTGAGGCTACAATTGTATTGTTACTGGTACTTTTTACGGTAACAGATCAAGACTATTGATGAAGTTCTCCCCAGATGGGTCTGCCTCCAATATAACCCCATTGCTGGCCCAGTTTAATTTAGCCAAGCACACAGGCTATCCAATGAGATCTTTCCATGAATGCCCAACTTTACTGGTCTTCTTGCCTTACAAAGCTCCTATTACACCAAGAAGCGGCCTACAAACTCATCATTCTTCTACAGAACATTAAGGATATAAGTGGGATTAGGGTATTCTATAGAATCAATATCTGATCCGGTTAGGTGGAAACTTTCATCGACTGAGGACTTTATCTGATCCAGAGCCACTTGATCCATACACTAGCCCAATGGTGCCATAGACTTGCTTCTTTCCATAGCCTCTTTCATAGATCTTAAGGTGGCCATACACGGGCCGACTGTAGCTGCCGACATCGGTCCCTTAGACCGATTCGGCAGCTTATCAGCCCGTGTAGGGGCACAAATGACAGGCCTGCCCGACCGACATCTGGCCTGAAATCGCCCAGATAACGATCGGGCAGGTTAAAAAATTTAGTCAGATTGGGGACTGCATCGGCTCGTTGATGCAGTCCCTGAACCGACTGCGCCTATTACTGGCCAAACAACCGAATTAGCCTAAATTCACCCGATATCGCCCACCCATAGGTGGGGATATCGGGAGAAGTTCTGCTCGCTTGGCGACCTCACCAAGTGAGTGGATCTAAATGTGTATGGCCACCTTTAGTTATCGGGCGAATTTTGCCAGAAACCAATGTGGACCAACTAAATGATCTAAGGAGCCAAGCCTTAATCGTTACCAGCAGTATCCAATCATGATCATCATTACTCATGCTTTAGTTTACTTCTTATACTTTTATGCACGTCTAATAAGAGCTTAAGTTCCATTTTGGAGAGGTTGGTGGTGTAAGGAGATGTGGGTCGCCGTGCTTACTCCGAGTCTTCACACATTGCCAGTAGTGATCGTATCTGTCAATGCATACTGTCAGGCCATGGCGCGCTGACTGCACTGCCTTTCATATGCCCTGACACATACACACATCCTGGGGGGGAAAACAGCCTTTTGGACCTGTCAGAAAGACTCAGTCCTATTCCGTGTCTCTGTTGCTTTGATCTTGCTAAAACTGCATTTTGTTTGTATTATTAATCACCCTAATGGAATTTATTTTTCTGGTTACTGTTGTGCCCTATATACTGCATGCACAGCTCCTCCTCTAACCCCAGATGAAGACCTTACATCACAAAGACCCCAAAGTACTGGGATAAAGACGGATACATGAGAGATTATTATGGGTCTCCAGCTTGGCACATGATCTGGTGCATTGGCATGAAGAATTCAAATAAACCCAAGGTGAAGAAGTCCAGATCTTTATGACTATTTGGCATCTGAAGGACATCCAGTGACAATGACTGAACAACATGGCATCCACTACTGGGAGGCACATTTCTTGACAGCTGTCTGGATTCAATAAATTTATTTCCGTGTCAGCCGGTCCTACCTTAATACAACCTTACAAAGGCACATTGCGCCTAAATGTCATTTGCGCCCAAGTGACCCCAGTCTAGGTCACCCGTGGACACTTCGGTGGGACCAGAACTAAGTCAAGACGTTAGGCAAGACTAACTTCACAGCCCTTAAATGAAACATATGACCTGAGTGAAGGAATGAGATAGACTCTCTCCATATTTTGCCCAGTCAATCTGTAGTAATAAGTCAAGTCAACTGGACTTGCTGTGTTTTTCTTGAAGACGTTTCACTAGTCATCTGGTTGGCTTTCTCAATTCTGCATTGAGAAAGCCAGTCGGATGACTGGTGAAACGTCTTTAACACAAGTCCAGTTGACTCGAATTATTACTACAGATATATCATGACCTGGATGAGTGAGAACCTTCACAAACATATGGAGAGAGTCTCTTTGGAGGATGTGGCTTATTACCAAGTCTTCAACCACTATGGAGAAATGTCTTCAACTGGGACACAAACCGCAAAGTCCCTAAAACCAAGTATAATCTAACTGGTACAAAAAAATCCAGGAAATTACCTGAATATCTAGATGTGGGCTAAATGATATCTAGAATGGCTAGTTTGTGCCCATAACGCTACGATGTGCGGTTCTTTGGTCATTTTGTTGTTTGCTTATTGTACCATATCGGGGTATCGGCAGCCAAAATGACTCAGTAACAGCCAGGATCCTACTCTTTGGTCCAAAATGGATGGATCAGTAGAGATTAGTGTCCTTGGGGGTTGGCTAAAGTATCTACCGACACACCACTGTGTGCATAAGGTTTTAACTAAAATTTACATTTCTAAACAATTGGTTATCTGCTAAATCTTACATTGGCTGCAATAATAAGGCTACGAATATCTATTCTATGCTATGAATAATATAACTATTCCTTAGGGGATGGCAGAGATTAGTTACCTTCAAGCCTGCAATGTGCTTTCTATCAGTTGGCCATTAAAGGGATTGACTTAAGTCATTTCTGAGCTTATTTTTCATTAAAGAAAGGATTTACCTTTATCTTTCCTATATGCTGTGCCCTATTCTTGCTCTATGTTGCAGCCAGTAGCTTATTAAAAACTGAATAAACTATGAATTAAATCCGGTTCTTGTATTATAAACCCACCTGTGACTAACCCTGTGGCCTTTCTTGTTCTGCAGCCTTCTGCTCCATGTCACCAAAGCCTATTAAAGGGACCGCTCCACCTTAACTGGGTCTTACGGACTTAACAAACCTTGCTTTATAGGGCTTACAGTCTAAATGGAGCTTGAAAGATTATAATAAAGGAATATAGGTTGGCGTTCCCACAATTCAGCTAGTTCCAATGTCCATGATAGAAGGGACCCAGGACTGTTATATAACCTGCTGCCCTACTGCCACTACAATCAGGTAAGAATGAATCATGTTTGAAGGCTTGGGTATAGGCTTGCCACAACCTAACCAGTCATCAGTGCTCTTCCCTACTCTCGTTCTAGAACCTAACCCAGTCAATGCTCTTCCCTACACTCGTTCCACAACCTAACCCAGTCCTCAATGCTCTTCCCTACTCTCGTTCTACAAACTAACCCAGTCATCAATGCTCTTCCCTACTCTCGTTCTACAACCTAACCCAGTCATCAATGCTCTTCCCTACTCTCGTTCTACAACCTAACCCAGTCACCAATGCTCTTCCCTACTCTCGTTCTACAATCTAACCCAGTCAATGATCTTCTCTACTCTCGTTCTACAACCTAACCCAGTCAATGCTCTTCCCTACTCTCGTTCCACAACCTAACCCAGTCCTCAATGCTCTTCCCTACTCTCGTTCTACAACCTAACCCAGTCATCAATGCTCTTCCCTACTCTCGTTCTACAACCTAACCCAGTCACCAATGCTCTTCCCTACTCTTTTTCCACAACCTAACCCAGTCACCAATGCTCTTCCCTACTCTCGTTCCACAACCTAACCCAGTCACCAATGCTCTTCCCTACTCTCGTTCTACAACCTAACCCAGTCAATGCTCTTCCCTACTCTCGTTCCACAACCTAACCCAGTCAATGCTCTTCCCTACTCTCGTTCCACAACCTAACCCAGTCAATGCTCTTCCCAACTCTCGTTCCACAACCTAACCCAGTCACCAATGCTCTTCCCTACTCTTGTTCCACAACCTAACCCAGTCATCAATGCTCTTCCCTACTCCCGTTCCACAACCTAACCCAGTCAATGCTCTTCCCTACGCTCGTTCCACAACCTAACCCAGTCAATGCTCTTCCCTACTCTCGTTCCACAACCTAACCCAGTTACCAATGCTCTTCCCTACTCTCGTTCCACAACCTAACCCAGTTACCAATGCTCTTCCCTACTCTCGTTCCACAACCTAACCCAGTCAATGCTCTTCCCTACTCTCGTTCCACAACCTAACCCAGTCAATGCTCTTCCCTACTCTCGTTCCACAACCTAACCCAGTCACCAATGCTCTTCCCTACTCTTGTTCCACAACCTAACCCAGTCATCAATGCTCTTTCCTAATTTAGTTCCACAACCTAACCCAGTCACCAATGCTCTTCCCTACTCTTGTTCCACAACCTAACCCAGTCATCAATGCTCTTTCCTAATTTAGTTCCACAACCTAACCCAGTCAATTCTCTTCCCTACGCTAAATTTTACCAGTCTACTAAAAAAAAGCACAGTTCCCAGCACTAACCAATCAGAAATTTACAATCTATGCTGTGTCCTATTGTTCCTATATAAACTAACATGTCACTATATGCTGTGTCCTATTGTTCCTCTATAACAGGGGTGTCAAACTCAATCACATCAGGGGGCCGAAATCTAAAACACAGGCCAAATTTTTTATTAATATACTTAGTAAGATACTAAGGGGTATATTTCTCACAATGTGTAAAAAGTGGAGTAAGACATTACCCGTGATGTTGCTCATAGCAGCCAATAGATGCTTTGCTACTGTTGAAATCTGATTGCTGATTGGTTACCTTGGGCAACATTACTGGTAATGCTTCACTCCACTTTTTACACAGCAGGATATATATATCCCTTATTCTTACTTACTATGTGAGGAAAATGGAAATTGATCAGGCAGGATGGTCAGACACACTCACCAAGGGCCACATAAAACAACAATATTTCAGGCTCAACATCGCTTATTCAGGGCAGGGACGCCCAAAACGCGTTGGCAATACAGATCTACTATCTTTGTTCTCTATACTTGCCTGCCACATACCAGAAACTGTAACCTGTTGTTCAACCCTCTCTGCCAGATGCCAATTACTCCGTTACTGTACCCCCCTCCCTTAGCAACAAGCTGTCCATGGCACTACCCGGCATGTAACGCGTCACTAAGTTCACGGTGCCACCATAACCTGCATTCCCAGTACGGAGGCAGAGAGCCTTGTGCATTCACAGCTATTTCTATGGAAATTATCATTATCCCGTATTCCTGCAGCCGCAATTATCTAATCAATTATGTGAATTAGAAAACTTTTGTGTTCCCATAAATTGAAATAAAGCAGCGGCGCATCAGCCCAACAATGGAAATCTGGCAGTACAAAGGCCGGCAGCCTGAGCGCGGCCGCCATATAGAAACCCGGGGAACCCAAGGTCCGATTTCTGTGTTCGTACAACATTTGCAGCGAGTCTTTTGTCCGCCCAACAAAGTGAGCGGCACCTCGGCAGGAACACGGCCATTTGCATAATTGATTGAAACAATAAAATGTCCTTTCTACTGTATTAGCAGGTATACAGTGTACTAATTACTCTCATTAGGCTAGCGAGTCGCAGCGCTCCGGGTCCTGCTGGGTGCTACTCACTAGTGCCAAACTTGTTGGCCACGGCATTGGTCCCCCCTGTGCATTTAATTGGGACAATTACCTACGCACAGATTCCTCCCCACAGAGCTTACACTCTAACCTTGCACTCCGACTGAGGACCCTATTTACAAACTGCAAATCACTCGAAAAATTTGTTAACTCCATGTTTGTCCCTGGCAAGGCAGATACCCCCCTCCTCTGTGTTGAATGGACAATGGGATTGAGGAATTTTTCTGAGAGAGAAGTCTGGCACAGAAGAACATGTTTACAAAAAAGGAGACAAGAAATCCTGTTTCTTTTGATAGAGGACTCAGTACAGCGTTTCTGTGAGTGCTTATGGCTGTATTTACAGAGACCTTTCTGATAAAGCTTACTTTTCAGTTGGTCTAAATTTTATATTTTTTTAATGGTTTTTTAATTATTTCTCTTCTTCTACTTTTTTCCAACTGACAGATGGTGGGGGTCACTGACCCCGGCAGCAATAAAACTATTGCTCTGTGAGGCTACCCTCCCCTATTCACTCTCATTTAAACCACTGCCTGGTTGGTAGGGTACACTGGACCCTAGCAACCAGGTACTTGCTGAAATTCCTCACTAGAGAGCTGCTGAACAAAAAGCTAAATAACTCAAAAAGCACAAAAAATAAAAAATGAAAACCAACTGCAATTAGTCATGTAATATGATTTTCTACATCATACTAAAAGTTAAGTAAAAAGTAAACAACCCCTTTAAAGGGAAACTATACCCCCAGAACGAATATTTAACCAACAGATAGTATAATATAAACTAAGTGACCTATTAAAGAATCCCCCCAAACTGGAATATATATATCAGTAAATATTGCCCTTTACATCCTTTCCCTTGAGCCGCCATTTAGTGATGGGCTGTGTGCTCCCTCAGAGATCAGCTGACAGGAAGTGATGCAGCTCTAACTGTAACAGGAAGTAGTGTCGGAGCAAAAGGCAGAACTCTGCCCATTCATTGGCTGATGGGGCCTAGCATGTATGTGTGCCCTGGCTTGTTTGTGTGCACTGTGACGTCTATGATCCCAGGGGGCGGGGCTTAGTACTTAAAATGGCAGTTTCCTATTTAGGATTACCCAATGGCACATACAGGTATGAGACCTGTTATCCAGAATGCTCGGGAACTGGGGTTTTCCGGATAAGGGGTCTTTCCATAATATGGATCTTCTACCTTAAGTCTACTGAAAAAATTATTTAAACAGTTATTAAACCCAATTTGATTGTTTTGGCTCCAATAAGGATTAATTATATCTTAGTTGGGATCAAGTACAGGTACTGTTTTATTATTACAGAGAAAAGGGAATCATTTAACCATTAAATAAACCCAATAGGGCTGTTCTGCCCCAATAAGGGGTAATTATATCTTAGTTGGGATCAAGTACAGGTACTGTTTTATTATTACAGAGAAAAGGGAATCATTTAACCATGAAATAAACCCAATAGGGCTGTTCTGCCCCAATAAGGGGTAATTATATCTTAGTTAGGATCAAGTACAGGTACTGTTTTATTATTACAGAGAAAAGGGAATCATTTAACCATTAAATAAACCCAATAGGGCTGTTCTGCCCCCAATAAGGGGTAATTATATCTTAGTTGGGATCAAGTACAGGTACTGTTTTATTATTACAGAGAAAAGGGAATCATTTAACCATGAAATAAACCCAATAGGGCTGTTCTGCCCCAATAAGGGGTAATTATATCTTAGTTAGGATCAAGTACAGGTACTGTTTTATTATTACAGAGAAAAGGGAATCATTTAACCATTAAATAAACCCAATAGGGCTGTTCTGCCCCCAATAAGGGGTAATTATATCTTAGTTGGGATCAAGTACAGGTACTGTTTTATTATTACAGAGAAAAGGGAATCATTTAACCATTAAATAAACCCAATAGGGCTGTTCTGCCCCAATAAGGGGTAATTATATCTTAGTTGGGATCAAGTACAGGTACTGTTTTATTATTACAGAGAAAAAGGGAATCATTTTTAAAAATTAGAATTATTTGCTTATAATGGAGTCTATGGGAGATGGCCTTTCCGTAATTCGGAACTTTCTGGATAATGGGTTTCCGGATAAGGGGTCCGATACCTGTACTACTAAAAAAGTATATTTATATGAAAATGGTTTATTTAGATGAAGCAGGGTTTTACATATGAGCGGTTTATGCAATATATTTATATAGAGACCTACATTGTTTGGGGGGTATAGTTCTCCATAACGTACAGTATATAGACATGCTCTGGAATTAGATACGGAACATTACATTTAAACAGAATAATATGATATATGGAAATTATAAACAGACCAATCCACCTACATTGTCACCATATGGAAACATTTCAAAATTTAGGGTGAAAAAATGGGAAAGTACCTGCTCGTTCCTTCCGGGAGAGACGTGCAGCTTCTTCTGCTGCTCCGACAGATACGTCTGGTACAGGCCCAGCAACTCCTGGCACTCGCGGTACTGCTGCTGCAGGGGTAACGGCCACGTTAAGGGAAATGGCAACAAACACAATGGAGATCACGCGTTTCATGCACAGTTCACTTTAAGCCTTCCTTATCCTAATTTTCATATGTAAAATGGGTTACCTTTCAGCTGACTTTTAGTACTGTATATACTCGAGTATAAGCCTAGTTTTTCAGCACCCAAAATGTGCTGAAAAAGTCACCCTCGGCTTATACTCGAGTCGGGTGCCATGGGTCCCTCCAGACTAGCACCCTCTGTCTTTTGTGTGCAAATTAGGCCTCCCCGCAACAAGACCCTCCAGTGCCTATTGTTTTTGTTGACCCTCTTCTCCACTTACAGAGCTAGTTTACTGTTTTTCTTTGAAATAAATATTTAAAAACATATACCCCACTGATGCCTCAATTATTGTAATTTTATTGGTATTTATTTTGATTATTGAAACTTAGCAGTAGCGGCTGCATTTCCCACCCTAGGCTTATACTCGAGTCAATAAGTTTTTCCAGTTTTCTTAGGTAAAATTAGGTACCTCGGCTTATATTCGGATCGGCTTATACTCGAGTATATACGGTATGTTATAGAATGACCTATTCTATTGGTCACAGTGTGGTGCAGAGCCCGCCCCACATCTCTGATGTCACCATAGAGGGAGGGTTGGGAATTTAAACCCAAGTGACATCACTTTTCTGCTGTAAGCTGTTGCCTAGTGACCGTACTGCTGCACCCCTAAACCAATTCTAGCCACATATACTGAATTGCTGGCCATCTCCTTCCTTCTCAGGGATGTCACATTGTAGCCAAGGAGCAGTGGTTTAGGGTCAGTGAGTGTTTTCCCCAGGGCAGGCCACATTGTGACGTCACTTTTGCCCCACACACACCTGTCCGACCTGCATACCTGCAGCAGCTCTATGTACAGCCTGCTGGGAGTTGTAGTCCAAAATCAGACACAAAAATGAGATATGTTTGGTTGGTATAAAGGTTTTCCAGTGCAACCAAATAGAGACTTGCCTGGGCTACACAGGAATAGGTATGGCTGGGGGGGATGACGCACAGGTTTATTTCACATTTGCACAAATATAGAATGTAAAAGTTAAACAAATCGAATGAGCGCGGCCTAATTTAGCTGTCATTTCCTCCAATTGCTCATAATTGTAACTATAAAAGGATAATATTCTGCCATATGTGCATCCCTGTGCAAGCGTGTGTTGGTCAATTCCCACAGAGAGGAAAGCTGGTTGAGAGGCCCCCTCTAGTGGCAGCTCTGGGAATGAACGGGACAAACAGAGCGCCCATGGGATAAATACAAAATAACACAATTCTGTGTAGAATAAAAGAAACTCTGCTGTGCTAATGAGACAAGCGATACTACTGGCCAATGCTACTGGGCAATACAAGCCCACTGGTCAATAACAGCAAATTGGGTCTGATATAAGAACAGACTCACAGAAGGAGCTGTTGTACCAATGGCATTTCATTGGTCGGTCCATACAGGTAGGTGGGCGGGACCCTAACCAGGATCCTACTATATGCAATTCCTTGTCCAATGGACAATCTCAATGGAAGTGAATGGAGACGCACCCTGGGCACCTATTCAGTCCTTATAATACCCAGGCCCAAATGGCCCATTATGTACAGAACCCAATAGATCATCACAAGGAAGTAGCATTTTAGAAATGCAGCCGGTCATTAGCCGGTATATAAAGCAGTGGTAGATCCTGGCAGCTGATAGGTTGGTGCACTGTAAGCCATATCAATGAAAAATTCATTATGTAGTAATTAGTTGCTAAATTATTTACGTTAAGTCATCCTGTTTTAGTATGCGGAAGGCTGGCCCCGTTATTTACAGATATAATCACAGCTGGGAGCAGTCACACAGCAATGATGGATCAAGCTCTGTGGCCTCGGCTCTACATGTAGCACTTTGTCATGGCCCAATGATTGTTCTACTTTTTGTGGTTCAAGTCCCCCTTGAAGGATCAGTCTATGGTCAAGGCTCCCCATTACCCAAATCCCCACCTAACTGGCCTTCAGGCTGGGCCCCCTTAGCCCATAACAAGGTTACAGATATATAGAAACATTGGGGTAACAGTCACCCTGCTATAGTTCCAGGGGCACCCAGGGCACAAATAAGCACTCACCCCAAATCCCCCCCTAACTGGCCTTCAGGCTGGGCCCCCTTAGCCCATAACAAGGTTACAGATATATAGAAACATTGGGGTAACAGTCACCCCGCTATAGTTCCAGGGGTACCCAGGGCACAAATAAGCACTCACCCCAAATCCCCCCCTAACTGGCCTTCAGGCTGGGCCCCCTTAGCCCATAACAAGGTTACAGATATATAGAAACATTGGGGTAACAGTCACCCTGCTATAGTTCCAGGGGTACCCAGGGCACAAATAAGCACTCACCCCAAATCTCCCCCTAACTGGCCTTCAGGCTGGGCCCCCTTAGCCCATAACAAGGTTACAGATATATAGAAACATTGGGGTAACAGTCACCCTGCTATAGTTCCAGGGGTACCCAGGGCACAAATAAGCACTCACCCCAAATCCCCCCCTAACTGGCCTTCAGGCTGGGCCCCCTTAGCCCATAACAAGGTTACAGATATATAGAAACATTGGGGTAACAGTCACCCTGCTATAGTTCCAGGGGTACCCAGGGCACAAATAAGCACTCACCCCAAATCCCCCCCTAACTGGCCTTCAGGCTGGGCCCCCTTAGCCCATAACAAGGTTACAGATATATAGAAACATTGGGGTAACAGTCACCCTGCTATAGTTCCAGGGGTACCCAGGGCACAAATAAGCTCTCCCCCCTAACTGGCCTTCAGGCCCCCTTAATGAAGACCAATTGAAGCGTTTCTTGGAACTGGCGTCCGCCCATGCAGGGAAGGGCACCTCAGACAGAGTGCAGTGTGGTACGAGGAGCTGACGATCGTTCTGTGCGTTATTTCACGCTGCATTGGGCAGTAAGTATAGCAGGAAAGTGGCGCTGCCAGTAAAGTCTCAGCGTGGGTGCAATGGTTTATGGGAAGGCGCAGCGCCAGCGCCTCTCAGAGATGAATGGTTTAATGCAGTTGGCATCCCTCACACGGCACAGCGGCAGCCAAAGTGCCAACCGTTCCCTCTCCATCTCCTTCCGTAATATAACAGATTTACTCCCTGCTCCGGGCCCCGGGGCCTGCGCTGCCACCCCAGCAAATACCATTCAGTACATCTATACAATATATGGGGGGGTCTCCAATATTGTTAATATGATATAACAGAACATACAATTGGGAGGTCTCATCCTCTCACGGGTGGGAAGAGCGGAATATAAGAATCAGAGCACATTGCGCACAAAGGGAAAGTAAACCTATAATAAAGATGGCCGCCAACTGGCCAACCTGTCCGTGTACAATTGGAATGTGTATGGGGACATCAAAGAGAGGGATGCACCAAAGCCAAGATTCGGTTCGATATTTGGCCAGGATTCGGCCTTGTTTGACAGGGTTTGGTTTCAGGGAAAAGCGCGTGCAGTCATTTTTACCCCTTCCGGATCGGATTTGGTTTGGTTTTCGGCTGAATCTATCGGGTGGATTTGGGGGTTCAGCCGAACCCAAAAAAAGTGTTTCAGTGCATCCCTTATCAAAGCAAATGGGCGCCTCCATGTGGGCGATCTACCACCATAATGTGGCTAACTGCCCCCCCAGTATCTATCCGTACATATTATCTGGGGCAGAAAATACATTCACCCCCAAAAATACCATTTTAAAAAACTGCCCCCCCAATATCTATCCGTACATATTATTTGGGGCAGTAAATACACATTCAACCCCAAAAATACCATTTTAAAAAAACTGCCCCCCCAATATCTATCCGTACATATTATCTGGGGCAGTAAATACACATTCAACCCCAAAAATACCATTTTAAAAAACTGCCCCCCCAATATCTATCCGTACATATTATCTGGGGCAGTAAATACACATTCAACCCCAAAAATACCATTTTAAAAAACTGCCCCCCCAATATCTATCCGTACATATTATCTGGGGCAGTAAATACACATTCACCCACAATACTGCCCCCCCAATATCTATCCGTACATATTATCTGGGGCAGTAAATACACATTCACCCACAATACTGCCCCCCCAGTATCTATCCGTACATATTATCTGGGGCAGAAAATACATTCACCCCCAAAAATACCATTTTAAAAAACTGCCCCCCCAATATCTATCCGTACATATTATCTGGGGCAGTAAATACACATTCAACCCCAAAAATACCATTTTAAAAAACTGCCCCCCCAATATCTATCTGTACATATTATCTGGGGCAGTAAATACACATTCACCCCCAAAAATACCATTTTAAAAAAACTGCACCCCCAATATCTATCCGTACATATTATCTGGGGCAGTAAATACACATTCACCCACAATACTGCCCCCCCAATATCTATCCGTACATATTATCTGGGGCAGTAAATACACATTCACCCCCAAAAATACCATTTTAAAAAACTGCACCCCCAATATCTATCCGTACATATTATCTGGGGCAGTAAATACACATTCACCCACAATACTGCCCTCCCAGTATCTATCCGTACATATTATTATCTGGGGCAGTAAATACACATTCAACCCCAAAAATACCATTTTAAAAAACTGCCCCCCCAATATCTTTCCGTACATATTATTATCTGGGGCAGTAAATACACATTCAACCCCAAAAATACCATTTTAAAAAACTGCCCCCCCAATATCTATCCGTACATATTATCTGGGGCAGTAAATACACATTCAACCCCAAAAATACCATTTTAAAAAACTGCCCCCCCAATATCTTTCCGTACATATTATTATCTGGGGCAGTAAATACACATTCAACCCCAAAAATACCATTTTAAAAAACTGCCCCCCCAATATCTATCCGTACATATTATCTGGGGCAGTAAATACACATTCACCCCCAAAAATACCATTTTAAAAAACTGCACCCCCAATATCTATCCGTACATATTATCTGGGGCTGTAAATACACATTCAACCCCAAAAATACCATTTTAAAAAACTGCCCCCCCAATATCTATCCGTACATATTATCTGGGGCTGTAAATACACATTCACCCCCAAAAATACCATTTTAAAAAACTGCACCCCCAATATCTATCCGTACATATTATCTGGGGCAGTAAATACACATTCACCCCCAAAAATACTATTTTTAAAAAGGTCTGTAAGACAAGGGGGGTGACTAAAGCCCAGCAGGTAGAGAGTGGGTCCATCCCGGGGGCCACATTCTGCTCCCCTTTCTCTTACCCTTCCTTAAAGGGAAACGAAAGTCAAAGTCACTTGGGGGTGCCAAAATGTTAGGCACCCCCAAGTGACTTTAACCGCTTACCTCGTACCCCGGGCTGGTGCCCCTGTTAGGAGAAAACAGCACCAGCCCGGGGCACCTGGAGCGCAGCGCTTCCGTCTTCCTCGCTTCCTTTTCCTGAGTGCCAGCGGTGGGCGCATGCGCAGTAGAGTGAAAAGCCGACTTTAACATTTAAAGTACCAGCCCGGGGTAAAAGGTAGGCGGTCAAAGTCACTTGGGGGTGCCTAACATTTTGGCACCCCCAAGTGACTTTGACTTTATTTTTCCTTTAAGGTATTGCTGAGTAAAACTGCCCTTAAGATCAGATTGTTTGGGCAGCTGCTCACAGAGCAATAGGGTTTGGCGGCCGGGGTCAGTGACCCCCGTTTGAAAGCTGCAAAGAGTCAGAAGGCGGCAAATAATTCAAAAACTATAAAAAAAAAAAAAAGTGAAGACCAATTGAAAACCTAGTAGGGATGCGCTGAATCCACTTTTTTGGATTGGGACAAACCCATGAATCCTTCGTAAGCGATTCGTCCAAATACTGAACTGAATTAGCATATGCTAATTAGGATCATGAAGGGTTAAAAGTTGCCACGCGCATCAAAAAAATCCAACCCCCCCTAAATTTTAACCCTTTCCGAAACCGAATCCATCAAAAAAAAGGCTGGATTCGGCCCGAATCCCCAACCGAATCCGGGATTGGGTGCATCCTGAATTTTTAGGATTTGGATTTGGTTTCAGGCAGGAGCGAGGATTCTGCCTGCCGGAAAAGGCCGAATCCCGGACCGAATCCTGGATTGGGTGCTAAAGAATAAGCCATTCTATAACATACTTGAGGTTTAAGTTTAAGGTGAAACACCCCTTTTACGCAAAGTCGAACAATCCCTTTAATACACTACAGCCTATCAATTCCTCTCATTGGGGCTAAGACACACGGAGCTACTTAGTAGCAGCTACTTGTCACGGCTACTAACCCCCTGCCATAGACCATAGAATAGAAGCTGCTGAGCGCCGTCACATTGGCATCAGTCTCGTACCCTTACGCCGCCATCAGCGCTCAATAGCAATTTCCCCGATTGGTAATTCGGCCAATTAAGGTCGTTAGTGCGGGGAAGCGCGGTCACGGTGTCACGCCGCCCCGGACTATTTTAGATGCCGTTGAAAGGAGAGGATTAAAACATGAAAAAGAACCTTGAACGTGAAGGCGCGGGGGCGGCATGAACCGCGTCGGCTCAGAAGCTAGCGCTTTGAGGGGAGAGCGAGCAGCGATTATACGCCCGTGATGTGTATCTTCTGATGCTTCTCACACACATGAAAGCCTTCGGTGGCTTCTCTGCGCCAATCGCTCCTTCTACAGAGGCTTCACAGTCTGCACCCCATGGATATGCCCTATACTGCCCGTTATATTGCCCAACATGGGTGCACCCCCAAACTCACTGGGGCTCCCCGACTCACTAAACGGGTTAACACTGAGGAGCCTCTCCTGTAACGCCAGTCTTACAGCTGCCAAAGGTGACGGAATGATGTATTTATATAGGGAGCAAAAGTAAGGGAATGCTGCCCCCTGCTGGGCACAGAGCAGTAACGCACGGCTATTTCTGAGTATTTCAAGGTAATGTAAAGCCCAATAGAAAACAATTTCTGAAAGAAATTCCCAATATGCTATCCAAACCCATTATACATACATATACCTGCATCTGCCTTTCTATTCTCTGCCCTAGTGGTTCCGACTGTAGAACCAATGTAGCAAAGTCTGCTTGTATGTTAGTAAGGGGTAGTTGACCTTTAAATTAACATTAGGTTATAGAAAGGCAGATTCAAAGCAACTTTTCAATTAGTCTTTGATTTTTGCTTTTCATAGAATTATTTGCCTTCTTTTTTAAGCTTTCAAATGGGGGTCACTGACCCCTGAGCAAAAAAAATACTATACTTTGTGAAGCTACATTTTGTTATTTTATATTACTTATTGTTCTATTCAGCCCCTCTCCTATTCATATAATCAGTCTTTCATTCAAACCACACCCTGGTTGCTAAGGTAATTTTAATCCTAGCAACCAAATAGCTGCTGAAACTCCAAGCTGGAGAGCTGCTGAACAAAAACTGAAATCATTAAAAAAAAAAAAAAAATGAAGACCAATTGCAAATTGTTTCAGAATATCACTCTTGCTACTAATTATTTCAATAACTGTTCAGCAGCTCTCCAGTTTGGAGTTTAAGAGATGTCTGGTTGCTAGGGTCCAAATTACCTTAGCGACCAGACAGTGGTTTGAATGAGAGACTGATATATGGATAGGTGAGGGACTGAATAGAAAGATAAGGAATAAAAAGTAACAATAACAATAAACTGGAGCCTCACAGAGCAATAGGGTTTGGCTGCCGGGGTCAGTGACCCCCATTTGAAAGCTGGAAAAAGGCAAATAATTGAAAAACTTTACAAAATAAACAATGAAGACCAACTGAAAAGTTGCTTAGAATTGACCATTCTATTACATACTAAAAGTTACCTTAAAGGTGAACCCACCCCTTTAAAGCATAGGGCAAAAAGCACCGAGCATCTCAGAAGGATTTTGACTGGTTGGTCCGTGGGCCAAACCATTAGACGGACTAGGAAAGAACCATTTGGGGCGCAGATTGTACGTAATGCCAGCGGACAAACCAAACCTGGAGTCCGGGCAGAGTTCCGCTTTGGGCGGGGGCCCGGGAGGGGTACGAAGGAATTCTCGCCGGCTGTGCCGTCTCTCCGAGGCGCCGGAGGAGAGAAACTCATCATACAATTAAGAGTGTCTACAATCTGGAAATGGCGGCAATGTGTGTGAGTGAAGCCATTCTCTCCGTGCTCCCAATCTTCATCTGACAAACGAGCAGTTACGGGGGGATCATGAGCGTGTTCTGCCGACAGATACAATGCCGCAGCAGCTGCCGCGCCGCTCCGAGGGGGACGGTGTCTCCCAGGGGCCACATTGTATGCCGTCTAGTGCAAACTCCCCTAACATATTGCTTTGCTTGCCGTCACGCAGCCCCATCTAAATGACAGGCACAACATCTGGAAAAGGAGCGCATTATGTGGGACAGATCAGTCTAATAGAGTGCTAGCACTCACAAGCCTCTCCCCATAAGCACTCACACAGTCACACAGGGAGTCTCGCCAAGAACAGAAATGAGCAAAAGTACGATATTTTTCAGAGAAAATTTGCTGCTGGTGTTTACATTTTTTGGCTGATTCTAGCTATCTGTATAACAGAGCATTCTGTCACAGTGGCACAGATCCTATCTGATCCCCCCATTGTAAGCAGCAGTCCTGCCCTGCTTTATGGCTGAGATTCTAGCTATCTGTATAACAGAGCATTCTGTCACAGTGGCACAGATCCTATCTGATCCCCCCCCCATTGTAAGCAGCAGTCCTGCCCTGCTTTATGGCTGAGATTCTAGCTATCTGTATAACAGAGCATTCTGTCACAGTGGCACAGATCCTATCTGATCCCCCCCATTGTAAGCAGCAGTCCTGTCCTGCTTTATGGCTGAGATTCTAGCTATCTGTATAACAGAGCATTCTGTCACAGTGGCACAGATCCTATCTGATCCCCCCCATTGTAAGCAGCAGTCCTGCCCTGCTTTATGGCTGAGATTCTAGCTATCTGTATAACAGAGCATTCTGTCACAGTGGCACAGATCCTATCTGATCCCCCCCCATTGTAAGCAGCAGTCCTGCCCTGCTTTATGGCTGAGATTCTAGCTATCTGTATAACAGAGCATTCTGTCACAGTGGCACAGATCCTATCTGATCCCCCCCATTGTAAGCAGCAGTCCTGCCCTGCTTTATGGCTGAGATTCTAGCTATCTGTATAACAGAGCATTCTGTCACAGTGGCACAGATCCTATCTGATCCCCCCATTGTAAGCAGCAGTCCTGCCCTGCTTTATGGCTGAGATTCTAGCTATCTGTATAACAGAGCATTCTGTCACAGTGGCACAGATCCTATCTGATCCCCCCATTGTAAGCAGCAGTCCTGCCCTGCTTTATGGCTGAGATTCTAGCTATCTGTATAACAGAGCATTCTGTCACAGTGGCACAGATCCTATCTGATCCCCCCATTGTAAGCAGCAGTCCTGCCCTGCTTTATGGCTGAGATTCTAGCTATCTGTATAACAGAGCATTCTGTCACAGTGACACAGATCCTATTTGAAATCACATCACTGATTATTATATAACACAATATTAAATGGGGAGACAGTAAGTAAGCGGTTAAATCTATAGGTGGCTAAAAGCCTGAGCCTATCGCTAGCCGGGGCCACTGAGCCTCTGCGTCCCTGGTACAGGCAGCTGATCCCGGCTATGTTATTAACATGATAAAAGGTTCCTTTGAAGCCAAAAGCCTTCCGTGCCAATTATATGGACAACCAGGGAAAGGGGGCGAAAAAAAAAAGTTAAAGCCCAAAAGTTCCAAAACATATTAGAAAAAAAACGGCAGCAAATGATTGTGGGCTCGCTTCACAGTGGGACCGGCGCAAATCTTTAAAGTTGCATTCTGAGCTGCGATCTTCAAAGAAGCCCAATCCCCTTTGAAGCCTCGCTCGGAGCCACTTGCGATGGGAGGTTGTGTGTGTGCGGAGTCGGAACTCACAAGTCACTTGTTAAGTCTGCAGTGGCGCCGATAAAGCTGTGGGCCGCTCGGCCTATGTGGGGGCGAGAAAAAAACCGTGTCCTCCCCTCGCGCACTCACACGGAATGTATGATTGCAGGTCACCGGATAAACAAGGCCCCCCCAGTCCCCTACTGAGTCCAGCCAAACAGCGGGCAGTCCCGGGGCTGCGTTATTCCGCCTCAGATGGATCCGAGGGCTGCCGCCATGAAAGGAGCAGCAGGGCTTTAAATTTTCAGAATTCTTTCGTGCCTTTTGTAGAAGAAAGGGAGATCTTTAAGGAGCTCTTTGCCTGTTCCGACTCTTGGCACTTTCTGCTGATTGGGCGGCTACGGGGGAGCGGAGAGGCCGGCAGGACATTCGGCACAAAGTACCCGGGGCAAGATGGTCACGGCTGACTCCGAGGCGCATCTAATTATTGGGGGGGGGAGGTGATTTTTCAATAGTAGTTGAATTAAACTTGCCTTTCGGCTCGCCGGCTGACTTTCATAACAACTCCCATGATCTCAACAACAGCCAAAGTCTGCCGAGGGTGCTGGGAGTTGAACTTCAACATTAGTCAAGCCCATCGGGGCTGATGAGTCTTTAAATGTCAAGCTGACAAGAGGCCTTGGTCTGACCACCGATAATGCAACAGCAAAACCGGCGCTCTTGCGTTACCGGGGGCATGTACAGGGGGCAAGTAGTTACTCTCAGAGGGGGTAAAATAATAATATGTTTCAAACGGCACAGATAACTAGATCACTTGGGTTTATATAGTGAATAAAGTACCCCCTATCGTAACATATAGGGATATTATAAGTCCCCGAGGGGTTCCTTATAATATATAGTGAATAAAGTACCCCCTATCGTAACATATAGGGATATTATAAGCCCCCGAGGGGTTCCTTATAATATATAGTGAATAAAGTGCCCCCTATTGTAACATATAGGGATATTATAAGTCACAGAGGAGTTCCTTATAATATATAGTGAATAAAGTGCCCCCTATTGTAACATATAGGGATATTATAAGCCCCCAAGGAGTTCCTTATAATATATAGTGAATAAAGTACCCCCTATCGTAACATATAGGGATATTATAAGCCCCCGAGGGGTTCCTTATAATATATAGTGAATAAAGTGCCCCCTATTGTAACATATAGGGATATTATAAGTCACAGAGGAGTTCCTTATAATATATAGTGAATAAAGTGCCCCCTATTGTAACATATAGGGATATTATAAGCCCCCAAGGAGTTCCTTATAATATATAGTGAATAAAGTGCCCCCTATTGTAACATATAGGGATATTATAAGCCCCCGAGGAGTTCATTATAATATATAGTGAATAAAGTGCCCCCTATTGTAACATATAGGGATATTATAAGCCCCCGAGGGGTTCCTTATAATATATAGTGAATAAAGTGCCCCCTATTGTAACATATAGGGATATTATAAGCCCCCGAGGGGTTCCTTATAATATATAGTGAATAAAGTGCCCCCTATTGTAACATATAGGGATATTATAAGCCCCCGAGGGGTTCCTTATAATATATAGTGAATAAAGTGCCCCCTATTGTTACATATAGGGATATTATAAGTCACAGAGGAGTCCATATCCATATAAATAGGCCTCGTGCTTTTATACAGGAACACCAAGGTGATTTCTAATATCCTCATATTTTACAACAGGGGGTACTTTACATATTATAATATACACTTTTTAACAAGTCATGTGACAGAAATTACATCATTACGCGCCAATTATAACTGATGAGAGACACCCCCCCCGCAGCACCAGGAACAGAAAATTCACATTACTCCCCCTCTTTCATCCTATTATACTATCTCACATGGTATAATTGTATAACTGATGAAAGACACACACAGGCCCCGCCCACTTACCCATCATCCTGTTTGTTTCTGTCACATGGAACTGATGTATGAAACCCCCTCATAATGGGGCTCATTTATCAACACTGGTTGCTATGGGTTACTTCCCAGGGGCAAATTTGCTTTTTTTAGCCAGCTGTAGGTAGAACAATGAATGCAACACTGGGGCTCATAGCTTTACCCACAACTTACTTGCTTTCAAGGCTAAAACCCCAAATGGTTGCACTCCTATTGGCTCCACTGGGATCACCTGACTGTATCTGGGAGGGGTGGGAGCTAAAACAAGGAGCCGGCCACTGCCCCTGTATAAACTATAACAAAAAAGTAAGCTGTGCGCTCCACTTGATTTTTAGGCAGGGGAGCAATGAAGCTGTGAGCCTTACCCATCATCCTATTTGTATGTGGGGCCCCTCCTACTTACCCATTATTCTTTTTCTATGTGGGGGCCCCTCCTACTTACCCATCATTCTTTTTCTATGTGGGGGCCCCTCCCACTTACCCATCAACCTATTTGTATGTGGGGGCCCCTCCCACTTACCCATCAACCTATTTGTATGTGGGGGCCCCTCCCACTTACCCATTAACCTATTTGTATGTGGTGCCCCTCCCACTTACCCTCCCATTTCTATGTGATACATGGCATAACTAAATCAGTGTACGCAAATTATATATTTTAGGAGCTCCCTAAATAATTATTCCCCTTTTGCTTTAGTTTTCTCTGTTGTTCCTCCCAACCACTCAGATACAGCAGAATTAGCAGGAACAGCCCCCTAAGTTTGCCCATAGCCTGTACAGAGAGATACCATAAAACTATGGCACAGAGATTCCCCTGTACAAAGCACAATTCAGCAGGAACAGCCCCCTAAGTTTGCTCATAGCCTGTACAGAGATACCATAAAACTATGGCACATAGGGATTCCCCTGTACTAAGCACAATTCAGCAGGAACAGCCCCCTAAGTTTGCTCATAGCCTGTACAGAGAGATACCATAAAACTATGGCACATAGGGATTCCCCTGTACTAAGCACAATTCAGCAGGAACAGCCCCCTAAGTTTGCTCATAGCCTGTACAGAGAGATACCATAAAACTATGGCACATAGGGATTCCCCTGTACTAAGCACAATTCAGCAGGAACAGCCCCCTAAGTTTGCTCATAGCCTGTACAGAGAGATACCATAAAACTACGGCACATAGGGATTCCCCTGTACTAAGCACAATTCAGCAGGAACAGCCCCCTAAGTTTGCTCATAGCCTGTACAGAGAGATACCATAAAACTACGGCACATAGGGATTCCCCTGTACTAAGCACAATTCAGCAGGAACAGCCCCCTAAGTTTGCTCATAGCCTGTACAGAGAGATACCATAAAACTACGGCACATAGGGATTCCCCTGTACTAAGCACAATTCAGCAGGAACAGCCCCCTAAGTTTGCTCATAGCCTGTACAGAGAGATACCATAAAACTACGGCACATAGGGATTCCCCTGTACTAAGCACAATTCAGCAGGAACAGCCCCCTAAGTTTGCTCATAGCCTGTACAGAGAGATACCATAAAACTACGGCACATAGGGATTCCCCTGTACTAAGCACAATTCAGCAGGAACAGCCCCCTAAGTTTGCCCATAGCCTGTACAGAGAGATACCATAAAACTATGGCACATAGGGATTCCCCTGTACTAAGCACAATTTCAGCAGGAACAGCCCCCTAAGTTTGCTCATAGCCTGTACAGAGAGATACCATAAAACTACGGCACATAGGGATTCCCCTGTACTAAGCACAATTCAGCAGGAACAGCCCCCTAAGTTTGCTCATAGCCTGTACAGAGAGATACCATAAAACTACGGCACATAGGGATTCCCCTGTACTAAGCACAATTCAGCAGGAACAGCCCCCTAAGTTTGCTCATAGCCTGTACAGAGAGATACCATAAAACAGGGATCCCCAACCAGTGACTCAGGGGCAACATGTTGCTCCCCAACCCCTTGGATGTTGCTCTCAGTGCCCCCAAACCAGGGAGTTATTTTTGAATTCCTGACTTGGGGGCAAGTTTTGGTTGAATAAAAACAAGATTTAGTACCAAATAAAGCCCCCTGTAAGCTGATAGGGTGCATAGAGACTGCCTAATAGCCAATCACAGCCCTTATTTGGCTCCTCCATGAACTTTTATGGTACTTGTGTTGCTCCCCAAGTCTTTTTACATTTGACTGTGACTCACGAGTAAGAAAAATTGGGGGGCCCGGATATAAAACTATTCAATATATGGCTAACTTTAGGATTCATTAGAATCTATAGCTGAGGGTCCAGTATTGGGACAAATGTAGGACAAAAGTATTAGCAAAAATGATGGATTTAACGCATCCCTAATATCTATTTTGCCAGAGGAATCCGTATGGCACCTCCCACACTGCAGATAAAAATGGCTGACAGTGCAGGAAGTCCCCCCCCCCTCTATTTAACATAATATATGTGCCGACAGGATGGATTGCAGCCCCCCCCACCTACAGAACTGGGTGAAGCTGGGACTCCTCCATTCCAACGCGGGGGGGGCGCCAGCATCTGTCCTGCTGATGAGATGCAGATAAACATAAAATTTAATGATGTCAAATAAGTGGAAGTGAAATAGGGAGTGCGCCGGGCACTCGATCCCCGAGTCTGACAGCCGCTTCACGGCTTCGCAATGCAAGCCGACCCATTATGTCCAATAATTATATGAAAATATGAAGAGTTCAGCATGTTTCCCGGCCCGGATGGCGGCTAATGGGATGCGCTTATGTAAATAACTACTATTAAAGCTAATGCAGAGAAAAAACCAAGAGGAGGAAAAAAAAACCCCCGTTAGTAAATTTATAGTAAAGCTGCTGATTTACGAGGCTTTTAACGGCAGAAGTGCATGCTTATTAGAAAGGCGTGCGTTACTGCATTTAAACCTCATTACGGCTACGAGTGACAAAAGAAACCGCCATCAATTATCACCGGATCATGAAAATGCGGCACATTGAGAGGGAAATGCGCAAATCAGTTACAATGGGGATCAGAATGCTCTGTTATACAGATAGCTAGAATCTCAGCCATAAAGCAGGGCAGGACTGCTGCTTACAATGGGGGGATCAGATAGGATCTGTGCCACTGTGACAGAATGCTCTGTTATACAGATAGCTAGAATCTCAGCCATAAAGCAGGGCAGGACTGCTGCTTACAATGGGGGGATCAGATAGGATCTGTGCCACTGTGACAGAATGCTCTGTTATACAGATAGCTAGAATCTCAGCCATAAAGCAGGGCAGGACTGCTGCTTACAATGGGGGGGATCAGATAGGATCTGTGCCACTGTGACAGAATGCTCTGTTATACAGATAGCTAGAATCTCAGCCATAAAGCAGGGCAGGACTGCTGCTTACAATGGGGGGGATCAGATAGGATCTGTGCCACTGTGACAGAATGCTCTGTTATACAGATAGCTAGAATCTCAGCCATAAAGCAGGGCAGGACTGCTGCTTACAATGGGGGGGATCAGATAGGATCTGTGCCACTGTGACAGAATGCTCTGTTATACAGATAGCTAGAATCTCAGCCATAAAGCAGGGCAAGACTGCTGCTTACAATGGGGGGGATCAGATAGGATCTGTACCACTGTGACAGAATACTCTGTTATACAGATAGCTAGAATCTCAGCCATAAAGCAGGGCAGGACTGCTGCTTACAATGGGGGGGATAGGATCTGTGCCACTGTGACAGAATGCTCTGTTATACAGATAGCTAGAATCTCAGCCATAAAGCAGGGCAGGACTGCTGCTTACAATGGGGGGGATCAGATAGGATCTGTGCCACTGTGACAGAATGCTCTGTTATACAGATAGCTAGAATCTCAGCCATAAAGCAGGGCAGGACTGCTGCTTACAATGGGGGGATCAGATAGGATCTGTGCCACTGTGACAGAATGCTCTGTTATACAGATAGCTAGAATCTCAGCCATAAAGCAGGGCAGGACTGCTGCTTACAATGGGGGGGGATCAGATAGGATCTGTGCCACTGTGACAGAATGCTCTGTTATACAGATAGCTAGAATCTCAGCCATAAAGCAGGGCAGGACTGCTGCTTACAATGGGGGGGGGGATCAGATAGGATCTGTGCCACTGTGACAGAATGCTCTGTTATACAGATAGCTAGAATCTCAGCCATAAAGCAGGGCAGGACTGCTGCTTACAATGGGGGGATCAGATAGGATCTGTGCCACTGTGACAGAATGCTCTGTTATACAGATAGCTAGAATCTCAGCCATAAAGCAGGGCAGGACTGCTGCTTACAATGGGGGGATCAGATAGGATCTGTGCCACTGTGACAGAATGCTCTGTTATACAGATAGCTAGAATCTCAGCCATAAAGCAGGGCAGGACTGCTGCTTACAATGGGGATCAGACAGCTTTCTGATTAAACACACAGACTCCATTCATACATCCAATCAGAGATCCTCTTACTATCTAATGAACATTTCTATCCTCAGCCCATTCTATTCTGCATTATGTTCTCCCTCCAGCAAAGAAAATTCCATTGATTGTTGTTTTTTTTTTTTGTTTTTTTTTAAAGAAATACACGTTGTTGCAGTTGACAAACCCAGTTCTAATAAAAAGTGGCTTAAGCTTTATTCCCAGAAATGATTCCATAATGATCCCCATAACTGGAAATACACAAGACTTTCCATAAGAAATATATTGCTACAGTTGCAGGTCTACAGCGGGGCACTCTCCTCCAGGCAAAGTCTGTGTTTATGTTAGTAAGGGGTAGTAGTTTACCTTTAAGTTAACATTTAGTATGTTACAGAAAGGCCGATTTAAAGCAACTTTTCAATAAGTCTTCATGTTTTCCATTTTTCAAATGGGGGTCACTGACCCCGGAGCAAAAAAAAACTATTGCTCTGTGAAGCTACATTTTGTTATTATGCTTACTTTTTCTATTGAGCTCCTCTCCCATTCTTACATCGGTCTTTCATTCAAACCACACCCTGGTTGCTAAGGTAATTTGGACCCTAGCGACCCAATAGCTGCTGAAACTCCATGCTGGAGAGATGCTGAAGAAAAACTGAAATCATTAATAAAAGTACAAATAAATAGGGATGCACCGAACCCTCGATTTTGGGTTTGGCCGAACCCCCCCACCCCGACGGACCTGACTGAATCCTGAACTGAATCCTAAATAGCATATGTTAATCAGGATCGGAAAGGGTTAATTTTTACCGTGCACGGCGAAATTTTTGCCCCCAAACACTTAGGATTTGGTTCGGCGCAGAGCAAGGATTCGGCCGAAACCGTATACTTTGAAAAAAAGCTGGATTCGGCCCAAACCAAATCCGGGATTCAGTGCATTTCTACAAATAAAAAATAAAGACCAATTGCAAATTGTCGCAGAATATCACTCTTACAACTAAATATTTCAATAATTGTTCTGCAGCACTCCAGTTTGGAGTTATAACAGCTATCAGGTTGCTAGGGTCCAAATTACCTTAGCAACCAGGGAGTGGTTTGGATGAGAGACTGATATATGAATAGGAGACGGGCTGAATAGAAAGATAGTTACTAAAAAGTAACAATAACAATAAAACTGGAGCCTCACAGAGCAATAGGGTTTGGCTGCCGGGGTCAGTGACCCCCATTTGACAGCTGGAAAGAGTTGGAAGAATGCAGCAATTAATTATGAAACTAAATGAAATAAATAATGAAGACCAATTGAAAAGTTGCTTAGAATTGGCCATTCTATAAACCAGTAAGTTAAATGAAAGGTAAACCACCCCTTTAAGAAGACGGCAGCTTTTGCCGTGAATGCAGTGTGAGTAAGAGATGGCTCTATCCCGGCGCCACGCACGTCCCTTATGGAACCAGTTACTGTTTAAGAGGCAAAAATGGGAAATTCAAATTGACAAATGTTGATTTCATAGGAGAAAGCGTCCCGGGAACAGCTGGATGGCAGTTTGAAGCTGAAAGCCGCCAGCAGCCCATGCTGATAAGTCATCGCTCTGATTGCCTCCGAATGGAAACACATGCAGATTTATTCTCCCACATAAATTAGTACAATTATTTCTCTCTGCTTCGCCGTGCAATAGCACTCCCGCAACGGGGAGAGGGGAGCCGCCCAGGGGTTCAGCACAAATAAGGGGGGGCAGAACAAAAAATATTATTTTAAAAAAAGGATATCTTCCCTTTCAGTGCCGATGAGATTGTTCTGTTCCTCCAGTTGCCGGATTTTTTTCTCAAACGACTCCTGCTCTGTTTTTAGCCGCTCCTCTGTCACCTCTTTCTCCTCACTGACTCTGTAACCAGAGGGGCACAACTGTCAGAACTTAGACATTATTTTATACATTTATTGAAACATTGGGGTAACAGTCACCCTGCTCTAGTTCCAGGGGTACCCGGGGCACAAATAAGCACTCACCCCAAATCCCCCCCTAACTGGCCTTCAGGCTGGGCCCCCTTAGCCCATAACAAGGTTACAGATATATAGAAACATTGGGGTAACAGTCACCCCGCTATAGTTCCAGGGGTACCCAGGGCACAAATAAGCACTCACCCCAAATCCCCCCCTAACTGGGCCTTCAGGCTGGGCCCCCTTAGCCCATAACAAGGTTACAGATATATAGAAACATTGGGGTAACAGTCACCCTGCTATAGTTCCAGGGGTACCCAGGGCACAAATAAGCACTCACCCCAAATCCCCCCCTAACTGGCCTTCAGGCTGGGCCCCCTTAGCCCATAACAAAGTTTTGGGGTAACGGTCACCCTGCTATAGTTCTGCAGAAGTTTCTATGGAAAGAACAAGTGCTATTTCTATACCAACAGTACAATCAGCTGAAAGGGAAGGAGACACTATGGCTGCCAGAACAAGACGGCCCACACGTGAGTTATATAAAGAGCAGGAGGGCCTGCGAGTACCCTGCCCAAGCGTGCGCCCCCTAAATAGAGAAACAGAGGGGCTCGCGGATATCTATTTCCTCTATCCTTGGGCTGGAGGGCATTTTAGAGCATCAGACAAAATATTTCCTAATTGCCGGCAGACACATTGGCAATTTCAGTTTATTGACGGTGGCGGTTTGTGCTGAAGCCGACGCTATAGGACAAGAGGTCATTCCAATTATAGAGAGGTGCACATTACTGCCTTTTAACCCTTTCCACCCTGGGGGGGGGGCAGTGGGCAGTGGCGCCACGGAGCAGCGTTGCTGGGCTCTCCGGTGCTTCCATGGGGTTAATGGCTGGGTCGGCTTTCAGTGGAGCTGGTGGAATTGCTTCTAACACCTGGCGGGGCGAGCGCAGAAGGGCATCTGAATGCTAAATGCTCTAACAAAGCAATGATTTTTTTATGGAGTTAGCACGTCACTTAATGGGGCATTTTATTGCTAACTAAATATTAAGCACAGAGGTAATAGCGGGCGAGATGGGCCAGGCACACAATCTATTGCGCTTTAGATGCTCAGCCGAACACCTCGGCTAAATGGGATCATTTCAGCGGCGCCTCTGTATCCAACGGGAGGGCACCATAATAACTCAGAACTGTATTACCCAGACGGATCCATCACACTCCTACCTCTCGCCACCTGTTTGGGCAATGCCAGCACGGAGAGAGCAATGGCCACGGCTGTATATAGGGCTGCGGCAGGACAAGCCATATTAAAGCACTGGCAGCCAAATATTGGGGCTCCAAAGTGCCCCCACCCAAATCCAGGCCGTCCTTATAACTTCCTGGGTCTACACCTAATCTTTTAATTCCAAGAAATGAGGCTAAATCAGCAGCTTTATGCTGCCATTGGATCATTACAGCTTATATCATTCCTACAGTAGAGACCTGCGCGGGTCCAGCCAGGCAGATGCGGACTGACCTGGACCCACAACCTGACCCTTCCAGCAATGGGTTAACTTGCCTTCCAATTCTACGACCTGTAAAACCAAGTGGCATCTCAGTGGGCCGGACAAGACATCACTCCGGAGGCAGATCAAAAAGGTCAAGGTGGCCATACATTGGCCAATTTCAGCTGCCAGTATGGGTCCTTTAGACCGATTCAGCAGCTAATCTGCCCATGTATGGGCACCCCCGTTGGGCCTACCTGACTGATATCTGGCCTGGGATCGTCCAGATCTCGATCAGGCAGGTTTGATTTTTACATCGGAACATGGGACGGATTGGCTCGTTGATGCAACCCTTGAACTGACGGCGCCCACACTAGGGCCAAACGATCGAATTAGCCCAATATCACCCACCCATAGGTGGGCATATCGGAAGAAAATCCGCTTGCTTGGGACCTCCCTAAGATCTAACAGTGTATGACCACCTTAAGAGTTAAAGCGGCCATACATGTTCCAATAAACAACCACTGGTTGCAACAGAGATCGTTTGTCCGCCCCACTATAGTCAAGAGCTGATTCGTCAGATATCCAGATAGGAACAATAGGAATTCTATCCCTATCTGACGATTCAGCAGTAACATATAGGTGATGACTGAAGGCGCCCAAGCAAAATTTTCAGACTTTTCCGATCGGCAAGATGACCAATATCCAAGGCTTTTGCCTTATCAACCCACCATACATGCACCAAATATGAGGTTTGTATGATAATATTGGAGTGTTCATGGGCACCTCTAAAAATAAGATTACCATGGGGGGGGTGGGAACAATTCCGCTATTGAGCCGTGTACCCAAGCAGGGTACCCACAGACCTCCCACATGTTCAGGGACTTTCCGCCTGAATTCCGACCCGGTATTCGCTGGTATTCAGCGGGTATTCGACCCAATGCAGGACTCTATTCTACTGAACTGGACCCAAAACCCAGGGGAGAAAATTGCCCCAGGTTCTACCGGCCTAGAACTTATTTAGTATAAATGCCAACCTGTGCCAGATGGCCATAGCCACTCAATGCCACTTACATGTTAAGGCTACCAAATGAGCAGATCCTTGATTAATTTGGTCATGAAAGTGATGAGCCAATGAGGCCGTCTCCAATCGCTTAGCCCTTAGGCCAACTTTCATGGGTGTCAACTGCATCTACACCCTTTTGAGGTGCTCGCCCAAAATGATTTTGCAGTCAGTCCGACAGATTTAAACATGCTTTTTTTTTTAATATAAACGCAGATGCATTTGGGGGCACCGAGCCGGTAATGGGGCGACAGGCATGGATTCACCCACTTCACAAGAAATCCAGTCCGTGGTTGCATTACCCCCAACTGATCTGCTAAGGACACACTTCATTGCAATTGGCTCATTTCCTTTTAATGAGAGCGGGGAGGGGGCTTCATGAAATTGCAGGGGGGAAGTGGTTACCGCCGCAGGCTGCAAGTTTTATATTTCCTTCCCTCCCATTTTGGGAATGGAGCTGCGCATTTTATCGGTGCCTTCGCAGGACACTGCAGAAGCTGCTACGGCAGCAGAAAGGAGCTGCCAAACCAGTGCTCCGTGACAAATGGCTCTATCCTTTCCCAAACAGTCGCCTGTCCTCTCAATCATCCATCAATTGGGAGAGCAGCCAGCAATTAAAGGGGAGCAGTCATCAAAAAAATCATTTGGTATAGGCTGTGGGGGCAGACGAAATGATCTGAGTTCCGCCAGCCAATCACACTACAGATAAAGAAACACCAAAAAAATAAATATGGGCTTCTGTATATGGCCACGTTGTGACTGCGATTGGCTGTTCCTGGCATTCTGGGAGCTGTAGTTCAGTAGCAACCGATTGCCAGGAGCCAATATTGAAGAACCGCTAAGTATAGTATTAAAGGCAAACTATACCCCCAGAATGAATACTTAACCAATATGTACAGAATGAAGGTTGGAAGTGCTACTGTTGCCCCCCCCCCCACCCCGACATGGACTCCCCACCGTCCCCAGTGATAGACATTACTAGGCCACACTAGGCAAAATCCTATAATACTTCAGCCCATGGGCCCATGTCATTTAGTCACTGGGACTGAAGTGCCCAAAGCAGATCACTTAGTAAAAAAAATATTTTGTTATGGCTTAAAAGTGCCAATTGCTCCCAGTACACTTACTTATTGGTACGTGCACAATAACCCCAATCCCTGGCTTGGTATAGGCTACATATCAAGCACAGAACTAGTCCAAATAGGGCTTGCCTTGTATTCACTGTATTTTAATCGCAAAGACCAAGTCAGTAGCTTGTCGGCCATTGAATGGGACACTCATTAGGTCCTGTCTGACCAATATCTGGCCAAAAAACAAACAGATCACTATCGGGCAGTTTTGAAAATCCAGTAGGGCAAGGACCACACCAGAGAGCTGATGCAGCCCTTGTCCAACAGGGCTTTGTAGCCCCCCCCCCCCATTATATCCAGTCATGACCAACCCCATTGGATCAGTCCATTTAGGCCCAGTATATGAGTGGCCAAAAGGGCAGAGATCTGCTCTTTTGGTGACCTCTTTGGCCAACTTGCTGGGTCCGACAGCATCAGAACTGTGCAATACCACCTTGGCAGAGGACTGATGGGAAGGAAGGTTAGCTCTTGGGACCTAATTGCTGAATGAGCCAAGACATACAGATTATTGCCCATTGTGACTAATGGATGACACAGCAAAATCACAGTGATTTTTTTTTATTTATTGCCTGTTCAATTGCTTCAAAGATGTGTATCCCAGATATATAACTGGTTAAATCAGGTGACCAGGACCCAACCTATTGCCAGTCTTTTTAACCTCTTAGACCAGCTGTCCAATACCCTAACCTGATCCGCTGCCTACCAAAATATCCCAAAACTGAAGCCATTATAAGCCTGAAGTGCACTTATACAAGGATAGGAAGCACCCCACTACAAGACACTAGTGTACAACCCTTCTAAATATATGTCTATAGGGAATCCCCCAGTATATGCAAAACAAGTGTTCTTTGCAAAGTTGAAAAACTTCCAACTTCTGTGTTTCTGTGACAAAAAGTCACATGATTGTAAGGATTCGGATTGGCCAGATCAGAATCCTGCTGAAAAAGGCCTAATGCCGAACCGAATCGTGGATTCAGTGCACCCCTAGTTAAATCTGATTTTCACAGGCTTAAAGATTCACTTGTTTGGCGAGGTTGATATTGGGCTAATTACAACGCCGGGCATAGGTGCCATCAGATCACGGACCAATCAATGAGCCAATGCGTCCCCAATCCAACAGAAAATCTAACATGCCCGGAGATCTGGCCAATTTTAGGTTTGGAGTGGGTACTCATTGTACTCCACAAATTCTTATTGAATAAGGTTGACCTCGATAGGACAGACATACCCAAACACATGACACCGACAGGACAGACATACTTAAGGTTCGCCTAAGTTAACCTTTAGTATGTTAAAGAATGGCCAATTCTAAGCAACTTTTCAATTGGTCTTCATTATTTATTTCTTATAGTTTTTGAATTATTTGCCTTCTTCTGACTCTTTGCACATTTCAAATGGGGGTCACTGACCCCAGCAGCCAAAAACTATTGTTCTGTAAGGATAGTTTTATTGTTATTGTCTCTTTTTATAACTTGTTTTTCAGACATCTCCTATTCATATACCAATCTCATTCAAGATTGTTGCTAGGGATCCAGGATTCGATTCGGGATTCGTCCTTTTTCAGCAGCATTTGGATTCGGTCAAATCCATGGTCCTGGCCAAACCAAATCATGTGACTTTTCGTCACATAAACAAGTTGAAAATTTTTCGCTGTGAGATGCGCACAAACATCTTGTTGGTTGCTATGGGTTACTGCTCCTAGACAAACTTATTACATATGGGGGTTACTGTCCTATATATTCTTAGAACTATGGGACAATGGGCAATAGAAATTTGTTTTTATGTATCTATAACCTTTGCTACGAGTTAAGGGAACACAGAATAAATGCTGGGCCTTACAGACGTACTTGCACTAAAAAATCCTGGCTGAATCCCAAACCAAATCCTGGATTCGGTGCATTCCGTACTTTCAAGTTATGCCCAGTAGCACCCAATGAGACTGCCGTTTCTGGGATTTCAGTGGACTCAAACATGGCTAATTCTCCGTCAATACGCAGAGATCAGATTAAAGGCAAACTAAAGTAACAGATAAATCTATACCCGATTGGCAGCACAGGTGATATAACTACAGTGGCTTGCAAAGAAATAGCAGGTCCCCTCTTTAATAGGATAAGTCCCACCTGGACATTAATAGGTGCAAAGCAAATAATGGAGTTGGCTTCTAACTAACTTGCCGTTTAGTCTCTTTTGGCTTGGCCTTTAGGGTGAAGACACACGGAGCTACTAGTAGCAGCTACTAAAACAGACAATTTTGATCATTTACTGATAATTGTCTCTACATGTGTTTTAGCAGAGGCAATTCTCAATGTAGTCTATGGCAAGGTTTATTCTGGAGTTTAGTAGCTGTGAAAAAGTAGCTGCTACTAGTAGCTCCATGTGTCTTCACCCTTAAGGCAAATGTCCCATAGCATGTTTTCTCCGCTGGCAAAGGACATGCCAACACACAGTAGCATGAGTTTAATTGCAATTGTCTGTCACTGCACACAAGGGGGGCATTTCAGCAGACTGCGCCCCCATGTGTGCACAGGTAGGCACTTGCAATTAAAATCAACAACAGGCACGATGGCCAGGAGCAGTATTAGCCAGGCCGGTTTGACATTAGCCTAAAGGGGAACTATGACTACACTACACACGCTTTGGGTCCTACGGGAGAAAAGTGCTTTTCAAATGTTTGTTGTTGCTGTTGTTGTTGTACACACATACCTTGTAACATCCCCAATAAAATTGTCCAGCATGCTCTAGTGCAGTAATCCATGGCAACCAATCAAATGAATCCTATCATAGTTGTACCCGCAGCTGGCAAACAAAGCTAATCAATGACTGGTTACCAGAGGTTACTCCCCAGGTGCACTTCTGCCCAGTTACTCAGAGGACACTCAGCTTATTTTTACCCTTCTATTTCACCTGGTGCCCCCGCTGCCTTCTAGCAAACTGGTATATAGCTGCCACTGATTTTAGGGTGCAAGGGAATTAAAAGCAACCGCCCCCTGCCCCCCTAATCTCTTCATAAACTCTGTCATTCTGTCCTTTCACTCCTTTTCCCCACTTCCTTCTCTTCTCATTGCAGAGTAACCCTGTTGCAGCCCCCACACCCTCCCCAACTGCTCTCTCCCCCCCCCACTCAGGGTAGATCCCCTTTAAACAAACTTTGATAACAAAGTTCAGCAGCTCTCCAGCTTCGAGTTTTATCAGTTATTTGGTTGCTAGGATACAAATTACCTTAGCAACCAGGGTGTGATTGACCTCAATGGGAAGATAAGTAATGTAGAGTAAAAATAATCAACCTGTAGCCTCAAAGAGCAATAGTTTTTTCACTGTGATGGTCAGTGACCCCTCTATGAAAGCTGCAGTTAAAAGAGTTAAAAAGTTAAAAAAAGAAGGGAAGTAATTACAAAAACATAAAAAATAAATAATGAAGACTAATGGAAAAGTTGCTTAGAACTGGCCTCTCTATAACATACTTAGAGTGACCCCTTTAATGGAACAGGGCCAATGATGACAGGGTTTCTATGGGAAAGGGATATATGAGTTTTTACATTCTGAAATCATAGGAGCAAAATCCTGAGTGAAATCCGTTAGTTTACAACAAATTACCCCGGATTTCCCTGCTTATATCAGACACGAGTGTAATCTCTTTATCAAGATGATATAGTGCGTCTGGTTAATCTCCCTGAGCAGCAGTACATGGGAGCCAGGGGCTCAGCCGCAGCTCCAAGAGTGTTTCTGCGCACAATGGGCTCACCTTGCAAGTTCTTTGATTAGATTCGCAATCCGCCTCTTGTCTTCCGGACACAAATCCTTCAAAGAGGCACTCTTTATTCCCTCTTCGTCCGGAGACACCTGCAAAGAAAGGGTTACTAAGAGTGGCTGCTTGGGGAACATCGAGGCAATGCTGCATTTGCACCTAGTCGCCTTCTGTACGCAGGACGTATAGCATAGGGATTCCCCTGTACTAAGCACAATTCAGCAGGAACAGCCCCCTAAGTCTGCTCATAGCCTGTACAGAGAGATACCATAAAACTATAGCAGCATAGGGATTCCCCTGTACTAAGCACAATTCAGCAGGAACAGCCCCCTAAGTTTGCCCATAGCCTGTACAGAGAGATACCATAAAACTATGGCACATAGGGATTCCCCTGTACTAAGCACAATTCAGCAGGAAAAGCCCCCTAAGTTTGCTCATAGCCTGTACAGAGAGATACCATAAAACTATGGCACATAGGGATTCCCCTGTACTAAGCACAATTCAGCAGGAACAGCCCCCTAAGTTTGCTCATAGCCTGTACAGAGAGATACCATAAAACTATGGCACATAGGGATTCCCCTGTACTAAGCACAATTCAGCAGGAACAGCCCCCTAAGTTTGCTCATAGCCTGTACAGAGAGATACCATAAAATGATGGCAGCGTGGGTTTTCCAGGTTTAAAATTTCAATTTTAATGTTACTATTTACAACTTATATCCAGGCCCTTTCCTAGCCCTCCTTCAGGATTGTATTCAAACCACTGCCTGGTTGCTATGGTAAAGTGAACCCCTATCAACCATATAGCTGCTGAAATTCCTAACTGGAGAGTTAATACAGATATGGGATCTATTATTCAGGATTCTGGAGACCTGGGCTTTTCCAGGATAAGGGCTCTTTCTGTGATTTTGTTCTCCATACATTAAGTTTACTAAAAATTCTTTAAATATTAAATAAATCTAATATGATTGTTTTGACACAATAAGGATTAATTATATCTTAGTTGGGAAATGGCAAATACAAGCTACTGTTTTATTATTATAGCAAAAAAGAAAATATGTTTTGAAATTATTAGTTTCAAATAAGTCTATGGGAGGTGATATTTCTGTAATTCTGAGCTTTCTGGACATCGGGTTTACAGATAAAGGATCCCATACCTGTAAATGCTGACCAATTGCAAAATGCCTTAGAATATCACTATCTACATCAAAGTAAAAGAGCATTTTTATTTGAATTTGTGCTGCTCTGCATAAGGAGAGGCAATATGGCACTTACCACCCATATTTCATAATATACTAGACACATAGTATATAATGCAGCTGCCATACTGGCCAACTTGCCAAGTATAGACTATATACATTGAAACCTATGTTAAGGGAATATGTAAAGGGGAAGTTTTATTGGCTCTATTAGCCTGAACCTCCAGTGGGGGAAAACAATTTTTTAACGATAGGTGCCCTTTAAAAATGATCTTTTATTGTGATGTATATGAAGGCATTGTAAAGCAATCAAAGCCAGCCAATAGATTTTAAATTCCAGGCTAAAAAGAGGCAGAAGAGAATGGTTAGACTTAAGGTGCCCATACACGTGGGTATGGTGAGGTCGCCAAGCGAGCGGATCTTCACCCGATAGCCCCACCTACAGGTGGGCGATATCGGGGAACATGTAGGCCAGGGCCAAACGATCAAATTATAATGGCGGCAATGGGGCAGTCTGTTCGGGGACCGCATCAACGAGCCGATGCAGTCCCCGATTTGACTGAATCTTTTAACCTGCCCGATCGATATCTGGCCAATTTCAGGCCAGATATCGGTCAGGTATGGCCGTCATTTCTGCCCCTACACGGGCAGATAAGCTGTCAAATCGGTCCAAGGGACCCATATCGGCAGCTACAATCGGCCCATGTATGGGGACCTTAACTCCTAGCTGGCCGTAGGCCCATTAAGGGTGAAGACACACATTGCTACTAGTAGCAGCTACTTGTCGTGGCTACTAAAACAGACAATGCTGATCATTTACTGATAATTGTCTATACATGTGTTTTAGCAGAGGCAATTCTCAGGATTGTCTATGGCAGGGGATTTTCTGGTGTGTAGTAGCCGTAACAAGTAGCTGCTACTAAGTAGCTCCGTGTGTCTTCGCCCTAAGGTGCGTCTGCGCCCTAAGTTGCCTTGAGATGAAACTTCGGGCAAATCGTATTGTCGCATACGCCATTCCACCGGCGATTTACATTCTTGCCGGTGGGATGGCATTGCAGGGAGATTAGTCACCCGCGGCAAAGAAGATTTGTCGCGGGGGGCGACTAATGTCCCCATTTGCCACCACCCTAAAACGACAGAAATTTTACCTGTTGCTCTTGTTGGTTTTGCCGGTTCTGTAGAAAATCCATTTTAGCAGCAGGGAGCGGCGTTTGGGCATTGGGTTTTCTCCCTTCTGATTTTGAAGTCTTAGATTTCGGCGCAGATTTCAAGTTGCCTTCTGTCTGCAGTCCTACAAGTTGGGTGCACAGCAGAGCAAGCGTCAGATTATATCCAATGTATACAGACACACTGCATCAGATGGGCACAGGGCAAACCATCAGAGGGCTCCTTTTCATCCACAATCACTTCCCAGACCCAACACCATGGAAAGGGCACCGTGGCTATTTTAGGGTGAAGACACACGGAGCTACTAGTAGCAGCTACTTGTTGTGGCTACTAAAAAAGACAATACTGATCATTTACTAATAATTGTCTCTACATGTGTTTAAGTAGAGGCAATTCTCAGTATTGTCTATGGCAGGGTATTTTCTGGAGCTTAGTAGCCTTGAAAAAGTAGCTGCTACTAGTAGCCCAGTGTGTCTTCCTCCTTAGAGTTCAGCAATGTAGTGCCCTGGAAACATGGCAGCCCTAGTGGATACGAACAGGAGATTTCCTGCCAAACACTATACCCATTTAGTACCAAGGTTGAACCTTAAGTTCCTCTTACCTGGGACATACACAACCTGCTGCTCTTCATCAGAAGCTGTGAGTGGCATTAAGGAGAATACATGAATCCAATACACCAAATATCAGTGCCAGTCACATAACAAGTAGGCACCAAGGAGATAAATTTCCAGCATGAAGCATTGGAACAGGAAGGGAAATGATCCAAAAAGCCACCATCAATCACAAATATAGATGTACTGTTCCGTTACATCAGCGGCACACTAACAGTCCTTTCAGAGATACCCCGAACACAAACACATGTCTATAGGGCCAGATTGGCAATTATATTAGTTGCCACAGACAGTCACTATTTACTGGGCTGGTGGGGGGCTGTTTGGGCCTCCATTAGCCCAATAAATAATGACGGCCTATTGGCTATTTTAAATCCTAGTCCGGACCTGCACATCCATTATCCCAAACCCACATCCCATCTGTAGTGCCCACTAAACGGATCTCATGAGTCAGAACATCAATGCTCAGTCTCAATATTCTAACTCTGTCTTTCTAAAGAAAATCCGTTATTAGTCAATACATAGGTAACATTTGCCATGATGGGGCACATAGCACAAAATCTACATTTTTACGGGTTATCTGGTTCTGAATGAGATCAGACACACTGCATGCAATGATGCAGCAGGAGCACAAGGGAATAGGACAAATGGCCCAGTCATAGCCATGATCTACATCCAGCTGAAGGACTGTCACTGTATAGCCCTGTTTAGGAAGCCAGGAGCCAAGAATGCTTTTTGCCATTTGGGGTCGCCATAAAGTACAGCTCTGCTCTCCTAGAATGGTATATGGCTGTCTCCCTGGAACCCTAGAAGTTGGCTACTTGTCTAGTAACCCATAGCAACCAATAAGCAAGTAGCGGTCAGCTGTTTGAAAACAAACATCTGATTGGTCGATTTGGGTTGCTAGAAGTGGGCTTTATTTAACCCCATTCACTACAGAAGCCTGAAACAGAGAAGGCAACAATTCTAGTACAAAACAGAGGAACCCAGTGTAGTTCCAACATCTTTTCAGGACTTTATTTATACAATGCAATCAGATACCAGTAGGGTCAGACTAACAGATAGGGGGGCAGGGAGAGGGGCAGAGAGCAGGGCAGGCAGTGGGGCAGGAGGCCCTGGGGCAGGATGAGGGGCAATGGTGGCAGGGTGGTGGACCCTTGACTTGGTTAGTCCAGTTCATCTCTGGATACCTGCAAACCATTAGGGATCAGAATTAGCAGTTTGTATAGAGCTTATATGAATCAAGGGCCCAGTCATAAAATTACTATAAACCAACTAAACAACTCCCAGCAGCCACTGCCAACAAGAGCTGGGAGTTGCAATAACAAGCCAGTAAGAACACACTCATGGGGGGCAGCTTTCAGAAGGGCACTAGTCTGACAGACACACACCCCTTCCCCCCACAGACAGACACACACACTCCTACACAGACAGACAGACACACACTCCTACAGATAGACAGACAGACAGACACTCCTACACAGACAGACAGACACTCCTACACAGACAGACAGACAGACACTCCTACACAGACAGACAGACAGACACACACTCCTACACAGACAGACAGACACACACACTCCTACACAGACAGACAGACACACACACTCCTACACAGACAGACAGACACACACAGCTCCTACACAGACAGACAGACACACACTCCTACACAGACAGACAGACACACACTCCTACAACAGGACAGACCAGACACACACTCCTACACAGACAGACAGACACACACTCCTACACAGACAGACAGACACACACTCCTACACAGACAGACAGACACACACTCCTACACAGACAGACATACACACACTCCTACACAGACAGACAGACAGACAGACACACTGCTACACAGACAGACACACTCCTACACAGACAGACATACACACACTCCTACACAGACAGACAGACACACACTCCTACACAGACAGACAGACACACACTCGCTACACAGACAGACATACACACACTCCTACACAGACAGACAGACAGACAGACACACTGCTACACAGACAGACACACTCCTACACAGACAGGACAGACAGACAGACACACTCCTACACAGACAGACACACTCCTACACAGACAGACATACACACACTCCTACACAGACAGACAGACACACACTCTAACAGACAAACAGACACACACTCCTACAGACACACACACTCCCTACAAGACAGACAGAGACACACACTCCTACACAACAGACAGACACACACTCCTACACAGACAGACAGACACACACTCCTACACAGACAGACATACACACACTCCTACACAGACAGACAACAGACGGACACACTGCTACACAGACAGACACACACTCCTACACAGACAGACAGACACACACTCCTACACAGACAGACAGACACACACTCTACACAGACAGACAGACACACACACTCCTACACAGACAACAGACACACACATCCTACACAGACAGACAGACACACACTCCTACACAGACAGACAGACACACTCTACACAGACAGACAGACACACACTCCTACACAGACAGACAGACACACACTCCTACACAGACAGACACAGACAGACAGACACACACTCCTACACAGACAGACAGACACACACTCCTACACAGACAGACAGACACACACTCCTACACAGACAGACAGACACACAACTCCTACACAGACAGACAGACACACACTCCTACACAGACACAGACACACACAGACAGACAGACACACACTCCTACACAGACAGACAGACACACAGACAGACACACACACTCCTACACAGACAGACAGACACACACTCCTACACAGACAGACAGACAACACACTCCTACACAGACAGACAGACACACACTCCTACACAGACAGACAGACACACACTCCTACACAGACAGACAGACACACACTCCTACACAGACAGACAGACACACACTCCTACACAGACAGACACACTCCTACACAGACACAGACACACAGACAGACACACACTCCTACACAGACAGACAGACACACACTCCTACACAGACACACACACTCCTACACAGACAGACAGACACACACCCTACACAGACAGACACACTCCTACACAGACAGACAGACAGACAGACAGACACACTCCTACACAGACAGACACCACTCCTACACAGACAGAACATACACACACTCCTACACAGACAAACAGACACCACTCCTACACAGACACAACACACTCCTACACAGACAGACAGACAGACAGACCACACACTCCTACCAGACAGACAGACACACACTCCTACACAGACAGACAGACACACACTCCTACACAGACAGACATACACACACTCCTACACAGACAGACAGACAGACAGACACACTGCTACACAGACAGACAACACTCCTACACAGACAGACAGACACACACTCCTACACAGACAGGACAGACACACACTCCTACACAGACAGACAGACACACACTCCTACACAGACAGACAGACACACACTCCTACACAGACAGACAAGACACAACACACTCCTACACAGACAGACAGACACACACACTCCTACACAGACAGACAGACACACACTCCTACACAGACAGACAGACACACACTCCTACACAGACAGACAGACACACACTCCTACACAGACAGACAGACACACACTCCTACACAGACAGACAGACACACACTCCTACACAGACAGACACACTCCTACACAGACAGACAGACACACTGCTACACAGACAGACACACTCCTACACAGACAGACAGACACACACACTCCTACACAGACAGACAGACACACACACTCCTACACAGACAGACAGACACACACTCCTACACAGACAGACAGACACACACTCCTACACAGACAGACAGACACACACTCCTACACAGACAGACAGACACACACTCCTACACAGACAGACAGACACACACTCCTACACAGACAGACAGACACACACTCCTACACAGACAAACAGACACACACTCCTACACAGACCACACACTCCTACACAGACAGACAGACACACACTCCTACACAGACAGACAGACAGACACACTCCTACACAGACGGAGACACACTCCTACACAGACGGAGACACACTCCTACACAGACAGACACACACTCCTACACAGACAGACACACACTCCTACACAGACGGAGACACACTCCTACACAGACGGAGACACACTCCTACACAGACAAACAGACACACACTCCTACACAGACACACACTCCTACACAGACAGACAGACACACACTCCTACACAGACAGACAGACAGACACACACTCCTACACAGACAGACAGACAGACACACTCCTACACAGACGGAGACACACTCCTACACAGACAGACACACACTCCTACACAGACGGAGACACACTCCTACACAGACAGACACACACTCCTACACAGACAGACACACACTCCTACACAGACAGACACACACTCCTACACAGACAAACAGACACACACTCCTACACAGACACACACTCCTACACAGACACACACTCCTACACAGACAAACAGACACACACTCCTACACAGACAGACAGACACAACACTCCTACACAGACAGACAGACACACACTCCTACACAGACAGACAGACACACACTCCTACACAGACAGACAGACACACACTCCTACACAGACAGACAGACACACACTCCTACACAGACAGACAGACACACACACTCCTACACAGACAGACAGACACACACACTCCTACACAGACAGACAGACACACACACTCCTACACAGACAGACAGACACACACTCCTACACAGACAGACAGACACACACTCCTACACAGACAGACACACTCCTACACAGACAGACACACTCCTACACAGACAGACAGACACACTGCTACACAGACAGACACACTCCTACACAGACAGACAGACACACACTCCTACACAGACACACACACTCCTACACAGACAGACACACTCCTACACAGACAGACAGACAGACAGACACACTCCTACACAGACAGACACACTCCTACACAGACAGACATACACACACTCCTACACAGACAAACAGACACACACTCCTACACAGACACACACACTCCTACACAGACAGACAGACAGACAGACACACACTCCTACACAGACAGACAGACAGACAGACACACACTCCTACACAGACAGACAGACACACACTCCTACACAGACAGACAGACACACACTCCTACACAGACAGACAGACACACACTCCTACACAGACAGACAGACACACACTCCTACACAGACAGACATACACACACTCCTACACAGACAGACAGACAGACAGACACACTGCTACACAGACAGACACACTCCTACACAGACAGACAGACACACACTCCTACACAGACAGACAGACACACACTCCTACACAGACAGACAGACACACACACTCCTACACAGACAGACAGACACACACACTCCTACACAGACAGACAGACACACACACTCCTACACAGACAGACAGACACACACACTCCTACACAGACAGACAGACCACACACTTCCTACACAGACAGACAGACACACACTCCTACACAGACAGACAGACACACACTCCTACACAGACAGACAGACACACACTCCTACACAGACAGACAGACACACACTCCTACACAGACAGACAGACACACACTCCTACACAGACAGACACACTCCTACACAGACAGACAGACACACTCCTACACAGACAGACAGACACACACACTCCTACACAGACAGACAGACACACACACTCCTACACAGACAGACAGACACACACTCCTACACAGACAGACAGACACACACTCCTACACAGACAGACAGACACACACTCCTACACAGACAGACAAGACACACACTCCTACACAGACAGACAGACACACACTCCTACACAGACAGACAGACACACACTCCTACACAGACAGACAGACACACACTCCTACACAGACAGACAGACACACACTCCTACACAGACAGACAGACACACACTCCCAAGACAGACACACTCCTACACAGACAGACAGACACACACTCCTACACAGACAAACAGACACACACTCCTACACAGACAAACAGACACACACTCCTACACAGACACACACTCCTACACAGACACACACTCCTACACAGACACACACTCCTACACAGACACACACTCCTACACAGACACACACTCCTACACAGACACACACTCCTACACAGACACACACTCCTACACAGACACACACTCCTACACAGACACACACTCCTACACAGACACACACTCCTACACAGACACACACTCCTACACAGACAGACAGACACACACTCCTACACAGACAGACAGACAGACAGACACACACTCCTACACAGACACACACTCCTACACAGACACACACTCCTACACAGACAGACAGACACACACTCCTACACAGACAGACAGACAGACACACACTCCTACACAGACAGACAGACAGACAGACACACACTCCTACACAGACAGACAGACACACACTCCTACACAGACAGACAGACACACACTCCTACACAGACAGACAGACACACACTCCTACACAGACAAACAGACACACACTCCTACACAGACACACACTCCTACACAGACACACACTCCTACACAGACACACACTCCTACACAGACACACACTCCTACACAGACACACACTCCTACACAGACACACACTCCTACACAGACACACACTCCTACACAGACACACACTCCTACACAGACACACACTCCTACACAGACACACACTCCTACACAGACAGACAGACACACACTCCTACACAGACAGACAGACAGACAGACACACACTCCTACACAGACAGACAGACAGACAGACATATATAGTTTATAGGCAGACTGATGCACAAGACAAAGGCATAACAAAGATACACACACGTCCCCCGCCCACAACTGCCCCTTCTGGCTTTGAAGGCGGCCCGGCACTACCATTCCCGCATAAAGGATACCGTCCTGACTCCAATAACCGGCGGCTCCGAACCCAGCAACACCCGCCATCTTCAAACAACCGCCGCACTCAGCAGCCACAGCAACCACACTTCTGTCCCACCCCCTTCGCTCTCATTGGCTGCAAGTTACGCCTTTCCCTCCTACTATTGGCCACAAATGTCTTTACCGAAGAAAAAGGGCGGTCTCGGAGTTGTTGCAGGATGTAAATACTTGCAAAGCACTTTGGGTTATGTAGTTCTTACAGGCTTAATTTCTCTAAGTTCAAATGAAGAGAAGAACTACTATACCCAACATGCAATGGGGAGGGAGTGTGCCCTTCTCTGTGATTGGTGTAGCTGCTGTCTACAGAGGAAGTGCCTTTCCCGGCATGCAGAGCGGGAGTTGTGTATCTTGGTTACGGAGGAGGATGAGGTAGGGGCCTGTCAGTGTGAAGGGAGGATATTGGGGGGCACTGGGAAGGGGCAGAGACAGGAATACCCCATTTCCTTCCATTAAGTCATTAGGGGCAGTTTTAGAGAAGGGCATATTTGACATTTTGCCTTGGGGCCGTGCATCTCAAGGGGGAGGGGCAATGGTGATTGATAGCCTATTGTGTGTCAGTATTTGTGTAGAAATAGTTTCAGTATATAATTCAGGGTTGAACTTCAACTCCCAGAAAACCCACAGCTTATGTGTTGCTGCAAATCTCCGCATCCCTCTGACAGGTAGAATTATCAGCCTCAGGTATCATTATCAGCCTCAGGTATCATTATCAGCCTCAGGTATCATTATCAGCCTCAGGTATCATTATCAGCCTCAGGTATCATTATCAGCCTCAGGTAGAATTATCAGCCTCAGGTATCATTATCAGCCTCAGGTATCATTATCAGCCTCAGGTATCATTATCAGCCTCAGGTAGAATTATCAGCCTCAGGTAGAATTATCAGCCTCGGGTATCATTATCAGCCTCAGGTATCATTATCAGCCTCGGGTAGAATTATCAGCCTCAGGTAGAATTATCAGCCTCAGGTATCATTATCAGCCTCGGGTATCATTATCAGCCTCAGGTAGAATTATCAGCCTCAGGTATCATTATCAGCCTCAGGTAGAATTATCAGCCTCAGGTAGAATTATCAGCCTCAGGTATCATTATCAGCCTCAGGTATCATTATCAGCCTCAGGTATCATTATCAGCCTCAGGTAGAATTATCAGCCTCGGGTATCATTATCAGCCTCAGGTATCATTATCAGCCTCAGGTAGAATTATCAGCCTCAGGTATCATTATCAGCCTCAGGTATCATTATCAGCCTCAGGTATCATTATCAGCCTCAGGTAGAATTATCAGCCTCGGGTATCATTATCAGCCTCAGGTATCATTATCAGCCTCAGGTAGAATTATCAGCCTCAGGTATCATTATCAGCCTCAGGTAGAATTATCAGCCTCAGGTATCATTATCAGCCTCAGGTATCATTATCAGCCTCAGGTAGAATTATCAGCCTCAGGTATCATTATCAGCCTCAGATATCATTATCAGCCTCAGGTATCATTATCAGCCTCAGGTAGAATTATCAGCCTCAGGTAGAATTATCAGCCTCAGGTATCATTATCAGCCTCAGGTATCATTATCAGCCTCAGGTAGAATTATCAGCCTCAGGTAGAATTATCAGCCTCAGGTATCATTATCAGCCTCAGGTATCATTATCAGCCTCAGGTATCATTATCAGCCTCAGGTAGAATTATCAGCCTCAGGTAGAATTATCAGCCTCAGGTATCATTATCAGCCTCAGGTAGAATTATCAGCCTCAGGTAGAATTATCAGCCTCAGGTATCATTATCAGCCTCAGGTATCATTATCAGCCTCAGGTATCATTATCAGCCTCAGGTATCATTATCAGCCTCAGGTATCATTATCAGTCTCAGGTAGAATTATCAGCCTCAGATATCATTATCAGTCTCAGGTATCATTATCAGCCTCGGGTATCATTATCAGCCTCGGGTAGAATTATCAGCCTCAGGTAGAATTATCAGCCTCAGGTAGAATTATCAGCCTCAGGTATCATTATCAGCCTCAGGTATCATTATCAGCCTCGGGTAGAATTATCAGCCTCGGGTAGAATTATCAGCCTCAGGTATCATTATCAGCCTCGGGTATCATTATCAGCCTCGGGTATCATTATCAGCCTCGGGTATCATAATCAGCCTCGGGTAGAATTATCAGCCTCGGGTAGAATTATCAGCCTCGGGTATCATTATCAGCCTCAGGTATCATTATTAGCCTCAGGGCTCAGAGTTTCTTGCACGGCCGGGGGCTTCCCTTTCTGGCTCACTGGCCCCAAGCAACACAAAGCTTTATACTGACACATTACTGGGCACTATTTTAAGAGGAAGGGGCCACTGGGTTTAGATGGGGCTTCGCAAGGGAAGGACAAGGGCATTCTGGGATAACAGTAAGGGGGTTCCCAGAAGAGAAGAAAGGGATTCTGGGAGTAGAAGTGGGGGTGCCCATAAAGGGACTTCCCAGAAGCAGACTCATTTGGAGGAAAGGGGAGTTTAGAATGGGAAGAGGGGACTTTTGGTATAAAGAAATAACTTGTGTCACCACTTGTTCCAGCACTAAGCCGGGCTTTATTAGTGGGGGTTAAACCTGCATTACAGATCCTGACTTGGAGCCTGAGCCTTTATAACTGAGCTGGAATCTGTTTAGGCTTAGGCTGACTCTGTATTACTGAGAATGGCTGTAATATCTGACTGAGGCCTAGTCTGTACTACTGAGCCTGGCAGGATTAGCTTAGGCTGAGCCTGTATCACTGAGCGTGACTTTAATATCTGAGGCCTAGTGCATTACTGAGCCTGGTAGGATTAGCTTAGGCTGAGCCTGTATCACTGAGCGTGACTTTAATATCTGAGGCCTAGTCTGCATTACTGAGCCTGGTAGGATTAGCTTAGGCTGAGCCTGTATCACTGAGCGTGACTTTAATATCTGAGGCCTAGTGCATTACTGAGCCTGGCAGGATTAGCTTAGGCTGAGCCTGTATCACTGAGCGTGACTTTAATATCTGAGGCCTAGTGCATTACTGAGCCTGGTAGGATTAGCTTAGGCTGAGCCTGTATCACTGAGCGTGACTTTAATATATCAGGCCCAGTCTGCATTACTGAGCCTGGCAGGATTATCTTAGGCTGAGCCTGTATCACTGAGCGTGACTTTAATATCTGAGGCCTAGTGCATTACTGAGCCTGGCAGGATTAGCTTAGGCTGAGCCTGTATTACTGAGCGTGACTTTAATATCTGAGGCCTAGTCTGCATTACTGAGCCTGGTAGGATTAGCTTAGGCTGAGCCTGTATCACTGAGCGTGACTTTAATATATCAGGCCCAGTCTGCATTACTGAGCCTGGCAGGATTAGCTTAGGCTGAGCCTGTATCACTGAGCGTGACTTTAATATCTGAGGCCTAGTGCATTACTGAGCCTGGCAGGATTAGCTTAGGCTGAGCCTGTATCACTGAGCGTGACTTTAATATCTGAGGCCTAGTCTGCATTACTGAGCCTGGTAGGATTAGCTTAGGCTGAGCCTGTATCACTGAGCGTGACTTTAATATATCAGGCCCAGTCTGCATTACTGAGCCTGGCAGGATTAGCTTAGGCTGAGCCTGTATCACTGAGCGTGACTTTAATATCTGAGGCCTAGTGCATTACTGAGCCTGGCAGGATTAGCTTAGGCTGAGCCTGTATCACTGAGCGTGACTTTAATATCTGAGGCCTAGTCTGCATTACTGAGCCTGGCAGGATTAGCTTAGGCTGAGCCTGTATCACTGAGCGTGACTTTAATATCTGAGGCCTAGTCTGCATTACTGAGCCTGGTAGGATTAGTTTAGGCTGAGTCTGAGCATGACTTAATATCTGACTGAGGCCTAGTGCATTACTGAGCCTGACAGAGTTATCTTAGGATGTGTCAGTATTACTGAGCCTGACTTACTGAGGCATAGACTGTCATGCTGAGCCTGACTTTTTACCTTAGGATGAATATGTATAACTGAGCCTATTATCTGAGCCCTAGCAGCCATACAGATGTATGGAAACAGGAGAGACAGGAATATGAATAGGAGAGGGACTAACAAGAACCATAAGTAATAAAAAGTAACAATAACAAAATTGTAGCCTGACGGAGCAATCGTGTTCTGCTGCTGGGGTCAGTGACCCCTGTTTGGAAGCTGCAGAAGAGGCAGAAAAGAAAGGCAAATAATTTAAAAACTATAAATAATGGAGACCAATTGAAAACTTGCTAGGAATGATATACACTATTATATGCTATGAGCTTATAGGTACAATACCCCATAAATGTGTTTGCTATGGATTCATTTATACTTTTTCCCTCTACTTCAGGGCTGATGCCATTTGTTTGAAGGAATCTGTGGCCCCTGTAGGATTCGCAAGAGACATTTTAGCAACATGGCGACTTACACCGAGAAACTGACTCTGGGCATCAGCAAGATCCTAGGTGAGGCAGGCTATGGGCAGCAGGGGATGGGCGGGGCTGTGGGAAATAAGGATTGGGCAGGGCTATGGGCAGCAGGGGATGGGCAGGGCTATGGGCAGCAGGGAAGGGGCAGGGCTATGGGCAGCAGGGAATGGGCAGGGCTATGGGCAGGGCGATAGGGAATGGGCAGGGCTATGGGTAGCAGGGGATGGGCAGGGCTATGGGCAGCAGGTAATGGGCCTGGGCGATGGGCAGGGCTATGGGCAGCAGGGGATGGGCAGGGCTATGGCAGCAGGAAATGGGCAGGGCAATGGGCAGCAGGGAATGGGCAGGGCGATAGGGAATGGGCAGGGCTATGGGCAGGGCGATAGGGAATGGGCAGGGATATGGGTAGCGGGGGGATGGGCAGGGCTATGGGCAGCAGGGGATGGGCAGGGCTATGGGCAGCAGGGGATGGGCAGGGCTATGGGCAGCAGGGGATGGGCAGGGCTATGGGCAGCAGGGGATGGGCAGGGCTATGGGCAGCAGGGGATGGGCAGGGCTATGGGTAGCAGGGAATGGGCAGCAGGGAATGGGCAGGGCAGTGGGCAGCAAGGAATGGGCAGGGCTATGGGCAGCAGGGAATGGGCAGGGCTATAGGGAATGGGCAGGGCTATAGGGAATGGGCAGGGCTATAGGGATTGGGCAGGGCTATACACAGAAGGTAATTTATGTATTGCTGCTACAGCATAGTAACATAGTAACATAGTAAGTTGGGTTGAAAAAAGACATACGTCCATCAAGTTCAACCATAATGCCTATACCTAACCTGCCTAACTACAAGTTGATCCAGAGGAAGGCAAAAAACCCCATCTGAAACCTCTCTAATTTGCCTCAGAGGGGAAAAAATTCCTTCCTGACTCCAAGATGGCAATCGGACCAGTCCCTGGATCAACTTGTACTAAGAGCTATCTCCCATAACCGTGTATTCCCTCACTTGCTAAGAATCCACCCAGCCCCTTCTTAAAGTTATATAATGTATCAGCCAGCACGACTGATTCGGGGAGGGAATCCCACAACCTCACAGCTCTCACTGTAAAAAATCCTTTCCGAATGTTTAAATGGAACCTCCCTTCTTCTAAACGGAGTGGGTGCCCTCGTGTCCGTTGGAAGGACCTACTGGTAAATAAAACATTAGAAAGGTTATTATATGATCCCTTTATATATTTATACATAGTTATCATGTCACCTCTTAAGCGCCTCTTCTCCAGTGTAAACAGACCCAACTTGGCCAGCCTTTCCCCATAACTGAGACTTTCCATACCCTTTACCAGCTTAGTTGCCCTTCTCTGGACCCTCTCTAACTCAATAATGTCCCGTTTGAGCACTGGAGACCAAAACTGAACAGCATATTCTAGATGGGGCCTTACCAGCGCTCTGTAAAGGGGAAGAATAACCCCCTCCTCCCGTGAATCTATACCCCTTTTAATACAGCTCAAAACCTTGTTTGCCCTTGCAGCTGCTGCCTGGCATTGCTTGCTACAGCCAAGTTTATTATCTACAAGGACTCCAAGGTCCTTCTCCATTATGGATTTGCCTAGTGCAGTCCCATTAAGGGTATAAGTGGGGGCATATTTTTACATCCCAGGTGCATGACCTTACATTTATCCACATTAAATCTCATCTGCCACTTAGCTGCCCAGATTGCCAGTTGGTCAAGATCCTGCTGCAGGGATGTCACATCCTGGATAGAATTGACTGGTCTGCAGAGTTTTGTGTCATCTGCAAACACTGATACATTACTCATAATACCCTCCCCTAAGTCATTTATGAACAAATTAAACAAAAGTGGACCCAGTACAGAACCCTGAGGGACCCCACTGAGAACCTTACTCCAATTAGAGAATGTACCATTAACAACCCCCTTCTGTACCCAATCCTGTAGCCAGTTTTCTATCCATGTGCAAACGACTTCACTAAGACCAATAGACCTTAGCTTAGAAAGCAGTCGTTTGTGGGGAACGGTATCAAATGCTTTGGCAAAATCCAAATAGATTATATCTACTGCATCCCCACTGTCCAGCTTCTTACTTACCACATCATAAAAAGCAATTAAATTGGTCTGACATGACCTGTCCTTCATAAAGCCATGCTGATTACTGCTCATAATGCCATTCTCCACTACATAATTTTGAATGTGATCCCTTAACAAGCCTTCAAATAACTTGCCCACCACGGATGTCAAACTTACAGGCCTATAATTGCCAGGCTGAGATCTTACTCCCTTTTTAAATATGGGAGTGACATTCGCCTTCTTCCAATCCCTAGGTACCATACCTGATGAGAGTGAGTCTGAGAATATCAGAAACAAGGGCCACTGCAATTCTGCCCCTAGCTCTCTCAGTACCCGAGGGTGTATTCCATCTGGACCCGGTGCCTTGTTTACATTTATCGTGTGTAACCCTTTAAGCACCATATCCTGTGCCAACCACTGTGTAGTTGGAGCTGAGGCAACAGTGAAGCTATTGGGTGGGACTTGGCCCACTGGCTCCTCTACTGTATACACAGAAGAAAAGAACTGGTTAAGCACATCTGCCTTTTCTGTATCCGCTGTAACCATATTGTTATTATAACTCAATGGGGCCACACCCTCAACCTGCATCTTTTTACTATTAATATACTTAAAAAACTTTTTGGGGTTAGTCTTGGCCTCGGCCGCGATGCGCTCCTCATTTTCTATCTTTGCCTTCCGGATTGCTGTTTTACAACACTTGTTATAGTGTTTATAATCATTAAACGCAGCTACTGTCCCCTCTGACTTATATTTCTTAAAAGCTTTCCTTTTTTTCCCTATTAACTTCTTTACCTCAGAGTTAAGCCACATGGGGTGATTCTTAACACTTCTACTTTTTCTTATTAATGGAATGAATTGAGAACAGTAATGATTTAATATCATTTTAAATGACAACCATTTCTGCTCTGTATTTTTATCAGAAAACATAATGCCCCAATCTATGCCCTGAAGCGCTGCCCTTAAGGAGCTAAAATTTGCCTTCCTAAAATTCAGTGTCTTTGTTGCCCCCGTGTAAATTTGTTTCCTGCACCAAACATCAAATGAAATAACATTATGGTCACTATTACCCAGGGGTTCAACCACTTGCACATTTGCTATACGTTCTGGGTCATATGAGCATATGTTTAGCACATCAGGCTGTGTTGCCCCACATAGAAGGAGATTTGTTATTTACAACTAAAAGCTTTGGTTTGTACAGAAGAGCATTCACTCACACATTTCCCTCCTTTGGCTGCAGAATGTAACCCAGCAACCCCTTCTGTACGGACCCAGCAACCCCTTCTGTACGGACCTGGCTCTGTGCCTGGGGGGAATATTGGGCTGAAACAGGAAAGGCCCCCCCCAAACTGTTCCACAAAATAGGGAGCACAGAATTGTCAGGGATGTCATTGTACCCTGTAGCCTTAAGGTTTCACTGGAACCAGAGGCAATGGAAACAGCCCCAGCCCATTATTCTTCACCCATTAAATATTACAATTGGCCTTATGCACCCAGGCAGTTAGTGATCTATATAGTGCTGACCTGGTTCGGCTTTTATTAGAATTAACAGGTTGAACTTGATTGACCCTCACTTACAATATAATATTCCTGTGTGGCAATTTAGCCCCATCCCTTACCTATGCTTGTACTGAACCCTTACAGAATCTTCCCCTGGCATTTCTGAGGTGAAGTTTGACGAGAGGGCCCCTGCCGAGCGCCACCTCATTGTCTCCTGGGAGCAGGTAAACTTCATTCCTATTCATTGTATTTGCGGATCCTGCTTGCCGCTCACCGGGCCAATGTTAGCCCAGGAATGTACTGCCAGCCCAGTAATGTTTACTGGGCATAGCCAGGGTGTGCTTACAGCTTGCCCACTGGGCAATATTATCATATAAAAACGAATAACGATTATTGTTACGTGTATGGTGGGAGACGAGGCGACCGATATCGGCAACAGCCTTGCATATCGCTCATTTCATCGATTGCCTGGACGGAAATTATTGATGAAAGTATCGCAAACGGTAAGTGCTGAATTGTTAGATGGGGTAGAATCCCCTTGTTTCTACCTGCATATCTGATGATTTCGCTCTTAACGTTAGTAGAGCGGAGGAACAGACGCAGGAAAGATCGCAATTGTAATGTGTATGGCCACCTTTACACTTAGTGTATTACTCAGGCTTACCACTAGGTGGCACTGTCCATTATCAAATTAGTTGCTGTACATGGTATTGAATATGTTCTGAACAATTGCATATCTTTCTTTATTAATTATTTAATTATTTATATAAGTGGGAGCTGATATGTCACTCGCTTTTCTTACCTAGCTGATACTTTCTCCAAAATAGAAATGTTTAGGAAACATTGGCAGAGGTTATTAGGCCTCATATTTATGTGCCTGAGTTTGCCTGTTCTTATGACAGGGAACTGCTGCATTCTCATTTTCATGTAGGTAGTAAGAGTCGGGGCAGAATCTTCTAATTGCTGCCTGTGGGGGGGGTTTGTTATACAGGAGGTTAAATTGAGAGGGAGCCTATGTCTCAGGCTTGCAGATTAGGAGGAGTTTGTTATACAGGGGGTTAATTGACAGGAAGAATGTATTGGTGTTCATTTCCCTCTCGTGTCTCTGCAGAAGAGCTCCTGCTTGCTGCCTGAGGATCTGAAGAACTTTTATCTGATGACGGATGGGTTCCACATGTCCTGGAGCATCAAGCTGGATGGTGAGTTTAATGAAACTAAATAAATTTCTGTTCATAGTCCCTGTTTCAGCGTTACACCTTAGCAGGGAGTTCACCTTTTACTTGCTCAGCTTGCAGTTTCACTCTAGCACACGTCTCCCTTGTTCTCCTGATAGACTTATCACCTCTCATAATCCTTCTATTGATTTAATAGTGTCCTCTAACAGAGCTTCCAGATTTATGTGTCAGGCTTTGGTCTGCATAACTGGGTAACTCCTATATAGCACTGGTACCAACATTTCTCATAGCCTGTACTGAGAGATACCATAAACCTATGGCAGCATAGGGATTCCCCGGTACTAAGCACAATTCAGCAGGAACAGCCCCCTAAGTTTGCTCATAGCCTGTACAGAGAGATACCATAAAACTATGGCAGCATAGGGATTCCCCTGTACTAAGCACAATTCAGCAGGAACAGCCCCCTAAGTTTGCTCATAGCCTGTACAGAGAGATACCATAAAACTATGGCAGCATAGGGATTCCCCTGTACTAAGCACAATTCAGCAGGAACAGCCCCCTAAGTTTGCTCATAGCCTGTACAGAGAGATACCATAAAACTATGGCAGCATAGGGATTCCCCTGTACTAAGCACAATTCAGCAGGAACAGCCCCCTAAGTTTGCTCATAGCCTGTACAGAGAGATACCATAAAACTATGGCACATAGGGATTCCCCTGTACTAAGCACAATTCAGCAGGAACAGCCCCCTAAGTTTGCCCATAGCCTGTACAGAGAGATACCATAAAACTATAGCACATAGGAATTCCCCTGTACTAAGCACAATTCAGCAGGAACAGCCCCCTAAGTTTGCTCATAGCCTGTACAGAGAGATACCATAAAACTATGGCACATAGGGATTCCCCTGTACTAAGCACAATTCAGCAGGAACAGCCCCCTAAGTTTGCTCATAGCCTGTACAGAGAGATACCATAAAACTATGGCACATAGGGATTCCCCTGTACTAAGCACAATTCAGCAGGAACAGCCCCCTAAGTTTGCTCATAGCCTGTACAGAGAGATACCATAAAACTATGGCAGCATAGGGATTCCCCTGTACTAAGCACAATTCAGCAGGAACAGCCCCCTAAGTTTGCTCATAGCCTGTACAGAGAGATACCATAAAACTATGGCCGCATAGGGATTCCCCTGTACTAAGCACAATTCAGCAGGAAGATGTTATGGTACAGTGGCCCTTTAGAAACGACTCTTTATGTACAGAGTTTGCCATTAATGCCATTATTGCTCTGCCTCGGCCTGAATGTTTTCCGTTCTGTGAGGTTATAGAATAATCAGTAAATACATCACTTACAGGGTCATTATGCTCAGTACTTACAGCAAGGTCTGTGAGCAATAACAGACCCGGATTAGCCTGTGTGCCGCTTATCACTGGAGATTGTGCTGAAAGCCTCTCATTCTCTGTGTTAATATGTCACTAAGCTGTTCATATACACACAGCTTATTAACCCTTTAGGTCAACTCACTGAAGCCTCTGCTAAACAGCTGAGCTTAGGTCATTCGGGTGGAAATTGCTTGGAAAAGCCAATCTGTTGCTGAATGAAGTTGGCCATACACGGGCAGATTTAAACTCTGATCCTTCAGAGCGATTTGGCAGTTTATCTGCCTGTGTATGGGGCCCTCCTACAAGCTTCCCCAACTGATACTTAAGGTGGCCATACACGGACCGATTTTTTACTTACAAACGACCGATTCCCGAACGATCCGATGCTATCGTTAAGTTATCGTATAGTTGGTGGTGTACGAACGATCGTCGGCCCACTAAACGAGCCGACATTATCGTCCCCAAAATCGATCGGCCAGGTTTAAAAATTTTGGTCGTTTAACGATAAAATCTGCCATTTGTCTTTCAACGATTGTTCTCTGCGCATGTCACGATTGCCAGCAACGACATCGATCGTACGTAGATGTACGATCGTAGGTATTTTACGATAATGATGCGACAAAATCTTTCCCGAATTATCGTTGCCCGTGGATGGCATATCGTATGGGAACTCGATCGCCATACGATCGTTTGTCGATATAATCGTTCATCGCACAACGAGCGAAATCGCCTCGTGTATGGCCACCTTTAGGCTAAAGTCATCCAGATGTGGGTTGGCCAGGCTTGATTTTCCTGTCAAATTGAGGACTGCGTCAGCTCATTGATGCACCCAAGACACACAGAGCTACTAGTAGCAGCTACTTGTCACAGCTACAGAAACAGACAATGCTGATCATTTATTAATAATTGTCTCTACGTGTGTTTTAGCAGGGGCAATTCTCAGTATTGTCTATGGCAGGGGATTTTCTGGGGTTTACTAGCTGTGACAAGTAGCTGCTACTAAGTAGCTCCATGTGTCTCTCACCCTTCAACTGTGGTCCCTATTCTCTATTACTTACCTTATGTCTTTGTTTTCAGACAGCACCGTTCAAGTGGGATCCATGGTAGTTAACAGCATATCTGATCTGTGCCGCCTGGGAGGCTCCTCTGCATATGCCCTGCCCAGTGCACCTACGCTCGCTGACCTGGAGGATGAGCCCGAGGAAGAGGGTATAACGCAAGTGATGGCCTCATATATAAATGTGTCCCACTGTATATCTAAATGAGTGAACAATGGGAAGGGAGCAAAATAGTAACTCCCAGTAGGTATCAGAAATCCAAGTCCGGCTTGGGACTCCTCCAGTTACATGGGAGTAGGAGAAACAATAGGTTAGCTGAAAGCAGTTCTAATGTGTAGCTACTGGCTCCTTCTGAAAGCTCAGACTCAGGCACACTTTACTTCTGCGCTGCAAGTTGGAGTGATATCCCCCCTCCCCCCCAGCAGCCGATCAGCAGAACAATGGAAAGGGAGCAAGATAGCAGCTCCCAGTAGGTATCAGAATAGCACTCAATAGTAAGAAATCCAAGTCCGGCTTGGGACTCCTCCAGTTACATGGGAGTAGGAGAAACAATAGGTTAGCTGAAAGCAGTTCTAATGTGTAGCGCTGGCTGAAAGCTCAGACTCAGGCACAAGGCACTGAGATGGCGCCTACACACTAATATTACAGCTACAAATACATTTGTTGGTTCAAGAATAAAAGGTTAAATGGCAGAGGGAATTATTTGCTGTGTAACAGTGTCATTTAGAAATAAAAAGCACTCCATAAAAATCATCACTGTATCCTTTTAAGGTGGCCATACACGGGCACATTTCAGCTGCCGACTGGGGTCCTTCACACCGATTTGGCAGCTTATCTGCCCCTGTATGGGCACCCCCGACAGGCCTAACCAACCAATATCTGGTCAGATCTCAATCGGGTAGGTTTGATTTTCCCGACGGATTGGGGACCCCGTCAGCTAGATAATAATCCAAAGGTCCATATTTCACCGTTTCTACTTGATATTTTGACCCGAGGGCCAAACGTTTAAATTAACCCAATATGTCTGTGTATGGCCATCTTTAGATAAAAGAAATTGCCTATAAACCTGTTACAAACCCCACCCATTACCTATGATTCCATTTGTTTGTGCCACATGGTACAGCTGAATCAGTGAAGGTGAAACAGTGACCCACTTGGTTGTTTTGCTCCCGTTCTGCTGACTGAGCACATATTTCCAATCTCTCCCCGCAGGTTGCCAGCAGCAGCCACACTTTGACTCTCGGAATGCGATCTTCGAACTGGATCCGTGCAGCGGCAATGGGAAAGTGTGTCTGGTTTATAAAACCGCTGGGTCAGGTGGGTTCAGAGAGAGAGAACTTCCCTTATGTAACATAATATTTAGGTTGGTGTAAACAGTTCCATAGTTTCATGCATTCTACGGGTATGGGATACGTTATCCAGAAACCTATTATCCAGAAAGCTCTGAATTACAGGAAGGTCATCGCCCATAGACTCCTTTTTAATCAAATAATCCAAAATTTGAAAACTTATAACTTTTTCATTGTAATAATAAAACAGTACCTTGTGATTGATCCCAACTAAGATATAATTACCCCTTATTGGGGGCAGAACAGCCCTATTGGGTTTATTTCATGGTTAAATGATTCCCTTTTCTCTGTAATAATAAAACAGTACCTGTACTTGATCCCAACTAAGATTTAATTACCCCTTATTGGGGGCAGAACAACCCTATTGGGTTTATTTAATGGTTAAATAATTCCCTTTTCTCTGTAATAATAAAACAGTACCTGTACTTGATCCCAACTAAGATATAATTACCCCTTATTGGGGGCAGAACAGCCCTATTGGGTTTATTTAATGGTTAAATGATTCCCTTTTCTCTGTAATAATAAAACAGTACCTGTACTTGATCCCAACTAAGATATAATTACCCCTTATTGGGGCAGAACAGCCCTATTGGGTTTATTTAATGGTTAAATGGTTCCCTTTTCTCTGTAATAATAAAACAGTACCTGTACTTGATCCCAACTAAGATATAATGAATCCTTATTGGGGGCAAAACATTCCTATGGGGTTGATTTAGTTTTTAAGTGATTTTTTTTTTTTTATGGACTTAAAGTATGGAGACCCAAATTATGGAAAGATCCTTTATGCGGGATACCCCAGGTCCTGAGCATTCTGGATAATAGGCCCCATACCTGTAGCTCTCATAATGAGAATGTAGCTATTGGATCAATGTATCTCTGTGTTTGTCTTTGCAACATCCCAGGAGCGGCAGCACCTGACCCAGAAATCTGGTTCCTGGACAGAGCTCTCTATTGGCATTTCCTGACCCATAACTTTACCTCCTACTACCGACTCCTACTGTGCCACCTGGGGCTCCCTCAGTGGCAATACGCTTTCACCAGTTACGGGCTGAGCCCTCAGGCTAAGGTAGGAATCTTTATTATATCTGTAAGAGGAGCTAAGTGTAAGTGCCCAGGTTTGCCCTAGGCAGAATGCTGCGTGTAGTATATATATATATATATATATATATATATATATATATATATATATAAAATATATAAAGTATTTGTGCCAAGTGCCTGTTATTGTGCTTAAGGAGCAGAGGGCAGAGGCACAAGGGAGCTGGGTACTTTATATCTGCCACAACTCCCTGCACCTTTTTACTGCTGCTGAGAATAGAGACTGAAGCCACTGACCTGGAGCTAAGTACACAACTCCCTGCACCTTTGCACTGAGAATAGATGACTGAGGCCACTGACCGGAGCTAAGTACACAACTCCCTGCACCTTTGCGCTGCTGCTGAGAATAGATGATTGGAGGGCACTGACCAGGAGCTAAGTACACAACTCCCTGCACCTTTGCACTGCTGCTGAGAAAAGATGACTGAGGCCACTGACCAGGGGCTAAGTACATAACTCCCTGCACCTTTGCACTGCTGCTGAGAATAGATGACTGAAGCCACTGACCAGGAGCTAAGTACACAACTCCCTGCACCTTTACAGTGCTGCTGAGAATAGATGGCTGAAGCCACTGATCAGGAGCTAAGTACAAAACTCCCTGCACCTTTGCACTGCCACTGAGAATAGATGACTGAGGCCACTGATCAGGAGCTAAGTACAAAACTCCCTGCACCTTTGCACTGCTGCTGAGACTAGATGACTGAAGCCACTGACCAGGAGCTTAGTAAACAACTCCCTGCACCTTTGCACTGCCACTGAGAATAGATGACTGAGATCACTGACCAGGAGCTAAGTACACAACTCCCTGCACCTTTGCACTGCTGCTGAGAATAGATGACTGAAGCCACTGACCAGGAGCTAAGTACATAACTCCCTGCACCTTTGCACTGCTGCTGAGAATAGATGACTGAGGCCACTGACCAGGAGCTAAGTACACAACTCCCTGCACCTTTGTGCTGCTGAGAATAGATGACTGAAGCCACTGACCAGGAGCTAAGTACATAACTCCCTGCACCTTTGCACTGCTGCTGAGAATAGATGACTGAAGCCACTGACCAGGAGCTAAGTACATAACTCCCTGCACCTTTGCACTGCTGCTGAGAATAGATGACTGAAGCCACTGACCAGGAGCTAAGTACACAACTCCCTGCACCTTTGCACTGCTGCTGAGAATAGATGACTGAAGCCACTGACCAGGAGCTAAGTACACAACTCCCTGCACCTTTGCACTGAGAATAGATGACAGAAGCAAATCCGGTGCAAGGTTTATGGTAAATCCACCGGATTACTAGACTTCTCTCCACCAGAGTGACCTCAGCTTTTACCTTCCAGCAATGGTTCAACTCGTACAGACCCATCACCTTCGAAGCTGCGGCCGAGTCCGAAGAACCGGACACTTTCATCAACAAACTAGACCCCAACAAGATTTTCAAGAGCAAAAACAAAACTCCCCAAACAAAGAAAAAACTGCCCCCTCCACCTGCTCTGCCCCAAAAAGGGCCCCTGGGTAGAAACCCCTCGGCATCTGGGAACCCTGCGCGGAAATGAAAGTCCTTAGTATTTATATTTAATTCTTCTATTTATTTTGCAAACAAAACAAAATGATTGCACAGACTTTGGAGCTCTGATAACTGCGCAGAGCGGCCCGTGCACTTGTAACGTGTTTCTATGTACACTGCAAAGGCATGGCCTCATATACTAAACTCCACCCCACCCCTTTAATAAAAGGCATTTTGGTGCTTACTGGGAAACTGACCACAAAATACAGCATGTAAGAGAGTCAGCTTCAATTAAACTCATAGCAACACCTTGCTGCACTCAGAGCATTCCCCCTGCTTTTTTAGGATTTGCCAGTTTTTTTGTTAATAAAACTAAAATATTCCTTTGTATTGCTAAGTTTTCTTATTTGAGACACTGCTAGAATCTCAGCCATAAAACAGGGCAGGACTGCTGCTTACAATGGGGGGATCAGATAGGGTCTGTGCCACTGTGACAGAATGCTCTGTTATACAGATAGCTAGAATCTCAGCCATAAAGCAGGGCAGGACTGCTGCTTACAATGGGGGGATCAGATAGGATCTGTGCCACTGTGACAGAATGCTCTGTTATACAGATAGCTAGAATCTCAGCCATAAAGCAGGGCAGGACTGCTGCTTACAATGGGGGAATTAGATAGGATCTGTGCCACTGTGACAGAATGCTCTGTTATACAGATAGCTAGAATCTCAGCCATAAAGCAGGGCAGGACTGCTGCTTACAATGGGGGGATCAGATAGGGTCTGTGCCACTGTGACAGAATGCTCTGTTATACAGATAGCTAGAATCTCAGCCATAAAGCAGGGCAGGACTGCTGCTTACAATGGGGGGTATCAGATAGGATCTGTGCCACTGTGACAGAATGCTCTGTTATACAGATAGCTAGAATCTCAGCCATAAAGCAGGGCAGGACTGCTGCTTACAATGGGGGGGATCAGATAGGATCTGTGCCACTGTGACAGAATGCTCTGTTATACAGATAGCTAGAATCTCAGCCATAAAGCAGGGCAGGACTGCTGCTTACAATGGGGGGGGGGGGGGATCAGATGGGATCTGTAGCTATGAATTGCCATAAAGTGAAGATATGGGTAAAGGCACAGGGCACAGATGATGTAGTAATGGGATAACTTATTTGTTGGACATAGCACTGTTATATCATAAGCAAATACATGATTAGAGTTGGTTTCCTAGTGGAACAGAGGGCATATGATTATTTGGTACGTGACTATTTTGGTCCCTTCTAACCTTTGCACATTACCCTAATCGCCTTACTTACCCTTTGTTTCACTCTTTGGCATAGCATCATGTGCATCAGCCAATCACATGCTGGCTTCTAACAAAGTGATGGAATGGCATTGGCATCCAAGGCTGGCATATCAGGGAAACATTTGCGTGCTTGGTGCCATCACCAAATGAGCAATAATTGTTCAAAAGCTCTCCAGTTGGAGTTATAACAGCTATCTAGTTGCTAGGGTTCAAGTTACCTTAGCAACCAGTAAGGGGCTTGTATAAGAGACTAATATATGAATAGGAGAGGGATAGAATAGAACAAAAAGTTATAAAAAGTAACAATAACAACAAAACTGGAGCCTCACAGAGAAATAATTTTTGGCTGCCGGGGTCAGTGACCCCCATTTCAAAGGTACAAAGAGTCAGAAGAAGGCAAAAGAATAATTCAAAACCTATAAGAAATAAATAATGAAGACCAATTGAAAAGTTTCTTAGAATTGGTCATTTTATATCATTTAAAGTTAAATTAAAGGCTAACCACCCCTTTAAGGCAGCATTGCCCTTGCACAAGGCTGCAGGCTGAGTTATACAGGGAACTCTGAGTATCACTCATGTATTATAAGGGATAATGTACCCCCTACTGTAAATGATAAGGATATTAGCAGTCACTGAGGGGTTCTGTGCCCCCCATATAAAGGCACAAGGCTGCAGGCTGAGTTATACAGGGAACTCTGAGTATCACTCATGTATTATAAGGGATAATGTACCCCCTACTGTAAATGATAAGGATATTAGCAGTCACTGAGGGGTTCTGTGCCCCCCATATAAAGGCACAAGGCTGCAGGCTGAGTTATACAGGGAACTCTGAGTATCACTCATGTATTATAAGGGATAATGTACCCCCTACTGTAAATGATAAGGATATTAGCAGTCACTGAGGGGTTCTGTGCCCCCCATATAAAGGCACAAGGCTGCAGGCTGAGTTATACAGGGAACTCTGAGTATCACTCATGTATTATAAGGGATAATGTACCCCCTACTGTAAATGATAAGGATATTAGCAGTCACTGAGGGGTTCTGTGCCCATATAAAGGTACAAGGCTGCAGGTTGAGTTATACAGGGAACTCTGAGTATCACTCATGTATTATAAGGGATAATGTACCCCCTACTGTAAATGATAAGGATATTAACAGTCACTGAGGGGTTCTGTGCCCATATAAAAGCACAAGGCTGCAGGCTGAGTTATACAGGGAACTCTGAGTATCACTCATGTATTATAAGGGGTAATGTACCCCCTACTGTAAATGATAAGGATATTAGCAGTCACTGAGGGGTTCTGTGCCCCCCATATAAAGGCACAATGCTGCAGGCTGAGTTATACAGGGAACTCTGAGTATCACTCATGTATTATAAGGGATAATGTACCCCCTACTGTAAATGATAAGGATATTAGCAGTCACTGAGGGGTTCTGTGCCCATATAAAGGTACAAGGCTGCAGGTTGAGTTATACAGGGAACTCTGAGTATCACTCATGTATTATAAGGGATAATGTACCCCCTACTGTAAATGATAAGGATATTAGCAGTCACTGAGGGGTTCTGTGCCCCCCATATAAAGGCACAAGGCTGCAGGTTGAGTTATACAGGGAACTCTGAGTATCACTCATGTATTATAAGGGATAATGTACCCCCTACTGTAAATGATAAGGATATTAGCAGTCACTGAGGGGTTCTGTGCCCCCCATATAAAGGCACAAGGCTGCAGGTTGAGTTATACAGGGAACTCTGAGTATCACTCATGTATTATAAGGGATAATGTACCCCCTACTGTAAATGATAAGGATATTAGCAGTCACTGAGGGGTTCTGTGCCCCCCATATAAAGGCACAAGGCTGCAGGCTGAGTTATACAGGGAACTCTGAGTATCACTCATGTATTATAAGGGATAATGTACCCCCTACTGTAAATGATAAGGATATTAGCAGTCACTGAGGGGTTCTGTGCCCACATAAAGGTACAAGGCTGCAGGTTGAGTTATACAGGGAACTCTGAGTATCTGTATTATAAACCTGTGTATTACCTGACATTATGTTTATATGGCACTAACTATACATGTCCAGCTGGCACATAAAAATATTGTTAATGTTTAAATCATTTTTATCAATAGCTATTAAATGCTATCACACCCCAGTTGTGACTCATGTGGTTAGCGTGCAAACAGCTGAGAGATACACCATACTGTGCAACAGTACAGGCCAGGTTTTACTTTTCCTCTCCAAGTTTGGTTACTGCCTCGGTCTGTATTCTACCTGCTGCAGGAAAGAGAGAGAGACATGGTGCCTATAGTAACAGTGGGGGGATAATAGCCTCTGGGAAGGGACTGGGGCTGTGGGATAGCAGGTATAGTAGGGAGAGATGGTGCCTATAGTAGCAGTGGGATAATAGCCTCTGGGAAGGGACTGGGGCTGTGGGATAGCAGGTATAGTAGGGAGAGATGGTGCCTATAGTAGCAGTGGGGGGATAATAGCCTCTGGGAAGGGACTGGGGCTGTGGGATAGCAGGTATAGTAGGGAGAGATGGTGCCTATAGTAACAGTGGGGGGATAATAGCCTCTGGGAAGGGACTGGGGCTGTGGGATAGCAGGTATAGTAGGGAGAGATGGTGCCTATAGTAGCAGTGGGGGGATAATAGCCTCTGGGAAGGGACTGGGGCTGTGGGATAGCAGGTATAGTAGAGAGAGATGGTGCCTATAGTAGCAGTGGGGGGATAATAGCCTCTGGGAAGGGACTGGGGCTGTGGGATAGCAGGTATAGTAGGGAGAGATGGTGCCTATAGTAGCAGTGGGGGGATAATAGCCTCTGGGAAGGGACTGGGGCTGTGGGATAGCAGGTATAGTAGGGAGAGATGGTGCCTATAGTAGCAATGGGGGGATAATAGCCTCTGGGAAGGGACTGGGGCTGTGGGATAGCAGGTATAGTAGGGAGAGATGGTGCCTATAGTAACAGTGGGGGGATAATAGCCTCTGGGAAGGGACTGGGGCTGTGGGATAGCAGGTATAGTAGAGAGAGATGGTGCCTATAGTAGCAGTGGGGGATAATAGCCTCTGGGAAGGGACTGGGGCTGTGGGATAGCAGGTATAGTAGGGAAAGATGGTGCCTATAGTAACAGTGGGGGGATAATAGCCTCTGGGAAGGGACTGGGGCTGTGGGATAGCAGGTATAGTAGGGAGAGATGGTGCCTATAGTAGCAGTGGGGGGATAATAGCCTCTGGGAAGGGACTGGGGCTGTGGGATAGCGGTATAGTAGGGAGAGATGGTGCCTATAGTAGCAGTGGGGGGATAATAGCCTCTGGGAAGGGACTGGGGCTGTGGGATAGCAGGGTATAGTAGGGAGAGATGGTGCCTATAGTAGCAGTGGGGGGATAATAGCCTCTGGGAAGGGACTGGGGCTGTGGGATAGCAGGTATAGTAGGGAGAGATAGTGCCTATAGTAGCAGTGGGGGGATAATAGCCTCTGGGAAGGGACTGGGGCTGTGGGATAGCAGGTATAGTAGGGAGAGATGGTGCCTATAGTAGCAGTGGGGGGATAATAGCCTCTGGGAAGGGACTGGGACTGTGGGATAGCAGGTATAGTAGGGAGAGATGGTGCCTATAGTAGCAGTGGGGGGATAATAGCCTCTGGGAAGGGACTGGGGCTGTGGGATAGCGGGTATAGTAGGGAGAGATGGTGCCTATAGTAGCAGTGGGATAATGTGCAAAGCTTGAGTTGCTAGTTCTCTGTAAATATACAAGATATAACTCAGTCAGTGCCTGTGAAAGATTTTATTGCAGTTCTTCCCTGGTTTATACACACGACACATGACATTTTGTATCCATTTTCCACAGAACTAAGAATGGCTGGTTATAAGGAACCAACAACAACGTTACACAGTCAGGAGCGGAACACTGATTGCTCCCATGGAATTAATCACTGCGTTATAATAAGTCTCTCCAGCTGTAATTAACAATAATTAGCACCATGTAGGCCGTGTAGCGCTAATGGCCGATTGACTCAGATGCTAAGAGCCAGGAATGCTGCAAATTAGACATTCAGTTTTGCAGCTTGTCAGTAGCGCTTGGCAGCAAGGTGACACCTATCAGCATCTGACGATCGGATTGGTTGGAGCTGGCAATAACAAGATTAGGTTGAGGAACAGAATAGAAATAATCCTGTATAACACATAGGTATCTTATTATTTCTCTAAAGTGCTATAGTGCTACATGTATCTCAGAATTGCTGCTTCCTATAGTTGCATTTGTATGGCATTAATACAGGGGCACCGCTTTAGCACCTGCTTTTGCACCCAGTGATGCCCCACACTTTGCAAAATGAGGCTCCTATGCAGAGAAATCTGGCCGTGTGCAATTGGCAGTTCAGCTAATATATATATATACTGTATATGGCATAGGAAGTCTTTGTAGCCACCTTCCACCCCCAGGAATCTGTGAGCCAAGGGGAAGGCTGCCTGGGCCACTAGCCGGGCACATTGCGTATATGGCCGCTGTATGTAGACTGTAGCCGCTATGTATAATGACAGCCGCCGAGTGTCCCACCAAAGGCGACAAGGTTACGGGCCAGCCGGTTCCGTGGTTGCCGTCTCCTGTCATTTACATGAACTCGCTGAAAGTCTCTGGGTTGCCTTTCTCCATCTCATCCATTTTAGTCACTTCTTCCTCCTTAGTCTCCTCTTCCTCCGGCTGATGGTGCAGCCCAACTAGCAGCTTGTACAGAAAGGCACCGGTCAGGCCACCCACACAGGGGGCCACAATGGGCACCCAGCTCCAGTAATGTCCGGCCCTGCAAACAGCAAATCACATCAATGTCATGGAGACACCAGCACTATTGAATTGCTTCATTTAATGAGCTTTTATTGGCCATTAAAGGGTTTGTTTACCTTTATATGATATGGTGTAGATCGGGGGACCCCAACCTTTCTTACTTGTGAGCTCTGAACAAGACATTACTCCGACACACCGCTTAGTTCCCTACAAGACATTACTCCGACACACCGCTTAGTTCCCTACAAGACATTACTCCGACACACCGCTTAGTTCCCTACAAGACATTACTCCGACACACCGCTTAGTTCCCTACAAGACATTACTCCGACACACCGCTTAGTTCCCTACAAGACATTACTCCGACACACCGCTTAGTTCCCTACAAACATTACTCCGACTCACCGCTTAGTTCCCTACAAGACATTACTCCGACTCACCGCTTAGTTCCCTACAAGACATTACTCCAACACACCGCTTAGTTCCCTACAAGACATTACTCCGACACACCGCTTAGTTCCCTACAAGACATTACTCCGACACACCGCTTAGTTCCCTACAAGACATTACTCCGACACACCGCTTAGTTCCCTACAAGACATTACTCCGACACACCGCTTAGTTCCCTACAAGACATTACTCCGACACACCGCTTAGTTCCCTACAAGACATTACTCCGACACACCGCTTATTTCCCTACAAGACATTACTCCGACACACCGCTTAGTTCCCTACAAGACATTACTCCGACTCACCGCTTAGTTCCCTACAAGACATTACTCCGACTCACCGCTTAGTTCCCTACAAGACATTACTCCAACACACCGCTTAGTTCCCTACAAGACATTACTCCGACACACCGCTTAGTTCCCTACAAGACATTACCGAACCCTTTCCCTACAAGACATTACTCCGACACACCGCTTAGTTCCCTACAAGACATTACTCCGACACACCGCTTAGTTCCCTACAAGACATTACTCCGACACACCGCTTAGTTCCCTACAAGACATTACTCCGACACACCGCTTAGTTCCCTACAAGACATTACTCCGACGCACTGCTTAGTTCCCTACAAGACATTAATCGCATACTCCATTTGATTCTATACAAGGCGTTACTCCCCTGTGCAGTTCCCTTGCTGGCAGGTAAGTCAATGTGTAGAGCACAACCAGCTATCACAGTCTTTTCTCAGATATATTTAGCCTTGATAAGCTGCAGAAACATTTGATAAAACCATGTCTATTCTTTCTTTAGATCTTTATTACCCATAGCTGCTCACAGTACTTACACCCACCCCCAATGTAAAGGTGACTCCGAGGTGGCTCAGTGGATTCTTGGCTCCTACAGCTTTGTACATATCAAGAGCTCAAGTAAATCTTAGCCAAAGCCTTTTTTTAGCAAAGGGGCTAAAAAAAAATATTGTCATTTTTGGCAAAGCACAACTGACTCTAATCTGGTATTTGCAATAATAAAGGAGTGGCCAAGGTTCCATATCATGTCGATGGAACACGCAGTGGCCATGGGTACCTGGCTATCACCGGCGTGTGGTATCTGCGGTGGAGCGTAATCAGATTTAGAGTTCGATATCCATGTTATGGTACGTCATGTTCCTTCTAGATTACTTTCTGGGAAGGTCAGACCTTTGGTCATAATTATCCTTAAATTTAGTGGTGTCCAACCCATGTCACTTGTACGGTTGCTAAGAGACATCTGTACATTGTCCCAGGGCTGCCATCGACACCTTTTTTCTCAGGGGTCCCATACAAGGTTAACAGTTTGGGCCCCTCGTGTCACACTAAAAATAGTGCCTACTGACCCTTGCAATAATGGCATCCCCTAGAGTTCTCCACTATCGGCCATGGAACAGAAGACATCTAATGATAGACGACATGGGCCTCTCAAGCTCAAATGAACCTACAATATCAGTCAATTTACCTGAATACTTCTATTCCCCATCCGGCAATGGCAGTAAAGATCCGGGGCCCAAGATCCCTTGCCGGGTTGATGGCATATCCAGAATTCATTCCCATAGACATCCCAATAACAGTGACCAATAGTCCAACTATAACAGCTTCAGTCCCCTTCAGGGCCGGGCTATTCTTTCTATCACCAATCGCAAGGAGGCAAAGTAACAAGGCTCCCGTGCCAATGACCTATGGAAACGGAGAATACATCTCAGGGTATATGCATGTTACATAGATACACAAACATATTACACATCTCACTCTTCTAGTTATGGACAATGGTATCTAATTGGTTTTATGGCAGCTTTGTAACTGTTGGTTGGTATGTTTGGCTCATGTTGGGCTTTCCTGCTGGAGAACACTTGGTGAGCTCTTTTGTAGAAATATCCCCTTTACTTCTTGTTTATATTTATGTCTGCAGTGTTAGCCATTATCTGATATCTACCAAAGGTTCTACAGAATACAGTTATATCCATTATATCCAATGCAGCAATTCAATTACCTGGTCCAAGAACCCTCCTCCAATGGACAGGTAGGGCTGTGGGTATGTTGCAAATATACTGGCTGTCTCATTTGGACCTGTAACTGTGAAGATGCCGCCGCAGTAGTTGTACAAGGCCTCTGTCACATAGAAAGAGATTTTGTTTAACAAAAGACGCTGTTGAGTATTAACATGGAGTAGAAGAAGCAGGAGGAGATGGAAGAAAGGGAAAAAGTATTAAAGGAGAGGAATGTATGAGACATAAGAAAGGAGAAGGTTAGGAGGTAGAGAAAAAAATTGAGAAGAGATTAGAAAGCTGGGGAAGAGGAGGAACAAGGGAAAGTATAGACAAATAGCTGTGGAAAATCGAGAAGGAAAGAAGGGGAATCAAGAAATAGAGCTAAAGAAAGAATATAAGAAGGAGAATAGAGAAGAGAAGAAGATAATCCAGAATGGTAACAGAGAAGGGGAGAAGGAGAATAGAAAAGAGGTGAATAAAGAAGGTAAGAAGGAGAATAAAGGAGGAAAGAAAAACAATAAATAAGGGGAAGGAGAACACAGAAGAGGAAAAGGAGAATAGAAAAGGGGAGAAAAGAGAAGAGGAGGGAAGAATAGGGAATAGAAGAGAGGATGATAGAAAAGGGAAAGAGAACAGATGAAAAGGAGAATGGGGAAGGGGAGAAGGAGAAAAGAAAGGAGAGAACCAGAATAGAGAAGAGGAGAAGGAAAGAAGGAGAACAGAGAAGCGAAGAAGGACAATAGAGAAGCGGAGAATGAGAATAGAGATGAGAATGAGAATAAATAAGGGGAAAATGACAATAGAACAGTACCAGAATAGAGGCAGTACGTTAGCAGAATAGAGGCAGTACGGTACCAGAATAGAGGCAGTACGTTAGCAGAATAGAGGCAGTATGGTACCAGAATAGAGGCAGTACGTTAGCAGAATAGAGGCAGTACGTTAGCAGAATAGAGGCAGTACGGTACCAGAATAGAGGCAGTACGTTAGCAGAATAGAGGCAGTACGGTACCAGAATAGAGGCAGTACGGTACCAGAATAGAGGCAGTACGGTACCAGAATAGAGGCAGTACGGTACCAGAACAGAGGCAGTACGTTAGCAGAATAGAGGCAGTACGTTAGCAGAATAGAGGCAGTACGGTACCAGAATAGAGTCAGTACGGTACCAGAATAGAGGCAGTACTGTACCAGAATAGAAGCAGTACAATAGCAGAATAGAGGCATTGCGGTACCAGAATAGAGGCAGTACGGTACCAGAATAGAGGAAGTACATGTTCCAGAACAGAGGCAGTACGTTAGCAGAATAGAGGCAGTACGGTACCAGAATAGAGTCAGTACGGTACCAGAATAGAGGCAGTACTGTACCAGAATAGAAGCAGTACGATAGCAGAATAGAGGCAGTGCGGTACCAGAATAGAGTCAGTACGGTACCAGAATAGAGTCAGTACGGTACCAGAATAGAGTCAGTACGGTACCAGAAATAGAAGCAGTACGGTACCATAATAGAGGCAGTACGGTACCAGAATAGAAGCAGTATGGTACCATAATAGAGGCAGTACCGTACCAGAATAGAGGCAGTACCGTACCAGAATAGAAGCAGTACGATAGCAGAATAGAGGCAGTACGGTACCGGAATAGAGGCAGAACGGTACCGGAATAGAGGCTGTACGGTACCAGAATAGAGGCAGTACGGTACCAGAATAGAGTCTGAGAATAGAAGCAGTACGGTACCAGAATAGAGGCAGTACAGTACCAGAATAGAGGCAGTACGGTACCAGAATAGAGGCAGTACGGTACCAGAATAGAGGCAGTACGGTACCAGAATAGAGGCAGTACGGTACCAGAATAGAGTCTGAGAATAGAAGCAGTACGGTACCAGAATAGAGGCAGTACAGTACCAGAATAGAGGCAGTACGGTACCAGAATAGAGGCAGTACGGTACCAGAATAGAGGCAGTACGGTACCAGAACAGAGACAGTACAGTAACAGAACAGAGGCAGTACGGTACCAGAATAGAGTCTGAGAATAGAAGCAGTACGGTACCAGAATAGAGGCAGTACAGTACCAGAATAGAGGCAGTACGGTACCAGAATAGAGGCAGTACGGTACCAGAATAGAGGCAGTACGGTACCAGAATAGAGGCAGTACGGTACCAGAATAGAGGCAGTACGGTACCAGAATAGAGTCTGAGAATAGAAGCAGTACGGTACCAGAATAGAGGCAGTACAGTACCAGAATAGAGGCAGTACAGTACCAGAATAGAGGCAGTACGGTACCAGAATAGAGGCAGTACGGTACCAGAATAGAGGCAGTACGGTACCAGAACAGAGACAGTACAGTAACAGAACAGAGGCAGTACGGTACCAGAATAGAGTCTGAGAATAGAAGCAGTACGGTACCAGAATAGAGGCAGTACAGTACCAGAATAGAGGCAGTACAGTACCAGAATAGAGGCAGTACGGTACCAGAATAGAGGCAGTACGGTACCAGAATAGAGGCAGTACGGTACCAGAATAGAGGCAGTACGGTACCAGAATAGAGGCAGTACGGTACCAGAATAGAGGCAGTACGGTACCAGAATAGAGGCAATATGGTACCAGAATAGAGGCAGTACGGTACCAGAATAGAGGCAATACACCACTACAGCCGCCAGGAAGGAGCCGAGCATTTGGGCCAGTACATAAACTGGCAATTTTCTCCAAGGCAGATTCCCCAAAACGCAGTTTGTCAGCGACACAGCCGAGTTCATATGAGCACCTACAGTATAACAACAGAAAGAGTGACCCAACTAAACATCTTTCCAAAATACCAGTCTTTGTATTAGATAAACAGTATCTTTCTTTGCTTGGGTTTAAGCTGAAGTCTTCTTCCGGGTTTGCTAATCAGAAGGCTCCTGTTGGATTGTTTCTCCGAGCCAGAAACAGCAGTTCAGATAGAAACCACTTTCAATTGCAATTACATTTACAAATAAAACCACTAAAATATTGGAAAGTTGCAAAAAACGGCATATATTTTGGGTGTAGTTCCCCTTTAAGCAGATCCGTTTCCCTGCAGTACTATGCATCATGCAGTGTTCTCACCCACCACAGGTCCCATACACAGACAGATGTTAGTCTTTATATTTATGACCCGCTTATCTCTTTCCTTTCACAACAACATTCTTTTGCCTGTGAGAATGGTTCTACTGATAAAGGGGTGATTCCATGGATGCATTAGGGAATGGAAGTATTTCTATACAGATAGATGGAATAATATCCATAGAATCATCCATAGAGAGTTAGTGGCAACAGTTCCTGGGCTGCTACTGGGAAACATGAGGCCTGAACCATCTCTCCTTACTGTATTATTCAACGCTGGGCTACTCACCAGATACTCCTCCAGCCACATGGATCCCCATCGTGACGCCAAACCCAAACGAGAGATTGATGCTGAGATATTGGCCAAACTCGTGTTTTCCTAAAACCACTTGGGCACAAGATCCCAGTCCGAAGAGCTAGAACCAAAGAGAGAATGGTGCTTTAGGGAGCAAGCCAATGACAATGACATGAGGACCTTGTAGGACTATGGGTTCTAGACCTCAAGGCAACACGGTTCCATCAACAAAATCACATCTACAAATCATAAATAACATTAGGAGTTTCCACAAAGATACAACAAGTATCCCAGCCCCAAAGTAATCTTAATCCCTTGCTCACATCCAGCCGCCCCACCGCCCTTTAGTTCTTTTGCAACTGCCCCAGTACTGAAGGATCTGCGTGGCTCCTCCATGAAGACTTCTCTTGGCAGAAATAATTCAGATTTATGAATACAGAGGCATGTTCTACACTCAATAGGTTGCTGGGTCGGGAGTGTTCTGATGATTTTAGTGGTCCAGAATGCTCGGATATAGGGAGTAATGCCTGACTCTTGGGGGTATATGATATGGTTGGCTACAGGTTGGTTTAGGCGGGGCCAGAAGTAGGTGTCTAGGGGTGCAATTCTGGGTACCGGGGGCAAACAAGAGGGTGCTGGCAGTGAGCAGGCAGTAAGATGGGGGTTGTTTTGAGGGTGGATGTTGGCTTTGGGTGGCCTTGGGCTCCCATGTCTCCTGGCCCAGCTCTCAGTCTAGGCATTTGAAAGTTCTTCATCCCCACAGGTTGACTTAGCCCTGTGAAATTTCTTTTACTTTCTGGCTCCCAGTGTTGGACTGGGGTGCCAGGGTCCCCCCCATTGCAAACTGCCCCAACAAACTATTTTTCCTACTCTTTTTCATTCACCTTCTTTCTGCCCTTTGTTTTCATACACAACTGGCCAAATGATTTGGGGGGGCAGAAGGGTCACTCAGACCATAAGTTTCCCTGTACCTTTAGTCGGTCAGTACAGCACAGTTGGCTACAGGTTGGACTCGCCCTGTGAAGGTTCTGAATCTGTGATTGGCTACAGGTTGGTCTAGCTCCTTGATAGTCATTACGCCCACATGATTGCCCACAGGGTGGCACAGCGCTTTAACGCTCTAGTGGTCTTTAAAGGTTTTCTTTTCCTTGGTTAAAGGCCTAATAAGCACCAATGGGATGCCAATTAAAAGGATTATCATATCTTCTCGTTTTTGTACCAAAACTAACGCTTCTAAACTTTGGCACATCCGGTTTCTTTAATATTCAGACCTTTGGCTCCTCTCTTTATTATCACCCCCCCCCCAACATACAGGTTTGTGCCAAGGCCTATCAGTTTCTCCTCTGCAGTCTCTCATGAATTCAGTTTTCTATCCAGTCTCATCATTTCTCAGTCTGATTACAGCAATTAGTTCCTTATCTGCTCAGTTATGCCCTGGCACAAAGTCTACTTTACCCCCCCCCCCCGTACTCTTATCCATAGAAATCAAGCTGTAAGATGGTGGCACATAGAGGTTATTGATTGCAGCAACTTCCTGGGAAAGATCATTAAACTGCGTTTTATAATTCAGAAAAGTTCCCTCCCTTCTGCACTTTCTGTTCATGACGGTAGAGACAATCCATAGCCCAGCGGCTGCCAAACTGTCTGTGGGGGTAACATTGGTCAGTTAGGGTAACATTTGGGGGCAATATGTATTTACTGGCCTAGATATTCCTGAAACTATAGTTGAATAGGACACCAGTATTTCCCTATATCTGTGGGAACCTTCCAATGAGACTTGAACTGAAACAGCTTGACAACCACCATTATAGCGGCCAAGAGGTCTTTTCACTGGGTAGCTGGTTAGTGGGACTCTTAGCGGGGTAACAAGCTAGTGAGACTATTTGCTGACCAGCAGGCTAGTGGGACTATTGGCTGGCCAGCAGGCTAGTGGGACTATTGACTGGGTAGCAGGCTAGTGGGACTATTGACTGGGTAGCAGGCTAGTGGGACTATTGACTGGGTAGCAGGCTAGTGGGACTATTGACTGGGTAGCAGGCTAGTGGGACTATTGACTGGGTAGCAAGCTAGTGGGGATATTAACTGGGTAGCAGGCTAGTGGGGATATTAACTGGGTAGCAGGCTAGTGGGGATATTAACTGGGTAGCAGGCTAGTGGGGATATTAACTGGGTAGCAGGCTAGTGGGGATATTAACTGGGTAGCAGGCTAGTGGGACTATTGACTGGGTAGCAGGCTAGTGGGACTATTGACTGGGTAGCAGGCTAGTGGGACTATTGACTGGGCAGCAGGCTAGTGGGGATATTAACTGGGTAGCAGGCTAGTGGGACTATTGACTGGGTAGCAAGCTAGTGGGACTATTGACTGGGTATCAAGCTAGTGGGGATATTAACTGGGTAGCAAGCTAGTGGGGATATTAACTGGGTAGCAAGCTAGTGGGGATATTAACTGGGTAGCAGGCTAGTGGGACTATTGACTGGGCAGCAGGCTAGTGGGGATATTAACTGGGTAGCAGGCTAGTGGGGATATTAACTGGGTAGCAGGCTAGTGGGACTATTGACTGGGCAGCAGGCTAGTGGGACTATTGACTGGGTAGCAGGCTAGTGGGGATATTAACTGGGTAGCAGGCTAGTGGGACTATTGACTGGGTAGCAAGCTAGTGGGGATATTAACTGGGTAGCAAGCTAGTGGGACTATTGACTGGGTAGCAGGCTAGTGGGGATATTAACTGGGTAGCAAGCTAGTGGGGATATTAACTGGGTAGCAGGCTAGTGGGGATATTAACTGGGTAGCAGGCTAGTGGGGATATTAACTGGGTAGCAGGCTAGTGGGACTATTGACTGGGCAGCAGGCTAGTGGGGATATTAACTGGGTAGCAGGCTAGTGGGACTATTGACTGGGTAGCAGGCTAGTGGGGATATTAACTGGGTAGCAGGCTAGTGGGGATATTAACTGGGTAGCAGGCTAGTGGGACTATTGACTGGGCAGCAGGCTAGTGGGGATATTAACTGGGTAGCAGGCTAGTGGGACTATTGACTGGGTAGCAGGCTAGTGGGGATATTAACTGGGTAGCAGGCTAGTGGGACTATTGACTGGGTAGCAGGCTAGTGGGGATATTAACTGGGTAGCAGGCTAGTGGGACTATTGACTGGGTAGCAGGCTAGTGGGACTATTGACTGGGTAGCAGGCTAGTGGGACTATTAACTGGGTAGCAGGCTAGTGGGGATATTAACTGGGTAGCAGGCTAGTGGGGCTATTACTGGGTAGCAGGCTAGTGGACTATTGACTGGGCAGCAGGCTAGTGGGGATATTAACTGGGTAGCAGGCTAGTGGGACTATACTGGTAGCAGGCTAGTGGGACTATTGACTGGGGTAGCAGGCTAGTGGGACTATTGACTGGGTAGCAGGCTAGTGGGACTATTGACTGGGTAGCAGGCTAGTGGGACTATTGACTGGGTAGCAGGCTAGTGGGACTATTGACTGGGTAGCAGGCTAGTGGGACTATTGACTGGGTAGCAGGCTAGTGGGACTATTGACTGGGTAGCAGGCTAGTGGGACTATTGAGGGTAGCAGGCTAGTGGGACTATTGACTGGGTAGCAGGCTAGTGGGACTATTGACTGGGTAGGCAGGGCTTGGAGGTGGGACTATTGACTGGGTAGCAGGCTAGTGGGACTATTGACTGGGTAGCAGGCTAGTGGGACTATTGACTGGGTAGCAGGCTAGTGGGGACTATTGACTGGGTAGCAGGCTAGTGGGACTATTGACTGGGTAGCAGGCTAGTGGGACTATTGACTGGGTAGCAGGCTAGTGGGACTATTGACTGGGTAGCAGGCTAGTGGGACTATTGACTGGGTAGCAGGCTAGTGGGACTATTGACTGGGTAGCAGGCTAGTGGGACTATTAACTGGGGTAGCAGGCTAGTGGGACTATTGACTGGGTAGCAGGCTAGTGGGACTATTGACTGGGTAGCAGGCTAGTGGGACTATTGACTGGGTAGCAGGCTAGTGGGACTATTGACTGGGTAGCAGGCTAGTGGGACTATTGACTGGGTAGCAGGCTAGTGGGACTATTGACTGGGTAGCAGGCTAGTGGGACTATTGACTGGGTAGGAGGCTAGTGGGACTATTGACTGGGTAGCAGGCTAGTGGGATATTAACTGGGTAGCAGGCTTGTGGGACTATTGACTGGGTAGCAGGCTAGTGGGACTATTAACTGGGTAGCAGGCTAGTGGGGATATTAACTGGGTAGCAGGCTAGTGGGGCTATTACTGGGTAGCAGGCTAGTGGGACTATTGACTGGGCAGCAGGCTAGTGGGGATATTGACTGGGTAGCAAGCTAGTGGGGATATTGACTGGGTAGCAGGCTAGTGGGACTATTGACTGGGTAGCAGGCTAGTGGGACTATTGACTGGGTAGCAGGCTAGTGGGACTATTGACTGGGCAGCAGGCTAGTGGGGATATTGACTGGGTAGCAAGCTAGTGGGACTATTGACTGGGTAGCAGGCTAGTGGGACTATTGACTGGGTAGCAGGCTAGTGGGACTATTGACTGGGTAGCAGGCTAGTGGGACTATTGACTGGGTAGAAGACCTTTTTGGCTCCCTGGGCTATTGCCCTACAGCAGGGAAAGCCTAAGGATACATAGAATCCTGGGAATGACTGGGTAGAGATTGTTTTATACAAAGGAACATTGGTCAGATGAGCCAATCATGGGCCCGTTAGCACTAGGGGTTAACCCTAACTAACCCACCCCTTGCACAGGAAAGCACAGATGGTAAATATACATATTGTATTGACGTGGGTGCAATTAAACTACAACTCCCCAATCCCTGTGCGCAATCTGCGTGTAACATCCATAATCTGTACAAAGTGTATCCCACATGGGAAGATGGAGCGGCTAAAAGGGCAAACACACGGAGCAAAATATTGGCATTTAATGAAGAAAAATGTCAGGAAATTGCATTGAGCATGGAAAGGTCAGCGGGGCTGAAGCGCAAGAGATAACGCACTACCCCCCGCGCGCTTCTGGCTGCCATTAGCCGTGCATCAGGAGGCACAGAGCATTATTAACACTTGCAAGGCAACTGGGTTTCCAGGGCAGCCAATGGTAACAGACTATGTTGGGTAATTAGGCTGCATCTCCCAGAGAGATGGGGATTATAACACAATAGGGGGGCTATGGGAGGGATTGCAGTTGTGGCCGCACTAATTCTTCATGGAGACTAGAGAGGAGCAGAGCAGAAGAGTCTTTAGATTTTTAACCTATTAGCAGGGTCAGACTGGGCCGAAAAAAACCCAGTGGGCCCCGACGGCCCAGACCCGATCCCTGTAGCCGCTCCCCCGGCCACCGATGTCCCTTCCGATGTAGTCACACGCGATCAGGGGAGGTTGTTGGGTGGGTGGTGGGGGCCGTGCAGGGAGTTAGGGGGACGTGACAAGGGTCCCTGTGGGGGGTGTGGGCCCCTGGGGCTGATATGGGGCATCCGGCGACCATATCAGTGTGTTACCCAAGAGTGCACCACTCACTTGCCCATTCAGGGATTTTCTACCCCCCCCCCCCAACACTATTAAAGGGCTTCTTTACCATTAAATTTGCAATTGGTCTTCATTTGTTATTATTTGTCGTTTTTGAATTATGTAGCTTTTTGTTCAGCAGCACTGCAGTTTGGAATTTTAGCAGCTCTTTGGTTGCTAGGGTCTTGTTTAACCTAGCAACCAGGCAGTGGTTTGAAAGAGAGAGACAGGAATATTAATAGAGGTGGGCCTAAATAGAAAGATAAGTAATAAAAAGTAACTACAATTGTGTCCTCACAGAGCAGTAGTATTTTGGCAGCCGGGGTCAGTGACCCCCATTGAAAAAGCAGGAAAGTGTCAGAAGAAGAACATACAGACTCCCAGCAGGCAGACAGTGCCCTGGCTGGAACTGAACCTAGGGCCCCAGTGTACAGATGGGACAAGTTTATCAATAGGGTCAGTGTTGCAATAAACACTACCAGTATTTATAACATTTTCAGCTGATTTCGGCCGATCGTGGCATCATTTTCAGCAAATCCTGCCCGGAAAATTGCAAAAACATGCAGGCAGTTTAGACCTGGGCAGCCCTATTGAAAACCGGACTGTTCGGGTCAAAACCGGACAGGTAGCAACCCACCTAGAAGGTCACATACACCTTCCATATATTGACTGACGGGAGGGGCCCTATAGCTGCCGGGCGGATGCATCAGACGCAGTCGCGACTCCTGAGCTAAAATAGTGACTAGTGGCGCACTGTTGAATTTTACCCACCACCTTTGCCTAATGAATCCAGCCAGTGGCACAACTTGATCACACTGGGCCCCCCTGCAAAGAAATCTTTTGAGGGAGCCTGGCGCAAACAGTCCCTCCTCCCCTGCACACCTCCCAGCCTGCACTGTTCTTTTAAAAAAAAGGTAGGAGACTGGCTGCGCAGGGGGACTACAATACAGCAGACCCCGCGGCCCGGGCCCCTCTGTCACCCGGGCCCACCCGCGATCTGCTGTATAGGTAGTTACACCACTGATTCTGGCAATTCCTGCTCCATGGTTAGTATTTCACACCGGTTAGTATTTTACAATAGAGAGTATTTCATACCGGTTAGTATTTTACAATAGAGAGTATTTCATACCGGTTAGTATTTTACAATAGAGAGTATTTCACACCGGTTAGTATTTTACAATAGAGAGTATTTCACACTGGTTAGTATTTTACAATAGATAGTATTTCACACCGGTTAGTATTTTACAATAGATAGTATTTTACACCGGTTAGTATTTTACAATAGAGAGTATTTCACACTGGTTAGTATTTTACAATAGATAGTATTTCACACCGGATACTATTTTACACCAGTTAGTATTTTACAATAGATAGTATTTCACACCGGATAGTATTTTACACCGGTTAGTATTTCACACTGGTTAGTATTTCACACCAGTTAATATTTCACACCAGTTAGTATTTCACACCAGTTAGTATTTCACACTGGTTAGTATTTCACACCAGTTATTATATCCCACCAGTTAGTATTTTACAATGGATAGTATTTCACACCAGTTAGTATTTCACACCGGTTAGTATTTCACACCGGTTAGTATTTCACACCGGTTAGTATTTCACAGCAGTTAGTATTTCACAGCAGTTAGTATTTCACACCGGTTAGTATTTCACACCGGTTAGTATTTCACAGCGGTTAGTATTTCACACCGGTTAGTATTTCACAGCGGTTAGTATTTCACAGCAGTTAGTATTTCACACCGGTTAGTATTTCACACCGGTTAGTATTTCACAGCAGTTAGTATTTCACAGCAGTTAGTATTTCACACCGGTTAGTATTTCACAGCAGTTAGTATTTCACACCGGTTAGTATTTCACAGCAGTTAGTATTTCACACCGGTTAGTATTTTACACCAGTTAGTATTTTGACACTGGTTAGTATTTTACAATAGATAGTATTTCACACCGGTTAGTATTTTACACTGGTTAGTATTTCACACCGGTTAGTATTTTACAATAGATAGTATTTCACACCGGTTAGTAGCTGTTTAGTGCCCAGCTAAAGCCCTGGAATTCTGGGTAAAAACGCAGCATTAAAGGGAAGGTTGGTGCATATACTGTAAGTCCTACACATCCCTATTAACTAAAGGTCCTGGGTACCCCCCCCGGGGCACATACACCAGCCGCTACCCCACGTGCTGCCTCATTAGGCCCCGCCCCCTGCTCTAAAAGCGCAAATATTTGCCCAGCGCCGGCGCTAATCTGCACATACAGATCCAGTGACAATTTATGTCGGAATATTTCACATCTTCTCATTACTCAAGGGCTTTACATAACTGCCCTGCGATAACAGCCGGCAGCCTCTCTGATTAATGTCTCTTATATTATTATTATTATTGGGTTTGGTATCGGCCCAGGAACCGCAGGGAGCGACTGCAGAGATTGGCTAATATATATAGCGCGGCAGGGATTCCCCTGTAGGCACAGTAGGGCTCATTCATCAATACTGGGTAACTTTGCACCTGGGCAGTAACCGATAGCAACCAGTCAGTGATTAGCTTTTTTCAGTTAGCTGCAAGTAGAACAGTGAAATCAAACATCTGATTGGTTGCCAAGAGTTACTGCCCAGGTGCAAATTTGCCCAGTGTTTAGAAATAAGCCCCAGTCTATGGTGCTGGGAGTTTGAGTCCCCAACATTTTTTACCCATGAGCAACATTTAAACATAAAAAAGGTTGGGGAGCAACGCAAGCATGAAACAAAGTTCCTAAGGGGTGACTATAAAAGGTTGCGATTGGCTATCTGGTAGCCCAGTGTGGACTGGCAGCCTACGGGGCTTCTGTTTGGCAGTAACTCATGGTCTTTATGCCTCCAAGTCAGGAATTCAAAAAGGGAGACCTACTTTGAGGCCATTGGGAGCAACATCCAAGGGGTTGGGGGGCAACATGTTGCCCTGAGCCACTGGTTGGGGATCACTGCCATAGACCAATGGTTCCTTCCAATGTCTGGGGTAGATCCCCCATTGCAAGTCCAGGAACCATGGTTGCTTTAGTTTAAGGTTTAATTAGGGGGCCTCTGGGCAACTGTTGGACCTCAATAGGGTTTGGAACCAAAAACAAAGTCTCACTATAAGGGCAATTATTCATTGTTTTTTTCTAGATCAGTCCCAGCCTGGGTTACATGCACTGTTGGCGGCCATTTCGGTTTCTTCTGGTGAAGCAAAATCATAACCCAGTTTGACTTTTGGCCCAATTCCTTTCCCAGTACATGTAGGGCTCTCATTTGGGGGCTGCAGGGAATACTTCTCGGGTGTGCATCAAACAGACTTGGAAATGCCCATAGGTACAGGGTCCTACATTAGTTTTTGAGGGGTTGGGAGAGCCTTGTTGATGTGCAATAAAACCTTATGTCCAGTTGCCATGATGGTTTAGATAGCTAGAGGGTCCTACACCTGGGTGTGACTGGGCCCATTAGGGAGGCCGATAGCAATGGATAGGTTGGAGCCAGTCTGTAGACCAGTCAAGCTAAATGCTAAGAAGAGCTAAGGTGGTGCCTTGACTAACAAAGGAGGTCTTGAACCCAGCTGAGAAGAGTAGCATTTGGCTAGAAGTATAGAGGACCATTGGCAAAGTGACCTACCTTATTGTCCCCTGCTTCTTCAACCAAGGAGTTTACAGCCATCCCTTCATCCCTTATTCCATCCGTTATGACTATGGAACATGGGACCTACTAACGGTCCTAATAAAACACCAGGAATCACCATGAGTTCCTACCCCTTGGAAGCACCCCGCGGAGCTGAATACTGCTGACTGACACCCCAAAATTCTGATGCCACAGTGCCACAGTCGTCTACTCACTGGTAGCAACTGAAATGTCCTCTGTGAAATTACCTTTAACTATACCATGGCCAACTGGCCTGGCCACTCACCTCCCTGATTAACGGGTCACTGCACCTAAAATGTGAGTGCATCTGAGCTAAAGGGCACATTATACTGTGGGAGAAATGGAACAGCTACTCATTAAGGCCAAATTGCACTGATCCATTAGTTGAGCCTGGGGGAACAGATTGTCAAATAAAATCCTTTCATTCAAGCTGGGGGCCAAATAGAATTGATCCTTTCATTCAGGCTGTTGGTGCCACCGAGGGGTCCAGGTAGCTCCTCTCCCTTCTGCATCTCCTGATGCCCCATATACCCACAGGGAAGGGTAATCTACCCCCTGAGGTGGCCACACGTGCCCCAGCTCCATTTTATTTTTATCATCTTGTTATAATGCGTGGGGTCTATCCAATCATATTCTGAATTTGGAGCATAATAACAACAAAAACAACTCAAAGACTGGGCCCTCTTTCAGCACCAGAGGAACAATAACAATAGGTGGCAATTAGCCAAACTATATAGGCATTGGCCATAAAACAGTACCTGTACTTGATCCCAACTAAGATATAATTACCCCTTATTGGGGGCAGAACAGCCCTATTGGGTTTATTTAATGGTTAAATGATTCCCTTTTCTCTGTAATAATAAAACAGTACCTGTACTTGATCCCAACTAAGATATAATTACCCCTTATTGGGGCAGAACAGCCCTATTGGGTTTATTTCATGGTTAAATGATTCCCTTTTCTCTGTAATAATAAAACAGTACCTGTACTTGATCCCAACTAAGATATAATTACCCCTTATTGGGGGCAGAACAGCCCTATTGGGTTTATTTCATGGTTAAATGATTCCCTTTTCTCTGTAATAATAAAACAGTACCTGTACTTGATCCCAACTAAGATATAATTACCCCTTATTGGGACAGAACAGCCCTATTGGGTTTATTTAATGGTTAAATGATTCCCTTTTCTCTGTAATAATAAAACAGTACCTGTACTTGATCCCAACTAAGATATAATTACCCCTTATTGGGGGCAGAACAGCCCTATTGGGTTTATTTAATGGTTAAATGATTCCCTTTTCTCTGTAATAATAAAACAGTACCTGTACTTGATCCCAACTAAGATATAATTACCCCTTATTGGGGGCAGAACAGCCCTATTGGGTTTATTTAATGGTTAAATGATTCCCTTTTCTCTGTAATAATAAAACAGTACCTGTACTTGACCCCAACTAAGATATAATTACCCCTTATTGGATACAAAACAATCCTATTGGGTGTAATTATTTATTACTTATTATTAGTTTTATTGATTTTTTAGTAGGCTTGGAGATCCAAATTACGGAAAGACCCCTTATCTGGGATAACCTTGGTCCAGAGCATTCTGGATATCGGGTCCTATACCTGTATAGATTGACTAATGATCCCCCCTACCCTTCTCCCATTCAATAGTCAACTGCTCTGTTATTTGTCTTCTTCTACAATGTTTCAGGAGTGAGAACCAGCAGTGCAGGGAATATAAACAGCTGGGCAGATACCATAGCAATTCTATTTACTTATATATAAACACAATATGGAGCCTTACCATCATGATGAAGGTGGATAGGAGCTCTGCCAGGGCTTCCCGTGCCCACCTATTGCGGATGGAAATGGCACAGCGGATCTTGCGGATGATTTTCCCGTAGGTCTTCATGTTGGCTTGTGTAGAGCGGCGAGTGGGTCGGGGAGTTACACTTTGCTACCTGCCCTGCTCGCTGGTTAAACACTAACACGTGCCATGTGGGGAAGAGCCAGGATTGCTGGGAAAGCCACTGGGAGGAAATTATTAGTGCAATCAATATTGAGATCTGCCCGTAAACCTCCACCCTCTGATAGCTCCAAGGTTCAGTGCTCATTCTCTTTCCACAGATACGGAGCCCGGAGCCCTAGGAAAGACACACACATTACACCTCCTATCAATAGCGAGTCCCATTGGCGAGAGTGCAGGTCTCAGTGCAAATGTAGCTGCATTCTGCTTCCTGTAAGCACACTGTGCTCTATGCAGCTCAGAACATAAACATAGCAGCTGAGCTTGAAATAAAGACACCATTTTACCCAGGGTAGGACTGGTGGGACACTGGGCCCCACTGACCCAGACTCAATCCCCCAGCTGTGCTCCCCCCAACTTCCCACCCTCGATTAGGCCTAGTTAAGTATGAGCGGGGGGGGGGGGGTGATCAGGGGTTCCCTGGGGTGGCATCCCCTGTGGGCCCCCCACACCCCATTCTGACCCAGATTTTATCAGGTTCAACCTTGATGAGGCTTATTTTTAAAGCTTGACATTTTGCATTGATAGAAACCTTTGTTGGTTATGGGGAGGTTCAACTTTAAAGGAGAAGGAAAGGCATTGTGGCATTTTACTGCCAATAGATTCGCCACATTAGTGCCACCTAGAACCCTATATTTATTCAGCAGAAGCTTTACCATACCTGAGTAAAGAGCCGTAGAAGCTCCCTCTGATAACAGCTGCCATTTTAGCTCCGTCTCAGTAGCTTCCTGCTGCAGTTATAGCCATTGGTAGCTCAGATCACAGATTCCTAAGGGAGGGGGGAGTGAGTTCTTATGGGGGGGGGAGCAGGACAGGGGAGAGAGGAGAGAACTGAGCAGACTCAAGCCCTAAACCTGAAGGAGCCCTAAAAGAGAGGAAGTCTGATACCGAAGAACATGTTCTAAAAAAAAAGGAGATCCGGTGTTTCTTTTGATAGAGGACTCAGTCCAGCGTTTCTGTGAGTGCTTATGGCTGTATTTACATAGACCTTTCTGATAAAGCTTACTGAGTTTTTACCTTTCTTTCTTCTTTGAGCTATGCCCAGACTGGGCCCATCCAGGTGTTGTTTAAACAGGGGCGGGCCAAGCCGACTGGGCGCCCTAGGCAACCCAGTCAGCCACCTTCACGATGCAATAGATCATTGCCCCCACCACGTAATGACAAGCAGCGGGGGCAATGACTAAAGTGAGTGGGCTAGGGAGCCTCTTCTGCCTACCCCTAGTTCCGGCCCTGTGTTTAAATACTACCCCAGCCAACCAACCAATCCAAGGGATGGTTCTGTGAGTTCAACATTTAGGTGGTACAGTCCCAAATCCCAAATATTGGACCAGGCTGGGGGACCCACCTCCCAGTTATGATGAGAGTTGACCAAGTGGGATACTAGTGGCTCAGTGGTCTGTTTAATCAACTCTCATCATAACTGGGAGGTGGGTAGGGGACCTGGCCCAAAATGTCCCAAAATTTCATTTTCAGATATTGGAGTAATGGGGGGCAGATATCCCCAAGCCTCATGTTAGAAAAGGAGTCACTTTTTTGGCATTAGGTCCATCATGCTGTGGGCTAAACAGTACTGGGCCCTTGAGGCATCTTCATGCAACAGATGTCCCTACAGACCTCCCTGAGAAGTTCACACCTTTGGACTCTTGGTGGCAACTCTGATCTTCAGTGTGGTGGAAGATAGGTTAGTGGTCGGACCATGGATGCACTACTATTCCGGTTAGTGCTGCTTATAGTCAGGGGCCTGTAAGTCAAGGGGTCTAGATAGTTTAAGAAGAAACTCACTGAACTGGAGACGGTTGACAGAAAGGATACAGGAACGGTCCATAATATTATCTACCAATGTCACCAGAAGAAACCTCCTTAGGTTCCACATGTTATGAAGATATTGGGTATCCATAAGTGAATTCATGGCTGTTCTTTAGGTTCCACGGAACCTTAGCCTTAGCCTTAGATACGTTCTGGAAAAGGTTCTTCTTGGTCACATGGGAGCTCCAGATACAGGTGCCTGTTTGGATCATACTAAGTTCACTTCCTTGGTGCCCAGGGGTGCCTAGACGCCAACAGGATCAATCATAGTCTTGATTACTATGAGAATATACATTGCTATATTTAATTAAACAAGTCTTAATGTTTAGGAATCTGCATACTGGGGCGCCAGCTGGGGCTCATCCAATGGATCTAGTGGTGGACAATACAAAGCTTTGATATCTACTGATCATCAGCCGAAGTTCTACTAGATCACAATCCACCGATTGGGCACCCCTGCCATGGGCGTACCCTTTTACTATCACTTAGATTATAAACTCCACGGGGCAGGGATCTCCTTTCTCTTGTCTGTTTGACACTTGGCTCTGACACTTTGACACAACAATATGTAGGTTAGTATACAGATAAGAGTTGGCCAATTTCCATTGGGTTAAAACCACCTTCCTACCCTTCCCTGTGCCCTCTAGTGGTGTTGCAGAAACTACACACATACAGAGTATTTATGGGAATTAAGGTGGCCATACACGGGCAGATTTCAGCTGCTGATAAAGGTCCTTCACACAGATTCAGTAGCTTATTTGCCCTTGTTTGGGCACCCCCAATGGGCCTACCCAATTGATATCTGGCCTAAAATTGGGCAGGTTTGATTTTCCATCAGATCGGTGACCACATTGGCACATTGATGCAGTCCTTGGTCCAACAGCACCTATACCCGCTGTTGTAATTCGATCGCTTGGCCCTAGGACCTAATGATCGAATTAGCCCAATATCACCCACCTTGAATGGGCAAATCGGGAGAAGATCTGCTCATTTGGAGACCTTGCCAATCCGTGTAGGCCACCTTTCACGTCAAGACTTACTGACTATAGTGTAGTTTGAGCTGTCACACCCCCCCTCAATGTTATTTGCCCATAAATTCTGCTGTTTTTATCCATAAAAGCCTCTCGCCCAATGGACACAAACAGGAAATGTTTGTGACCTCGCTATGACATCACCGGCCGAAAGAGGGGCCACACTATTATATCCTTTGGTGAATAGAAGCCAATGATAGACTTTAATCTATGGGTTTTATCAACGCGCCAAGGTGTAGGCCAGAGATATTATCCATGGAGATACAACGAAAACAAATAGAGATATAGAAGGTGTTATTGTAGCTTTTGGAGCGGCACAAAATCCCATTTGGCATGGCACGCGCTCTCCCTATCTGCCCTGGTTTCCAGCCAACCAGATCAAAGCCACGCCAACGGGTACCATCGCTGGGGATCAAATAACTGAAATATTTAGAGTTTTCTATATTTTATGTCTCACCCCACACAAAGCCATATGCAGGGCAATTTCTATTGGCAGTACCCGGTAACCCTGGGGCAATGGAAAGACCACCCTGGCCTGGTCTACTGGGCACAACCATAAGGGGCTGGTAGCCTGATCCTTTGGTTTTTTGATTATTATAGCTGCTCTGCATTAGCCACCATTTATAGCTTTGCCACTCTCATAGCTAAATCAGCCCCAGGCAAGTCCAGGCAGCAGTGCTGTAAATACACACAACTCGTTCTTGTAAAGGGTAAGTAATCCTGCCCCTTGTTCTCTAGGCCAGAGTCAATGGCAGGGGGACTGGGAATCCCTGATACAAACACAACGAGTGACCAAAATTCCGACAAATGTAAATGTGAATCGGTGCCCTTTGGACCGTGTAACAGAACATTAACCGGCTTTGCACTAGTGATCCCTTCTCATTCCGCCACAATATCGCTTTAATGTTCTGTATAGGGACGCTGTGCATTGTGGGAACACTAAGGGGGGGGCTACCTGCCCAACACGGCCAGTAAATCACCAACCAAGGCCAGGGACGTTATGGCATTTACCAGCAATGTACTTGGCAGTAAATTTGGCCCCCTGGGCCACCTACTTGAGCCTTGGTTTGCCCCAAATCTTGCTCCATTTTACCCTTTACCCCTGTCAGCATTGCTCATGTATGTCATTGGATCATCCAGTTACATGGCACGGCCAGTAGGGGTTGCCACCTTTTGGCAAATAGAATAGAGCCGGAGCAGGGGCGGGTCTGTGAGGGGTTGGGTACATGAGATGTCAACATGTCATCAACAGAATCAGAAGGGTATTTAGTGAGTAGGGCAGGTATCTGTGCTACAGAGGGGGATCTGAGGCATGCTGGGGGCATACAGGCCCTGGGCTTGGCTGGTATTTGATTGGCTAGGTCAGTGAGACACAAAATGGTTGGCAACCCTACAGGCAAGTGAGATTCTTTTAGAAAGGTAGAAACCATATTTCTTTTACTTGTCATTATTTAGATATGGAAACATTGGGGTAACAGTCACCCCGCAATAGTTCCAGGGGTACCCAGGGCACAAATAAGCACTCACCCCAAATCCCCCCCTAACTGGCCTTCAGGCTGGGCCCCCTTAGCCCATAACAAGGTTACAGATATATAGAAACATTGGGGTAACAGTCACCCCGCTATAGTTCCAGGGGTACCCAGGGCACAAATAAGCACTCACCCCAAATCCCCCCCTAACTGGCCTTCAGGCTGGGCCCCCTTAGCCCATAACAAGGTTACAGATATATAGAAACATTGGGGTAACAGTCACCCCGCTATAGTTCCAGGGGTACCCAGGGCACAAATAAGCACTCACCCCAAATCCCCCCCTAACTGGCCTTCAGGCTGGGCCCCCTTAGCCCATAACAAGGTTACAGATATATAGAAACATTGGGGTAACAGTCACCCCACTATAGTTCCAGGGGTACCCAGGGCACAAATAAGCACTCACCCCAAATCCCCCATAACTGGCCTTCAGGCTGGGCCCCCTTAGCCCATAACAAGGTTACAGATATATAGAAACATTGGGGTAACAGTCACCCCGCTATAGTTCCAGGGGTACCCAGGGCACAAATAAGCACTCACCCCAAATCCCCCCCTAACTGGCCTTCAGGCTGGGCCCCCTTAGCCCATAACAAGGTTACAGAGATATAGAAACATTGGGGTAACAGTCACCCCGCTATAGTTCCAGGGGTACCCATGGCACAAATAAGCACTCACCCCAAATCCCCCCCTAACTGGCCTTCAGGCTGGGCCCCCTTAGCCCATAACAAGGTTACAGATATATAGAAACATTGGGGTAACAGTCACCCCGCTATAGTTCCAGGGGTACCCAGGGCACAAATAAGCACTCACCCCAAATCCCCCCCTAACTGGCCTTCAGGCTGGGCCCCCTTAGCCTATAACAAGGTTACAGATATATAGAAACATTGGGGTAACAGTCACCCTGCTATAGTTCCAGGGGTACCCAGGGCACAAATAAGCCCTCACCCCAAATCCCCCCCTAACTGGCCTTCAGGCTGGGCCCCCTTAGCCCATAACAAGGTTACAGATATATAGAAACATTGGGGTAACAGTCACCCTGCTATAGTTCCAGGGGTACCCAGGGCACAAATAAGCACTCACCCCAAATCCCCCCCTAACTGGCCTTCAGGCTGGGCCCCCTTAGCCCATAACAAGGTTACAGATATATAGAAACATTGGGGTAACAGTCACCCTGCTATAGTTCCAGGGGTACCCAGGGCACAAATAAGCACTCACCCCAAATCCCCCCCTAACTGGCCTTCAGGCTGGGCCCCCTTAGCCTATAACAAGGTTACAGATATATAGAAACATTGGGGTAACAGTCACCCCGCTATAGTTCCAGGGGTACCCAGGGCACAAATAAGCTCTTCCCCCAAATTCCCCCCTAACTGGCCTTCAGGCTGGGCCCCCTTAGCCCATAACAAGGTTACAGATATATAGAAACATTGGGGTAACAGTCACCCTGCTATAGTTCCAGGGGTACCCAGGACACAAATAAGCACTCACCCCAAATCCCCCCCTAACTGGCCTTCAGGCTGGGCCCCCTTAGCCCATAACAAGGTTACAGATATATAGAAACATTGGGGTAACAGTCACCCCACTATAGTTCATAGCCTGAGTACTATACAGATATCAGGTAGGCCTGTTGGGTAAGGGACACACAGCATTTATTTCAGTGGGGGGGGGGCACTAGGTAGCATTGTTGCCATACAGCACTGGGGTCTTGGTAAGATGACTGGAAGATTAATTGAATTCTGACAAAACTGACCAAAGTGAATGGTGAAACAATCTCTGACTATGTCAGAACTATCTATATATATTATATTATATTATTATTAGATAATAAAATTGTATTACAGAGCTGCAGTTTATTTCTATAGAGACACTAGGTGGCGCTGCAGCTCTTCTTGCCTCGCACAGAGATAATTCCCCTTGTGCTCAATTCCAGCACAGTAAGTAATTATACACTATAAGCTGAGACAGTGGTAGGGATGGGGCCTGAGAGAGTGGTATACCCCAGAGTAACACAGGGGGGTACATATATATATATATATATATATAGTAAACAAAATATGAATCGCATCGCTCAGGACTTATAACAAAATTGTAGTTTATTAAGTGTAGAAACAGAGACTCTGTTTCTACACTTAATAAACTACAATTTTGTTATAAGTCCTGAGCGATGCGATTCATATTTTGTTTACTATCTACGCTGAAGAGGACTGCACCCAGGCGCCTGAGATTTCATTATATCGTGAGTGCTGTTTATCGGGGAACTTTTATATATATATATATATATATATATATATATATATATATAAGCGCTCCGGACTCTGGGGTCTCTCATAAAATCAAATCTTTATTGTTGCATTAAAAGAAGGAACGCCTCTAAAAACATAAGCAACAATGAGCTGTGTTAATTTATTTTTATTATTTTTTTATTTATTATTTTTAATTTATTATAGTACCACTAGGGGGCGCTGCTAGTACAGATATAATAGCATTTTTATGGCAAATGGATTAGATAGAGCACTAACAGCCCCAGCTCCCTGCGCTATAATTCTGTTCTGCCAGAGAAACACTGATACATTCCCCTCTCCGCCTCTGTTTTCCAATTGTTATTGATATTTATAACGTATGTGACCAGGATGCTGGCAGCAGGCTAGAATATTCTGAATATGTTTCCTCATTGGATCCCAGCACAAGTGGATGCTCAGAGGATGGCTGCCAGCGCTCTCTCTGGGGTCTCTTCCCCCCAAGTGATCCCCCATGTGAATATTGGAGCCCAATCTCTCACTAACTTTATTTTCTACTGACTGTATCTAATGAACAGCAGGTGGCGCTGTTGTCTCAAATTCATTTCTGAGCAGAGTGAATGCTGGCCTCTATATATCTGTGCTTGCAGACGAGGGCACGCTATTGGCCAGCATGGTGACCGAGGTACCACCTAAGCCCAACTGACTCCCCTGTTCCTAATAATCCCACAATAAATGGGCCCTGTACAAGCTCCTCCCATATATGGCCACTGTGTGCCAATAGTATATAAAGGGCCGTACTGCTTGGCACTCACCGTTCCTGGGAGGGGCAACCAGCCACCAGGGAACATGAATTCCGTTGCACACAGTGTTCCTCCCCGTGTATCTGCCCGGCAGATCTTTACATTGTGACCCATTAAAGGGAGAATTGCACAACAAACCTCATTGATCCTATCAGTGACCCCTATAAAAGCCATTGGAACATTCCAGCACCGTAACCCCATGGTGAGGTTCCTGGGGTCACTGAGGTCCAGATCTCAGGTTCCAGAGTTCCTCAAAGGGCTTGTCGCCCCAAGCCAAAGCCAATATGAGGCGTGACCCACATGTAGCCAATCAGATCCATGAATGATATGACTTGTCCTTATTACCATCTACATAACCAAGGATCTCCATAACTTCAATGGCCTTACCATAAGGAGACTGTAGCTTGCCTGGGCTAACGACAGACACCCCTAAGCCCAGGCCTAGCCCTAACACTAGCCCTAGTCCTAACCATAGCCTAATCATAACCCTAGCCCAATTCTAGCCCTAGTCCTAACCCTAGCCCAAGTCTAGCCCTAGTCCTAACCCTAGCCCAAGTCTAGCCCTAGCTCTAGTCCCAACCCTAGCCCTAATACTAACCCTAGCCCTAGTCCTAACCCAGGCCCTAGTTCTAACCCTAGAGCTACTCCCAACCCAGCCCTAACCCTAGTCCTAGCCTTAGTCCTAGCACTAATACTAACCCTAGCCCTAATACTAACCCTAGCCCTAATACTAACCCTAGCCCTAGTCCTAACCCAGGCCCTAGTTCTAACCCTAGAGCTACTCCCAACCCAGCCCTAACCCTAGTCCTAGCCTTAGTCCTAGCACTAATACTAACCCTAGCCCTAATACTAACCCTAGCCCTAGTCCTAACCCAGGCCCTAGTTCTAACCCTAGAGCTACTCCCAACCCAGCCCTAACCCTAGTCCTAGCCTTAGTCCTAGCACTAATACTAACCCTAGCCCTAGTCCTAACCCAGGCCCTAGTTCTAACCCTAGAGCTACTCCCAGCCCTAACCCTAGTCCTAGTCTTAGTCCTAGCCCTAATACTAACCCTAGCCCTAATACTAACCCTAGCACTAGTCCTAACCCAGACCCTAGTTCTAACCCTAGAGCTACTCCCAATCTTAATCCCTAGCCTTAGTCCTAGCCCTAATTCTAACCCTAGCCCTAATACTAACCCTAGCCCTAATACTAACCCTAGCACTAGTCCTAACCCAGACCCTAGTTCTAACCCTAGAGCTACTCCCAATCTTAATCCCTAGCCTTAGTCCTAGCCCTAATTCTAACCCTAGCCCTAATACTAACCCTAGCCCTAATACTAACCCTAGCCCTAATACTAACCCTAGCCCTAATACTAACCCTAGCACTAGTCCTAACCCAGACCCTAGTTCTAACCCTAGAGCTACTCCCAATCCTACCCGTAGTCTTAGTCCTAGCCCTAATTCTAACCCTAGACCCATTCCCAACCCTAGCCCTAACCCTAATACACTGGCAATCTGTTATATGTAGATGGATCCAGAATCCATTGTGATTGTATAAGCTGAGCTTATGCCTGTGTCTGGGGCAATTATAGCTCTGTTTATACCCCGGTGTTAGGAATCTGGGAGTGCAAAGCTGCCCTGAAACTTATTGGAATATGGAGATAACTCAGTTACATGCACTATGCTGGGATATCCATCAGTCAGATGTGGGTTACGGTACCACGGAGCAGGAGGGCCACACAGCAGGTGGGGGCACACAGCAGGAGGGCCACACAGCAGGTGGGGGCACACAGCAGGAGGGCCACACAGCAGGTGGGGGCACACAGCAGGAGGGCCACACAGCAGGGAGGGCCACGCAGCAGGAGGGCCACGCAGCAGGAGGGCCACACAGCAGGAGAGCCACACAGCAGGAGGGCCACACAGCAGGAGGGCCACACAGCAGGAGAGCCACACAGCAGGAGGGCCACACAGCAGGAGGGCCACACAGCAGGAGAGCCACACAGCAGGAGGGCCACACAGCAGGAGGGCAACACAGCAGGTGGGGGTACACAGCAGGAGAGCCACACAGCAGGAGGGCCACACAGCAGGAGAGCCACACAGCAGGTGGGGGCACACAGCAGGAGGGCCAAACAGCAGGGGGGGCCACAGCAGGAGGGCCGGCACAGGCATTGCAGGGCAGGCAGGAAGGCTTATAAAGGGGGAACCAATCTTCCCGCAGTAGCAAAGTGGGTTCCTCCCCTCAGTATCGGGGTCACAGAAGGCGGAAGGTCGGATCACAAAAATATTCCAAGATCTTCCAAATCAGGGGCTGTTCCTGCTGTATCTGTCTGTAACTCTCTGGCCAAATGGGAACAATGAGTCAGTTCAGGCTCCTGTCACATAAGGTGCGGTGAGACCCGGGCAGAGTTTCCCTTCCCTGTATCTCTCAGTACCTGTTTCATATCCCCCGGCCCGGCCATATGGCACCTCTGTGGCTCTGCTGGGCTAGAGGGTAACACAACGGGGGCTCATTTAAAGAACTAGAGGTGCAAATATTCCTTTATAGTTTTATGGTATCTCTCTGTACAGGCTATGAGCAAACTCAGGGGGCTGTTCCTGCTGAATTGTGCTTAGTACAGGGGAATCCCTATGTGCCATAGTTTTATGGTATCTCTCTGTACAGACTATGAGCAAACTTAGAGGGCTGTTCCTGCTGAATTATACCCTGCCCATGCCCCTTGCACTGCCCAAGGTTTATAAATGGGGCACATCCCCAGTAAATACATGGAGGCTGACTGGGCACGGGCCTCCTCCCTCCCAATGAGCTATTTGTTTCCAGGAAGGCCCCGGGCACACCCAGCACCATTTCACTTTATTGTGCCCACAGTAATGCCTATTGGCATGAATGGGACACTGATGCCAAGGGGTGAAGGCTGCGCTGAGCATCATGGGATGGGAAATGGTTACACCCGTCTCCCAATCTGCCCATAGCTGTAGAACCAGAGAATGTATAGGGGGCAGTTGCTTGGCACTACCAGGCCATGCCATGGGGCACTGTTGCACTGAATCCAGGTGCCATACAGCCCAGTGCCCAATACCTGCCCCAGCAGGGGGTAAGGGGGAGTTTCACCCACATTCTGCCCGCAGCTCACCCCTTGTGGGGACACGGGTGGGCGCCATTCTGGGCGCCATATAAAGGAGCCCTATGTTTCTCAGTGCAGTGGGGACACGGGTGGGCGCCATTCTGGGTGCCATATAAAGGAGCCCTATGTTTCTCAGTGCAGTGGGACACGGGTGGGTGCCATTCTGGGTGCCATATAAATGAGCCCTATGTTTGTCAGTGCAGTGGGGACACGGGTGGGCGCCATTCTGGGTGCCATATAAAGGAGCCCTATGTTTCTCAGTGCAGTGGGACACGGGTGGGTGCCATTCTGGGTGCCATATAAAGGAGCCCTATGTTTGTCAGTGCGGTGGGGACACGGGTGGGCGCCATTCTGGGTGCCATATAAAGGAGCCCTATGTTTGTCAGTGCAGTGGGACACGGGTGGGCGCCATTCTGGGTGCCATATAAAGGAGCCCTATGTTTGTCAGTGCAGGGGGGACACGGGTGGGCGCCATTCTGGGTGCCATATAAAGGAGCCCTATGTTTGTCAGTGCAGGGGGGACACGGGTGGGCGCCATTCTGGGTGCCATATAAAGGAGCCCTATGTTTGTCAGTGCAGTGGGACACGGGTGGGCGCCATTCTGGGTGCCATATAAAGGAGCCCTATGTTTGTCAGTGCAGGGGGGACACGGGTGGGCGCCATTCTGGGTGCCATATAAAGGAGCCGTATGTTTCTCAGTGCAGTGGGACACGGGTGGGCGCCATTCTGGGTGCCATATAAAGGAGCCCTATGTTTGTCAGTGCGGTGGGGACACGGGTGGGTGCCATTCTGGGTGCCATATAAAGGAGCCCTATGTTTCTCAGTGCGGTGGGGACACGGGTGGGCGCCATTCTGGGCGCCATATAAAGGAGCCCTGTGTTTCTCAGTGCGGTGGGGACACGGGTGGGTGCCATTCTGGGTGCCATATAAAGGAGCCCTATGTTTCTCAGTGCGGTGGGGACACGGGTGGGCGCCATTCTGGGTGCCATATAAAGGAGCCCTATGTTTGTCAGTGCGGTGGGGACACGGGTGGGCGCCATTCTGGGTGCCATATAAAGGAGCCCTGTGTTTCTCAGTGCAGTGGGGACACGGGTGGGCGCCATTCTGGGCGCCATATAAAGGAGCCCTATGTTTGTCAGTGCGGTGGGGACACGGATGGGCGCCATTCTGGGTGCCATATAAAGGAGCCCTGTGTTTGTCAGTGCGGTGGGGACACGGGTGGGTGCCATTCTGGGTGCCATATAAAGGAGCCCTATGTTTCTCAGTGCAGTGGGGACACGGGTGGGCGCCATTCTGGGTGCCATATAAAGGAGCCCTATGTTTGTCAGTGCAGTGGGGACACGGGTGGGCGCCATTCTGGGTGCCATATAAAGGAGCCCTATGTTTGTCAGTGCGGTGGGGACACGGGTGGGCGCCATTCTGGGCGCCATATAAAGGAGCCCTATGTTTGTCAGTGCGGTGGGGACACGGATGGGCGCCATTCTGGGTGCCATATAAAGGAGCCCTGTGTTTGTCAGTGCGGTGGGGACACGGGTGGGTGCCATTCTGGGTGCCATATAAAGGAGCCCTATGTTTCTCAGTGCAGTGGGGACACGGGTGGGCGCCATTCTGGGTGCCATATAAAGGAGCCCTATGTTTCTCAGTGCAGTGGGGACACGGGTGGGCGCCATTCTGGGTGCCATATAAAGGAGCCCTATGTTTCTCAGTGTAGTGGGGACACGGGTGGGCGCCATTCTGGGTGCCATATAAAGGAGCCCTATGTTTCTCAGTGCAGTGGGACACGGGTGGGCGCCATTCTGGGTGCCATATAAAGGAGCCCTATGTTTCTCAGTGCAGTGGGACAGGGGTGGGCGCCATTCTGGGTGCCATATAAAGGAGCCCTATGTTTCTTAGTGCAGTGGGGACACGGGTGGGCGCCATTCTGGGTGCCATATAAAGGAGCCCTATGTTTCTCAGTGCGGTGGGGACACGGGTGGGCGCCATTCTGGGTGCCATATAAAGGAGCCCTATGTTTCTCAGTGCAGTGGGGACACGGGTGGGCGCCATTCTGGGTGCCATATAAAGGAGCCCTTTGTTTCTCAGTGCAGTGGGGACACGGGTGGGTGCCATTCTGGGTGCCATATAAAGGAGCCCTATGTTTGTCGGTGCAGTGGGGACACGGGTGGGCGCCATTCTGGGTGCCATATAAAGGAGCCCTATGTTTGTCGGTGCAGTGGGGACACGGGTGGGCGCCATTCTGGGTGCCATATAAAGGAGCCCTATGTTTGTCAGTGCGGTTGTACTTACCCTTTATACAGCAATACTATGAGATTAAAGGGGAAGTGTAGAACTGCTCTTCTCACATTATTACTCACCCTGTCAGTGAGGGATATTTACTGAGATGTAAGGGGGGGCGGGGGCTGGGCCGATGGACAGATAGAGACACGTCGGCACCCTGGGAACCCCTCGCCCACTGACACCTTGTTATTGTTCCCTCTCAGGCACCCGGCGTCTCCCACTGAAACACTGAGGTTTCGGCAGCAGCGATCGTGTTCAGACACCTCCACCCCGGGGCAGTTACTATAAGTTACTATAAGATTGACGTAAATCTTAGGGAAAAGTGTTTGTTTCGGTTTCTATAAAAATGAAAGAGATCGTGGGAAAGAACCCTTGGAACAGCTCCGGAACCCACCCTAACCCACCCTAACCCACCCTAACCCACCCTAACCCACCCTAACCCACCCTAACCCAGCCTAACCCACCCTAACCCACCCTAACCCACCCTAACCCAGCCTAACCCACCCTAACCCACCCTTACCCAGCCTAACCCACCCTAACCCACCCTAACCCAGCCTAACCCAGCCTAACCCACCCTAACTCACCCTAACCCACCCTAACTCACCCTAACCCACCCTAACCCACCCTAACCCACCCTAACCCAGCCTAACCCACCCTAACCCACCCTAACCCAGCCTAACCCACCCTAACTCACCCTAACCCACCCTAACCCAGCCTAACCCACCCTAACCCACTGTAAGCCACCCTAACCCACCCTAACCCACTGTAAGCCACCCTAACCCACCCTAACCCACCCTAACCCAGCCTAACCCACCCTAACCCACCCTAACCCAGCCTAACCCACCCTAACTCACCCTAACTCACCCTAACCCACCCTAAGCCACCCTAACCCACCCTAACCCACCCTAACCCACCCTAGCCCAGCCTAACCCACCCTAACCCATCCTAACCCAGCCTAACCCACCCTAACCCACCCTAACTCACCCTAACCCACCCTAACCCACCCTAACCCACTATAACCCACTGTAACCCACCCTAACCCACTCTAACCCAGCCTAACCCACCCTAACCCACCCTAGCCCAGCCTAACCCACCCTAACCCACCCTAACCCAGCCTAACCCACCCTAACCCAGCCTAACCCAGCCTAACCCACCCTAACCCACCCTAACCCAGCCTAACCCACCCTAACCCACTGTAAGCCACCCTAACCCACCCTAACCCACTATAACCCACTGTAACCCAGCCTAACCCACCCTAACCCACCCTAACCCAGCCTAACCCACCCTAACCCACCCTAACCCAGCCTAACCCAGCCTAACCCACCCTAACCCAGCCTAACCCAACCTAACCCACCCTAACCCACCCTAACCCAGCCTAACCCACCCTAACCCACCCTAACCCAGCCTAACCCACCCTAACCCAGCCTAACCCACCCTAACCCACCCTAACCCAGCCTAACCGACCCTAACCCACCCTAACCCACCCTAACCCAGCCTAACCCACCCTAACCCACCCTAACCCAGCCTAACCCACCCTAACCCACTGTAAGCCACCCTAACCCACCCTAACCCAGCCTAACCCACCCTAACCCACCCTAACCCAGCCTAACCCACCCTAACCCACCCTAACTCACCCTAACCCACCCTAACCCACTATAACCCACTGTAACCCACCCTAACCCACCCTAACCCACTGTAAGCCACCCTAACCCACCCTAACCCACTATAACCCACTGTAACCCACCCTAACCCACCCTAACCCACTGTAACCCACCCTAACCCACCGTAACCCACCCTAACCCACCCTAACCCACCGTAACCCACCCTAACCCACCCTAACCCACCGTAACCCACTGTAACCCACCCTAACCCACTGTAACCCACCCTAACCCACTGTAACCCACCCTAACCCACTGTAACCCTCCGTAACCCACCCTAACCCACTGTAACCCACCCTAACCCACCCTAACCCACCCTAACCCACCGTAACCCACCGTAACCCACTGTAACCCACCCTAACCCACCGTAACCCACCCTAACCCACTGTAACCCACCCTAACCCACTGTAACCCACCCTAACCCACTGTAACCCACCCTAACCCACTGTAACCCACCATAACCCACTGTAACCCACCATAACCGGGGCCCTCACACATGAGTCTGTGTAAAAGCACAGACCCCCCCCCCCCTTGTCCTAATAAAGGGAAAGTGGGAACCCCAATGAGCAGTTCCCTCTCTTCCTCTCTGTCCTTACAGTAAGGAGCCCCTTCCTATGCTGATGGTGATATCTCCTTTCCTCCCCACCCCCAATGAATCACTCATTCCCCCTCTCTTGGTAGGGAACCCCATAACCTGACTGCCCTTACAGTAAGGAACCCCTTCCTATGCTGATGGTGAGATCCCCTTTCCTCCCCACCCCCAATGAATCACTCATTCCCCCTCTCTTGGTAGGGAACCCCATAACCTGACTGCCCTTACAGTAAGGAACCCCTTCCTATGCTGATGGTGAGATCTCCTTTCCTCCCCACCCCCAATGAATCACTCATTTCCCCTCTCTTGGTAGGGAACCCCATAACCTGACTGCCCTTACAGTAAGGAACCCCTTCCTATGCTGATGGTGATATCTCCTTTCCTCCCCACCCCCAATGAATCACTCATTCCCCCTCTCTGGGTAGGGAACCCCATAACCTGACTGCCCTTACAGTAAGGAACCCCTTCCTATGCTGATGGTGAGATCCCCTTTCCTCCCCACCCCCAATGAATCACTCATTCCCCCTCTCTTGGTAGGGAACCCCATAACCTGACTGCCCTTACAGTAAGGAACCCCTTCCTATGCTGATGGTGAGATCTCCTTTCCTCCCCACCCCCAATGAATCACTCATTCCCCCTCTCTTGGTAGGGAACCCCATAACCTGACTGCCCTTACAGTAAGGAACCCCTTCCTATGCTGATGGTGATATCTCCTTTCCTCCCCACCCCCAATGAATCACTCATTCCCCCTCTCTTGGTAGGGAATCCCATAACCTGACTGCCCTTACAGTAAGGAACCCCTTCCTATGCTGATGGTGAGATCCCCTTTCCTCCCCACCCCCAATGTATCACTCATTCCCCCTCTCTTGGTAGGGAATCCCATAACCTGACTGCCCTTACAGTAAGGAGCCCCTTCCTATGCTGATGGTGAGATCCCCTCCCCTCCCCACCCCCAATGAATCACTCATTCCCCCTCTCTTGGTAGGGAATCCCATAACCTGACTGCCCTTACAGTAAGGAGCCCCTTCCTATGCTGATGGTGATATCTCCTTTCCTCCCCACCCCCAATGAATCACTCATTCCCCCTCTCTTGGTAGGGAATCCCATAACCTGACTGCCCTTACAGTAAGGAACCCCTTCCTATGCTGATGGTGAGAACCCCTTTCCTCCCCACCCCCAATGTATCACTCATTCCCCCTCTCTTGGTAGGGAACCCCATAACCTGACTGCCCTTACAGTAAGGAACCCCTTCCTATGCTGATGGTGAGATCCCCTTTCCTCCCCACCCCCAATGTGTCACTCATTCCCCCTCTCTTGGTAGGGAATCCCATAACCTGACTGCCCTTACAGTAAGGAACCCCTTCCTATGCTGATGGTGAGATCCCCTTTCCTCCCCACCCCCAATGTATCACTCATTCCCCCTCTCTTGGTAGGGAATCCCATAACCTGACTGCCCTTACAGTAAGGAACCCCTTCCTATGCTGATGGTGAGATCTCCTTTCCTCCCCACCCCCAATGTATCACTCATTCCCCCTCTCTTGGTAGGGAATCCCATAACCTGACTGCCCTTACAGTAAGGAGCCCCTTCCTATGCTGATGGTGAGATCTCCTTTCCTCCCCCCACTTCTGATCCCCATTTCTCCTGTCTCGGTTACTGAGTCCCCGTATGACCTACATAGCCAGTAGGGCAGTGACATAGAATAAAGAGATGGCCGATTATTACCCAGTTCCTGATCCTGATATTTTTCATGCCTTAATAGTTTTTATTAATATACAACTAATGATACCCATAAATACACTATATATACTGTATATTGTTATTGGGCCCTAAGTTCAGGCTCAGATGGGACCCCCAAACATAATGCTTAATTCGTTGTTGAGGTTTAGTTCTCCTTTAATGCAAGAAAACAGTCTGTACAGAGAAGGAACAAGATGAGGCAGGACCCCCCCCCCCCCCTGCACACAACCGATACCTGAAAGCCCCCAACACCCACGTGGGTCGGGGTGGGATGGAGTCAGTCGAAACCGGCTGGGACTGATGGATCAGACACTGGAATTCACAGGGTCAGAGTTTCCCCCACGGGAACTGAACCTTTCTGTTTGGTTTTGAGTCTGTTCTTGTCTGATCAGTCAGAATGGGACCCACCTCAGAGGCTATTATCCCCCCACTGCTACTATAGGCACCATCTCTCCCTACTATACCTGCTATCCCACAGCCCCAGTCCCTTCCCAGAGGCTATTATCCCCCCACTGCTACTATAGGCACCATCTCTCCCTACTATACCTGCTATCCCACAGCCCCAGTCCCTTCCCAGAGGCTATTATCCCCCCCACTGCTACTATAGGCACCATCTCTCCCTACTATACCTGCTATCCCACAGCCCCAGTCCCTTCCCAGAGGCTATTATCCCCCCACTGCTACTATAGGCACCATCTCTCCCTACTATACCTGCTATCCCACAGCCCCAGTCCCTTCCCAGAGGCTATTATCCCCCCCACTGCTACTATAGGCACCATCTCTCCCTACTATACCTGCTATCCCACAGCCCCAGTCCCTTCCCAGAGGGTATTATCCCCCCACTGCTACTATAGGCACCATCTCTCCCTACTATACCTGCTATCCCACAGCCCCAGTCCCTTCCCAGAGGCTATTATCCCCCCACTGCTACTATAGGCACCATCTCTCCCTACTATACCTGCTATCCCACAGCCCCAGTCCCTTCCCAGAGGCTATTATCCCACTGCTACTATAGGCACCATCTCTCCCTACTATACCTGCTATCCCACAGCCCCAGTCCCTTCCCAGAGGCTATTATCCCACTGCTACTATAGGCACCATCTCTCCCTACTATACCTGCTATCCCACAGCCCCAGTCCCTTCCCAGAGGCTATTATCCCCCCACTGCTACTATAGGCACCATCTCTCCCTACTATACCTGCTATCCCACAGCCCCAGTCCCTTCCCAGAGGCTATTATCCCACTGCTACTATAGGCACCATCTCTCCCTACTATACCTGCTATCTCACAGCCCCAGTCCCTTCCCAGAGGCTATTATCCCACTGCTACTATAGGCACCATCTCTCCCTACTATACCTGCTATCCCACAGCCCCAGTCCCTTCCCAGAGGCTATTATCCCCCACTGCTACTATAGGCACCATCTCTCCCTACTATACCTGCTATCCCACAGCCCCAGTCCCTTCCCAGAGGCTATTATCCCCCCACTGTTACTATAGGCACCATCTCTCCCTACTATACCTGCTATCCCACAGCCCCAGTCCCTTCCCAGAGGCTATTATCCCCCCACTGCTACTATAGGCACCATGTCCCCCTACTATACCTGCTATCCCACAGCCCCAGTCCCTTCCCAGAGGCTATTATCCCCCCACTGCTACTATAGGCACCATCTCTCCCTACTATACCTGCTATCCCACAGCCCCAGTCCCTTCCCAGAGGCTATTATCCCCCCACTGCTACTATAGGCACCATCTCTCCCTACTATACCTGCTATCCCACAGCCCCAGTCCCTTCCCAGAGGCTATTATCCCCCCACTGCTACTATAGGCACCATCTCTCCCTACTATACCTGCTATCCCACAGCCCCAGTCCCTTCCAAGAGGCTATTATCCCCCCACTGCTACTATAGGCACCATCTCTCCCTACTATACCTGCTATCCCACAGCCCCAGTCCCTTCCAAGAGGCTATTATCCCCCCACTGCTACTATAGGCACCATCTCTCCCTACTATACCTACTATCCCACAGCCCCAGTCCCTTCCCAGAGGCTATTATCCCCCCACTGTTACTATAGGCACCATCTCTCCCTACTATACCTGCTATCCCACAGCCCCAGTCCCTTCCCAGAGGCTATTATCCCCCCACTGCTACTATAGGCACCATCTCTCCCTACTATACCTGCTATCCCACAGCCCCAGTCCCTTCCCAGAGGCTATTATCCCCCCACTGCTACTATAGGCACCATCTCTCCCTACTATACCTGCTATCCCACAGCCCCAGTCCCTTCCCAGAGGCTATTATCCCCCCCACTGCTACTATAGGCACCATCTCTCCCTACTATACCTGCTATCCCACAGCCCCAGTCCCTTCCCAGAGGCTATTATCCCCCCACTGTTACTATAGGCACCATCTCTCCCTACTATACCCGCTATCCCACAGCCCCAGTCCCTTCCCAGAGGCTATTATCCCCCCACTGCTACTATAGGCACCATCTCTCCCTACTATACCTGCTATCCCACAGCCCCAGTCCCTTCCCAGAGGCTATTATCCCACTGCTACTATAGGCACCATCTCTCCCTACTATACCTGCTATCCCACAGCCCCAGTCCCTTCCCAGAGGCTATTATCCCCCCACTGCTACTATAGGCACCATCTCTCCCTACTATACCTGCTATCCCACAGCCCCAGTCCCTTCCCAGAGGCTATTATCCCCCCACTGCTACTGTAGGCACCATCTCTCCCTACTATACCTGCTATCCCACAGCCCCAGTCCCTTCCCAGAGGCTATTATCCCCCCACTGCTACTATAGGCACCATCTCTCCCTACTATACCTGCTATCCCACAGCCCCAGTCCCTTCCAAGAGGCTATTATCCCCCCATTGCTACTATAGGCACCATCTCTCCCTACTATTTTTCTCTATATTTTCTTGTACACAACCTACTGATATAAGTATAGGGGTAGATTAGTCTCTGCTCATAGAGGACATTCTGATAATGCAGAGAAATGACTCTATACAGGCAGCTTCCCATACCCCGGCATTAGGCACTTAGTACCAGGCAGATACCCGCTGGGCGCAATACCAGTTTGGAAGTGATTTATCAGTGACTCAGTTACCCAGAGGCACACGCTGTTATTATTGGCATCAGCACCTCTATATAATGTTTATTTTTGGATTATAGGATTGGACGGTAGGTGAGAAATTTTTCAAACTACTAAACTCACTATTAAACTGTGTGCGTCTGTTACTTTGTATCCTGTGTCTGATATGTACCTTCCAATGGTTCTGTATCTCTTTGTACAGGCTATGGGCTGTTCCTGCTGAATTGTGCTTAGTACAGGGGAATCCCTATGTGCCATAGTTTTATGCTATCTCTCTGTACAGGCTATGAGCAAACTTAGGGGGCTGTTCCTGCTGAATTGTGCTTAGTACAGGGGAATCCCTATGTGCCATAGTTTTATGGTATCTCTCTGTACAGGCTATGAGCAAACTTAGGGGGCTGTTCCTGCTGAATTGTGCTTAGTACAGGGGAATCCCTATGTGCCATAGTTTTATGGTATCTCTCTGTACAGGCTATGAGCAAACTTAGGGGGCTGTTCCAGCTGAATTGTGCTTAGTACAGGGGAATCCCTATGTGCCGTAGTTTTATGGTATCTCTCTGTACAGGCTATGGCCAACTTAGGGGGCTGTTCCTGCTGAATTGTGCTTAGTACAGGGGAATCCCTATGTGCCATAGTTTTATGGTATCTCTCTGTACAGGCTATGGGCAAACTTAGGGGGCTGTTTCTGCTGAATTGTGCTTAGTACAGGGGAATCCCTATGTGCCATAGTTTTATGGTATCTCTCTGTACAGGCTATGGGCAAACTTAGGGGGCTGTTCCTGCTGAATTGTGCTTAGTACAGGGGAATCCCTATGTGCCATAGTTTTATGGTATCTCTCTGTACAGGCTATGGGCAAACTTAGGGGGCTGCTCCTGCTGAATTGTGCTTAGTACAGGGGAATCCCTATGTGCCATAGTTTTATGGTATCTCTCTGTACAGGCTATGAGCAAACTTAGGGGGCTGTTCCTGCTGAATTGTGCTTAGTACAGGGGAATCCCTATGTGCCATAGTTTTATGGTATCTCTCTGTACAGGCTATGAGCAAACTTAGGGGGCTGTTCCTGCTGAATTGTGCTTAGAACCAAAGTGTCCCTCCCAGCTGCAGAGAGAGAGTTTCTATTATGAGATTATGGAACCTGTTGTGATGATTATAAATAATAATAATAGAAAGCAGTGAAGGAGAGGCCCAGTAACACCTAAAGCTTCTCTGTTCCCATGAATCAGCCCGAGTCCCGACGACACTAAAATAGAATAAATAGGTTTGTGTTCCTGCCCATGGCAGATCGTGGGACTGCGCGGGATTTACAAGGCCGACATGTCCAGGCAAGATCTACGGAAGGATCAGCGCTTCCCAAACCCAAACAACCCAGACTGACACATCCTCACTTTATGGCAAAGTGCAGATTAAGACTAAAAAAAGCTCTTCCCTGGAGAAGTGGAAGGGTGAGACCTTGCTGAGTGGCCCGATGTGTTCCCTCGTCTGAGATCTGGGGCATCGGAAATATTCTGCACCTCAATGCAAAGCAGCCGCCACCGTTCCCCGGGGTCAGTGGGGTCAGTGGGGGACAATATGACCTTGGCCAACGAAGAAACAATTGAATGAAGTTTTCCTTTATAATAGGCCTAATTCTAATATTGATGTTTGGGAACCAAAGGTCCAGGGCCAAAGGCACCAAACGGCTGAATTCTGTGATTCCCAAACAGGTGCTTTTTTTTTTCTTGTAGAAGAGGGGGAGGGGTCTATGCAGCTCAGTTGGCTGGGCTCTCTTGAGTGACAAGGAGCATTGTGAAGGTCGGGGCTGACAAATTGCTAATGTTCTGTCACTATTGAAAAAGGGATCACATTCTTTAGCTGGAAACTATAGGCCTGTTAGTCTGACCCCAGTGGTAGGAAAGCTTTTGTAGGGAGAAAAAAGGATAAGACAGTTGAATACCTTGCAAATCCCAATACTATGGGGCACATTTACTAAAACGCTAACATTTCTCTTTTTTTTTATTTTTAAAAATTCAATTGAACTCATTAGAATAGCGTTATTATTGGTTACTTTCTCCAGCCTCGGTGCAGATCAGATGCCCTGATTGGCTAATTACTACGGCATTTTATCAGCAAGAAGCCGCCCCGGTAACAACTGCGCTTCCTACACCAGCAGCCCAATGGCACCGGCTCTGCGCCTAACAAACCCACCCTCATTGGCTACAGGGGGGCTTTTCAGCTTTTCAGACTTTGTAAGTTCAAGACCTTTCTTTTTTTTATCTTTTAGTAGGATGTAGAGAGTAATATTCTGAGACAGTTTGCAATTGGTCTTCATTCTTTATTATCTGTAGTTTTTCAATTATTTACACTTTGTTTACATATCTGGTTGCTAGGAACCAAATGAGAAATTACCTTAGCAACCAGGGAGAGGTTTGAATGAGAGACTGATATATTTATAGGACAAGACCTGGATAGAAGAATAAGGAATAAAAAGTAACAATAACAATAAAACTGGAGCCTCACAGAGCAATAGGGTTTGGCTGCCGGGGTCAGTGGGTTACTATGTAGATTATCCATTCTCCTTAGTAATTTTACTGGCAGTTTTGGGGTTAATCTGCAGATTATCTATTCTGAGTTAACGCAATGGGGCAACATACGTTGGGTAAAACATGGAAACAGGCACAATAAGAGGCACCAAGAGTTGATAGGACAGGGAACAGAGTCAGGGTATGAAACAGGCCAATAGGAGGCACCGATGTAAGTAGAAATAGGAGAAAGCAATGTAAGGGAAAGGATGGGATAGGATGAGTGCAAGGGCGGGACCAGTCCTGACAGGGATATGGTGGCTGCTTATTGGTTGCTGGAGAGGACCATGATGGACAATCAGGTGCAAAGTATTAGGGGAGGGGCCTAGAGCCGTGTTTCCTAAACTCATTTCACAAACAAATCATTAGGGTTGAGGAGACTGCCTCACACAGATACAAGTAAAGAAAGGAATTCTGGGAACAAGCTCAAAAAATATCCCATTTACATGGGTTTACCCTATAGGCTAAAGCTCCCCCACTGGGTTTAAAGCAGAAGCCAGGATAATAGCTGATCAGATTCCCAACTACAGACCGGTTTGGCCTTTTCTGAGGCTCATCAGTGTAGTGCAGGGTTTTCTGATCAGCTTAGGGAGAGCCAGGAGTGGGGATTCACAAACAAGCTAAAAGGGTTGAGGAGACTGCCTCATACGTATGCAAAATAGACCAAAGGGATTATGGGAACAAATTCCTTCAGGCTCCTAAAAAAATACCATTTACATGGGTTTATCCTATAGGCTAAAGCTCACCCACTGGGTTTAAAGCAGAAGCCAGGATACTAGCTGATCAGATTCCCAACTACAGACCAGTTTGGCCTTTTCTGAGGCTCATCAGTGTAGTGCAGGGTTTTCTGATCAGCTTAGGGAGAGTCACTGTGTGGTCAGTATTGTAATTGGGGGGTCAGGGGAGTTTAAATGTAGGTTTCTTTGAAAGTTACATAAAAGTGTCGGGGCCCAATGATGTTGCTGTTGGGGGCCAATGTGTCAGGGGGCTCTTACCCACCCAAACGTTTCACTTATAAGCTTGTACCATGGCCATTCCCTGTTTCTATATGAGACCAAAGAGAGTAAATGGAGGGACGGATACATGATAATATGTAAGGAGGAGTGTGATTGGCCGGTGGTCAAAGGCTTCCTGGTGGTCCTGGGGGTCCATTATGTGGGGGAATTATCTGAACTCTGGGAATCTGCCTTGCAAGGACCATAATGGAGAAGCTTCCACCTCCCTGATTAATACCAGAAAACATAGATTTTTCCTAATGAAAACAATAGGCAAAAACAAGGGGGTATATTGCCCCTTTATAGGATCTCTACATGTCAGGGATGGGCAGCCTGCGGCGTTTATTGAACTGCAACTCCCAGCACCTCCTGAGCCTTTATTAAACCTGTGTACAGTATAATGTGAGAGACTATGGGGGGCAGAAAGGTTTTATGCCCCAAAGGATATTTCCAGAATATTTTTACACAGATATAAAACTTTGTATTTAATAATATTCTCCTGTGTGTGACTAATGGTTCCCAGCTCTGAGACTCTGATGGCAACAATAACGCTGCATTTTTTATGGGGCTTTTTGTTTGTTTTTTATGAAACAATACAAGTGAATAAAGGAAACGTGGAGGGAGAGTCGTCTGAATTGGGAAAGCGCCGGCAGTTCCCTCTCAGCCATTGAGCTGAATGTGCCCGCTGTGGGCAGTGCCAGGCCTGATGCATCTGCAGAAGCCCAGGCTGCATCTTCTGCACTCTCTGGCCAATCAGGCCCCAGCTTTCTGGGTACCCACTCACTCCATCCAAGTGATGCCCTGTAGGGGGGGCTCTCAGCCCTTCCCTGAGTTACACTCAGTGACCCCCCAGCACTCTGTCTGTCCCCCATTATCTACTATATATATCCCCAATATTCAGGGGGGCCCCTACATAGGGAGACTTTGCGTCTCGCCTGCAATTGCTCTGCCACTTTCCCTCTGAAGGATTCTAATTAAACTCACAGATTGGAAATGATTCATATCAGGAGATTTCCCAAATACCCCGACATTTGCCCCAAACAAACCTTCCTTTTCCCACATGTGCATATGAGTAACGGCAGCTTCTGATTGGGGGAATGTGTTTTCCCTGTGGCACAGACAGATCCGACTCACAGAGAGCAGAGCATTTGCTAATAGAAGTACTGCCCGAGGAATAAAAACCAGTGAGTTGGGGTAAATCCTTTAAAGGGGCAGTATACCCGCTTGTTCTACAGGATTGGAATCCTTTTTGCCTATTGTTTTCATTAGGAAAAATCTATGTTTTCTGGTATTAATCAGGGAGGTGGAAGCTTCTCCATTATGGTCCTTGCAAGGCAGCTAATTAGATTCCCAGAGTTCAGATAATTCCCCTACATCATGGACCCCCAGGACCACCAGGAAGCCTTTGACCACCGGCCAATCACACTTCTCCTTACATATTATCATGTATCCGTCCCTCCAATGACTCTCTTTGGTCTCAAATAGAAACAGGGAATGGCCATGGTACAGGCTTATAAGTGAAACGGTTGGGTGGGTAAGAGCCCCCTGACACCTTGGCCCTCCGGGAGTTTTGCCGGGATTATTAACTACTACTGACTAGTTATTGGGCCCCACAGCGACATAATTGAGCCCCAACCCTTACACGATTTATGTAACTTATGCAGGGGCAGGTAGGTGGGAAGGGGTTAAACTTAGGGCAAACCCAACTGACCCCCTATAAACTGAATGACTTATTAGCACATTAATCAATGGAACTCGTTATATTAACGGCTTATTATAGAGTCACATCAGTGTTTGTATTGCACACACAAGGGGCGTGGCCAGAATGTTGGTACTGCGCTTGTGTTCATGGGGGGCCCCATATTAATAACTTGTGCGGGGCCCCAATGTTTCTGATGGTGGTACATACAGGTATAGGACCCATTATCCAGAATGCTCAGTACTAAGGGTATTCCGGATAAGGGGTCTTTCCGTAATTTGGATCTCCATACCTTGAGTCTACTAAAAAATCCATAAACCATTAAATAAACCCAATAGGGCTGTTCTGCCCCAATAAGGGGTAATTATATCTTAGTTGGGATCAAGTACAGGTACTGTTTTATTATTACAGAGAAAAGGGAATCATTTAACCATTAAATAAACCCAATAGGGCTGTTCTGCCCCCAATAAGGGGTAATTATATCTTAGTTGGGATCAAGGACAGGTACTGTTTTATTATTACAGGGAAAAGGGAATAATTTAACCATTAAATAAACCCAATAGGGCTGTTCTGCCCCAATAAGGGGTAATTATATCTTAGTTGGGATCAAGTACAGGTACTGTTTTATTATTACAGAGAAAAGGGAATCATTTAACCATTAAATAAACCCAATAGGGCTGTTCTGCCCCCAATAAAAATAGAGTCTATGGGAGATGGCCTTTCCGTAGTTCGGAGCTTTCTGGATAATGGGTTTCCGGAACAGGGATCCCATACCTGTACTATACTTTACATATAAATACATACTATGCTATGATACTATAATACAAATACTTACTATAAATACATACTATAATACTATACATATAAATACATAAATACTATAATAGAAATACTATAAGTACACACTGTGCTATACATACTATAAGTACATACTATAAGTACACACTGTACTATACATACTACACAGTACATACTATAAGTACACACTGTGCTATACATACTATAAGTACACACTGTACTATACATACTACACAGTACATACTATAAGTACACACTGTACTATACATACTACACAGTACATACTATAAGTACACACTGTACTATACATACTACACATACACATACTACTACATGTAGTACATACTATAAGTACACACTATAGTACATACTATAAGTACACACTGTACTATACATACTACACAGTACATACTATAAGTACATACTATACATACTACATACTATGTACTGTACATACTATAAGTACACACTGTACTATACATACTAGTAACTATTAAGGTACACATACTGTACTACTATAGTACACTACTACACCTATAAGTACATACTATAAGTACACACTGTACTATACATACTATAAGTACATACTATAAGTACACACTGTACTATACATACTATAAGTTACATACATACAGTACTATACAGTACATACTATAAGTACACACTGTACTATACATACTATAAGTACATACTATAAGTACACACTGTACTATACATACTATAAGTACATACTATAAGTACACACTGTACTATACATACAGTACACACTGTACTGTACATACTACTATAGTACACACTGTACTATACATACTATAAGTACATACTATAAGTACACACTGTACTATACATACTATAAGTACATACTATAAGTACACACTGTACTATACATACTATAAGTACATACTATAAGTACACACTGTACTATACATACTATAAGTACATACTATAAGTACACACTGTACTATACATACTATAAGTACATACTATAAGTACACACTGTACTATACATACTATAAGTACACACTGTACATAGTACATACTATAAGTACACACTGTACTATACATACTATTACATACTATAAGTACACACTGTACTATACATACTGTAAGTACACATGTACTATATACAACAGTACATAGTACACTGTACTATACATACTAACAGTACATACTACACACTGTACTATACATACTATAAGTACATACTATAAGTACACACTGTACTACTACATCTACATACTATAAGTACACACTGTACTATAAGTACATACTATAAGTACACTGTGCTATACATACTATAAGTACATACTATAAGTACACACTGTGTTACTATACAGTTACTATAAGTACACACTGTACTACTATAAGTACACACACTGTGCTATACATACTATACATATACATACTATAAGTACACACTGTTACTTATAACACAGTACATACTATAAGTACACATGTACTATACATACTACACAGTACATACATAAGTACAGTACTACATACTACACAGTACATACTATAAGTACACACTGTACTATACATACTACACAGTACATACTATAAGTACACACTGTACTATACATACTACACAGTACATACTATAAGTACACACTGTACTATACATACTATAAGTACATACTATAAGTACACACTGTGCTATACATACTATAAGTAACACACTGACTACATACTACACAGTACATACTATAAGTACACACTGTACTATACATACTATACAGTACATACTATAAGTACACACTGTACTATACATACTATAAGTACATACTATAAGTACACTTACTTAACATACTATAAGTACATACTATAAGTACACACTGTACTATACATACTATAAGTACATACTATAAGTACACACTGTACTATACATACTATAAGTACACACTGTACTATACATACTACACAGTACATACTATAAGTACACACTGTACTATACATACTACACAGTACATACTATAAGTACACACTGTACTATACATACTACACAGTACATACTATAAGTACACACTGTACTATACATACTACACAGTACATACTATAAGTACACACTGTACTATACATACTACACAGTACATACTATAAGTACACACTGTACTATACATACTATAAGTACATACTATAAGTACACACTGTGCTATACATACTATAAGTACACACTGTACTATACATACTACACAGTACATACTATAAGTACACACGTATACATAACTATAAGTACATACTATAAGTACACAGTGTGCTATACATACTATAAGTACATACTATAAGTACACAGTGTACTATACATACTATAAGTACATACTATAAGTACACACTGTGCTATACATACTATAAGTACATACTATAAGTACACACTGTGCTATACATACTATAAGTACACACTGTACTATACATACTACACAGTACATACTATAAGTACACACTGTACTATACATACTACACAGTACATACTATAAGTACACACTGTACTATACATACTACACAGTACATACTATAAGTACACACTGTACTATACATACTACACAGTACATACTATAAGTACACACTGTACTATACATACTACACAGTACATACTATAAGTACACACTGTGCTATACATACTATAAGTACATACTATAAGTACACACTGTGCTATACATACATATAAGTACACACTGTATACTATATACTACACAGTACATACTATAAGTACACACTGTACTATACATACTACACAGTACATACTATAAGTACACACTGTACTATACATACTACACAGTACATACTATAAGTACACACTGTACTATACATACTACACAGTACATACTATAAGTACACACTGTGCTATACATACTATAAGTACATACTATAAGTACACACTGTGCTATACATACTATAAGTACATACTATAAGTACACACTGTGCTATACATACTATAAGTACATACTATAAGTACACACTGTGCTATACATACTATAAGTACACACTGTACTATACATACTACACAGTACATACTATAAGTACACACTGTACTATACATACTACACAGTACATACTATAAGTACACACTGTACTATACATACTACACAGTACATACTATAAGTACATACTATAAGTACACACTGTGCTATACATACTATAAGTACACACTGTACTATACATACTACACAGTACATACTATAAGTACACACTGTACTATACATACTACACAGTACATACTATAAGTACACACTGTACTATACATACTACACAGTACATACTATAAGTACACACTGTACTATACATACTACACAGTACATACTATAAGTACATACTATAAGTACACACTGTACTATACATACTATAAGTACATACTATAAGTACACACTGCTATACATACTATAAGTACATACTATAAGTACAGTACTATAGCACTGTACATGTACACACTACTACACACGTACTATACTACAGTACAAGTACATACTATAAGTACACACTGTACTATACATACTATAAGTACATACTATAAGTACTATACATACTATAGTACATACTATAAGTACACACTGTACTATACATACTACTAAGTACATACTATAAGTACACACTGTGCTATACATACTATAAGTACTATAATACTACACAGTACATAGTACAACTATACAGTAGTACACAGTGTGCTATACATACTATAAGTACATACTATAAGTACACACTGTGCTATACATACTATAAGTACTACTATACACCACTGTACTTATAGATACTATAAGTACACACTATACAGTACATACTATACAGTACATACTATAAGTACACACTGTACTATACATACTACACAGTACATACTATAAGTACACACTGTACTATACATACTACAGTACATACTGTACTACATACATACTATAAGTACACACTGTACTATACATACTATAAGTACATACTATAAGTACACACTGTACTATACATACTATAAGTACATACTATAAGTACACACTGTGCTATACATACTATAAGTACACACTGTACTATACATACTACACAGTACATACTATAAGTACACACTGTACTATACATACTATAAGTACATACTATAAGTACACAGTGTGCTATACATACTATAAGTACATACTATAAGTACACACTGTGCTATACATACTATAAGTACATACTATAAGTACACACTGTGCTATACATACTATAAGTACATACTATAAGTACACACTGTGCTATACATACTAAAAGTACACACTGTACTATACATACTACACAGTACATACTATAAGTACACACTGTACTATACATACTACACAGTACATACTATAAGTACACACTGTGCTATACATACTATAAGTACATACTATAAGTACACACTGTGCTATACATACTATAAGTACATACTATAAGTACACACTGTACTATACATACTACACAGTACATACTATAAGTACACACTGTACTATACATACTACACAGTACATATAAAAGGCTGCAGGGGAACATGGTCTGTACTTGCCTATGGAACTCCACTATTAAACTTTACTATTTACCCCGGGGCAATAAAGACAAACGTTAGCAAGTTAAATAACCCACACAAGGCAGATCTGTATAACAATTGTGTATTTAATATCACATAAAACACATTCAGTACTTAAAACAAGCGACGTCGATCAAATGTATGTACAAAGCTTTACATGTGTTTGAAGTACAAACAGGACCTTTCAGCGGGCGAGATCCTTTCCCCCCAATGCATCGGCCACTTACAGGTTTCAACAGATATTTTTTATTTATTGATGTTATCATTGAGCTGTTGGCACATCTGACCTGGAGCATAAAGGAACCTACAATGATAATGATTCCCTATGTATAACAGTCATTATTTCCCCTTTAATGGTGATTGGGCAGTTCCCTGACTCCATGATGGCGATGCAGTGTTGCATTATATACCATAGAGAGAATGCCTTACTTGTAAAGGGAATATAAAGCCTATTTTATTATTCAGTATATTCCCCATTAAGCATTAAAATGGATGTTCTCAATAGGAATGATTCTCAAATACTTCAGGTTTGTTTCCCAATTACAGTTCAACTTGTGAGCCAATCGTATTTTCCTCTACCTGGACTGGAGTTTGGATAGAATTAGAGACCAGCAGAACCTCAAATGCATAGATAAAGCAGTTGCTTGAAACACCTTTGTTCCATATCCATTTGCCACCAAAGCAAGCTATGTACAATGCAAGGCAAGAGAAGAAAAAGACATGGAGGGCAAATCTTTATGGCAGTGGAAGATACATCTTCATGGTCTTGTAGGACGTATCTCCACGACACAGAGTGATGTATTTGGAAAGGGATATCTTCACAACACCGGAAGGATGAATCTCCATGACATTGGAAAATGAAACTTCATTGGAAGATGAACCTCATGACACTGGAAGAGATGTCTCCATAACAACAGAAGATAGGCCACCATGACAAAAATATGCATAGTCCCATGACACTGGAGGATGTATCTCCATGACACAGCAAATATAGCTCCAGGACATTGAAAAATGGATCTCCATTACTTTGGAAGATGTATCTCCATGACACTGGAAAATGTATCTCCAGGACATTGGAGATGCATTTCCACGATACTGGAAGGAGAACTTCCTCCACACTGGAAGACGTATCTCCGTAGAAGATATGTCACCATGACACTGCAATATGTATAGCCCCATGACACTGGAAGATGCATCTCTGTGACATTTGCAAGATGCTATCCATTACTTTGGAAGATGAACCTCCATGACACTGGAAAATGGATCTCTAGGACATTGGGAGATGAACCTCCATGACATTGGAAAATGTATCTCCAGGATATTGGGAGATGAACCTCCATGACGCTGGAAAATGGATCTCCAGGACACTGGAGATGTATTTCCAGGATACTAGAAGGAGAAGTTCCTCCATACTGGAAGACGTATCTCTGTAGAAGATATGCCACCATGACACTAAAATATGCATAGCTCCATGACACTGTAAGATGAACCACCATGACACTGGAGATACACCACCACCATGACATTGGAATATGCATATTGTGTCACTGGAAGACTTTATTACAGACCTATCTGGATGGTAACGGAAGACATATCTATACAAGAAGGGGAAACAAATTTGACATCCTAAGAAGTTTCTAACATAGACAACAAAGCTGAGTGGTGACTCCTGGAGAGTAATAAGGCTTTGGAATCCCTTCTTATATCGTTGCTGTGTCCCTGGAATATATACAGTCCCTTCGCGGCAGCGGAATCAGATTCTGTCCTTGTTTTTGACATCTGCCAGTTTGATATTTTCTTGTTCGGTGGATTGAGGAGTTTGTGCAGGCTCAATGTGGCATCCGATCATCAGCTGATAGACTAAAACTCCAGTAAAGGCTCCCAGTAAGGGCGAGACGATAGGCACCCACCACCACTGGTTCCCGGCCCTGGAATGAAATCAAAATAAACCTTAATATCTTAAATATCTATAAGATCCTGCAAGAATTTCAGATTTTATTGCCATTATGAACACTAATGTATAAGCATTCCTGATTGGTTCCCTTGATTTTATGTGAGTTGACACCACAAACTAGAGGTTTTTGCCTTCAATACTGATCTTAAAAGGCCAAGTACTACTGGTTTTTGATGGGGCAACAAACTTGACCCAATGCCTGCCAGTTTTTGTCTTCAATACCGATCTTGAAATGCCAAGTACTACTGGTTTCTGATAGGGGCACCAAACCTGACCCTAATGTATAAGCATTCCTGATTGGTTCCCTTGATTTTATGTGGGTTGACACCACAAACTAGAGGTTTTTGCCTTCAATACCGATCTTGAAAGGGCAAGTAATACTGGTTTCTGATAGGGGCACCAAACCTGACCCTAATGTATAAGCATTCCTGATTGGTTCCCTTGATTTTATGTGGGTTGACACCACAAACTAGAGGTTTTTGCCTTCAATACCGATCTTGAAAGGGCAAGTAATACTGGTTTCTGATAGGGGCACCAAACCTGACCCTAATGTATAAGCATTCCTGATTGGTTCCCTTGAGTTTATGTGAGTTGACACCATAAACTAGAAGTTTTTGCCTTCAATACTGATCTTAAAAGGCCAAGTACTACTGGTTTTTGATGGGGCAACAAACTTGACCCAATGCCTGCCAGTTTTTGTCTTCAATACCGATCTTGAAAGGCCAAGTACTACAAGTTTCTGATAGGGGCACCAAACCTGACCCTAATGTATAAGCATTCCTGATTGGTTCCCTTGATTTTACGTGAGTTGTCACCACAAACTAGAGGTTTTTGCCTTCAATACCGATCTTGAATGGCCAAGTACTACTGGTTTCTGATGGGGCAAACTTGACCCAATTTGTGCCAGTAAACCCCTGGGGATAGGGATACCTACATGCCTCCTACTGCCCTAAATGCAACCATTAAAAAAAAGTGGGTGGATTTAACCCCCTCCTAGACACTTGCTGTTCCCTTCTGTGTTTTCTCCTTCTTACAACTCCAGTGTTTGTTAATTTGACTGGCAAACCTAGAAATTAAACGTTATGCAAAGTAATAGAGCCTTTTTTAGGGTTCTTTATGGATGACGACACAGAAGAACCCCACCCATGTTCCATAGCCAAAAATAGTCAACACCCCAAAACAGCATGGCTGCCGTCACTCTCTCTCTAATTTAGGTCACTGAGTAATTAGTGATTTTGCAATAACTTGCGCAAGGGATTCCAAGAAGTTATGGTCTGTTATTCCAAGCAATGGGGAACTGGGGACCATCTGGAGATGGCTGAACTACAACTCCCACAGCACCCGGCAGGGCACATGACTGTGGTTGCGACATTCCTGTGCCATTCATGCAACATCATGTCTTGGAATTTCCTACTGGCCCCTGACTTGCCTTTCAGACAAAAATATTAGCTAAGGAATTCCTTAGACAAGGTAAACACATCAGGGAATTAAACTCTTTATAACCAGATCAGGGATCCCCAACCAGTGGCTCAGGGGTAACATGTTGCTCCCCAACCCCTTGGGTGTTGCTCTCAGCGCCCCCAAACCAGGGAGTTATTTTTGAATTCCTGACTTGGGGGCAAGTTTTGGTTGAATAAAAACAAGATTTAGTACCAAATAAAGCTGATAGGGTGCATTGAGGCCCCTAATAGCCAATCTTAGCCCTTATTTGGCTCCTCCATGAACTTTTATGGTGCTTGTGTTGCTCTCCAAGTCTTTTTATATTTGACTGTGGCTCGAGAGTAAAGGTCGCCATACATGGGGCGATTCGGCAGCTTATCGGCCCATGTAGGTGCAGAAACGACGGCAATGCCCGACCGATATCTGGCCTGAAATTGGCCAGATATCGATCGGGAAGTTTAAAAGATTTAGGCCATAGCCGCCATTAGAATTCGATCATTTGGCCCCAGGGAATTAGCCTACATTTGCCCGATATCGCCCACCCGTAGGTGGGGGATATCGGGAGAAGATCTCGAAGAATCTTAACATGTATGGGCACCTTAAGAAAGGTTGGGGACCCCTGCCTTAAGGTGGCCATACACGTAAAGATCCGCTCGTCTGGCGAGGTCGCCAAGCGAGCGGATCTTCTCCTGATATCCCCACCTACGGTTGGGCGATATCGGGCAAATGTAGGCTAATTCGATCATTTGCCCCTGGGGCCAATGATCTAATTATATTGGCGGCAATGGGGCAATCGGTTCGGTGACTGCATCAACGAGCCGATGAGGTCCCCAATCCGACTAAATCTTTTAACCTGCCCAATCAATATCTGCCCAATTTCAGGCCAGATATCAGTCAGGCACGCCCCTTGTTCCTGCCCCTACACGGGCCGATAAGCTGCCGAATCGCGCTAAGGGACTGATATCGGCAGCTACAATGGGCCTGTGTATGGCCCCCTTTAGACAGTACAGTAAGAGTGAGCTTGAATGGGACTTTATGAGAAATTGGACTGTGAAGGAGGAATGGAATAAAAAGGCTGCAAACTTCAGTATCAAGGGAAAGTAATGTTGATGGAAAACAAACACTCACCAGAAGACTTCAGTGCCCCATCCGGCCAGAGATGTGAAGAGCCGAGGCCCAAAGTCCCTGGCGGGGTTGACGGCGTAACCAGAGTTGAAGCCCATGGAAGTCCCAATGACGAGGACAACAAACCCCACGGTGAAGGCTTCCAGCCCACGAGGGATCGGGTTATTGTTTGGATCAACAATGGCCAGAACACAGACAATCAGAGCTGCGGTTCCAATGAACTGTAAGAGAAGGAGGAGGATTGTGTGAGGTTCTGGTATTCCTTATATTCCTTATATTCCTAATATTCCTAATATTCCTAATATTCCTAATGTTGCCTCAGTCTGACATTCTGTACTTTCAGGAAATTGCCATGATTCAGCTTCTGGAGTTTAGCCATGTACCCTCTACCCCTCCAAATGGCACCACGGCCACCTACCCTGCTGGCCGTCAGTTTGTGTGGAAGTACCACACCCAGCGCCCACCTGAACTGAAGGCTCTCGGCATGCTGGGAGTTTAGCCATGTACCCTCTACCCCTCCAAATGGCACCAGGGTCACCTACCCTGCTGGCCGTCAGTTTGTGTAGAAGTACCACACCCAGTGCCCACCTGAACTGAAGGCTCTCGGCATGCTGGGAGTTTAGCCATGTACCCTCTACCCCTCCAAATGGCACCACGGCCACCTGCCCTGCTGGCCGTCAGTTTGTGTAGCAGTACCACACCCAGCGCCCACCTGAACTGAAGGCTCTCGGCATGCTGGGAGTTTAGCCATGTACCCTCTACCCCTCCAAATGGCACCACGGCCACCTGCCCTGCTGGCCGGCAGTTTGTGTGAAAGTACCACACCCAGCACCCGCCTGAACTGAAGGCTCTCGGCATGCTGGGAGTTTAGCCATGTACCCTCTACCCCTCCAAATGGCACCACGGCCACCTGCCCTGCTGGCCGGCAGTTTGTGTGAAAGCACCACACCCAGCACCCGCCTGAACTGAAGGCTCTCGGCATGCTGGGAGTTTAGCTTAACCAAAAACTGAAAGGCCACAAGTTGAGAAGTTGCACTTTATAGGGGCCACATAAAGCCTCAGTTGCCCGGGGCCCAGCCATAAGTCACCACAAACCCGGGCTCATTTGTACCTAAGTCCCAGGACTGTGAGCTGCTTTGTTAAACTGTGACTTTAACCCTTTCTCAGCAGTGACGTTCATGGCAGGTTCCTCCTGCTCATTGGGTCAATGTGAGATTTGTTTTCCAGAAACAATGAAAGTATTGAAATATGAAATGGAGAGAGGTTTGTGCGTCGCTCACAAGGTCACACAGTAACGGCGGCCGCCGGGGGGATTGGGTTACACGGAACAGCCCCAAGGTGAGTGAGAGCCGGCAGTACGGCCTTATAATAAAGGGCTCGATTGTCAGGGTTCTGGCGGTTCCGTTCTGGCAGGAGCGCCAAGTTCCCTTCCTGTTGATTAACATAATGTCACATCCCAAATAAAACGAGGAATAAAACGAGGCAGAGCTTAAAGGAGACCCACGTTCAGATGAACATATATATGTGTTTGTGGGTGGAATTTCTTGAAATGTTTACATTTGTCTGCCCCAACCCAGTGCAGTTACCCCTGAAGTACTGACGGCCTAGTGACCCTGTAATTCCTTACTATAGAGGACGCCATTTTGTGTGTGTTCCTGGGTGCTGGAACAATGGGAGAAGCTTCTTGAATTGTAAATATAACCCACGGCTGACTTAAGCAGCCTTTGGGTGGGGGAATAGGAGGTGATGTCACACAGGGGCGGGGAAATGAGTGGGTGGGTAGGGAAATGACCAGAGTGGGTGGGGGAATGGGTGGGGCATAGGCAGGGCAATCCTTATAAAGGTGGCCATACATGGGCCAATTGTAGCTGCCAATATCAGTCCCTTAGACCGATTCAGCAGCTTATCGGCCCGTGTAGGGGCACCAACGACAGGCCTGCCCGACCAACCTCTGGCCTGAAATCGGTCAGATCTCGATCAGGCAGGTTAAAAAATGTAGGCAGATCACAGACCCCATTGGCTCGTTGATGCAGTCCCCAAACCGACTGCACCAATTACCGTCGTTCCAATTCGATTGTTTGGCCCCAGGGCCAAATGACCGAATTAGCCTGAATTCGCCCGATATCGCCCACCCGTAGGTGGGGATATCGGGAGAAGATCTGCTCGCTTAGATCTTAATGTGTATGGCCACCTAAAGGGGGAATGTGACAGCGGAGAGGATCAGGGAGGGGATGAATTTATAGGGTATTACAGCAATTACCTGTAATTATTCCAACCATAGCTAGATTTACCAGTTGGGCCAGTCAAATACCGGTAGGGTGGCACCCCTATCAGTGGCACAGGGGAGTAGGGCAAATAACTTCTGATGGCAAAACAAAACTTTGGAACGTGAATGTCTGTGGGTAAGGCCGGTGTCGGAGGCACACAACTCCCTGCACCCTGCTAACTCCCAGCACCCTGCTAACTCCCTGCACCCTGCTAACTCCCAGCACCCTGCTAACTCCCTGCACCCTGCTAACTCCCAGCACCCTGCTAACTCCCAGCACCCTGCTAACTCCTTGCACCGTGCTAACTCCCTGCACCGTGCTAACTCCCTGCACCCTGCTAACTCCCTGCACCCTGCTAACTCCCAGCACCCTGCTAACTCCCAGTACCATGCTAACTCCCTGCACCCTGCTAACTCCCAGTACCATGCTAACTCCCTGCACCCTGCTAACTCCCTGCACCCTGCTAACTCCCAGCACCCTGCTAACTCCCTGCACCCTGCTAACTCCCAGTACCGTGCTAACTCCCTGCACCGTGCTAACTCCCTGCACCGTGCTAACTCCCTGCACCCTGCTAACTCCCAGCACCCTGCTAACTCCCTGCACCCTGCTAACTCCCAGTACCATGCTAACTCCCTGCACCCTGCTAACTCCCAGCACCCTGCTAACTCCCAGCACCCTGCTAACTCCCAGTACCATGCTAACTCCCTGCACCCTGCTAACTCCCAGCACCCTGCTAACTCCCAGCACCCTGCTAACTCCCAGCACCCTGCTAACTCCCTGCACCCTGCTAACTCCCAGCACCCTGCTGACAGTGGAAGGCTTAGGTGTGTGGATGCCAACTGAGGGGACTTACCTGATCAAAAAACCCATTTATAAGTGTCAGATGCTCCGATGGGAATGTGGTGAAGATGCCGGCCGTGCCATTTTCGCCCATTACAAAGAGTTGGTCGTTTCCAAAGAACCAAATGGCATCTAGAAAGGAAGAGATGGGAGAATATCCGTAAGACAAGGTGGATGTGGTTATGATATATACAAGGGCAGGGGTTCCAGAACTGGTATTTAGGAAGCGGAACTATTGCAGGTCCAGTCCAGGGATTGTAGGAACTGGGGGGGGGGGGGTCTGGGAGGGATCAGTCTGTCCTTCTGTCCAGCACCTTATAACTAGGTCTCTGTCTGAGCCCAGAAGTCGATGGGTTTCATTTATTTAGTTTTTTCTTTTATAGTTAGGAATTTCAGCAGCTATCTGGTTGCTAGGGTCTTGTTTACCTTAGCAACCAGGCAGTGGTTTGAGTGAGAGACAGGAATATGAATAGGACAGGATATAAATATAAAAATAAGGAATAATAAGTAAAACTAAGAATAAAATTGCAAGCTCAAGAGCAATAGTTTTTTGCCTGCCGGGGTCAGTGACCCCTATTGGAAAGCTGGGAAGATGTACAAGAGGAAGGCAAATAATTCAAAAACAATAAAAAAAAATACATAATGAAGACCAATTGCAAAGCTGCTAACAATAGGACATTCTATAACATACTAAAAGTTATAGTTAAGTCTACTTCAGCGTTATAAAGGTGCACATTGGCTGTGTAGGGGTCACATGGTATAACTGAATCAGTGAAGACAAAATGGGAGGAGCTCCCCCTATAACCTTTTTGCTTTTGCCTTCATTTGTGTATGGAATCAGTTAATCACTATTAGAAATCATTGTAATTCTATCTAAATACACTCAGCATTTTGTTCGGTGGGGGTTTGGGGGGGGGCAGGTCAAGACAATGGATCCTCTCGAGTCCCAGAGAATAGGCGGGGCTTTGATTTGCCAACAGATAAAAGATGGCGGCCCACATCATGAACACAATGGGACAGAAAGGAGGGCTTCCGTCTGTGTAATGGTGTAAAATACATTGTTTCCCACACAAGTGAGTGATATTTGTCATTGTCGGTGTAAGTGGCCCTTGCAGAAGTATTATAGGGCGATTCCACTCTCACTCGGGAACCAGGGGATAATTCCATATATAAAAGCTTATCTGGAGAGCTGTTCCCTGCGAGTACAGGAAATGGAGACTATTGGGAAATGGAATGAGGAAGATGGACAATGAGGAGAATAAGAATGAAGGGAAATTCTGATAGGAGCCGTCATACTGCTCTGCTTATCTCTTTCCTCATTGGCTGCCGTACACCCTTTCCTCCCAGCGCTTGTAATTTAATTCCCCCACACCCAGTACGTAGCAAGCACCTACTGGGCCCAGGCTTATCCACCAAGGAACGTGCCTGTTACCCAGAGTAAATCCCAGAGCAAATCTCTATCTCTAAATGACCCTGTTACACAGCAAATAATTCCCTCTGCCATTTAACCTTTTATTCCTGAACCAACAAATGTATTTGTAGCTGTAATATTGGTGTGTAGGCGCCATCTCAGTGCCTTGTGCCTGAGTCTGAGCTTTCAGCCAGCGCTACACATTAGAACTGCTTTCAGCTAACCTATTGTTTCTCCTACTCCCATGTAACTGGAGGAGTCCCAAGCCGGACTTGGATTTCTTACTATTGAGTGCTATTCTGATACCTACTGGGAGCTGCTATCTTGCTCCCTTCCCATTGTTCTGCTGATCGGCTGCTGGGGGTGAGGGGGGGGGGATATCACTCCAACTTGCAGCGCAGCAGTAAAGTGTGCCTGAGTCTGAGCTTTCAGTCAGCGCTACACATTAGAACTGCTTTCAGCTAACCTATTGTTTCTCCTACTCCCATGTAACTGGAGGAGTCCCAAGCCGGACTTGGATTTCTTACTATTGAGTGCTATTCTGATACCTACTGGGAGCTGCTATCTTGCTCCCTTCCCATTGTTCTGCTGATCGGCTGCTGAGGGTGAGGGGGGGATATCACTCCAACTTGCAGCGCAGCAGTAAAGTGTGCCTGAGTCTGAGCTTTCAGTCAGCGCTACACATTAGAACTGCTTTCAGCTAACCTATTGTTTCTCCTACTCCCATGTAACTGGAGGAGTCCCAAGCCGGACTTGGATTTCTTACTATTGAGTGCTATTCTGATACCTACTGGGAGCTGCTATCTTGCTCCCTTCCCATTGTTCTGCTGATCGGCTGCTGAGGGGGGGGATATCACTCCAACTTGCAGCGCAGCAGTAAAGTGTGACTGAAGTTTAAAACAGATTACAATGCAGGATTCTGCTGTGGAATCATTGCTGATTTTGCCTGAATTTACTCATCACGTATTCCTGGGCCAAAAGCTTACACTGGCACAATTTCTTCAGAACTGGCACTAGTAACATCCCAAGGATCCGCACCCCTCTCGCCCTGCCCTTAGGGGGAGCAATTAGTCAGGGGTGACTCATGTACCCTGCAGCTTTGGAACAGTTTTGGCGTTGCTGGCGCTTACCCAGTTCTGTGCACCCCAGTGCAACCAGCACCCCCATACTGTATTATACCTGTCATAGAGGCACCCAAATTTCACTTTGTAGAAAAGGCAGAAGAAAGCAAATAATAGAACAAACAAAAAGACCAACAGCAAAGTTGCTTAGATTATGTTTCTCAGCAGCTGACATTATATGGAAAGGAACTTGCAATTAGTGATAATTGAATAGAACTTACATTTTGGGCTGTAACTTTGATTTAGTGGGTTATTTATGGAATCATGGAAGTACCGCTGCCCCCCCTTGTTCTTTCCAATCCGGATGAGGCTGAAAGTTGTAGTTTAACCTGGAGAGTCGTAGCTTTGCTTTCCCTATTGGCCGATTCATTAAAACCCAAATTTATATTTTATCCCAACTATACCCGAGAATATTCCTAAGAACCACAAATAGTTGGTTTTTATTAAAGAAAAATCCTAGAAAAGTCGCCAGAAAAACTCAATATTCAGAGTTTTATTCTCATTGAAAATAAATGGAACAATGTGATTTTTGCCAATTTTTTATTTCACTATTTCAAATTATGCCCCAGAAAATGCGTGGTTCTGTAAAAAAAAGGTGGTGTCAAAAAGGGCATGGTTGCGTCAAAAAGGGCGTGGTCATGGCAAAAGGGGGTGTGGTCATGTCTAAAAGTCGTTCTGAACTACCCGTATTTCGCTAATTTTCTGCTGTTTCATGAATTTTTCTGGATTTTCGCAAATTTTTTGGTTTAACGGGACAGATTTATTACATGCAGAAATAACCTGCTGTGCAGCTGCCATTTTAGCTTGGTCTTGGTAGCTTCTGTGTAGCAGCCCTGGCTCCTGGGAGCTCAGAATACACAGAGGTGGGAGGGGGGAGCAAATCCTGATGGGAGGGGGTGGGGGAGGGGGAGGAGGAGAAGGGAAGGGAAGGGAGGGGGAGAGAAGATCAAACTAAGCAGACTCGTGCCCGTACCCGGAAGAATTTTTCTGAGAGCAGGTCTGACACAGAAAAACATGGCAGCACAAAAAAGGAAAATAAATTGTGTTTCTTTTGATAGAGGACTCAGTGCAGTGTTTCTGTGAGTGCTTATGGTTGTATTTACATAGACCTTTCTGATAAAGCTTATTAGTTTCTACCATTTGTTCTCCTTCGAGAAGAAAAGTCACTCGAGTTATTTTATTCACATCTCAAACTTGCATTTTGCTAAATCTGCCCCCTGATGTCAGGACTGTACATACTGGTCCCGCTGCTTGGGACCCCCTTACCGTAATACAGGCCGTAGATGATGCCGGCACCGAGGAAGGCTCCCAACGTCTGGGCAAAGCTGTAGATGGGGAACTTGATCCAGGGCTCTCTGGCCATGATGCACAGGGCGAAGGTCACTGCCGGGTTCAAGTGGCCACCTGCAATATATGCGACAGGTGAGATTTATTATTTCAGCGGCAGATAGAGACCCCCCCGTCCCAGGCCGATGTTTTACTAGACATGTTCGTACCTGATACCTGTCCGGATATTAAAATCCCAAGCATGACGGCAAATCCGAAGGCCAGATTGACAGTCAGGAATTGTCCGTGGGATCCCTTACTGAGAACCACCTGAGCCACAGAGCCACAGCCAAACATCTGCAGGGGAGAATAAGCCAATCAGAATAAGCCAAGTCAATTCCCATGTCGGCCATATTGGATTTTGGAATGAATACGTAACCAACAGACAGTTTATATTATACTAAGTGGCCTATTAAAGAATCTCCCCAAACTGGAATATATATATCAGTAAATATTGCCCTTTTACATCCTTTCCCTTGAGCCGCCATTTAGTGATGGGCTGTGTGCTCCCTCAGAGATCAGCTGACAGGAAGTGATGCAGCTTTAACTGTAACAGGAAGTAGTGTGGGAGCAAAAGGCAGAACCCTGCCCATTCATTGGCTGATGGGGCCTAGCATGTATGTGTGCCTTGGCTTGTTTGTGTGCACTGTGACTCCTATGATCCCAGGGGGCGGCCCTTAATTCTTAAAATGGCAGTTTCCTATTTAGGATTACCCAATGGCACATACTGCTAAATAAGTATATTTATATGAAAATGGTTTATTTAGATGAAGCAGGGTTTTACATAGGAGCTGTGAGCAAGTTCTGACGTGTGATCACCTAACATGTATGTAATTTGTACAGCCCAAGTGGCTCCAGAATAAATCAGCCCCGGAATGTGTTTGATGTTCTTTTATTATTCTCTTTTATCTTTCAGTCTCTGTATCTATCAGGTTGGTAAGTCTGTGCCTGAGGAGCAGCTGGGGCTGAGAAATAGATATACAGTATTTAAAGAGGTAGTTCAGCTTTATACAATGACCTATTCTTAGCAACTTTGCAATTGGTCTTCGTATAATATTTTTTATTGTTTTTGAATTATTTGCCTTCTTTCCAGCTTTCAAATGGGGGTCACTGACCCTGGCAGCCAAACCCTATTGCTCTGTGAGGCTCCAGTTTTATTGTTATTGTTACTTTTTATTCCTTATCTTTCTATTCAGCCCCTCATTCTTTCATTGAAACCACTGCCTGGTTGCTAGGGTAATTAGAACCCTAGCAACAGACACATGCTGAAACTGCAAACTGGACAACTGCCAAACAAAAAAGCATTCAAAAACCACAAGAAATCAAAACTGAAGACCAATTGCAATATCAAGCTCCCTGTCATACTAAGAGTTAATTTCAAGGTGAACAACCCTTTGAAGCCCAGTGTAAATATAGATATTAATCAAACGCTGAGGATGAAAGACGTGACCCAGTAATAAAAACCAATATGTGGCTGTACCTGTTATATTACACCCATATGTTCTTTGCTGTGCAAATCTGGACACAAAATGACTCTTGTTAAAAAGCCAAGCTGGCACATACTCGCTGTATTTAAAGGGGAAGTTCTCCCTCAAGTTTTCATGTGTTAAAGAATGGACAATTCGTAGCAACTTTTCAATTGATTTTCATGTTTTATCTGTTATAGTTTTTGAATTATTTCTCTTCTTCTTCTGACACTTCCAGCTTTCAACTAGGGGGTCACTGACCCCGGTAGCCTCTGTGAGGCTACAATTTTACTATTATTGTTACTTTTTATTACTTATCTTTCTATTCAGTCCCTCTCCTATTCATATTCCAGTCTCTCTAGGGTAATTTGGACCCTAGCAACCAGGTAGCTACTAAACTAAAAAGCTAGAAAATTTAAAAACCATAAATAATGAAAAATGAAGCCCAACTGGCTGCTACCGACTGGATCTAGAAGACGATGACTGGCATATAAACTGGCATCTCCCATGTTATGGCTGGCACATACCTCCTGCATTTATCAGTAGATGGTTGCAATGAAGCGTTGCGTTTGGGTTGGGTAACCTACAGTCTCTCCAGCTAAGGCTGGCTAACAAGTACTTGGTCGCTTCAGGTAAACAGATGACAGAATGTTTTGCCAACCCAGGCGCCACACTGAGTGCCAGGCCTACTGAGTGCCACATTCCTGTATAAGGGAATTCATTATAATAAAGTGACTGTGTCTGAGCTGTACCCAATCATCTCTAAGTTGCGCTAAGACATGGCACGGCTAATGTGTCAGGCATCTCATACAAGAAGTTATTAGAGTTGGATTTTACCTTCCCATCAACCACCACCACCACCATGGAATTATGGGTAGCATAGACACAATACAGGCTTGCAGGCCACCGTACATCATGTTTCCATCTTCTCACCATTCCCAAACCTCTAAAGGCTCAATAATCCCATTGTTTGTACCCTTAGAGTGAATGAGCCCCATTACCGATTCCTAGTCTGCCCTGACCCTCCCTCTCCAACCGCTATACCTCTTGTCTCCTTATGAGATTGTGCGGCTCTAAATGCCTTGCAGTTACATTCAATCCCACCCAGGGTCGGACTGGGGGTGCATCAAGGCTGCCACCGCAAGGGCCTGCCCCCCCCAAGGGACCCCCGCCATGGTCCCCAGCCCTCCGGGCCCCTGCCGTCCACCTACCGCCCTCCCCCGGGTGTGCATAGTTACGCATGTTGGGAGAGGGGGACTTGCGGGCCCTGTCATGCCCAGCAGGGATTGGTTCTGGCCCAGTCTGACCCTGATCCCACCTGTTCCACTTCTATATCTTTCCAGCTTTCAAATGGGGGTCACTGACCCCCCAACAGCCAAAAACTATTGCTCCGTGAGCTTACAAATGTATTATAATTGTTACTTTTTATTACTTATCTTCCTTTTCAGCCCCTCTCCTATTCATATCCCAGTCTCTCATTTAAACCGCTGCCTGGTTGCTAAGGTAAAAAAAAGGCCCTAGCAACCATAAATTTGCTGAAATTCCAAACCAAAGTGCTTCTGAACAAAAAAACTAAATAACTGAAATAATGACAACCAATTGCAAACTGCCAGAATAACAGTGCCTACATCATACTAAAAGTTAATTTAATGGTGAACTTCCCCTTTAAATCTCTACAGAAGCTCAAGTCACGTACAGGTTCATCTCTCTTAATTCAGTAATTCAGCATTAGCTCCTATTGGATCACTAACTGGCACTTCATACGGCTGCTTTAGTTTCATTGTTGGATTTCCGTTAAGCAGGTCTCTTGGTGCCAGCAGTGCAAATATTAGCGGCTATGCCCAACTGGCAGCCACCCATGTACAACCAGTCCTATAGCCCCCGGCGGGGTATCAATGCCATGATTATAGTCCCCTGGCTCAGGAATTATCCATATGTAAATAACTCAAGTGAATCAAGGATGCCAGTCGTGTAAAGAAGAACCAAATGGGAACAGACTGCATGCTGGGATTCTCAGATCATTCTCTTGATGGGATTCGGGGGTCCCAACACTCAACTTGCCACCCACTTCCATATTCAGCCAATACAAAATCGTTTCATTATGTGCGTTTAATGGAATAACTAGGTTCTGTGTGATGTATATACGGACAGAAGGTTTAGAATGGGGGAACTGAGCTCCTGTTGGTACCGGCTACTCCATGTGGGCCCCATAGATTCCTGGTTCTGATCCATCACAGAACTGTAACCCCCAAGCTCTCGCAGTTGATGGGCTACACTTTTAGCAGACTTGGGAATAAATGTTCCTTTTCAGAGATAGAAACAATCTGTTACATAATGTTTCTTCAATTAAACACTGAGTGTTTGGGTCCTAAGGGCAACTGGCACGGGCGGCTGCAGATCCTGTTTTCCTTGCCACAGACGGTGCCAGGATCCTGTTGGGCTGAGATCCATATGGTTCTACAGGTACAGGCAGGATCCGCCCAACAGCGTTACTGCTACTCTGAACTGGGACCCACTTTCCATGTGGTGCGATTCCCTGCACTGTCCCTAATGAGTAACATGGGCGTACGGCTATCAGAATAAATATCAGCAGCAATTAAACTGAAATAAAATGAGGCCGCAGGCGTTATTTAGTGACTTTCTAAACTACACAAGGGTGCCCTTAGGGAGGGAAAGGGGTAACTGCCCCCCCCCACACACATATTGGTGCCCCCATAATGCAACAGCTGTAAGTAGGAATAGAGAGAGACATCTTGGCAAGGTGGAAATAGTAGGGCAAAATTGAGACAGTAGGGCAAGATGGAGACAGTAGGGCAAGATGGAGACAGTAGGATAAGATGGAGACAGTAGGGCAAGATGGAGACAGTAGGGCAAGATGGAGACAGTTGGACAAGATGGAGACAGTAGGGCAAGATGGAGACAGTAGGGCAAGATGGAGACAGTAGGATAAGATGGAGGCAGTAGGGCAAGATGGAGACAGTAGGGCAAGATTGAGACAGTAGGGCAAGATGGAGACAGTAGGGCAAGATTGAGACAGTAGGATAAGATGGAGACAGTAGGGCAAGATGGAGACAGTAGGGCAAGATGGAGACAGTAGGGCAAGATTGAGACAGTAGGATAAGATGGAGACAGTAGGGCAAGATTGAGACAGTAGGGCAAGATGGAGACAGTAGGGCAAGATGGAGACAGTATGGGAATATGGAGACAGTATGGGAAGATGGAGACAGGAGGGCAAGATAGAGACAGTAGGGCAAGATGGAGACAGTAGGGCAAGATGGAGACAGTAGGGCAAGATGGAGACAGTATGGGAATATGGAGACAGTATTGGAAGATGGAGACAGGAGGGCAAGATGGAGACAGTAGGGCAAGATGGAGACAGTAGGGCAAGATGGAGACAGTAGGGCAAGATGGAGACAGTAGGGCAAAATGGAGACAGTAGGGCAAGATGGAGACAGTAGGACAAGATGGAGACGGTAGGGCAAGATGGAGACGGTAGGGCAAGATGGAGACAGTAGGGCAAGATGGAGACAGTAGGGCAAAAGGGATAGGACAAAATAGAGAAAAAATACAGAGATGGTGATAGTAAGGCAAGATGGAGACATTAGGCAAGATGGTAACCATATGGTAAGACAGAGGTAGCCGGGTAAGATGTAGACAGTAGGGAAAGATCAAAACTGTAGGGTAAGATTGAGAAGGTAGGACGAGATGGAGACAGTAGGACAAGATGGAGAAGGTAGGGCAAGGTGTAGAGAGTAGAACAAGATTAAGACAGTAGGCCAATATGGTAACAACCTATGACCCTTCAGATATTGAATTACAGTTCTTTTCACCCCCTAAGAGCTATCAGACCATGGTTTGGGGAACATTGATATAAAGTGTTACTGTCAGCACCTTGTCCTGCGCTCACCATCTCCCCCTATGGCTCCCAAACACCCTCTGCACCCATAGAATCTCACACTTAACCAATGCAAATGTGCAGATGATCATTATTTGAACTCGTGCCTCAAGCAGCATGCTATGTTCCCCTTTAATCCTACAGTGCAGATGCCCAGCCACCCATAACACCGAGTGTGTATTCTCCTTCCCAGAATTCCCTTCACATAAGATTTCCAAATGGGAACTGGGGCAGTTCCACCCCCACCCACAAAACTAACATGGAGCGCACGTAGATGTGTAACACTCGCTATCGGCTGGTTCCAGAGACGGGTGCTGTGCCCAGAATGAGACGCCCGTGGGTGCCCAGTCACTAAATATACACATTTGTCATCCATCTGCAAACGATCATTTGTAACTTTAAGATTAATTACTGTGATTGTTCCATCCTTAGTTACATGATACAAACACACATGTTGTTTAATGTGATTTGTATCTGTACTAACAGCAGCTTCCAGGGGTAATTGGGCAAATGGTAGAGGAGTTTTCAGACCATCAACTACAACTCCCAGCATCCCTGACAGCTGAAGAGCTGAAGAGTCTTCCGACTCTTAGCAGCTTTCAACTGGGGGTCACTGACCCCGGCAGCCAAACCCTATTGCTCTGTGAGGCTCCAGTTTTATTGTTATTGTTACTTTTTATTCCTTATCTTTCTATTCAGCCCCTCTACTATTTATATATCAGTCACTCTCTCAAACCACTCCCTGGTTGCTAAGGTAATTTGGACCCTAGCAACCAAACTCCAAACTGGAGAGCTGCTGAACTGATTGAAATAATTAAAAAACCAATTGCAAATTGTCTCAGAATATTATTCTCTACATCATACTAACAGTTAAATCAAAGGTGAACAACCCAAAAGGCCTACAGGGGGAAGGGTCTTCAGATCCCCTTCGCTACAAGGGGCAATAAAATAATAAAAAGTTACAGTGAGACCACCCCAGCCTTTCGGGGGGTTAAAAAAAATTATATTATTATTATTAACATTTATTTATAAAGCGCCAACATATCCCGCAGCGCTGTACAATAAGTGGGTTTCATACATTGGACATACAGAGTAACATATAAAGCAACCAATAACCGATACAGGAGGGGAAGAGAGCTCTGCCCAAAAGAGCTTACACTCTACAAGGAGTAACATATAAAGCAATCAGTAACCGATACAGGAGGGGAAGAGAGCTCTGCCCAAAAGAGCTTACACTCTACAAGGAGTAACATATAAAGCAATCAGTAACCGATACAGGAGGGGAAGGGAGCCCTGCCCAAAAGAGCTTACACTCTACAAGGAGTAACATATAAAGCAATCAGTAACCGATACAGGAGGGGAAGGGAGCCCTGCCCAAAAGAGCTTACACTCTACAAGGAGTAACATATAAAGCAATCAGTAACCGATACAGGAGGTGAAGGGAGCCCTGCCCAAAAGAGCTTACACTCTACAAGGAGTAACATATAAAGCAATCAGTAACCGATACAGGAGGGGAAGAGAGCCCTGCCCAAAAGAGCTTACACTATACAAGGAGTAACATATAAAGCAATCAATAACCGATACAAGAGGTGAAGAGAGCCCTGCCCAAAAGAGCTTACAATCTACAAGGAGTAACATATAAAGCAACCAATAACCGATACAAGAGGGGAAGAGAGCCCTGCCCAAAAGAGCTTACACTATACAAGGAGTAACATATAAAGCAATCAATAACCGATACAAGAGGTGAAGAGAGCCCTGCCCAAAAGAGCTTACAATCTACAAGGAGTAACATATAAAGCAATCAGTAACCGATACAAGAGGGGAAGAGAGCCCTGCCCAAAAGAGCTTACAATCTACAAGGAGTAACATATAAAGCAATCAGTAACCGATACAAGAGGGGAAGAGAGCCCTGCCCAAAAGAGCTTACACTCTACAAGGAATAACATATAAAGCAATCAGTAACCGATACAAGAGGGGAAGAGAGCCCTGCCCAAAAGAGCTTACACTCTACAAGGAGTAACATATAAAGCAATCAGTAACCGATACAGGAGGGGAAGAGAGCCCTGCCCAAAAGAGCTTACACTCTACAAGGAGTAACATATAAAGCAATCAGTAACCGATACAGGAGGGGAAGAGAGCCCTGCCCAAAAGAGCTTACACTCTACAAGGAGTAACATATAAAGCAATCAGTAACCGATACAGGAGGGGAAGGGAGCCCTGCCCAAAAGAGCTTACACTCTACAAGGAGTAACATATAAAGCAATCAGTAACCGATACAGGAGGGGAAGAGAGCCCTGCCCAAAAGAGCTTACAATCTACAAGGAGTAACATATAAAGCAATCAATAACTGATACAAGAGGGGAAGAGAGCCCTGCCCAAAAGAGCTTACACTCTACAAGGAGTAACATATAAAGCAACCAATAACCGATACTAGAGGGGAAAAAGAGCTTACAATCTATTACTCAATGCCGAAGGGTCTGGGGAGTAAAAGAGTTTGTGCCGCAGGAGTATAAAGTGCACATAAGATCATTGGCGCCTCCACTCCCTATAATCTTATGGTACCCCAGGGGTGCAAATCCTGGGGAACAAAAAGTACTCTGGCTTCATTAGCGTCCAGCCTTTTGGCCATAGGACTAAGTGTTCCTCCACCTTTCCATTGGTGGTTTTCCTCCGTACAGGGCCCGCCCATTTAAAGAACACTTAGCCAAAGGGCCAAGGACCCCGGCTACTGCCCATTAACCATATCAGCTTCCCTGCCCTGTGAATGTGGGGCTAAAGCACCGTAGCAACCAGGGAGCAGTTGGGAAGCCAGAACAGAAGTTTAATAGTAGAGAGCCTAAAAAGAAATGTAAGCAATTCAACAGCAAGAAGTATGATCAAATGACATGCCCACGTTCAATCTGCTTTCTGTGGTTGCTAGGATCAGTGACCCTGACAACCACAGAGCATTTTCAGTTGCGGGACAGACAGAGGCAGAGATGGGAGATTAATACTGTGATTTGAAAGCTATAAAAACCCAAGTTTCATCTATAACCTACTATATTTATTTATATAAAGGTGATTTTCCCTTTAGGACATGCTGTTCTACATTATGGAAAAACCCTTTATCTGAAAAACCTCAGAGCCTCAAACTTCAATTGGGTTGAAAAAAGTGGAAGGAGCTGTGTGCGCTACAGGTAGCACGGCGTGCAAACAATTAGCCCCGCCCACACACATAAGCCACACCCACTGTGTGCAAAGTCATTTTGCTATTTCCGTCTACTGAACAGTTTGTGGATGCAAAGACCCTTAAATGAAAATGAATTTTCTCAGCTGGGGCTTCAGCTTCTGCAAAGAAAGCCCCCCCCCTGTCCCCCCCGGGGAAGAGGCGGGGTGAATATGCGTGATTGGCTGATAGCCACATCAATCTCAGTAAGTCCTGCCCATTTTTCCTAATTAGGAAAACCAGGTAGAAGGTTTTGACCCGGACAGCCCTTCCGCAAACTAGGTTGTCTGGGTCAAACCCAGACAGGTGGCAACCCTATGTGCAGGGCCCACCGGGGCTAGTGTCTCAGGGGCCGCTGCACCCCCCCAGGGCCCCCAATGGGCTGCCACCTTGCTTGCCCAAGACCTCCGGGCAGGGAGTCACGGGGCAGGCCGAGTCATCATGGTGGCAATTCTATGATGCAGCGATAGTGACTGCCCAAAATACCAAAAACCGGGCTGTCCGGGTCAAAACCAGACAGGTGGCAACTCTAGCCCCCACCACCCATCCGACCCCCACCCCTGAGCTTAAATTAAACATACCTTCAGTGAGTTGGGGAAGGGGGTGCGGCAGTTTGGGGGAGCCCCCTTTGGGGATCGGGTCTGAACCGTGGGGCCCACCAGGTTTTTTACCAAGTGCCCCGGCGGCCCAGTCCGACCCTGATTGCATCGGCTCATTGATTCGGCCCTCTTTCCAACTTCCTATCTCCATCTCACCCCCCTGCATGGGAGCAGCCAGGTTGCCTAGGGTGCCCAGTTGGCTTGGCCCACCCCTGCTGGGGGTTCACTAAAGCAGCTTCTCTTAGGGTGCTACATACTGGGAGCTGCCTGGGGAGGGGGAACCATGGGCAGACTTGCCCCTACAGTACCGAGGGTGCCAATGTGCCTGGCAGTATCTGAGCGCAGGAGCCCTGGCATTAATGGCAGCCTGTAGTGGAGGCAAGTATAGGGAACCCCTGTCCCAATGGCGCACGTTACACTTAGATGCCCTTTTATCCATAAGCAGGTCAGACAGAGAAGCGGTATAAACGCCCAGACACTAATGGGAGTTGGCATAAGGAAATGCCCAGTGAGGCTTTGGGAAGCTGCACTGCCCTGCGATTAATTGGGATTAAAGTGATGGCACCGCCGCCGTCACCCACTGAGTTAGGTAAGTGACTCTCCGACCGAACGTGCCGCTGCCCCATTTATTGTTATTATAGTAATTATAGCATTGCTACATTATGTGCCAGGGCTTCTGCATCAACACAACAAACATCTCATCCCCAAGCCCTAAACTATCCCCGGAGGGGGGGCAAGTCACTGTGTGCCACTGGCATGAAATATTCATTTTTACCCATAAGGGAAAGATCTTGGGGCACCACAGTTCCCAGCATTCCCAGTCAGAATCGATATAATATTCAAAGGGTTCGGGCACCTGTTTCACAATCTGGGAGTTGTAGTTCAGCTACAGCTTGAGAGATGCCTGTTCAATGGAAATTGCTGAACTACAACCCCCAGAATCCTTAGTTACAGCGTCGGGTAAAGGGAACGACTGTTTATAAAAAGTCTGGAACTTTGTCTCCTCATGGAAAGTCGCCACCTTCCCGGGGTAATGAGCCCTTTCTCCCAGTCCAGCTCCGCAGGGAGGTCCAACCCATATAGAACAAGCGCGGGGTTCATAATGTTACACAGTCTGTTTATCTGCAAAACACTGACTCCCCTTATAGGAACTACACAAGGGGGCTCATTGCAACTCAGCTGAGCTGGAACAGGCGCTATTCACAAAGGTACCTATGTCCCGACATGTTCCCTAGCAACCGGCAGGCAGTGCCGACGCACCCACCCCACCTGCTCTGAGGAGCTGAACAGCCAGGAATTAGGGACCCCTTAGCCACTTGCACCTATAGCCCTCACTGGGTAACTATAACCCCAGGAGAAACCCAGGGGTATATATATCTACAGGACAAACCCAGGGGTATATATATCTACAGGAGAAACCCAGGGGTATATATATCTACAGGACAAACCCAGGGGTATATATATCTACAGGAAAACCAGGGTAAATCTCAGGAAAACCAGGGTATATATATCTACACAGGATCATTACAGATCCCCAGGGTATATATCACAGGAAACCCAGGTTACAGGACAAACCCAGGGGTATATATATCTACAGAAACAGGAATATATCTACAGAAAACCCAGGGTATATATATCTACAGATCAAAACCAGGGGTATATCACAGGATAAACCCAGGGTATATATATCTACAGGACAGGGACAACCCAGGGGTATATATATCTACAGGACAAACCAGGGGTATATATATCTACCCAGGGGTATATATATCTACAGGACAACCCAGGGTATATATATCTACAGACAGGGGGTATATATATCTACAGGACAAACCCAGGGGTATATATATCACAAACCCAGGGGTATATATCTACAGGACAAACCCAGGGGTATATATATCTACAGAAACCCAGGGTATATATATCTACAGGGTATATATATCTACAGGACAAACAGGGGGTATATATATCTACAGAAACCCAGGGTAATATATATCTACAGGACAAACCCAGGGGTATATATATATACAGGAGAAACCCAGGGGTATATATATCTACAGGACCAAACCCAGGGTATATATATCTACAGGGGGGTATATATATCTACAGGCAACCAGGGGGTATATATATCTACAGATCAAACCCAGGGGTATATATATCTACAGGCAAACCCAGGGGTATATATATCTACAGGCAAACCCAGGGGTATATATATCTACAGGACAAACCCAGGGGTATATATATCTACAGACAAACCCAGGGGTATATATAGGCAAACCCAGGGGTATATATATCTACAGATCAAACCCAGGGTATATATATCTACAGGCAAACCCAGGGGTATATATATCTACAGGACAAACCCAGGGTATCTACAGGGAGGGGGGTATATATATCTACAGGACAAACCCAGGGGTATATATATCTACAGGCAAACCCAGGGGTATATATATCTACAGATCAAACCCAGGGGTATATATATCTACAGGACAAACCCAGGGGTATATATATCTACAGGACAAACCCAGGGGTATATATATCTACAGATCAAACCCAGGGGTATATATATCTACAGGACAAACCCAGGGGTATATATATCTACAGATCAAACCCAGGGGTATATATATCTACAGGCAAACCCAGGGGTATATATATCTACAGATCAAACCCAGGGGTATATATATATCTACAGGACAAACCCAGGGGTATATATATCTACAGGCAAACCAGGGGTATATATATCTACAGGATCAAACCCAGGGGTATATATATCTACAGGACAAACCCAGGGTATTATATATCTACAGGACAAACCCAGGGGTATATATATCTACAGGCAAACCAGGGTATATATATCTACAGATCAAACCCAGGTATATATATCTATAGGACAAACCCAGGGGTATATATATATACAGACAAACCCAGGGTATATATATCTACAGGACAAACCCAGGGGTATATATATCTACAGGCAAACCCAGGGGTATATATATCTACAGATCAAACCCAGGGTAATATATATATCTACAGGACAAACCCAGGGGTATATATATCTACAGGACAAACCCAGGGGTATATATATCTACAGACAAACCCCGGGATATATATATCTACAGGACAAACCCAGGGGTATATATATCTACAGGACAAACCCAGGGGTATATATATCTACAGATCAAACCCAGGGGTATATATATCTACAGATCAAACCCAGGGGTATATATATCTACAGGACAAACCCAGGGGTATATATATCTACAGGACAAACCCAGGGGTATATATATCTACAGGACAAACCCAGGGGTATATATATCTACAGGACAAACCCAGGGGTATATATATCTACAGGACAAACCCAGGGGTATATATATCTACAGGACAAACCCAGGGGTATATATATCTACAGATCAAACCCAGGGGTATATATATCTACAGGAGAAACCCAGGGGTATATATATCTACAGGACAAACCCAGGGGTATATATATCTACAGGACAAACCCAGGGGTATATATATCTACAGGACAAACCCAGGGGTATATATATCTACAGGACAAACCCAGGGGTATATATATCTACAGGACAAACCAGGGTTATATATATCTACCAGGACAAACCAGGGGTAATATATATTCTACAGATCAAACCCAGGGGTATATATATCTACAGGAGAAACCCCAGGGGTATATATATCTACAGGACAAACCCAGGGGTATATATATCTACAGGACAAACCCAGGGGTATATATATCTACAGATCAAACCCAGGGGTATATATATCTACAGGACAAACCCAGGGGTATATATATCTACAGGACAAACCCAGGGGTATATATATCTACAGGAGAAACCCAGGGGTATATATATCTACAGGACAAACCCAGGGGTATATATATCTACAGATCAAACCCAGGGGTATATATATCTACAGGAGAAACCCAGGGGTATATATATCTACAGGACAAACCCAGGGGTATATATATCTACAGATCAAACCCAGGGGTATATATATCTACAGGACAAACCCAGGGGTATATATATCTACAGGACAAAGCCCACAATGTGACACGGCTTCACGTTACTGCCTGTATTTATAAGACTTGCGTTTATAGTATTATCAGTTTCTCCAGTGCGGAAAATTCTGTCCAAAACGTGTTTATCAGAAAAAAAAATATGAACATGCAAAAAAATTAGTGCAGATAACGGAAATATGTAGATAACCAAATGTAACTGTATGAGCCGCTTGTATCTGACTGCTACATTCTGTCGAGTAAATTCTCAGCCAAAAACAGCCATTGTCCCATGGAATGTGCGTTAGGAGCAGGGAAATTTGGGCAGATCCATGTGTTTCACTCTCACACCTGCATGTGATATTCACCCCATATGTACTGTAATACCGATCCTCTCTGATCCCAGCAGTCCTGCCGTGCTTTATGGCTGAGATTCTAGCTATCTGTATAACAGAGCATTCTGTCACAGTGGCACAGATCCTCTCTGATCCCCCCATAGTAAGCAGCAGTCCTGCCCTGCTTTATGGCTGAGATTCTAGCTATCTGTATAACAGAGCATTCTGTCACAGTGGCACAGATCCTATCTGATCCCCCCATTGTAAGCAGCAGTCCTGCCCTGCTTTATGGCTGAGATTCTAGCTATCTGTATAACAGAGCATTCTGTCACAGTGGCACAGATCCTATCTGATCCCCCCCCCATTGTAAGCAGCAGTCCTGCCCTGCTTTATGGCTGAGATTCTAGCTATCTGTATAACAGAGCATTCTGTCACAGTGGCACAGATCCTATCTGATCCCCCCATTGTAAGCAGCAGTCCTGCCCTGCTTTATGGCTGAGATTCTAGCTATCTGTATAACAGAGCATTCTGTCACAGTGGCACAGATCCTATCTGATCCCCCCATTGTAAGCAGCAGTCCTGCCCTGCTTTATGGCTGAGATTCTAGCTATCTGTATAACAGAGCATTCTGTCACAGTGGCACAGATCCTATCTGATCCCCCCATTGTAAGCAGCAGTCCTGCCCTGCTTTATGGCTGAGATTCTAGCTATCTGTATAACAGAGCATTCTGTCACAGTGGCACAGATCCTATCTGACCCCCCCATTGTAAGCAGCAGTCCTGCCCTGCTTTATGGCTGAGATTCTAGCTATCTGTATAACAGAGCATTCTATCACAGTGGCACAGATCCTATCTGATCCCCCCATTGTAAGCAGCAGTCCTGCCCTGCTTTATGGCTGAGATTCTAGCTATCTGTATAACAGAGCATTCTGTCACAGTGGCACAGATCCTATCTGATCCCCCCATTGTAAGCAGCAGTCCTGCCCTGCTTTATGGCTGAGATTCTAGCTATCTGTATAACAGAGCATTCTGTCACAGTGGCACAGATCCTATCTGATCCCCCCATTGTAAGCAGCAGTCCTGCCCTGCTTTATGGCTGAGATTCTAGCTATCTGTATAACAGAGCATTCTGTCACAGTGGCACAGATCCTATCTGATCCCCCCATTGTAAGCAGCAGTCCTGCCCTGCTTTATGGCTGAGATTCTAGCTATCTGTATAACAGAGCATTCTGTCACAGTGGCACAGATCCTATCTGATCCCCCCATTGTAAGCAGCAGTCCTGCCCTGCTTTATGGCTGAGATCTTTTAAGAATGTATTTAGCTACTTGCATGATATAAGAAAGCTTAACAATGCAAAGGAAACAAAACAACATGTGTTTTAAATATCCAATTTTAAGAAAACCTAAATATATTTATTAAAAGAAATATTCTGCTTAATGGAGACACTCAGTTCTGCATCAAATTAAGGCACAATAATTAGATTGTAAGCTCCTGTGCTGTTGTATAGCCAGAGATAACGGCCACATACGTTGCTCCCAGGGGCATAGAAAGCAAGATGACCTGAAGGAGCCCTGAGAGATGGGCAGCTAAGCATCTCAGGGGCAACATGGTGCCAAGGGGGGCAGTGCCAGTGTGAGGGCAGAAGGGTTCAGTCAATGTGTAGCTGTACGTACCACCAGAATGAGAGTCCCCAGACACTCCGACAGCGCCTGTCTCAGCAGCTTGTTCCTCAGTCTCAGCAACTGGTTGCATTTGTTGATAAAATCCTTCTGGCGTCCCATTCTGAGTCCTGGGGGGAGAGAGGGGCAGATCAGCTCTCGGCAGCACCGTGCAAACTACTCACTCACTCACTGATTGTGCTTATATTGTGCCACTGACACCTCCCATATCTGCCCTGGGACACTCCCCACCCAGCACCCTATTCTGCTCCTCTGTACCAGCCGGAACGCCTGGACTTATTGCTAAGGATTCCCTATTCCTTACACCGTAAAGGGAAAGTATTCCCACCAATATATGTGGCAAAAAATGTAACTTGTTTCTAACTCCCCATTCTCTGTGGTACAGAGTAGGGAGTATTAGAGGATTAGTAGCTATAGAGGATGCTGCCCCTATGGCTGCTGGGGGTCACAAGTTCTATAGGGATCCAGTGACCCTAAAATATGTTTGCTGTGTGGGACCCTGTCCTTTCTAGTTACCCCATTAGTTGTAATTGTAGCATTTTTGGCTGCAAAGTGACACATTCCAGAGACTGTATTGGGCTGGTTATTAGGGGGTAGATTTGGCTTATTCCCCACTGCAAATTCCTTTACAAAGTCCAGAATTAGGTGCAGTTGAGCAGTCACTGATCCCTCTTAGTGATTGGCTGCAGAATGTTGTGCTGTCTGTAGGAAGGGCCATAGTGATTGGCTGCTGTTGCTGGAGCCACAGATGGTTTTTAGATAAAATGGGGCTTTATACATTGTGGGACAGGGCAGACATTCCACACCTTGTTGGTAGGAATATTGGGGACAATAGGAGCTCTATTAGCTGGAGGCAGTAGGGCAAGCGTGGGGGCAGCAGGGCAAGATGGAGGCAGTAGGACAAGATGGAGACAGTAGGGCAAGATGGAGACAGTAGGGCAAGATGGAGACAGTAGGGCAAGATGGAGACAGTAGGGCAAGATGGAGACAGTAGGGCAAGATGGGGACAGTAGGGCAAGATGGAGACAGTAGGACAAGATGGAGGACAGTAGGGCAAGATGGAGACAGTAGGACAAGATGGAGACAGTAGGGCAAGATGGAGACAGTAGGGCAAGGTGGAGGCAGTAGGACAAGATGGAGACAGTAGGGCAAGATGGAGACAGTAGGGCAAGATGGAGACAGTAGGGCAAGATGGAGACAGTAGGACAAGATGGAGACAGTAGGGCAAGATGGAGACAGTAGGGCAAGATGGAGGCAGTAGGGCAAGATGGAGACAGTAGGGCAAGATGGAGGCAGTAGGACAAGATGGAGACAGTAGGGCAAGATGGAGACAGTAGGGCAAGATGGAGGCAGTAGGACAAGATGGAGACAGTAGGGCAAGATGGAGACAGTAGGGCAAGATGGAGACAGTAGGGCAAGATGGAGGCAGTAGGACAAGATGGAGACAGTAGGGCAAGATGTAGGCAGTAGGACAAGATGGAGACAGTAGGGCAAGATGGAGACAGTAGGGCAAGATGGAGACAGTAGGGCAAGATGGAGACAGTAGGACAAGATGGAGACAGTAGGGCAAGATGGAGACAGTAGGGCAAGATGGAGGCAGTAGGGCAAGATGGAGACAGTAGGACAAGATGGAGACAGTAGGGCAAGATGGAGACAGTAGGGCAAGATGGAGGCAGTAGGACAAGATGGAGACAGTAGGGCAAGATGGAGACAGTAGGGCAAGATGGAGGCAGTAGGACAAGATGGAGACAGTAGGGCAAGATGGAGACAGTAGGGCAAGATGGAGGCAGTAGGGCAAGATGGAGACAGTAGGGCAAGATGGAGACAGTAGGGCAAGATGGAGGCAGTAGGACAAGATGGAGCCAGTAGGGCAAGATGGAGACAGTAGGGCAAGATGGAGACAGTAGGGCAAGCGTGAGGGCAGCAGGGCAAGATGGAGGCAGTAGGGCAAGATGGAGGCAGTAGGATAAGATGGAGACAGTAGGGCAGGATGGAGACAGTAGGGCAAGATGGAGACAGTAGGGCAAGATGGAGACAGTAGAGCAAGATGGAGGCAGTAGGACAAGATGGAGACAGTAGGGCAAGCGTGAGGGCAGCAGGGCAAGATGGAGGCAGTAGGGCAAGATGGAGGCAGTAGGATAAGATGGAGACAGTAGGGCAGGATGGAGACAGTAGGGCAGGATGGAGACAGTAGGGCAAGATGGAGACAGCAGGGTAAGATGGAGACTGTAGGGCAAGATGGAGACAGTAGGGCAAGATGGAGACAGCAGGGTAAGATGGAGACTGTAGGGCAAGATGGAGACAGTAGGGCAAGATGGACGTGGTAGGGCAAGATGAAGGCAGTAGGGCAAGATGAAGGCAGTAGGGCAAGATGGAGACAGCAGGGCAAGATGGAGACAGTAGGGCATAATGGAGACAGTAGGGCAAGATGTAAACAGCAGGGTAAGATGGAGACTGTAGGGCAAAATGGAGACAGTAGGGCAAGATGGACATGGTAGGGCAAGATGAAGGCAGTAGGGCAAGATGGAGACAGCAGGGCAAGATGGAGACAGTAGGGCATAATGGCGACAGTAGGGCAAGATGTAGACAGCAGGGTAAGATGGAGACTGTAGGGCAAGATGGAGACAGTAGGGCAAGATGGACGCGGTAGGGCAAGATGAAGGCAGTAGGGCAAGATGGAGACAGCAGGGCAAGATGGAGACAGCAGGGCAAGACAGGGGCAGTAAGGCAAGATGGAGGCAGTAGGACATGATGAAGACAGTAGGGCAAGATGGAGACAGTAGGGCAAGATGAAGGCAGTAGGACAAGATGGAGACAGTAGGGCGAGATGAAAGCAGGAGGGCAAGATGGAGGCAGTAGGGCAAGATGGAGGCAGTAGGGCAAGATGGAGACAGTAGGGCGAGATGAATGCAGTAGGGCGAGATGAATGCAGTAGGGCAAGATGGAGGCAGTAGGGCAAGATGGAGACAGCAGGGCAAGATGGAGGTATTAGGGCAAGATGAAGGCAGTAGGGCAAGATGGAGACAGTAGGGCAAGATGGAGGCATTAGGGCAAGATGGAGACAGTAGGGCAAGATGGAGGCATTAGGGCAAGATGAACAACTCCTCATTGGTGATGCCAGCCCCCCCCCTCTGGTGATATCTTTGCACAAACACTGACACAGGAAGAAGTCAAGGGCCACAGTTATAAAATGGGGGGCTATGTGGGGCAGGTTCACTGTGGCAAGTGGTTGGTAAGAGTCAGTGCAGATTGGAAAATGTAATGACATGAGCGACAGTCAGACATGCAGAGGGGCAGTTGCACTTATTTGCCTCCCTGTGTGAAAGTGTCACATAGACTTAATCCCTAAACTGACTTAATAGCCCCTAATTTGGGGACACATATTCTCAGGCCCCACCCATTCCATTGCGCTGTGTAATCTTTCCGCCAGCACCAGGTATTCAGATCTGCACAAACCTTACCCCCGGGGCCTTCCAGCTGTGCAGTCTGAGCCCATTCACTAAGTACCTGAAACTGCCACATAGGGAGGTCTGACTGCCTGCAGGGAGTGAATGTTTCTTTGGGGTTAGTGGGTGCATGGAATGGCCTGCCAGTAAGAGTGCTAGGGGCAATGTATTTTATGGATAGAGTACGGCTTCCTTATTTGCAGTGTCGTATCTGTATACTCAGTGTGTTATTTACTATTAATATAGGGACGTAGTAGTTGAGTTTGGAAAAAAAAATCAAGTTTGTTCTTTTTGGTTAAATATAACCTGTTATTCAGAGGAAAAGTGAAGGATCTACTGGGGAATAAAACATCAAAAAGCCCCTTTATATATTTATATATAGTGACCCCCCCTTAACTGCCCCCCCCCCCAGTGTAACCAATCCCAACTGGGCCAGCCTTTCCCCATAACTGAGCCCATTCCCTTTATCAGCTTAGTCGCTCTTCTCTGTACTTTCTCTATTTCATTACTGCCCCCCCTTATATATTTATATATAGTGACCCCCCCCTTAACTGCCCCCCCCAGTGTAACCAATCCCAACTGGGCCAGCCTTTCCCCATAACTGAGCCCATTCCCTTTATCAGCTTAGTCGCTCTTCCCTGTACTTTCTCTATTTCATTACTGCCCCCCCTTATATATTTATATATAGTGACCCCCCCTTAACTGCCCCCCCCAGTGTAACCAATCCCAACTGGGCCAGCCTTTCCCCATAACTGAGCCCATTCCCTTTATCAGCTTAGTCGCTCTTCTCTGTACTTTCTCTATTTCATTACTGCCCCCCCTTTATATATTTATATATAGTGACCCCCCCTTAACTGCCCCTTCCCCAGTGTAACCAATCCCAACTGGGCCAGCCTTTCCCATAACTGAGCCCATTCCCTTTATCAGCTTAGTCGCTCTTCCCTGTACTTTCTCTATTTCATTACTGCCCCCCCCTTATATATTTATATATAGTGACCCCCCCTTAACTGCCCCTTCCCCAGTGTAACCAATCCCAACTGGGCCAGCCTTTCCCCATAACTGAGCCCATTCCCTTTATCAGCTTAGTCGCTCTTCCCTGTACTTTCTCTATTTCATTACTGCCCCCCCTTATATATTTATATATAGTGACCCCCCCTTAACTGCCTCCCCCCCCCCAGTGTAACCAATCCCAACTGGGCCAGCCTTTCCCCATAACTGAGCCCATTCCCTTTATCAGCTTAGTCACTCTTCCCTGTACTTTCTCTATTTCATTACTGCCCCCCCTTATATATTTATATATAGTGACCCCCCCTTAACTGCCCCCCCCCCAGTGTAACCAATCCCAACTGGGCCAGCCTTTCCCCATAACTGAGCCCATTCCCTTTATCAGCTTAGTCACTCTTCCCTGTACTTTCTCTATTTCATTACTGCCCCCCCCTTATATATTTATATATAGTGACCCCCCCCCCTTAACTGCCCCCCCCCAGTGTAACCAATCCCAACTGGGCCAGCCTTTCCCCATAACTGAGCCCATTCCCTTTATCAGCTTAGTCGCTCTTCCCTGTACTTTCTCTATTTCATTACAGCCCCCCCTTATATATTTATATATAGTGACCCCCCCCCTTAACTGCCCCTTCCCCAGTGTAACCAATCCAACTGGGCCAGCCTTTCCCCATAACTGAGCCCATTCCCTTTATCAGCTTAGTCGCTCTTCCCTGTACTTTCTCTATTTCATTACAGCCCCCCCTTATATATTTATATATAGTGACCCCCCCCCTTAACTGCCCCCTCCCCAGTGTAACCAATCCCAACTGGGCCAGCCTTTCCCCATAACTGAGCCCATTCCCTTTATCAGCTTAGTCGCTCTTCCCTGTACTTTCTCTATTTCATTACTGCCCCCCCCTTATATATTTATATATAGTGACCCCCCCCCTTAACTGCCCTTCCCCAGTGTAACCAATCCCAACTGGGCCAGCCTTTCCCCATAACTGAGCCCATTCCCTTTATCAGCTTAGTCGCTCTTCCCTGTACTTTCTCTATTTCATTACTGCCCCCCCCTTATATATTTATATATAGTGACCCCCCCTTAACTGCCCCCCCCCCCCCAGTGTAACCAATCCCAACTGGGCCAGCCTTTCCCCATAACTGAGCCCATTCCCTTTATCAGCTTAGTCGCTCTTCCCTGTACTTTCTCTATTTCATTACTGCCCCCCCCCCTTATATATTTATATATAGTGATCCCCCCTTAACTGCCCCTTCTCAGCTAGAGAGTAACCATTCTATTTGCTTCTGCTCCCAGGAGGCCTTGCTGCGGCTCAAAGGGGCAGACGCTGCTCACTGTCTCCCCACATAAACCCCGGTGCTGTGTGTAACTACATTCTCTCTGCTGCTCATTTTAGAGACAAATATTACCCCTCCAGCTAATGAGCGGCAGTTATTGATCTACACAAATGATGTTTAAGGGGCACTAATTACTGTGCCCGGGTCAGTGAAGCAATTTACCATCATAAAAATCGGATTCACTTTCATGTTAACTTTCAATAACAATTACATTTCTAAATAAAACCACTGAACATGTTTAATAAATGAATACTGGGAAGTTGCTCAGAACTACCTTTCAAAAGGCAGCATTTTTGGAGGGTTTACTTCCCCTTTAAAGATTACAGATTGTTTCTAGATGTATATTTAGGATGAGTCTGTTCCTGCTCTTGCATGTGAGTGGGAGGAGTTTGTGCCCCCCCCCACCCCCCGTGCTAGCGGTACCCCGGTTTGCATTCAACCACATGTTATCTACTTCCTATTGGGTTACACAGAATTTGTAACCTTTAATTCTGCTCCTGGCAGTCAGAAATTTATGGAAATGGCTGGAGGGCAACAGAATGAGGGATCGATAGTTATGCCCCTGACAATCCAAGCGCCCCCAGGTTCTGACCCTTTTATAGTTACACCCTGGGTTTCAGTATTGGTTGCCAGGGTTGAAATGGGGTGTGCAAGGCTGGCAGGGTTGCTACCCCAGGGGCCCCAACAACCACCCCCCCAGCAGCCGATCAGCAGAACAATGGGAAGGGAGCAAGATAGCAGCTCCCAGTAGGTATCAGAATAGCACTCAATAGTAAGAAATCCAAGTCCGGCTTGGGACTCCTCCAGTTACAAGGGAGTAGGAGAAACAATAGGTTAGCTGAAAGCAGTTCTAATGTGTAGCGCTGGCTGAAAGCTCAGACTCAGGCACAAGGCACTGAGATGGCGCCTACACACCAATATTACAGCTACAAATACATTTGTTGGTACAAGAATAAAATGTTAAATGGCAGAGGGAATTATTTGCTGAGTAACAGTGTCATTTAGAAATATAAAGTACCCCAAAAATGTAATGACCATATCCCTTTAAGTTTCAGTGCGACAGTACCGCTGATGTTTGATTGGTGTGCGGGGGTACGGCAGCTCCATCTCTAGTTACACCATCATTTCAGACTTCCCATTGCCAGTCTGGGCTTATGTTATATAGTATAATACAGGGACATACCCACAGATGTCTGTATAAATACTATTAAGGGCTGAAACAGATCATTTAGGCCCCAGTACCAGCCACTAAATAAGTTAATTCAGCATTTAGTTTTTTCTGGAAATCACCTAGTGTGGCATTGGGCGGGATAAAGGTTAGCCGAGGATGCTGGGAGATGTAGTTCAGACAGAACTTGGAAAGAGTCTAACACCAATGGGGGTATTGTGTTGGTTGTACATGTAACGGACAAGGGACCCCAGAGGATTCCCCGGTGGGACACTGGCCCAGTGCGTCACTATGTGCTGCCTAATTAAGAATAAGGGGAGTAAATAGGGCAACTCCCATCTCCACCCCCGGCTGTTCTGAATAAACTGTTTCATGTGCTGTATATATATCCGTGCCTAGCTGCCACTCAGTAGGGAGACTTGTTCCCAACAGCAGGAGGGCCCCTGGAACACTGGCCAAGCCCCCTGGCAAATCCCACGGCTGAAACTGGGCCCCTGCTGTGGCTTTGTCCATGGAAACAGAGTATTTATATCAGGTCTGGGGGCCCCTAACTGAGCTGGAGGGCCACAGATAAAACCTTGCTAATATGTATACTGAAAATATGTTATTGTTACACAATATATACACAGTTAGAAATTGTATTTACATTTAACTCCCGAGAGGCCCCTATAATACTCAGGGGCCCAGGGCACGTGCAACTACAGCCAGCAGTCAGTGTTATGGCTGCAGAATGGGCACAGCTATACCTGGCCTATTGAATCCTGTGAAACTGTACATAATATTCCTGACTTTATCATTAAAGGGATATTATTCTCCTTAAACGCCCCTCTATTATTGCCTTTCTCCTGCATTTCTAGTTGGTGCTGATGTTTTCTCTTTCTGCCCCTACTAGTGGTTCAGGCTTATGTATGTCGGCCTTTATTTCAGCCTCACTTACTATACCCCATACTAGATATAAATTATATATATATATATCCGTCCTTTTAGTGTCTGCACTCCAAAGCTTGTAACTTTACGGGGTGCACAGCCAAAACTTAAGTATTCAGCAATAAATATTCCATGGCCGACACCGGGTGTGCCAGCCACGGAATATTTATTGCTATATATATAGCAAAATGATCTGCACTCCAGACTTCACCATAAACCGCTATAGAATAGTGCCCGGGGGCAGCTTGGGATATATCACATATACAATGAAAAGTAAGCGCACTCCAGGGCCTTGACTTAAAAACTCAGTCTATTTTACAATATTGCCATCTGATCAACGTTTCGGCTCTGGCCCAGAGCCTTTCTCAAGATACAAATGGCCGCAATAAAACATCCCAATAAATACAAAATTACTAAAAAGGTGTGTCCCGACCACTCCCCCACTCACCTCCCCAATTTCAAGGGGAAGTAAGAATCTATCCAAAAAGTCATCCAAAAAATCCAAACAAGGCTAATAAATCACATGATGTAATGGCCTTATCTTATATTCAAAAAACAGCTAAACTGGCATATATATATATATGTGTCTAATGTATGTCTAGTATGGGGTATAGTAGGTGAGGCAGAAATAAAGGACATAGAATGATATGTTGTGAAGCTGCTGTAGTGTGTGATATACTGATTTGTCCAACTTATAATTTAAATTCATATATTTACATGAAAGATTGCCAGATAAAGGGAGGGTCCTACACCCTAGAAACCCCCAAAGTTAGGGTGCCACCTGTCTTTTGTACCCCTTTATTCTGTAAAGCGCTGCATAAACTGATGGCGCTATATAAATAATAATAATAATGTCACCGGTTCACCCCTGACATGACAGTTCTGCCCCTCGTGGCAGTGTCCCACCCCATCTCTCTGGGTTTTGCCACCAACAAAGGAGGCAGCCCTACCCAAAGTCCAGACTTTTCATTCCTTTAGGCAATAATACAATATTATACAATTATTATCAGATACTCTAAGTTGCCTGCCCTATGATCTTACTTGCCCCTGATGCCACAGGGTTCCGAGGCCTCGGATGTTCCTTCCCTCCCTTCTTCTTCCCTGCCCCTAGGAGCCCAAGTTGGGACCATTTATACTGTTCCTCCGCAGATCATATTCCACTGAAACCCACCCACTTATAGGTGTAATATCCTTAGGACCTTAGCAGGGGGAGCTGAGCATATTCCTCCAAAGACTCCTTGAAAGCAGGCGGCGCAGTAAAGCCAGACTGTCACGTAGTAAAGTCTAACAATAGCCACGAGGCAGCCTGATATACCCCCTTATCTATTTCTGTTCCATGCCAATTCCAGGGAAAGGTAAACATATTGATCTACAGACACTCCATCCTTGTAAATAAACAAATTACATCTAAAGTAATATTATACATATCAAACACAATGCTAACACTGGATAGACATATACAAGTTCATATATTGATTTATGAAAGGGATTATTGCAAACTGACTTCAAAGGGCAACAAAATCATCCATCAAATGCCCCCCTGTCACTGCACATTCACTCAGTGTTATATATAAACCTTTAACCTGAGCCCTTAGTAGCCATAAAGGTTACGCTGCTACCCAAGGGTATTACTTATATATAAGGCTAAATAGAGCTCCATGATTCCTAACAAGTGCAAAGCTTTCTTTCTTGGATTTTGTGGGATCTCTTCTTCCCATAAAAATGAACAAATAACAAGACCTCTTTACACTTGAGGAACTGACCTTAAGAGCGACAGTTAGTTATTATAGGTATTGGTATTTATAGTTATATATGTGAGTGTATATGCACGACTGTATATCTTTGTGTATATATAAATATGGGGTTATTTAGAAGGGTTGAACTCAAACGACTTTTGTCTTTTTAAAACTTGTTAAGTGCTTAGAAGCAATTGTAATGCATATTGGAAGAGTAATGTGTTTAGGATCTGTGCCACTGTGACAGAATGCTCTGTTATACAGATAGCTAGAATCTCAGCCATAAAGCAGGGCAGGACTGCTGCTTACAATGGGGGGATCAGATAGGATCTGTGCCACTGTGACAGAATGCTCTGTTATACAGATAGCTAGAATCTCAGCCATAAAGCAGGGCAGGACTGCTGCTTACAATGGGGGGATCAGATAGGATCTGTGCCACTGTGACAGAATGCTCTGTTATACAGATAGCTAGAATCTCAGCCATAAAGCAGGGCAGGACTGCTGCTTACAATGGGGGGATCAGATAGGATCTGTGCCACTGTGACAGAATGCTCTGTTATACAGATAGCTAGAATCTCAGCCATAAAGCAGGGCCGGACTGCTGCTTACAATGGGGGGATCAGATAGGATGAAATATATATTGTATTTTGCAGTACAATATCAATAATAATTGCTACACAATATAATAATGTGCCGTGAACATTTATGTATTTCCCCCCTGGGGGCCCCTCTGATCCCGGAGGGGTGGGGCCAGACTCCTCTCTACCCTTATCAGATGTTGCAGGACGCACAGTCACTCCCAGAGCCCCAATGTGCTAATGTCGTAACACAGTGCCCTTCCCCAGGCAGAAGATATTCAAAACTTCAAACTTAGGCGCAAAGAACATGGAAACTGGGCTTTTGCACGTGAGAGTGGGCAGCAGCACGTATAAGGGCCAAGCCCCTCCCTCCCAAGCCCCTCCCCTGCAATGAGATAAGCTCCTCCCTGACTGATAGGAAACATCAGCTTTGCTGTGTAGGGGCCGCTGGATTTATAGGGACGTTATTCTGACCCCTTATGGTGGGTTCCTAACTTTCTTTTATTATTTAGACCCAAATTAAAGGGGAAGTTCATGAAAGCTGCAGAATAAAAAATGTTATATAAGGTGAAAACTTGTTATAAAAGACCAATATAATAATAAAGTCAGTCGTGGGCACAGGAGCCTTTCCCAGAATGCCTTGTGTTCGACACATCTGTGTCTCGTGCAGATAAGCAGCTGTTCCCTGCGAGCTTTATCTGCTCACTGATAGGGCAAGGGTGTCACTTGTGCAGTCGCGCCATATACAGCCTCACTGTGGGGCATTCGCCCAGGGCGGTACAAACAACATTGCATTTATAATCCTGTACAGAGAGATACCATAAAACTATGGCACATAGGGATTCCCCTGTACTAAGCACAATTCAGTAGGAACAGCCCCCTAAGTTTGCTCATAGCCTGTACAGAGAGATACCATAAAACTATGGCACATAGGGATTCCCCTGTACTAAGCACAATTCAGCAGGAACAGCCCCCTAAGTTTGCTCATAGCCTGTACAGAGATATACCATAAAACTATGGCACATAGGGATTCCCCTGTACTAAGCACAATTCAGCAGGAACAGCCCCCTAAGTTTGCCCATAGCCTGTACAGAGAGATACCATAAAACTATGGCACATAGGGATTCCCCTGTACTAAGCACAATTCAGCAGGAACAGCCCCCTAAGTTTGCTCATAGCCTGTACAGAGAGATACCATAAAACTATGGCAGCATAGGGATTCCCCTGTACTAAGCACAATTCAGCAGGAACAGCCCCCTAAGTTTGCTCATAGCCTGTACAGAGAGATACCATAAAACTATGGCACATAGGGATTCCCCTGTACTAAGCACAATTCAGCAGGAACAGCCCCCTAAGTTTGCCCATAGCCTGTACAGAGAGATACCATAAAACTATGGCACATAGGGATTCCCCTGTACTAAGCACAATTCAGCAGGAACAGCCCCTAAGTTTGCTCATAGCCTGTACAGAGAGATACCATAAAACTATGGCAGCATAGGGATTCCCCTGTACTAAGCACAATTCAGCAGGAACAGCCTACTATACTTGCTATGGGGAATAGAAACTGTCTGTACGACCAACTGGTTCCTAATGGCTGCTACACCCCTGGCACAGAGGGGAATTAGGGTGGGGCAATGTAACAGAGAAGATATTGATTATGGATGGGAAGTTTCTAACTGGGGTAACCATTGGGGGCGCTGTATGGCACACTTCTCTTTCATTACTGTTTGGTTTGCCACAGGCCTCACAGCATGTTATATTGTATCTTTGCGTTTAGTTTATATTTCACTGGCCGAGTTGGCAACCTTAACAAGGCCCAAGCCCAAGCTGTGCTGCCCTAGGGGGACCAGTAGTGAAGTCGGGGAGCAGGAATCCTGGGAACGAGAAAAGTAAGAGCAGGTTAGTTCAGGTTATAGCACTTTTTAGGAAAGATTTAGATATATATATTTATCCACAGGTATGGGACCTGTTAGACAAAATGCTTAGGACCTGGGGGTTTTCGGATAAGAGGTCTTTCCGCAATTTGAATCTTCATATCTTATGTCTACTATAAAATCATATCAACAATAAATAACCCCAATAGGACAGTTCTGCCCCCAATAAGGGGTAATTATATCTAAAGGTGGCCATACACGTGACGATCTGACGATGTTTCGTACGACCATCGGTCGCAGGTAAGGAGGTAGAAACAATAGGATTTCTACCTCCTTCTGCCGATTCAGCTCTGAAGGGAGAATTTTGGTCGGGCGCCATCAAAATTTTCAAACTCGTCCGATCGGCGAGTCATCCGATATCAGCAGCTTCCTGCCGACATGCCATACATGCACCGATTATCGTACGAAACGAGGTTTCGTACGATAATATCGGTGCGTGTATGGCCACCTTTAGTTGGGATCAAGTACAGGTACTGTTTTATTATTACAGAGAAAAGGGAATCATTTAACCATGAAATAAACCCAATAGGGCTGTTCTGCCCCCAATAAGGGGTAATTATATCTTAGTTGGGATCAAGTACAGGTACTGTTTTATTATTACAGAGAAAAGGGAATCATTTAACCATGAAATAAACCCAATAGGGCTGTTCTGCCCCCAATAAGGGGTAATTATATCTTAGTTGGGATCAAGTACAGGTACTGTTTTATTATTACAGAGAAAAGGGAATCATTTAACCATGAAATAAACCCAATAGGGCTGTTCTGCCCCAATAAGGGGTAATTATATCTTAGTTGGGATCAAGTACAGGTACTGTTTTATTATTACAGAGAAAAGGGAATCATTTAACCATTAAATAAACCCAATAGGGGCTGTTCTGCCCCCAATAAGGGGTAATTATATCTTAGTTGGGATCAAGTACAGGTACTGTTTTATTATTACAGAGAAAAGGGAATCATTTAACCATTAAATAAACCCAATAGGGCTGTTCTGCCCCCAATAAGGGGTAATTATATCTTAGTTGGGATCAAGTACAGGTACTGTTTTATTATTACAGAGAAAAGGGAATCATTTAACCATTAAATAAACCCAATAGGGCTGTTCTGCCCCAATAAGGGGAAATTATATCTTAGTTGGGATCAAGTACAGGTACTGTTTTATTATTACAGAGAAAAGGGAATCATTTAACCATTAAATAAACCCAATAGGGCTGTTCTGCCCCAATAAGGGGTAATTATATCTTAGTTGGGATCAAGTACAGGTACTGTTTTATTATTACAGAGAAAAGGGAATCATTTAACCATGAAATAAACCCAATAGGGCTGTTCTGCCCCAATAAGGGGAAATTATATCTTAGTTGGGATCAAGTACAGGTACTGTTTCATTATTACAGAAAAAAGGAAATCATTTAACCATTAAATAAATCCAGCCCATAATAAAAAGTTGTGCATAGGAACCTGCCATTCCCATAGAGTAGAATAGACCCTGAGAACATAGAAGCTCCCTGGCCGTGGGAATATAAGTGTATGTGACAGACTTCACACCATTGGCTTGAACTGTACATTGCCTTTCTTCAGTGCCATACAGTTATTATTATTATTATCCATCATTTCTATCGCTCTGGGGCTTTATTATTCATTCACTGGCCATAAAGTGTGTTTTTCTTCCCGTGCAAATTCTGTGAATCTGGCTTTATACCATATCTCACTATTAAATTGTGTGACGTTTATCTGGAAATCTGAGGGTTTTAATTGCTTGAATTTCCTGCCAAATACTGCACCCAAGCCCATAGGATTTCATATTCTCTGCACTTGGAACAATAACTGGAGAAACCTACCCCAAATCCTGTATTTGCTTCAGAACTTTACAAGAAAATGTATTTTAATGCTAATAATACACCTTATATACTAAACTCAGACCTGACTTTGGGCCTGTCATACTGAACCACATACAGTACAAATTGGTTAGTTAGGACTCTATATAGGGCTGGCACCTGTCTGGTTCTGACCCAGACAGCCTGGTTTTCAGTAGGGCTGTCCAAGTCAAAACTGCCTGCCCGGTTTACCAATTTGAAAAACTGGACAGGACTCTCCAAGATTGATGCAGCAATTGGCCAATCACCAATCGCCACATCATAATCCTATACCCGTGGCGTCAGTGGCCTGCTCCCGCCCAGTGACCCCCCGCCCCACCTTCCTGCCCAAAGTTTCCAGCAATCCTAACAGTGGTGTAACTAGAGTTTGTGGGGCCCCCCTGCAGAGGAACTTTCAGTGGCCCCCGCCATTTATAGTTGCATGTGATGTCACTTCCTGGTGCACGTGGCAGTGACCTGGAAGCAGTGGCAGCAGTGCGATGGCAGGCGCTTTTATGTCCCCTCAGATCCCGGTGGCAGTGGGGCCCTTCAGGAGCCAGGGCCGCCCTGCATTATGGGGTCTGGGGGGGCTTTATTTATGCCACTGAACCCTAAATCTATAGCAGGCATGGACTGCCAGTCTGTGGGTCCTGTATTTCTGGATAATAGATCCATTACTTATTTAAATACTTTTTCCCAGCTGTAGCTGCTCCAATGGAAAGCCCAATGAGCCCACCCTGATGAATGGAATTGTTTCCCGGATAAAACCCAATGTTCTAGACTAGAGAGAGAAAGCACACATAGGGCCTGACATAGTTGCCCCATATTAGTTTCCTGGCATCCAAGGGAAGCCCCCATATGACTCTGTAGCCAATGAGATGGAAAAGAATGCTGAATGCACACAACTGGGTCTTAACACATTTGTTCTGCTTTGAGACTTCCCATATAACACAGAGCCATAAGGCTGAATAATGACCCAGGGCGCCCACTTTCCCGGTCCCTCCTTCATTCGGGGGTGTTTGTCACTCGTGCTGGTCAGGGGCTGTTCATTCGGGGTTAGTGAGGGTCAGTACAGGAATGTGTTGGTGCCAGATTAAGGATACCATGGCTGCCAGTGGGCTAAGCACAAGCTAATCAGTCCCTGAGGGGTATGTGGCCTCATTAACTTGCACTGAGGGGCTGCCTCGTGTGTCATGTGAGGGGGCAAGTCAGGGGGTAAGTATGTGTAAATGCATTGCAGCTGGGAGCTTTCTGTGCCTTTATTGCCCCGTTGCTTACCCTTGGCAGTGCCTGTACCATACCCAGTCCCCTTGGGAGTAATAAAGATCACACACAGCAACTTGCCCAGGCCAGGTAGTCCAGCAGTATGGGCTTGGGCACCAGTACTATATGGCTCGCATACCTCCCAACATTTGAAAACTGAAAAGACGGAGAAAAAGATTTGGCGCACGCAGCGCGGCAATTTTTTTTCCCACGCCCACTTTTGTGGCCACGCCCCAATTAACACACCCATTTTTTTCTTTCTTTTATATAGTTGAAATGGTGGGATCAGATGCAAATGTGCTATACCCTCATACTGTACTACCTAAGGAAAACAATATAGCAACTCCTACATATAAATACAAATATAGAGAGAAGGCAGTCAGTTATAAGTGAGTTATAACTATGTACCAGTTTTGCCCCCCCACACAGGGGAGACAGTACCCCCCATACACAGTGCCCCCTAGGTCCCCCATAGACAATACCCCCATAGAAAGTACCCCCCCATAGAAAGTGCCCCCACTTGACCACATAGACAGTGCCTCCAATTTCCCCCATAGGCAGTACCCCTCATACACAGAGCCCCCCATACACAGTGCCCTTTATACACAGTGCCCCCCATACACAGTGCCCTTCATACACAGAGCCCCCCATACACAGTGCCCTTCATACACAGAGCCCCCCATACACAGTGCCCCCCCATACACAGAGCCCCCCCCATACACAGAGCCCCCCCAAACAGTGCCCCCAAACACAGTGCCCCCCAAACACAGAGCCCCCCATACACAGTACCCTTTATATACAGAGCCCCCCATACACAGTGCCCCCCATACACAGAGCCCCCCATACACAGAGCCCCCCATACACGCTCCGACTCCTTGCGCTGCTTCTCTTCTTATGTGGCTCCTTCTCCGGCGGTCCCAGGCCCTTTTATAAGGTTGCGCCCCGTGTGTACGTGTGACGTCATTACACACGGGCGCAACCTTATAAATGGGCCTGGGACCGCCGGAGAAGGAGCCGCATAAGAAGAGAAGCAGCGCAAGGAGTCGGAGCGCTCAGCTCAAGACCTCTGCATCCCGCTGTCGCAGACCGTTCTATGAATGTCCCGCATTTCCGTAATCTATTACGGAAATGCGGGACATTCAGGGAACTATCCGGGACAGCGGGATGCGCTATAGAAAGCGGGACTGTCCTGCTCAAAGCGGGACAGTTGGGGGGTATGGGCTCGGTAATAGTATCAGATAGTAATGGTCAAGTATGGGGATCACTTGTATCATATAGGGCCCCAGACCAGACGTCACTAGTAACATCTCCCACTAACCCACCCCTGGGCAATATGGAGGTTTATGTAAGGCTGAAAGTGCAGATGTGCTCACTGCAATTTTCTCACAGTCAGTTGCTCATAAAACTACTTTCCTTATGGGTGAAGACACACTGAGCTACTTGTTGCAGCTACTTGTCACGGCTACTAAACGCCAGAAAATCCCCTGCCATTATTATTATTATTATTAACATTTATTTATAAAGCACCAACATATTCCGCAGCGCTGCCATAGACAATACTGAAAATTGCCTCTGCTAAAACACACATAGAGACAATTATCAGTAAATGATCAGCATTGTCTATTTTAGTAGGCACAACAAGTAGCTGCTACTAGTAGCTCCGTGTGTCTTCACCCTTAGGGCAGTGACAGATTGCGGTAAGGAGCTAATTTATTAAATCAAAAAATAGGTTACATGATACAAGAATGCCCTACGCCTTTCAACCCATCAGTGGGTCTTCATCAGGGGAAGAAAAATATAAAAAGAGACTTCTTTTATATTTATTTTTTTTATATGTTGTCCACTCACACACAGAACCCAACCACTTCACTGTGAGCCCAATGAGCCAAACAATATTAGGAGCATTGATACAGTAATATCTAAACTTCATAAACCCAAGAAACAATAAGAAATAGAAGAGGAGGGAAGAGAAGGAATACACGGCTTTTGCCCCCACAGCTTATTATATAGACCAGACATTCTAACCTACAGCCCATTTACACCAGATTCTAAGGATTATCCTTCTTAAACAAAATGGAGTTAATCCCTCACTCGCGTACTTCTATCAACACGGGGGGCAAGTACGTGTGTGGCCCCCATAAAAACCACTTACACAGACTTTGCTCAGTCACAGACGTTGCACGCACACTTGTTGCATTAGTACAAGGGCAGGAGATTAAATTTGCCAGTTAGACAATTAAATCTGATACAATGAATGGGTTTGGGAAACCCTAACTAGCAAACCACTGTTTAGCCATGGCAGATAAGCCTCTTATAGAGAGAGAAAAGATGGAGGGCAGAGGTCTTCACACTCTTGGTGTTTAGAAGGTCTTGCAATGACACAGGCAGCAAAGTGTAATCTCCAGAAGGCTAATGAGAGGGGCAAGTACCCCCCAAAGTAACCAGATATACACGGTTATTCACAGAGAATGCAAAACATGAAAGAAAATGGAAGTTGGATGATTGGGGGGACCCAGAGTTCCACTGCTTGAATGTTGCCATTGTTATAGGGGTTTCTGGAGCCGGCCATGTACTGGGGTTGTACTGGGGACTCCATTCCATTGTGTAGAGCAGTGCTGCCCAAGTGTTTCCTTGGATAAGTAGATTATGTGAAAAATCATAGAGGCGCCTAAAGAAATGATGCAGCTTGAGGGACTGCAAATGTATTGTACGGAACTGGAAAGCTATCGCCGCAGTCATTCTCGCTGGATTCCGTGTTTGGAGGCCAGCAACTTTCATTTATCAGAAGCGCTCCCTGGTCTTTAAAATAATCTTTACTTTAGTATAGTGGGTGCCAGATATCTGACAAACCACATGTTCTGGGAGAACAGAAAGCATGACATTAAGCTATGGGGCCTCAGGGCATACAGAAGCCCACTGAACTCCACTTCCAGCCCTGGCGTAGAGGAACTACAACTCTCACTTTCAAATATAGCATCAGCTTTTTTTCTTAAATAACCTTGTTCTGTGTCTGCCCTTCGCATTTATCTATTTAGCCCCATAAAGATTTAGAATAGTGATGGGCTAAATAGTTCGCCAGGCATGGATTTGCGGTGAATTTCCAAGTTTCGTCAGCAGATCGTTTTGCGTAATGGACAACAAAATTTGCAGCACAACATAAAAATGATGCACAACATTTTCAATGAGTTGCGAGAGAGAAACGGGACAGATTCAGTCATTACTAATGTTGAACCATAAAGCTGTGACTCCCTGGTGTATATTAACCAAGTTTATTCATCTGTGTGAACTGCAGCCCTTTCATTATCCTTCACCTCAATAAAAGAAGTTCCCAAACTGTAGGGCCACTCTCCTAAGGGAACCAGAGGCAGTGTTAGGGTGGCCATACACGCTAAGATCTTCTCCCGATATCCCCACCTACGTGTGGCTGACATTGGGCTAATTCAGTTGTTTGGCCCTAGGGCCTAATGCCAGAAAACAACCACGCTAGAGTTGTACTAAATGAATTTGGGACTTTTTTTTGGTACCAAAGGCCTAAGGCAATTGTAAAAAGGACCAGGGAGACAGTACTACAAGATGGTGACAGTAGGCCTAGATGAAGACAATTGGATAAGAGGTAGGCAGAAATATAAGACAGGTGACAGTAGGCCAAGATTGAGACAGTAGGACAAAATATAGACCACTTGGCATGAAGATGGTCAGGATGGAGACAGCAGAATAATAGGGAGGTGGTACTACAAGATGGTGGCAGTAGGCCAAGACGAAGACATTTGAGTAAGAGGTAGGCAGTAATACAAGATGGTGACAGTAGGCCAAGATGAAGACAATTGAATAAGAGGTAGGCAGTAATATAAGACAGGTGACAATAGGCGAAGATGGAGACAGTAGGACCAAATATAGACCACTTGGCATAAAGAAGACAACAGGTTAAGGTGGAGACAGTAGAATAATAGGGAGGTGGTACTACAAGATGGTGGCAGTAGGCCAAGACGAAGACAGTTGAGTAAGAGGTAGGCAGTAATACAAGATGGTGGCAGTAAGCCAAGACGAAGACAGTTGAGTAAGAGGTAGACAGTAATACAAGATGGCGGCAGTAGGCCAAGACGAAGACAGTTGAGTAAGAGGTAGACAGTAATACAAGATGGTGGCAGTAGGCCAAGACGAAGACAGTTGAGTAAGAGGTAGGCAGTAATACAAGATGGTGGCAGTAGGCCAAGACGAAGACAGTTGAGTAAGAGGTAGACAGTAATACAAGATGGCGGCAGTAGGCCAAGACAAAGACAGCTTGACTAGATGGTGACAGAAAGACAAAATGTTGACCCTTGGAAGAATAAGAAGACAATATGACAAGGTAAAGTCAGTAGAATAAGAGGGAAGCAGTAATACAAGATGGCAATAGTAGGGCAAGATGGCAACAATAGTGTGTGATTGAGACAATATGGCGTGAGAGTGACAGATAAGACAGCAATAGTTTATATCAGTGTTGCTCAACCTGACAGCCAATTCTGTTTAGTATTATTTACTAAATGTTCCCTGGTATCACCTCTAGTATATTCCACCCCCTGTGTAGCAATCCTTGAGCGTGGTGTGTCCTGTAACAGCTTGAACAATGTCAGAGCCAAAATCCCGTTGGTGTTGAGAAATCTCTTATTGTGTAAGTCTGTCCCCCTTTGTGGCTCATACATCTGATTTCTCTACAGCTGAGCAGTTCTGAAACGCAGCAGCTCAGCCGTGACAATGATTAATGAGACTATTTTCGTTTGTGGTTGAACGCCATGAAGAGTCATTTTGGAGGTGCGTTACAAAACATAACTACCGCCTTCATGTGTGGTAAGGTTGGTTCTGTGTAGCTTCCCCTTGCTCCGACCAACTTTGCTGAGCTCATTGCACTCAGCACAAAAATTTTACAACAGTTGGTAGGGGGGCAAGTGAAGGAACTTTACTCCTGGTCAACTGCTGGTATAAAGCATAGGATTCCTTTGCACCATATGTTGCTGTGCATTCTATTCTCATTGCTTGAGGGGATGGGTTTGCCCAAATACAGGAGCAAGTTATTTTGTATCTGTATCCTGCTGCCATAGACTCCCTCAAGTTAGATTCACACCTCCGAAAGGCTTTATAAAAAAATCTACCCACTAGAGGGGCGAGGTACCAACATCCAACATCTCAACATCTCCAACCCAAGGGGATGAAAATGAAGTTGCCCCTCCCTTTGCTGCTATAACTTCCCCTAGGGTCCCACTAGATGTTGGAACATCGTTGCTGGGAGTTGCTCCCATTCAGCTATTAATTAGATTGGGCACTGATGTTGGGGATCAGGCTCACAGTTGGGGTTCCAATTCATCCCACAGGGGTTCAGTTGGGTTGAGGTCAGAGCTCTTTGCAGTCAGGTTCTTCCCATCTCCACAAACCCATTCTGCACGCACCTGGCTCTGTGTATGGGGGGATTATTGTGCTGAAACAGGAGAGCGCCCCCCCCCCCAAACTGTTCCACAGTAGGAAGCACGGAATTATCATTGTACCCAGTAGCCTTAAGGTTTCACTGGAACCAGGGGCCCAAACCATGGAAACAGCCCCAGCCCATTATTCCTCTCCCACCAAGCTCTACAGTTGGCATTATGCATCAGGCAGGGAGTGTTCTTCTGGCATCTGCTCAACCCACACTTTTCCATCAGATGGTGAAATGCCATTTATCCCTCCAGTGATGTCTTTCAACTCCTCCAATGGCAATGTCTGTTACACCAGCCACTGCTTGGCATTGCATACAGGGCTGCTTGTTTGTTGCCTCTCATCATCTAAACCCCCCCTGCCCCCTACCAATAGTCCTTGAGCTGACATGGCTTCCGGAGGCAGCTTGGGACTCAGCAGTGTTGCTACTGAGGACATGGCATTTTACCAGTGGCATAAATATACACCAGTGATCCCCAACCAGTGGCTCAGGGCAACATGTTGCTCCCCAACCCCTTGGATGTTGCTCTCAGTGCCCCCAAACCAGGGAGTTATTTTTGAATTCCTGACTTGGGGGCAAGTTTTGGTTGCATAAAAACCATGGATACTGCCAAACAGAGCCTCCTACTCATTGTGTAGAACGCTGAGAAGGGATGGTTCCTGGAAGATTTGGAGTCTTTGCCGCAATGATTTTCCAAGGATTTTTCTCTAATCTTTGTTGTTACAAAGCCATGGAAAAGATTGGTGCCAATTTATTTTCTGTGGTTTAGCTGCATAAAAACACACCAAAATGTTTATCCCTTCTGGACACATTTTATAAATATTGCGATGACTTGGATAATGCTGTTTTACTTATTTTTTTAAAAACAGTTAGGGCCTGTTGGGCACCCATGGGGGACCTGCCCCATAGGAATAAGCACATAAAGCTGCCCACCCCCAACAATAATTGCCCAATAATGCTGCTATATATACTGGGACATTAAACATAAAGTGGGTCCTGCATTCATACTGCCACCCCGGGGTACCCACTGTCTGTCCCTGTGTTTAATATGCTTGGGGGCCACTAATCCCTGTCTCATACTGTATATAGTATGCTTGGGGTGTCAGTGCCCAGTGCTTGGGGGCCACTAATCCCTGTCTCATACTGTATATAGTATGCTTGGGGTGTCAGTGCCCAGTGCTTGGGGGCCAATAATCCCTGTCTCATACTGTATATAGTATGCTTGGGGTGTCAGTGCCCAGTGCTTGGGGGCCAATAATCCCTGTCTCACACTGTATATAGTATGCTTGGGGTGTCAGTGCCCAGTGCTTGGGGGCCAATAATCCCTGTCTCATACTGTATATAGTATGCTTGGGGTGTCAGTGCCCAGTGCTTGGGGGGCCAATAATCCCTGTCTCACACTGTATATAGTATGCTTGGGGTGTCAGTGCCCAGTGCTTGGGGGCCACTAATCCCTGTCTCATACTGTATATAGTATGCTTGGGGTGTCAGTGCCCAGTGCTTGGGGGCCAATAATCCCTGTCTCACACTGTATATAGTATGCTTGGGGTGTCAGTGCCCAGTGCTTGGGGGGCCAATAATCCCTGTCTCACACTGTATATAGTATGCTTGGGGTGTCAGTGCCCAGTGCTTGGGGGCCACTAATCCCTGTCTCATACTGTATATAGTATGCTTGGGGTGTCAGTGCCCAGTGCTTGGGGGCCAATAATCCCTGTCTCACACTGTATATAGTATGCTTGGGGTGTCAGTGCCCAGTGCTTGGGGGCCAATAATCCCTGTCTCACACTGTATATAGTATGCTTGGGGTGTCAGTGCCCAGTGCTTGGGGGCCAATAATCCCTGTCTCACACTGTATATAGTATGCTTGGGGTGTCAGTGCCCAGTGCTTGGGGGCCAATAATCCCTGTCTCACACTGTATATAGTATGCTTGGGGTGTCAGTGCCCAGTGCTTGGGGGCCAATAATCCCTGTCTCACACTGTATATAGTATGCTTGGGGTGTCAGTGCCCAGTGCTTGGGGGCCACTAATCCCTGTCTCATACTGTATATAGTATGCTTGGGGTGTCAGTGCCCAGTGCTTGGGGGCCAATAATCACTCTGTATATAGTATGCTTGGGGTGTCAGTGCCCAGTGCTTGGGGGCCAATAATCCCTGTCTCACACTGTATATAGTATGCTTGGGGTGTCAGTGCCCAGTGCTTGGGGGCCAATAATCCCTGTCTCACACTGTATATAGTATGCTTGGGGTGTCAGTGCCCAGTGCTTGGGGGCCAATAATCCCTGTCTCACACTGTATATAGTATGCTTGGGGTGTCAGTGCCCAGTGCTTGGGGGCCACTAATCCCTGTCTCATACTGTATATAGTATGCTTGGGGTGTCAGTGCCCAGTGCTTGGGGGCCAATAATCACTCTGTATATAGTATGCTTGGGGTGTCAGTGCCCAGTGCTTGGGGGCCAATAATCCCTGTCTCACACTGTATATAGTATGCTTGGGGTGTCAGTGCCCAGTGCTTGGGGGCCACTAATCCCTGTCTCATACTGTATATAGTATGCTTGGGGTGTCAGTGCCCAGTGCTTGGGGGCCACTAATCCCTGTCTCATACTGTATATAGTATGCTTGGGGTGTCAGTACCAGTGCTTGGGGGCCACTAATCCCTGTCTCACACTGTATATAGTATGCTTGGGGTGTCAGTGCCCAGTGCTTGGGGGCCAATAATCCCTGTCTCACACTGTATATAGTATGCTTGGGGTGTCAGTGCCCAGTGCTTGGGGGCCAATAATCCCTGTCTCACACTGTATATAGTATGCTTGGGGTGTCAGTGCCCAGTACTTAGGGGCCACATTGTGCCATGTAATGTTGGGGGGCCAATAATCACTCTGTATATAGTATGCTTGGGGTGTCAGTGCCCAGTGCTTGGGGGCCACATTGTGCCATGAAATGTTGGGGGGCCAATAATCACACTGTATATAGTATGCTTGGGGTGTCAGTGCCCAGTGCTTGGGGGCCACATTGTGCCATGAAATGTTGGGGGGCCAATAATCACACTGTATATAGTATGCTTGGGGTGTCAGTGCCCAGTGCTTGGGGGCCACATTGTGCCATGAAATGTTGGGGGCCAATAATCACACTGTATATAGTATGCTTGGGGTGTCAGTGCCCAGTACTTAGGGGCCACATTGTGCCATGAAATGTTGGGGGGCCAATAATCACACTGTATATAGTATGCTTGGGGTGTCAGTGCCCAGTACTTAGGGGCCACATTGTGCCATGAAATGTTGGGGGGCCAATAATCACACTGTATATAGTATGCTTGGGGTGTCAGTGCCCAGTGCTTGGGGGCCACATTGTGCCATGAAATGTTGGGGGCCAATGGAACAAGAGAAAGAGAGGGGAAAAGGCAGGTTACACCATCAGTCACAGAGCGAGAGGCAGGGACTATCTGCCCCCCCAGCCCTGGAACCCTGTGCCAACCCCAATTGGGCCCCACAGTTTATAAGACTGGCCCTGAATATAGTTGCGCAATGTTTGCTGCACTGCTGCTCAGCCCCCAGGAGAGCGGCGCAGGATTTCCCTCCTTCCCTGCTCTCTATTTACTTATGGGCTTTGCCTTACACAAGTGCCTCCTTGGAAATGTTCTTATGCAAGAAGCTCTTCTCACTCCTCAGGTGACTTTTATTTGCCAAATTACTTTTAAAAACACAGAAAATCCCTTTTGTTAAAGGGAAACTCCAACCAAAAACTGCTTTGTGTGTAAAAAAGTTTTTATAAACGTAACTGCTATTGATGAAGCATCTGTCTGGCTGTTTATATACTTGGCACTGCTGCTTCTGACTCCTGAAACGATGTAGCGCTAGCCAGCTGATTTACAGACCTGGGGGAGACCTGGCTGCTGCTACATTGTTTCTGGAGTCAGAAAAAGAGAACAGAAAGGGACAAACAGACACTGCTTTCAGCACTAATTACATTTACACATAACCATTAAACCACTAGAAATGTGCAATCAATGTAATAGGGATGCACTGAATCCAAGATTTGGTTTGGGATTCGGCCAAGATTCTGCCATTTTCAGCAGGATTCGGCCGTGTAAATTTTGGTATTAGGTTGTCATTGGAAGCTTTTTGGCTACACCTTGTTCTGATTGGGTGCTGGTTGGTTTATCCCTAAGAGCATTTTAATGTTCTGATTGGCTGCAGGTTGGTCTAAACTTGAGCATTGTAATGCTCTGATTGGCTACAGGTTGGTCTTAACTTGAGCATTGTAATGCTCTGATTGGCTACAGGTTGGTCTTAACTTGAGCATTGTAATGCTCTGATTGGCTACAGGTTGGTCTAAACTTGAGCATTGTAATGCTCTGATTGGCTACAGGTTGGCCTAAACTTGAGCGCTGTAATGCTCTGATTGGCTACAGGTTGGTCTTAACTTGAGCATTGTAATGCTCTGATTGGCTACAGGTTGGTCTAAACTTGAGCACTGTAATGCTCTGATTGGCTGCAGGTTGGTCTATCCCTAAGAGCATTTTAATGTTCTGATTGGCTGCAGGTTGGTCTAAACTTGAGCACTGTAATGCTCTGATTGGCTGCAAGTTGGTCTAAATCTGTCACCATTGTAATGCTCTGATTGGCTGCAGGTTGGTAGCATTTAAAATTCCCAGAATTCCCCCTGCTTTGCTTACAAATGAGGATGTCTCTCCTCAACCTAAATGATTTTCTAGTGGATTCATTTCCCTGGCTTTACAAGAGCTCTGATTGGCTACAGCTTGGTTTAACCCTGTGTATATTCTAATGTTATTGTGGCTACAGTTTGGTATAACCTGCTGTACATTCAAATGCTATATTGGCTACAGGTTAGTCCTGTCCTGTGAATGTCCCAAGCTGCAGGTTCTGATTGGCTACAGGTTGATCCTAACCCTGCCTACTGTGATACTCAAAGCCCACAGGGGTGATTACAACAGACAACAATACCATAATAAAAATAAATCTTCATTGCCTGTCAGTGCTACATACCCAGAATGAGCAATTACTTAGTAAGTAAGTGAAATTCTTACAATATTCCATATAGTACATATACAGAGCAGCAGCGTGAAAATATCTCTGTTATTCATTTAATTACTGTTGGTTCCGCGGCATTCAGCCCTGGCAGCAATGTCCCCCCTGGCAGCAATGTCCCCCCTGGCAGCAATGTCCCCCCTGGCAGCAATGTCCCCCCTGGCAGCAATGTCCCCCCTGGCACCGGTTGTGCTGACACAGTCCCATTCCATACGAAAGCTCCGAGAGAAAAGAACCACCAAGTGCAGCAGTTTTGAGGCCGCCGGCCGCACTGGCAAGGGAAGCGGGAAGCCCACCAGTTATAGTAACTTGTTAAAGGGGAAGCGATGAACAAACACAGTGAGATTTCATGGCTGAATTAGATCCAGAATAATCAGGCGAATGATCAGACAAGGCACAAACGAGGGGCCAAGCTGTGAGCCTACAGGAATGTGCTGATGCCCAGCGGAAGGTTAATATGGAACAGATACTGTACCTAATACTCAATTATACGTCCTATTATGTCCCTCAGCTACATGGCCAAAGTGCCTTGTTTGAAATAAAATAATAGTGTTAAAAAGAACATTAAAACCCAATTTTACATAGATTTAACAATTGTTATTACAAGAAATGTTCAGTTCACCTTACTGTGATTGATTAGAGAGGCCACTATTAAGCATTTGTTCCCATTTTAGGGAAGAAATCAAGTGGGGCAAGATGGATACATTAGGGCAAGATGGATACATTAGGGCAAGATGGAGACAGTAGGGCAAGATGGATACATTAGGGCAAGATGGAGACAGTAGGGCAAGATGGAGACAGTAGGGCAAGATGGGGACAGTAGGGCAAGATGGAGACAGTAGGGCAAGATGGAGACAGTAGGGCAAGATGAAGACAGTAGGGCAAGATGGAGACAGTAGGGCAAGATGGAGACAGTAGGGCAAGATGGAGACAGTAGGGCAAGATGGAGACAGTAGGACAAGATGGAGACAGTAGGGCAAGATGGAGACAGTAGGGCAAGATGGAGACAGTAGGGCAAGATGGATACATTAGGGCAAGATGGAGACAGTAGGGCAAGATGGAGACAGTAGGGCAAGATGGAGACAGTAGGGCAAGATGGATACATTAGGGCAAGATGGAGAGTAGGGCAAGTAATAGGGCAAGATGGGGCAAGATGGAGACAGTAGGGCAAGATGGAGACAGTAGGGCAAGATGAAGACAGTAGGGATGACATAGGAGATGGAGACAGTAGGCAAGATGGAGACAGTAGGGCAAGATGGAGACAGTAGGGCAAGATGGAGACAGTAGGACAAGATGGAGACAGTAGGGCAAGATGGAGACAGTAGGGCAAGATGGAGACAGTAGGGCAAGATGGATACATTAGGGCAAGATGGAGACAGTAGGGCAAGATGGAGACAGTAGGGCAAGATGGAGACAGTAGGGCAAGATGGATACATTAGGGCAAGATGGAGACAGTAGGGCAAGATGGAGACAGTAGGGCAAGATGGAGACAGTAGGGCAAGATGGATACATTAGGGCAAGATGGAGACAGTAGGGCAAGATGGAGACAGTTGGACAAGATGGAGACAGTAGGGCAAGATGGATACATTAGGGCAAGATGGAGACAGTAGGGCAAGATGGAGACAGTAGGGCAAGATGGATACATTAGGGCAAGATGGAGACATTAGGGCAAGATGGAGACAGCAGGGCAAGATGGAGACAGCAGGGCAAGATGGAGACAGTAAGGCAAGATGGCGGCAGTAGGGCAAGATGGAGACAGTAGGTCAAGATGGAGACAGTAGGGCAAGATGGAGACAGCAGGGCAAGATGGAGACAGCAGGGCAAGATGGAGACAGTAGAACAAGATGGAGACAGCAGGGCAAGATGGAGGCAGTAGGGCAAGATGGAGACAGTAGGGCGGGATGGAGACAGTAGGGCAAGATGGAGACAGTAGAACAAGATGGAGACAGTAGGGCAAGATGGAAGCAGTAGGACAAGATGGAGAAAGTAGGGCAAGATGGAGGCAGTAGGGCAAGATGGAGACAGTAGGGTAAGATGGAGACAGTAGGGCAAGATGGAGACAGTAGGGCAAGATGGAGACAGTAGGGCAAGATGGAGACAGTAGAACAAGATGGAGACAGCAGGGCAAGATGGAGGCAGCAGGGCAAGATGGAGACAGCAGGGCAAGATGGAGACAGTAAGACAAGATGGAGACAGCAGGGCAAGATGGAGGCAGTAGGACAAGATGGAGACAGTAGGGCAAGATGGAGACAGTAGGGCAAGATGGAGACAGTAGGGCAAGATGGAGACAGCAGAACAAGATGGAGACAGTAGGACAAGATGGAGACAGCAGGGCAAGATGGAGACAGCAGGGCAAGATGGAGACAGTAGGGCAAGATGGAGACAGCAGGGCAAGATGGAGACAGTAGGGCAAGATGGAGACAGTAGAACAAGATGGAGACAGCAGGGCAAGATGGAGGCAGCAGGGCAAGATGGAGACAGCAGGGCAAGATGGAGACAGTAGGACAAGATGGAGACAGCAGGGCAAGATGGAGGCAGTAGGACAAGATGGAGACAGTAGGGCAAGATGGAGACAGTATGGCAAGATGGAGACAGCAGAACAAGATGGAGACAGTAGGACAAGATGGAGACAGCAGGGCAAGATGGAGACAGTAGGGCAAGATGGAGACAGCAGGGCAAGATGGAGACAGTAGGGCAAGATGGGGACAGTAGGGCAAGATGGAGACAGTAGGGCGGGACAGTAGGGCAAGATGGAGACAGTAGGGCAAGATGGAGACAGTAGGATAAGATGGAGACAGTAGGGCAAGATGGAGACAGTAGGGCAAGATGGAGACAGGAGGGCAAGATGGAGACAGCAGAGCAAGATGGAGACAGTAGGGCAAGATGGAGACAGCAGGGCAAGATGGAGACAGTAGGGCAAGATGGAGACAGTAGGGCAAGATGGAGACAGCAGGGCAAGATGGAGACAGTAGGACAAGGTGGAGACAGTAGGACAAGATGGAGACAGTAGGACAAGATGGAGACAGTAGGACAAGATGGAGACAGTAGGACAAGGTGGAGACAGTAGGACAAGATGGAGACAGTAGGACAAGATGGAGACAGTAGGACAAGATGGAGACAGTAAGGCAAGATGGAGACAGTAGGGCAAGATGGAGACAGTAGGACAAGATGGAGACAGTAGGACAAGATGGAGACAGTAAGGCAAGATGGAGACAGTAGGGCAAGATGGAGACAGTAGGGTAAGATGCCCTGGTGTAGCTTCATAGAATGATAGGGCCCTAAGTTACAGTAGTGCTGAGCCTTATGCACATTCCTTATGGATCATTCCCTTTATACAAGCAGTGAATATACTTTGCTTCATGCTTTACCCTGAACATGGTCACATCCCTATAAAATAAGGTGCTACAGACGGGGGCCTTTATACCTATAAGCGCCAGTCTCGGCGAGGCACCGGCCTGTGACTTTAAGCCGAATGTGCCAGGTTTCAGGCTGAATAACCGGCTTGTTTTCACATTGAGAACAATGCAGCGCACTGACCGTACAGTGTTGTATGAAATAAATCACCCATCTGGTCAGATGCCCGGGATATTGTTACAAACAATCCGACACGCACACTTAGTTTGGAAGTAGGGTCATTGGGGTATCGCTGGATATTGTGCCTGTGTATTACTTCTACTGCCTTGGGTGGGGCTGCTTTAAAGGAGAAGGAAAGGGAAAAACTAAGATTTAGCAGAAAGGTCTCTGTAAATACAGCCATAAGCACTCACAGAAACGCTGCGCTGAGTCCTCTATCAAAGGAAACACAGGATTTCTTGTCTTCTTTTGTGTCACATGTTCTTCTGTGTCAGACTTCCTGCTCTCAGAAAGATCCTTCAGGGCACGGGCACGAGTCTGCTCAGTTTGCTCCTCTCCCCCTCCCTTCACCTGCTCCCCCTCGTATCGCAATTCGCTCCCTCTCCATTCAGAATTTGCTCCCACTCCCAATTCTGTGTAATCTGAGCTACCAGCAGCCAGAGCTGCAGCACAGAAGCTACTGAGACCAAGCTAAAATGGCAGCTGCTATCTCAAACAAACAGATGGCGCTTCTAGGGCTGATTCAGGGTTTGCCCAAGTCCCAACACAGTGAATTTGGTGAATCCCTAGGTTTTACACAAACACTCAGGACCAAAGCTACCGATTCCATTAGCCTTTATCTGAAAGGGCACTTTCAAATTACAGAACTGCTGCCTGGAGAGACCCTTTATGTATTTGACTAGGAAAGCAGGACAAATACAAAAGTTCAATCAATTTTAGGTTTTAACTTTACTTTACCTTTACAGAACCGTATGGGGAGACAAAATCATATGAGTGATCTGATTGGCCTTGCCATGGCACCCAGTGCCCATACCTGCACGTCTCTAGCGTAAGGCTTGTAACCTGGATTCGCTCTTTCTGGGTGTTGCCCCTGATCTCATGGCTCATCCCTGGATTTCCTTCTCATCAACAGACTTCTGCTTCTTGTTGTTTACTTCATCTCTTGAGATGTGACTAATGACCAAGACACATAATAGACTGGTTAGTGGCTCTGTGTGAGATTGACTTGCACCTTATACAGCAGAATAAGGAGGAATCACAGCAGCACTCATGCAAGGGTATAATTAGAAGTATTGCTGCAGTACCTGTGGGTCTGATGCCCCTAAGAGGAGCTGGTTCCTTGCCTTGGGGGTGCAGCCTGAAAGCCACACAGGGTTGCCATCTCACCCCTTTAATAGCGGCCACATGTTGAATCCAAATCCTGCATGGCTAGCCTAGTTAGCAATTCATTTAGAAGCATACTGCATGGCTGCATATAAATCAGTTCAGTCTGCAGCACGTATTTACATTAGTTGGGCCTGTTTTTGAAATTAGGGAAACCGGACAGGACTTGATTGATTGACGTGGCGATTGGCCAATCATTACATAACACAATGTAACAATTATAGTGATGACGCCACCCCCTGCGTCATGAACCGCGGTGCCTACGTCACCCCGCCCCACCCCCATGATGGTGCCTCACATCTGGGTTTTCTACACATTAAAATACCTGCCAGAAGAGTCAGAAAACCAAACTGTAATGTGAGTTTGGGACCATTTGCTTTCCTAAGGACATATTTGATCATGAGAGGAAGCCATTGTCCTTCTCAGAGTTGAATCTGCCGGTGCCTCAGCCATGAGGTATCAGCCAATCAGGTTTGCTGTCCGGGCTGGTGTCGTGGCAGCCTGTGTGGGAGCAAGTCCTTCCTGATGGCACAAATTCCTCTCTCGGCACAAATATGTTCCTTCTACAGAACTGAACATACAGTTTTATTGGTGTTTAATCTCCATATCTCATTCATCTTCAACTCAGAAAGTGGAGGAGTCTGTGAGGAGAGTGACGCACAAGGGCTGATGCCTGTCTCCCCACAGATCTCCCCACAGAACTGACAGGCTCGGCGTCCACTCCTCACACACATTTCCCAGCAGCCCTTTCACCTGTGGAATCATGGCTGACACACATTTCCCAGCAGCCCTTTCACCTGTGGAATCATGGCTGACACACATTTCCCAGCAGCCCTTTCACCTGTGGAATCATGGCTGGCACACATTTCCCAGCAACCCTTTCACCTGTGGAATCATGGCTGGCACACATTTCCCAGCAGCCCTTTCACCTGTGGAATCATGGCTGACACACATTTCCCAGCAGCCCTTTCACCTGTGGAATCATGGCTGGCACACATTTCCCAGCAACCCTTTCACCTGTGGAATCATGGCTGAAACACATTTCCCAGCAACCCTTTCACCTGTGGAATCATGGCTGAAACACATTTCCCAGCAGCCCTTTCACCTGTGGAATCATGGCTGAAACACATTTCCCAGCAACCCTTTCACCTGTGGAATCATGGCTGAAACACATTTCCCAGCAGCCTTTTCACCTGTGGAATCATGGCTGGCACACATTTCCCAGCAACCCTTTCACCTGTGGAATCATGGCTGAAACACATTTCCCAGCAGCCTTTTCACCTGTGGAATCATGGCTGGCACACATTTCCCAGCAACCCTTTCACCTGTGGAATCGTGGCTGAAACACATTTCCCAGCAGCCTTTTCACCTGTGGAATCATGGCTGGCACACATTTCCCAGCAACCCTTTCACCTGTGGAATCATGGCTGACACACATTTCCCAGCAGCCCTTTCACCTGTGGAATCATGGCTGACACACATTTCCCAGCAGCCCTTTCACCTGTGGAATCATGGCTGGCACACATTTCCCAGCAACCCTTTCACCTGTGGAATCATGGCTGAAACACATTTCCCAGCTGCCCTTTCACCTGTGGAATCGTTGCTGGCACACATTTCCCAGCAGCCTTTTCACCTGTGGAATCGTGGCTGAAACACATTTCCCAGCTGCCCTTTCACCTGTGGAATCGTGGCTGGCACACATTTCCCAGCAGCCCTTTCACCTGTGGAATCGTGGCTGGCACACATTTCCCAGCAACCCTTTCACCTGTGGAATCGTGGCTGGCACACATTTCCCAGCAGCCCTTTCACCTGTGGAATCGTGGCTGACACACATTTCCCAGCAACCCTTTCACCTGTGGAATCGTGGCTGGCACACATTTCCCAGCAACCCTTTCACCTGTGGAATCATGGCTGAAACACATTTCCCAGCAACCCTTTCACCTGTGGAATCGTGGCTGGCACACATTTCCCAGCAGCCCTTTCACCTGTGGAATCGTGGCTGGCACACATTTCCCAGCAACCCTTTCACCTGTGGAATCATGGCTGAAACACATTTCCCAGCAACCCTTTCACCTGTGGAATCGTGCCTGAAACACATTTCCCAGCAGCCCTTTCACCTGTGGAATCATGGCTGGCACACATTTCCCAGCAGCCCTTTCACCTGTGGAATCATGGCTGGCACACATTTCCCAGCAACCCTTTCACCTGTGGAATCATGGCTGGCACACATTTCCCAGCAGCCCTTTCACCTGTGGAATCATGGCTGAAACACATTTCCCAGCAGCCCTTTCACCTGTGGAATCGTGGCTGAAACACATTTCCCAGCAGCCCTTTCACCTGTGCAATCGTGGCTGACACACATTTCCCAGCAGCCTTTTCACCTGTGGAATCGTGCCTGAAACACATTTCCCAGCAACCCTTTCACCTGTGGAATCATGGCTGGCACACATTTCCCAGCAGCCCTTTCACCTGTGAAATCATGGCTGGCACACATTTCCCAGCAGCCCTTTCACCTGTGGAATCGTGGCTGAAACACATTTCCCAGCAGCCCTTTCACCTGTGGAATCGTGGCTGAAACACATTTCCCAGCAGCCCTTTCACCTGTGGAATCGTGGCTGAAACACATTTCCCAGCAGCCCTTTCACCTGTGCAATCGTGGCTGACACACATTTCCCAGCAGCCTTTTCACCTGTGGAATCGTGCCTGAAACACATTTCCCAGCAACCCTTTCACCTGTGGAATCATGGCTGGCACACATTTCCCAGCAACCCTTTCACCTGTGGAATCATGGCTGGCACACATTTCCCAGCAACCCTTTCAGCTGTAGGATTGCGGCTGACACACATTTCCCAGCAGCCCTTTCAGCTGTAGGATCGTGACTGGCACACATTTCCCAGCAGCCCTTTCAGCTGTGAAATCATGGCTGGCACACATTTCCCAGCAGCCCTTCCAGCTGTAGGATCATGGCTGGCACACATTTCCCAGCAGCCCTTTCAGCTGTAGGATTGCGGCTGACACACATTTCCCAGCAACCCTTTCAGCTGTAGGATTGCGGCTGACACACATTTCCCAGCAACCCTTTCAGCTGTAGGATCGTGACTGGCACACATTTCCCAGCAGCCCTTTCAGCTGTAGGATCGTGACTGGCACACATTTCCCAGCAGCCCTTCCAGCTGTAGGATCGTGGCTGGCACACATTTCCCAGCAGCCCTTCCAGCTGTAGGATCGTGGCTGGCACACATTTCCCAGCAGCCCTTTCAGCTGTAGGATTGCGGCTGACACACATTTCCCAGCAGCCCTTTCAGCTGTAGGATCGTGACTGACACACATTTCCCAGCAGCCCTTTCAGCTGTAGGATCGTTGCTGACACACATTTCCCAGCAGCCCTTTCAGCTGTGAAATCATGGCTGGCACACATTTCCCAGCAGCCCTTCCAGCTGTAGGATCGTGGCTGGCACACATTTCCCAGCAGCCCTTCCACCTGTGGAATCATGGCTGAAACACATTTCCCAGCAGCCCTTTCACCTGTGGAATCGTGGCTGAAACACATTTCCCAGCAGCCCTTTCACTTGTGCAATCGTGGCTGACACACATTTCCCAGCAGCCTTTTCACCTGTGGAATCGTGCCTGAAACACATTTCCCAGCAACCCTTTCACCTGTGGAATCATGGCTGGCACACATTTCCCAGCAGCCCTTTCACCTGTGAAATCATGGCTGGCACACATTTCCCAGCAGCCCTTTCACCTGTGGAATCGTGGCTGAAACACATTTCCCAGCAGCCCTTTCACCTGTGGAATCGTGGCTGAAACACATTTCCCAGCAGCCCTTTCACCTGTGGAATCGTGGCTGAAACACATTTCCCAGCAGCCCTTTCACCTGTGCAATCGTGGCTGAAACACATTTCCCAGCAGCCCTTTCACCTGTGGAATCATGGCTGGCACACATTTCCCAGCAACCCTTTCAGCTGTAGGATTGCGGCTGACACACATTTCCCAGCAGCCCTTTCAGCTGTAGGATCGTGACTGGCACACATTTCCCAGCAGCCCTTTCAGCTGTGAAATCATGGCTGGCACACATTTCCCAGCAGCCCTTCCAGCTGTAGGATCATGGCTGGCACACATTTCCCAGCAGCCCTTTCAGCTGTAGGATTGCGGCTGACACACATTTCCCAGCAACCCTTTCAGCTGTAGGATTGCGGCTGACACACATTTCCCAGCAGCCCTTTCAGCTGTAGGATCGTGACTGGCACACATTTCCCAGCAGCCCTTTCAGCTGTGAAATCATGGCTGGCACACATTTCCCAGCAGCCCTTCCAGCTGTAGGATCGTGGCTGGCACACATTTCCCAGCAGCCCTTCCAGCTGTAGGATTGCGGCTGACACACATTTCCCAGCAGCCCTTTCAGCTGTAGGATTGCGGCTGACACACATTTCCCAGCAGCCCTTTCAGCTGTAGGATCGTGACTGACACACATTTCCCAGCAGCCCTTTCAGCTGTAGGATCGTTGCTGACACACATTTCCCAGCAGCCCTTTCAGCTGTAGGATCGTGACTGACACATGTTTCCCAGCAGCCCTTTCAGCTGTAGGATCGTTGCTGACACACATTTCCCAGCAGCCCTTTCAGCTGTAGGATCGTGACTGACACATGTTTCCCAGCAGCCCTTTCAGCTGTAGGATTGTGGCTGACACGCAGTTCCCAGCAGCCTTTGCAGGCTTAGCATTGTGCTGGCTGGGGCAGAGCCAAGGGACTGTACTGAATGTGCCCGTTGCTAGGGGAAAGGTAAGGGAGAGGGCACTGCCGGGAACACTGCCTGCTGTACTGCAGGAATCTGTCCCATGCCCAGAAATCACACAAACCAACACATATAAAAACAATTGACTTCCAGGAAGGGGAAATAGAACATTTATGTGAGATGTGTGAGTAGAACGTGAGGTAATTAATAGCGGTAACCTCCCGGCTCAGCCTATTTACTCACCCTCTGTAGCAATGGCCTAATAAAGCCTGTCACATGTTGGGGAAACTTCCCAGCATCCTCAGTCAGCAATGCCCAAAGCAGGTTTGTAGAACCAATGGAGTCATTTTATAAACAGGAGACATTGGCACAGATGGGCACCAAACCCATTGCCAATATGCCCCTCTTATCTATTTATTTTAGTAATAATAGAGGTGCACAAGGCTGCCTGTGGCCCAATTACCCGTGCCAGACAGTAGCCAGGAATGGACGCACAGAGGGAAATGGAATATTTTTATACTCCACTCCCATTATATTTGTGATTTCCTCCGTCACTTACATTATTCTTCTCCCGCTGCGTCCGGAACTCTCCCCTTAAATGACTTCCTTTGCCTGAGTCCTTTATAAACAGACCCCAGACAGCTGCTGGCAAATGTAAAGCAACAGTGTTTATCTGGGAATCCTCTCCTGGCCCTGTACTATACGCAGTGGGGGGATAATAGCCTCTGGCAAGGGACTGGGGCCGTGGGATAGCAGGTATAGTAGGGAGAGATGGTGCCTATAGTAGCAGTGGGGGGATAATAGCCTCTGGGAAGGGACTGGGGCTGTGGGATAGCAGGTATAGTAGGGAGAGATGGTGCCTATAGTAGCAGTGGGGGGATAATAGCCTCTGGGAAGGGACTGGGGCTGTGGGATAGCAGGTATAGTAGGGAGAGATGGTGCCTATAGTAGCAGTGGGATAATAGCCTCTGGGAAGGGACTGGGGCTGTGGGATAGCAGGTATAGTAGGGAGAGATGGTGCCTATAGTAGCAGTGGGATAATAGCCTCTGGGAAGGGACTGGGGCTGTGGGATAGCAGGTATAGTAGGGAGAGATGGTGCCTATAGTAGCAGTGGGGGGATAATAGCCTCTGGGAAGGGACTGGGGCTGTGGGATAGCAGGTATAGTAGGGAGAGATGGTGCCTATAGTAACAGTGGGGGGATAATAGCCTCTGGGAAGGGACTGGGGCTGTGGGATAGCAGGTATAGTAGGGAGAGATGGTGCCTATAGTAGCAGTGGGGGGATAATAGCCTCTGGGAAGGGACTGGGGCTGTGGGATAGCAGGTATAGTAGGGAGAGATGGTGCCTATAGTAGCAGTGGGGGGATAATAGCCTCTGGGAAGGGACTGGGGCTGTGGGATAGCAGGTATAGTAGGGAGAGATGGTGCCTATAGTAGCAGTGGGGAGATAATAGCCTCTGGGAAGGGACTGGGGCTGTGGGATAGCAGGTATAGTTTGGAGAGATGGTGCCTATAGTAGCAGTGGGGGGATAATAGCCTCTGGGAAGGGACTGGGGCTGTGGGATAGCAGGTATAGTAGGGAGAGATGGTGCCTATAGTAGCAGTGGGGGGATAATAGCCTCTGGGAAGGGACTGGGGCCGTGGGATAGCAGGTATAGTAGGGAGAGATGGTGCCTATAGTAGCAGTGGGGGGATAATAGCCTCTGGGAAAGGACTGGGGCTGTGGGATAGCAGGTATAGTAGGGAGAGATGGTGCCTATAGTAGCAGTGGGGGAATAATAGCCTCTGGGAAGGGACTGGGGCTGTGGGATAGCAGGTATAGTAGGGAGAGATGGTGCCTATAGTAGCAGTGGGGGGGATAATAGCCTCTGGGAAGGGACTGGGGCTGTGGGATAGCAGGTATAGTAGGGAGAGATGGTGCCTATAGTAGCAGTGGGGGGATAATAGCCTCTGGGAAGGGACTGGGGCTGTGGGATAGCAGGTATAGTAGGGAGAGATGGTGCCTATAGTAGCAGTGGGGGGATAATAGCCTCTGGGAAGGGACTGGGGCTGTGGGATAGCAGGTATAGTAGGGAGAGATGGTGCCTATAGTAGCAGTGGGGGGATAATAGCCTCTGGGAAGGGACTGGGGCTGTGGGATAGCAGGTATAGTAGGGAGAGATGGTGCCTATAGTAGCAGTGGGGGGATAATAGCCTCTGGGAAGGGACTGGGGCTGTGGGATAGCAGGTATAGTAGGGAGAGATGGTGCCTATAGTAGCAGTGAGGGGGGGAGGGGGATAATACTACACAATGTCACCAGGTGTGGGGGTGACCCAGGCCATGCAGAAGATAAATGAACAAAATGGGAGCAAGTGGCTTTCAGGCTGCTGTAGCTGGGGTGCGATACAGCAGTTCTAGGCAATACCCAGTGTATACAGGCAAAGATTTTCATGTTACCCTTTAATGTATTTGTGCTCAGAATACTTATTATTGCTGCACTGACTAGTGAATAAGATGGTTTACGTGATAGTAATGCTCCAATCAGACTAATAAGCAAATAATGAAGGTAATGCATCTGTATGGCGTATGCCAAGTAATGAGAGTAATCCATCCGTGCTGGCATCTCCCCGCAGCCCGTGATTAGTAGAAATGCTATCGATATTGGCTCAGCCTTTGTTGCTAAACCTGCTTGTGTAAGAGCCTAATGCCAAAACAAATTTCTCCTGCAATCCAGGCTGCTTTTCCTTTTATATTAATTTAGTCGTCGGTATGTGGCCCCCGGTGGGACAAAGTACATTGGGTGCTGACACCGATACCTACAGGGATACGGGCTCACTTCTTTATAATGTAATTACACAACCTATGGTCCTTCTGGGATGTAGGATGTGTCCTTTAATAACACTGCCATAGATTGGGCAACTCTCATATTAAGGGTCACTGTCACCATCTTGCCCTACTGTCACCATCTTGCCCTACTGTCACCATCTTGCCCTACTGTCTCCATCTTGTCCTACTGCCTCCATCTTGCCCTATTGTCTCCATCTTACCCTACTGCCTCTATCTTGCCCTATTGTCTCCATCTTACCCTACTGTCTTCATCTTGCCCTACTGTCTCCATCTTACCCTACTGTCTTCATCTTGCCCTACTGCCTCCATCTTGTCCTACTGTCTCCATCTTACCCTACTGTCTTCATCTTGCCCTACTGTCTCCATCTTGCCCTACTGCCTCCATCTTGCCCTACTGTCTCCATCTTACCCTACTGTCTTCATCTTGCCCTACTGTCTTCATCTTGCCCTGCTGTCTTCATCTTGCCCTACTGTCTCCATCTTGTCCTACTGTCTCCATCTTGCCCTACTGTCTCCATCTTGCCCTACTGTCTCCATCTTGTCCTACTGTCCCCATCTTGCCCTACTGTCTCCATCTTGCCCTACTGTCCCCATCTTGCCTTACTGTCTCCATCTTGTCCTACTGTCCCCATCTTGCCCTACTGTCTCCATCTTGTCCTACTGTCTCCATCTTGTCCTACTGTCCCCATCTTGCCCTACTGTCTCCATCTTGCCCTACTGTCTCCATCTTGCCCTACTGTCTCCATCTTGCCCTACTGTCTCCATCTTGTCCTACTGTCCCCATCTTGCCCTACTGTCTCCATCTTGTCCTACTGTCTCCATCGTGCCCTACTGTCACCATCTTGCCCTACTGCCTCCATCTTGTCCTACTGTCCCCATCTTGCCCTACTGTCTCCATCTTGCCCTACTGTCTCCATCTTGCCCAACTGCCTCCATCTTGCCCTACTGCCTCCATCTTGCCCTACTGTCTTCATCTTACACAACTGCCTCCATCTTACACAACTGCCTCCATCTTGCCCTACTGTCTCCATCCTGTCCTACTGTCTCCATCTTGCCCTACTGTCTCCATCTTGTCCTACTGTCTCCATCTTGCCCTACTCTCTCCATCTTGCCCTACTGTCTCCATCTTGTCCTACTGTCTCCATCTTGCCCTACTCTCTCCATCTTGCCCTACTCTCTCCATCTTGCCCTACTCTCTCCATCTTGCCCTACTGTCATGCTGTTGACTGAAGAGGTCCTTGCTTGGGTGTCAACTTATCAAGTCCGCGTATGCAGAGGAGTAGGGCCTGAACTAGGGGTAGGCAGAAGAGTAGGGCCAGAACTAGGGGTAGGCAGAAGAGTAGGGCCAGAACTAGGGGTAGGCAGAAGAGTAGGGTCGGAACTAGGGGTAGGCAGAAGAGTAGGGCCAGAACTAGGGGTAGGCAGAAGAGTAGGGCCAGAACTAGGGGTAGGCAGAAGAGTAGGGTCGGAACTAGGGGTAGGCAGAAGAGTAGGGCCGGAACTAGGGGTAGGCAGAAAAGTAGGGTCGGAACTAGGGGTAGGCAGAAAAGTAGGGTCGGAACTAGGGGTAGGCAGAAAAGTAGGGTCGGAACTAGGGGTAGGCAGAAAAGTAGGGTCGGAACTAGGGGTAGGCAGAAGAGTAGGGCCGGAACTAGGGGTAGGCAGAAGAGTAGGGCCGGAACTAGGGGTAGGCAGAAGAGTAGGGCCGGAACTAGGGTTAGGCAGAAGAGTAGGGCCGGAACTAGGGGTAGGCAGAAGAGTAGGGCCGGAACTAGGGCCGGTACTAGGGGTAGGCAGAAGAGTAGGGCGGTAACTAGGGGTAGGCAGAAGAGTAGGGCCGGAACTAGGGGTAGGCAGAAGAGTAGGGCCGTAACTAGGGGTAGGCAGAAGAGTAGGGCCGGAACTAGGGGTAGGCAGAAGAGTAGGGCGGTAACTAGGGGTAGGCAGAAGAGTAGGGCCAGAACTAGGGGTAGGCAGAAGAGTAGGGCCGGAACTAGGGGTAGGCAGAAGAGTAGGGCCGGAACTAGGGGTAGGCAGAAGAGTAGGGCCAGAACTAGGGGTAGGCAGAGGTATAGGGGTAGTCAGAAGAGTAAGGCCGGAACTAGGGGTAGGCAGAAGAGTAGGGCCAGAACTAGGGGTAGGCAGAAGAGTAGGGCCGGAACTAGGGGTAGGCAGAAGAGTAGGGCCGTAACTAGGGGTAGGCAGAAGAGTAGGGCCGGAAGTAGGGGTAGGCAGAAGAGTAGGGCCGGAACTAGGGGTAGGCAGAAGAGTAGGGCCGGAACTAGGGGTAGGCAGAAGAGTAGGGCCGTAACTAGGGGTAGGCAGAAGAGTAGGGCCGGAACTAGGGGTAGGCAGAAGAGTAGGGCGGTAACTAGGGGTAGGCAGAAGAGTAGGGCCGGAACTAGGGGTAGGCAGAAGAGTAGGGCCAGAACTAGGGGTAGGCAGAGGTATAGGGGTAGGCAGAAGAGTAAGGTCGGAACTAGGGGTAGGCAGAGGTATAGGGCCGTAACTAGGGGTAGGCAAAAGAGTAAGGCCGGAACTAGGGGTAGGCAGAGGTATAGGGCCGTAACTAGGGGTAGGCAGAAGAGTAGGGCCGGAACTAGGGGTAGGCAGAAGAGTAGGGCCGGAACTAGGGGTAGGCAGAAGAGTAGGGCCGGAACTAGGGGTAGGCAGAAGAGTAGGGCCGGAACTAGGGGTAGGCAGAAGAGTAGGGCCGGAACTAGGGGTAGGCAGAAGAATAGGGCCGTAACTAGGGGTAGGCAGAAGAGTAGGGCCGTAACTAGGGGTAGGCAGAAGAGTAGGGCCGTAACTAGGGGTAGGCAGAAGAGTAGGGCGGTAACTAGGGGTAGGCAGAAGAGTAGGGCCGGAACTAGGGGTAGGCAGAAGAGTAGGGCGGTAACTAGGGGTAGGCAGAAGAGTAGGGCCGGAACTAGGGGTAGGCAGAAGAGTAGGGCGGTAACTAGGGGTAGGCAGAAGAGTAGGGCGGTAACTAGGGGTAGGCAGAAGAGTAGGGCCGGAACTAGGGGTAGGCAGAAGAGTAGGGCCGGAACTAGGGGTAGGCAGAAGAGTAGGGCGGTAACTAGGGGTAGGCAGAAGAGTAGGGCCAGAACTAGGGGTAGGCAGAAGAGTAGGGCGGTAACTAGGGGTAGGCAGAAGAGTAGGGCCAGAACTAGGGGTAGGCAGAGGTATAGGGGTAGGCAGAAGAGTAGGGCCGGAACTAGGGGTAGGCAGAAGAGTAGGGCCGTAACTAGGGGTAGGCAGAAGAGTAGGGCCGGAACTAGGGGTAGGCAGAAGAGTAGGGCGGTAACTAGGGGTAGGCAGAAGAGTAGGGCCGGAACTAGGGGTAGGCAGAAGAGTAGGGCCAGAACTAGGGGTAGGCAGAGGTATAGGGCCGTAACTAGGGGTAGGCAAAAGAGTAAGGCCGGAACTAGGGGTAGGCAGAGGTATAGGGCCGTAACTAGGGGTAGGCAGAAGAGTAAGGCCGGAACTAGGGGTAGGCAGAAGAGTAGGGCCGGAACTAGGGGTAGGCAGAAGAGTAGGGCCGTAACTAGGGGTAGGCAGAAGAGTAGGGCCGGAAGTAGGGGTAGGCAGAAGAGTAGGGCCGGAACTAGGGGTAGGCAGAAGAGTAGGGCCGGAACTAGGGGTAGGCAGAAGAATAGGGCCGTAACTAGGGGTAGGCAGAAGAGTAGGGCCGTAACTAGGGGTAGGCAGAAGAGTAGGGCCGTAACTAGGGGTAGGCAGAAGAGTAGGGCGGTAACTAGGGGTAGGCAGAAGAGTAGGGCCGGAACTAGGGGTAGGCAGAAGAGTAGGGCGGTAACTAGGGGTAGGCAGAAGAGTAGGGCCGGAACTAGGGGTAGGCAGAAGAGTAGGGCGGTAACTAGGGGTAGGCAGAAGAGTAGGGCGGTAACTAGGGGTAGGCAGAAGAGTAGGGCCGGAACTAGGGGTAGGCAGAAGAGTAGGGCCGGAACTAGGGGTAGGCAGAAGAGTAGGGCGGTAACTAGGGGTAGGCAGAAGAGTAGGGCCAGAACTAGGGGTAGGCAGAAGAGTAGGGCGGTAACTAGGGGTAGGCAGAAGAGTAGGGCCAGAACTAGGGGTAGGCAGAGGTATAGGGGTAGGCAGAAGAGTAGGGCCGGAACTAGGGGTAGGCAGAAGAGTAAGGCCGGAACTAGGGGTAGGCAGAAGAGTAGGGCGGTAACTAGGGGTAGGCAGAAGAGTAGGGCGGTAACTAGGGGTAGGCAGAAGAGTAGGGCCGGAACTAGGGGTAGGCAGAAGAGTAGGGCGGTAACTAGGGGTAGGCAGAAGAGTAGGGCCAGAACTAGGGGTAGGCAGAGGTATAGGGGTAGGCAGAAGAGTAGGGCCGGAACTAGGGGTAGGCAGAAGAGTAAGGCCGGAACTAGGGGTAGGCAGAAGAGAAGGGCCGGAACTAGGGGTAGGCAGAAGAGTAGGGCCGGAACTAGGGGTAGGCAGAAGAGTAGGGCCGGAACTAGGGGTAGGCAGAAGAGGCGCCTCTTGCAGAGGGATGTGCAGGGGTGAGGTTGTTGGCCCCCCAAACACTTGGGGTCATGGGCTGTAACTCATGGCAACCAATCAGATGCTTTCAGTGTTCAACCTGCAGCTGGCTGGAAAAAGCTCACCACTGATTGGTTGCTATGAGTTACTGCCCAGGTACAAATTTACCCAATGTTTATAAATGAGCCCCGGTTAGGCCAATGATCTGCTGGCTTTAAACCACATGTACACAGGGTTATACATACAGTATATGCAATGTATATACACGGTTTTCCCAAATAATGTTGGGCTTGATGGTGCGGCAGAGAATGCAGTCTTTCCAAACTATAAGCTTCTACTGAATATTTTGCAGAACAGTTATATTTCCCCTTTAATGACAACTTAAATGACAATGTTAGAAATCTCACGGTTTATAGTATATATTTGTGAAAATGGGCCAAAACGTGTTGCAACAAACGATAATAGAATCATTCTCCTATTTATCAGGGTGGGAAACCTGAGTGGTTCCAGTAATGCGACAGCTGCTCGGCGGAACCCAAGGAAGATGCCTTTTCATACAAAGACGATTGAGGGACACGGAAAGGAAACTTGTTGGAACATTCTAGCGTTATTGTTGCCGGTACTTCAAGCGTACCCCTGTGTTTCCCTTCTTTTCCTGCAACTTGTTTCATAGACACAGAATAACTTGCCCTTTAAGTTCAGTATTTCCAAACGCCTCTTCATGTTTATCCACGTAAAGGCAAACAAACCCCCACACTGAGGCCTGGGTGCCAATGTATTGTCATGGGATAGAGGAAACTATCTAACTTGATCCCAACTAAGATATAATTACCCCTTATTGGGGGCAGAACAGCCCTATTGGGTTTATTTAATGGTTAAATGATTCCCTTTTCTCTGTAATAATAAAACAGTACCTGTACTTGATCCCAACTAAGATATAATTACCCCTTATTGGGGCAGAACAGCCTTATTGGGTTTATTTAATGGTTAAATGATTCCCTTTTCTCTGTAATAATAAAACAGTACCTGTACTTGATCCCAACTAAGATATAATTACCCCTTATTGGGGCAGAACAGTCCTATTGGGTTTATTTAATGGTTAAATGATTCCCTTTTCTCTGTAATAATAAAACAGTACCTGTACTTGATCCCAACTAAGATATAATTACCCCTTATTGGGGCAGAACAGCCTTATTGGGTTTATTTAATGGTTAAATGATTCCCTTTTCTCTGTAATAATAAAACAGTACCTGTACTTGATCCCAACTAAGATATAATTACCCCTTATTGGGGCAGAACAGTCCTATTGGGTTTATTTAATGGTTAAATGATTCCCTTTTCTCTGTAATAATAAAACAGTACCTGTACTTGATCCCAACTAAGATATAATTACCCCTTATTGGGGGCAGAACAGCCCTATTGGGTTTATTTCATGGTTAAATGATTCCCTTTTCTCTGTAATAATAAAACAGTACCTGTACTTGATCCCAACTAAGATATAATTACCCCTTATTGGGGGCAGAACAGCCCTATTGGGTTTATTTAATGGTTAAATGATTCCCTTTTCTCTGTAATAATAAAACAGTACCTGTACTTGATCCCAACTAAGATATAATTACCCCTTATTGGGGCAGAACAGCCCTATTGGGTTTATTTAATGGTTAAATGATTCCCTTTTCTCTGTAATAATAAAACAGTACCTGTACTTGATCCCAACTAAGATATAATTACCCCTTATTGGGGCAGAACAGCCCTATTGGGTTTATTTCATGGTTAAATTATTATTTAGTAGACTTAATGCAAAGACATCCAAATTATGGAAAGACCCCCTCTGGATAAAGGTCCCGTATCTGGTACTGTTACCTAATACCCTATAGGGCAGGAGTTGTCAGACCTTTTCAGTTTGGAGATCCCACCATTTTTAGGGACCCCCTAGCCCTTAACAATGTTACAGATACAAGAACACATTGGTGTATCAGTTATTTAGCATAGTTCCCCCAAAAAAATATATGTTTTCTCCAAAAACTCTAGGTGGGCTTTCATGAGTCTACATGGGTAGACAGGCATTCTCCTTAATCTAAACCTAAGTGAACTTTACGCTGAGCCCCCATCCACTGCTCCAAACTCCAAAAGAAAAGCCAGGCCTCCAATTCTCCATTTTGGGAGCCACTGTTATGGGACATTCCAATTGAGCGGTTGCTTTTCCATTGGCTTAGGGTAGGGGCCCCCAACCTTTCCTACTTGTGAGCCACAGTCAAATATGAAAAGACTTGGGGAGCAACACAAGCACCATAAAAGTTCATGGAGGAGCCAAATAAGGGCTGTGATTGGCTATTAGGCAGCCTCTATGCACCCTATCAGCTTACAGGGGCTTTATTTGGTACTAAATCTTGTTTTTATTCAACCAAAACTTGCCCCCAAGTCAGGAATTCAACAATAACTCCCTGGTTTGGGGGCACTGAGAGCAACACCCAAGGGGTTGGGGAGCAACATGTTGCCCCTGAGACACTGGTTGGGGATCACTGGCTTAGGGGGAGACCCCAGGATTGCTACTAAACCCTCTACTACAGGAAAGTATTGATGGGGCTAGGGGCCTATGGTAGTAAAGATGGCAGGACAGACAGGCAGGTTGAGTATGACCTACGCCTTCCCCATTGCAGCTCATTGCGCCACACTGAGCTCTAACACCATTAAAGTCTGATCCATCCCTACATGTACAACAATAGGGTGTTACCCAGACTGCACCTACGTTTCCTGCATTACGTTACCTTCTCAGCACCCATAACTGGAACTGTGACACATGGTTCTAGTAAATTCCATCTGCATTTAAGTGAAATTCACTTAGCGCCATGGTCGGCTCCCAGTTTAATTGCAGTTATTAAATAAATGGAGATCCATGGTGCCGGAGATCCAATTCCCATATTACTCCCCGGTGCCCCTTCATTAGTCTCTCCAACTAAAAAGAAAGTTCATTAATTTTCAGCTCCATTAGCCGCCGGGTACATGAAGTCACTCATGGTAAAACCACAATCGTACCTTCTAATTTATTTATGTTTCTGTCTGCAGCCGAGCACAGATATTCCCTCCACGTAGTAATATAACTGCCCCGGTCAGGGCAACCCGCGGGGCTATTCTGCTTCCAGCTTTCATACCCCCCCTAACTGCCCCTTCCCCAGTGTAACCAATCCCAACTGGGCCAGCCTTTCCCCATAACTGAGCCCATTCCCTTTATCAGCTTAATCGCTCTTCCCTGTACTTTCTCTATTTCATTACTGCCCCCCCTTATATATTTATATATAGTGACACCCCCTTAACTGCCCCTTTCCCAGTGTAACCAATCCCAACTGGGCCAGCCTTTCCCCATAACTGAGCCCATTCCCTTTATCAGCTTAGTCGCTCTTCCCTGTACTTTCTCTATTTCATTACTGTCCCCCCTTATATATTTATATATAGTGACCCCCCCTTAACTGCCCCTTCCCCAGTGTAACCAATCCCAACTGGGCCAGCCTTTCCCCATAACTGAGCCCATTCCCTTTATCAGCTTAGTCGCTCTTCCCTGTACTTTCTCTATTTCATTACTGCCCCCCCTTATATATTTATATATAGTGACCCCCCTTAACTGCCCCCCCCCCCCCAGTGTAACCAATCCCAACTGGGCCAGCCTTTCCCCATAACTGAGCCCATTCCCTTTATCAGCTTAGTCGCTCTTCCCTGTACTTTCTCTATTTCATTACTGCCCCCCCTTATATATTTATATATAGTGACCCCCCCTTAACTGCCCCTTCCCCAGTGTAACCAATCCCAACTGGGCCAGCCTTTCCCCATAACTGAGCCCATTCCCTTTAATATACAAAATATTCCGTATCCACCCTGTGTCTATTCTGTATCTATTCTGTGTGTCTCTCATGGCCCTTCAGTCTCTTTCCCTCAGTCTCTTTCCCTCAGTCTCTTTCCCTCAGTCTAATCCTATTACCTTCAAACGTGAAGCAGAAGCTTTGGCTCTTGTGCTCATTGCGCTGGAACTAATCTGCCACTAAAGAACCTTATTTTGCTTTTCATATGTATTCCCAGCGCAGGTCTCTAAGCCCCCAACCCCTGTTACTCTTCTGTTACCCTTGTGTTCCCAGCGCAGGTCTCTAAGCCCCCAACCCCTGTTACTCTTCTGTTACCCTTGTGTTCCCAATGTGGGTCTCTAAGCCCCCAACCCCTGTTACTCTTCTGTTACCCTTGTGTTCCCAGCGCAGGTCTCTAAGCCCCCAACCCTGTTACTCTTCTGTTACCCTTGTGTTCCCAATGTGGGTCTCTAAGCCCCCAACCCCTGTTACTCTTCTGTTACCCTTGTGTTCCCAATGTGGGTCTCTAAGCCCCCAACCCCTGTTACTCTTCTGTTACCCTTGTGTTCCCAATGTGGGTCTCTAAGCCCCCAACCCCTGTTACTCTTCTGTTACCCTTGTGTTCCCAGCGCAGGTCTCTAAGCCCCCAACCCTGTTACTCTTCTGTTACCCTTGTGTTCCCAATGTGGGTCTCTAAGCCCCCAACCCCTGTTACTCTTCTGTTACCCTTGTGTTCCCAATGTGGGTCTCTAAGCCCCCAACCCCTGTTACTCTTCTGTTACCCTTGTGTTCCCAATGTGGGTCTCTAAGCCTCCAACCCTGTTACTCTTCTGTTACCCTTGTGTTCCCAATGTGGGTCTCTAAGCCCCCAACCCTGTTACTCTTCTGTTACCCTTGTGTTCCCAGCGCAGGTCTCTAAGCCCCCAACCCTGTTACTCTTCTGTTACCCTTGTGTTCCCAGCGCAGGTCTCTAAGCCCCCAACCCCTGTTACTCTTCTGTTACCCTTGTGTTCCCAATGTGGGTCTCTAAGCCCCCAACCCCTGTTACTCTTCTGTTACCCTTGTGTTCCCAATGTGGGTCTCTAAGCCCCCAACCCCTGTTACTCTTCTGTTACCCTTGTGTTCCCAATGTGGGTCTCTAAGCCCCCAACCCCTGTTACTCTTCTGTTACCCTTGTGTTCCCAATGTGGGTCTCTAAGCCCCCAACCCTGTTACTCTTCTGTTACCCTTGTGTTCCCAATGTGGGTCTCTAAGCCCCCATCCCTGTTACTCTTCTGTTACCCTTGTGTTCCCAATGTGGGTCTCTAAGCCCCCAACCCCTGTTACTCTTCTGTTACCCTTGTGTTCCCAATGTGGGTCTCTAAGCCCCCAACCCCTGTTACTCTTCTGTTACCCTTGTGTTCCCAATGTGGGTCTCTAAGCCCCCAACCCCTGTTACTCTTCTGTTACCCTTGTGTTCCCAATGTGGGTCTCTAAGCCCCCAACCCCTGTTACTCTTCTGTTACCCTTGTGTTCCCAATGTGGGTCTCTAAGCCCCCAACCCCTGTTACTCTTCTGTTACCCTTGTGTTCCCAATGTGGGTCTCTAAGCCCCCAACCCCTGTTACTCTTCTGTTACCCTTGTGTTCCCAATGTGGGTCTCTAAGCCCCCAACCCTGTTACTCTTCTGTTACCCTTGTGTTCCCAATGTGGGTCTCTAAGCCCCCAACCCCTGTTACTCTTCTGTTACCCTTGTGTTCCCAATGTGGGTCTCTAAGCCCCCAACCCCTGTTACTCTTCTGTTACCCTTGTGTTACCAATGTGGGTCTCTAAGCCCCCAACCCTGTTACTCTTCTGTTACCCTTGTGTTCCCAATGTGGGTCTCTAAGCCCCCAACCCTGTTACTCTTCTGTTACCCTTGTGTTCCCAATGTGGGTCTCTAAGCCCCCAACCCTGTTACTCTTCTGTTACCCTTGTGTTCCCAATGTGGGTCTCTAAGCCCCCAACCCTGTTACTCTTCTGTTACCCTTGTGTTCCCAATGTGGGTCTCTAAGCCCCCAACCCTGTTACTCTTCTGTTACCCTTGTGTTCCAATGTGGGTCTCTAAGCCCCCAACCCCTGTTACTCTTCTGTTACCCTTGTGTTCCCAATGTGGGTCTCTAAACCCCCAACCCTGTTACTCTTCTGTTACCCTTGTGTTCCCAATGTGGGTCTCTAAGCCCCCAACCCCTGTTACTCTTCTGTTACCCTTGTGTTCCCAATGTGGGTCTCTAAGCCCCCAACCCCTGTTACTCTTCTGTTACCCTTGTGTTCCCAATGTGGGTCTCTAAGCCTCCAACCCCTGTTACTCTTCTGTTACCCTTGTGTTCCCAATGTGGGTCTCTAAGCCCCCAACCCCTGTTACTCTTCTGTTACCCTTGTGTTCCCAATGTGGGTCTCTAAGCCCCAACCCCTGTTACTCTTCTGTTACCCTTGTGTTCCCAATGTGGGTCTCTAAGCCCCCAACCCCTGTTACTCTTCTGTTACCCTTGTGTTCCCAATGTGGGTCTCTAAGCCCCCAACCCCTGTTACTCTTCTGTTACCCTTGTGTTCCCAATGTGGGTCTCTAAGCCCCCAACCCTGTTACTCTTCTGTTACCCTTGTGTTCCCAATGTGGGTCTCTAAGCCCCCAACCCTGTTACTCTTCTGTTACCCTTGTGTTCCCAATGTGGGTCTCTAAGCCCCCAACCCTGTTACTCTTCTGTTACCCTTGTGTTCCCAATGTGGGTCTCTAAGCCCCCAACCCTGTTACTCTTCTGTTACCCTTGTGTTCCCAATGTGGGTCTCTAAGCCCCCAACCCCTGTTACTCTTCTGTTACCCTTGTGTTCCCAATGTGGGTCTCTAAACCCCCAACCCTGTTACTCTTCTGTTACCCTTGTGTTCCCAATGTGGGTCTCTAAGCCCCCAACCCTGTTACTCTTCTGTTACCCTTGTGTTCCCAATGTGGGTCTCTAAGCCCCCAACCCTGTTACTCTTCTGTTACCCTTGTGTTCCCAATGTGGGTCTCTAAGCCCCCAACCCCTGTTACTCTTCTGTTACCCTTGTGTTCCCAATGTGGGTCTCTAAGCCCCCAACCCTGTTACTCTTCTGTTACCCTTGTGTTCCCAATGTGGGTCTCTAAGCCCCCAACCCTGTTACTCTTCTGTTACCCTTGTGTTCCCAATGTGGGTCTCTAAGCCCCCAACCCCTGTTACTCTTCTGTTACCCTTGTGTTCCCAATGTGGGTCTCTAAGCCCCCAACCCCTGTTACTCTTCTGTTACCCTTGTGTTCCCAATGTGGGTCTCTAAGCCCCCAACCCCTGTTACTCTTCTGTTACCCTTGTGTTCCCAATGTGGGTCTCTAAGCCCCCAACCCTGTTACTCTTCTGTTACCCTTGTGTTCCCAATGTGGGTCTCTAAGCCCCCAACCCTGTTACTCTTCTGTTACCCTTGTGTTCCCAATGTGGGTCTCTAAGCCCCCAACCCCTGTTACTCTTCTGTTACCCTTGTGTTCCCAATGTGGGTCTCTAAGCCCCCAACCCCTGTTACTCTTCTGTTACCCTTGTGTTCCCAATGTGGGTCTCTAAGCCCCCAACCCCTGTTACTCTTCTGTTACCCTTGTGTTCCCAATGTGGGTCTCTAAGCCCCCAACCCCTGTTACTCTTCTGTTACCCTTGTGTTCCCAATGTGGGTCTCTAAGCCCCCAACCCTGTTACTCTTGTTACCCTTGTGCTCCCAACAAGGGGCCCCAAAGCCTCAAACTTCTTTTCCCCTTGTGTATTAGGCTGGGGGCTAAGTGATCCTTATTGGCCAAGCAGCAGACGCTTCTGAATCAATGGTTACAGGGCCCATTGGTAAATTATTTCCAGACCATGTTGAGCCTCCAAATCTTGTGGACAATGGTGTTTTATTCACACACACTGTTGGCCAAAAGTATCTGGAGACCCCTTCAAAAGTCACATCATTTGTAGCAACATTCACTGCCGAGTTCCGAACTTCATTGGTTCAAAAGTTTAACAGTATTGGTTTCTATGGGTACGTAGCCAGAGTCATGCCCTGCATCATTACTATAGGCAGTGCCAGGACTGTCAGGACTGTTGTATGATGCCATACATAACCTTAAAGTATCTCCTTAATAAGCCATCAAATAATGTGTCAGACTTACTGGCTGATAATTGCCTCGTTGAGATCATAATCCCTTTTTAAATCTTGAAATAATCAGTTGAGTTTACCTCCAGTTCATTGGTACCAATCAGATGAAAGGGAGTCTGAGAAACTCATTAGTGACCCAATGATGGAACTAAACTCAGTCAATGACCCACACCTAGTTTCTTGTGATGTCGCTCCCAGTGGCCTCACAGCATTAAATTCCTGGCTTGGAGACAAGTTTAGACACCAAAAAGAGACCCCTGCAGGGTTTTTCGCCTTCCTCTGGATCAACTAGCAGTTAGGCAGGTTATATATAGGCATTATGGTTGAACGTGATGGACGTGAGTCTTTTTTCAACCCAACTTACTACGTTACTATGTTTTCCTCTCTAATTTGTTTCACATTAGTGTGGCTCTCAGGTTAGAAAAGGTCTAGAACCCCCCCCAGCTCTAAATATCCAGTGGTATATTCCATCAGTCCATGGTTTAAATACATGTGTCAACCACTAGTGAATGGTTAGAGCTTTACTATATGTTTTACTACAAGGTAGGTCCGGTATCTCTGGTTCCTCTGTTGCATATAACGAGGGAAAGAGATAATTACCACATTTGCTTTTCAGCATCCCCTCTGACCATAATGTGTTAATGGAGCCGCACTGTCTTCCCACATGTTTTCACCGTTGATTTACCTAACAATAATGATGGGATTTGTCTGTGCAAGTGGAGCAATTAGTTTCTCATTTTCTGCTTGTTGCCAAGTGACAGTGATACTAATAGTGTTTATAGGTTGTAAGAGATGTATCTCCCCCCTGGTGTGTAGTTTTTGGAAATTCTCTCCTTTTCTTGCACCCACCACGTAGGTTTGGCCCATAATACCGTGACACCCCGTGAAATACCGTCATCTCACCGGGCCCCGTTCGTTGCTGTTTGCCCTGTACTTTAGGTGACGTTTGGTGACTCCCTTCTGCTTGGGAAGTGGAGAAACACGGCAGCGAGCGGCGGCTCCAACAAGACTCTACTTGCCGATGGGCTCCCCACGATCCTCCCAGGACACGGGAAATACGCCCCAAACAGCTTCACTGCTCAGCAAAATAAGGCAAATACCTTGCATTAACCAGTGAGATGCTGGTTCTGCTGCAGGTTACTCCCTTCTGGATCCCAATATCCCTTGGGGATTCCTAGTGTCCTTACAGTGGTACATTCCCTATGTACAGTATGTACAGTATATGTTCCTAATAGGGATGCACCGAACCCCCCCCCCCCCCGAATCCTTCCCAAGGGATCCAGCCGAATACTGAACCCAAATCCTAATTAGTATATGCCAATTAGGATATAAAAGGGTTAAACATCGAAAATGTTTCACTTCCCTGTTCTCGCTGACATTTAACCCTTCGGTTCAGCCAGGACAGTGGAATTTGGTCGAATCCTGGCCCGAATACCAAACCAAATCCTGGATTCGGTGCATCCCTGGTTCCTAAGGAGTCATGCCTAGTGATGAGCGAATCTGTCCGTTTGTCACCCGTGTCTTTTTTTTGTCGCCAACATCTTCCTTTTCTAAGTGACTATGTCCAATTTGATGCAACCGTGGCTTATTTAGGCGTGCAACAGATTTTCCGTTCACTGGAGGAGACTGACCCCTGAAACAGTGTAACACAAGGCAGCAGCCTGACAGACCTGACTCGCTGGGGGAGACTGACCCCTGAAACAGTGTAACACAAGGCAGCAGCCTGACAGACCTGACTCGCTGGGGGAGACTGACCCCTGAAACAATGTAACACAAGGCAGCAGCCTGACAGACCTGACTCACTGGGGGAGACTGACCCCTGAAACAATGTAACACAAGGCAGCAGCCTGACAGACCTGACTCGCTGGGGGAGACTGACCCCTGAAACAGTGTAACACAAGGCAGCAGCCTGACAGACCTGACTCGCTGGGGGAGACTGACCCCTGAAACAATGTAACACAAGGCAGCAGCCTGACAGACCTGACTCGCTGGGGGAGACTGACCCCTGAAACACTGTAACACAAGGCAGCAGCCTGACAGACCTGACTCGCTGGAGGAGACTGACCCCTGAAACAGTGTAACACAAGGCAGCAGCCTGACAGACCTGACTCGCTGGAGGAGACTGACCCCTGAAACAGTGTAACACAAGGCAGCAGCCTGACAGACCTGACTCGCTGGGGGAGACTGGCCCCTGAAACACTGTAACACAAGGCAGCAGCCTGACAGACCTGACTCGCTGGGGGAGACTGACCCCTGAAACAATGTAACACAAGGCAGCAGCCTGACAGACCTGACTCGCTGGAGGAGACTGACCCCTGAAACAGTGTAACACAAGGCAGCAGCCTGACAGACCTGACTCGCTGGGGGAGACTGACCCCTGAAACAATGTAACACAAGGCAGCAGCCTGACAGACCTGACTCGCTGGGGGAGACTGACCCCTGAAACAGTGTAACACAAGGCAGCAGCCTGACAGACCTGACTCGCTGGGGGAGACTGACCCCTGAAACAGTGTAACACAAGGCAGCAGCCTGACAGACCTGACTCGCTGGGGGAGACTGACCCCTGAAACAATGTAACACAAGGCAGCAGCCTGACAGACCTGACTCGCTGGGGGAGACTGACCCCTGAAACAATGTAACACAAGGCAGCAGCCTGACAGACCTGACTCGCTGGGGGAGACTGACCCCTGAAACAGTGTAACACAAGGCAGCAGCCTGACAGACCTGACTCGCTGGGGGAGACTGACCCCTGAAACAGTGTAACACAAGGCAGCAGCCTGACAGACCTGACTCGCTGGGGGAGACTGACCCCTGAAACAGTGTAACACAAGGCAGCAGCCTGACAGACCTGACTCGCTGGGGGAGACTGACCCCTGAAACACTGTAACACAAGGCAGCAGCCTGACAGACCTGACTCGCTGGGGGAGACTGACCCCTGAAACAGTGTAACACAAGGCAGCAGCCTGACAGACCTGACTCGCTGGGGGAGACCGACCCCTGAAACAGTGTAACACAAGGCAGCAGCCCGACAGACCTGATTGGGGCTTATTACCCTGATCACCCAGTGCAGCATTAATGTGTATATGTACAATACAGACTGCAGGGCTATGGTCCCAAGACCAGGCCACAAACAGATGTAGGAAGGGGTGCAAGCTTCAGGAATCCGCAGACTGAAAAGAATATGTATGTATGTTAGTGGGTTGTACTATGGCTCCCTGCGCCAGTAATGACTGCTTGTTCATCTTCATATTAAACTTTTAGTATGATGTAGAGAGTAATATTCTAACACAATTTGCAGTTGGTCTTCATTTTTTATTATTTATAGTTTTTTAGTTATTTCACTTGTTGTTCAGCAGCTATCTGGTTGCTAGGGACAAAATTACCTTAGTAACCAGGGAGTGGTTTGAATGAGAGAAATATGAAGAGAGGAGGGCCTAGATAAGTTATACAAAGTAACAATAAAACTGGAGCCTCACAGAGCAATCATTTTCTGGCAGCCGGGGTCAGTGACCCCCATATGAAAGCTGCAAGATGTTAGAAGGCGGCAAATAATTTAAAAACTATAAAAAAAATAAACAAGAAGACCAACTGAAAAGTTGCTTAGAAGTGGCCATTCTATAAGCTACTAAAAGTTAACCACCCCTTTAACCCTTTACATGACCATTTGCTGTAAAATCTGTGGGACCAATAAGAAGGTGCCATTATGCCGGGACCACAGATTATACATTTTTGGTCTTTCCTTCTGACCCAATAGAGCGCCAGTAGGTGGGCGCATTCCCCGGAGCCGCGGATGGGAGTTCCTATTTGCTCAGTACATACAGATTCCATACATACGGGATTCCGTGAATGAGACAAAACACAAACATTTGAGTCTAGACATTTATTTCAAAGGAAATGGAGCAGAAATATCTTTGGGGGGGGGGGGTGTAACAAAGGGGCCGTGGGAAGGCGCAATCCATTCTATCAGCTTCTTCCTTAGCCGTATGGTGCAAAAGCGGAATGATCCCGGAGGCGCGGCCAATTGTCCATCAAATGCTCCACCTCTCTGTCCGGGCCTCCACACTGGCCACCAGGCCCTCCCCCAAAATCTCAAAGTCCTCTACGATGGCCTCCACGTTGGGCACCAACAGCGGCTTGGCACTCTTGCCATCCATTACTCTGCCAGTCATGTTGGTTGTCTGCAAGGTACAAGAGCAAAACTGAATCCCATTGGCTGAAATCATCCAGCCCCCACCCCCCGGATCTAATTATCTGTTCTTAAACTACAAATCCCTGCATTCTCTGTGCCAGAGATACATTATTCATTGTATTGGAGCAGAATATAGCTGTGTGTATGCTAATGCTCTGATTGGCTACTGCTCTAGCTCTGATTGGTGACAGCCAATCAGCTGGTGCTAAATCCCCACTTACTTTGAATGGCTGAGGCTCAAAGCCTGAAGGTTTCCATAGCACCCCGATCACGTCCCCTCCGTGCTTGTCGTGAAAGAACAGGGCAAACTCGCCATACGCTTCCTAAGGGAGAACATCATATGGGTTTAGAGCAGGGATGCCCAGCCCGTGGCCCTCCAGCTGCAGTTCAACTACAACTCTCATCAACTACCAACAGCAGAAGGGCATCTGAAGCTGAACAGAACCAAGTCAAGCTGGGGGGGGGGGGGACTGTGCCAAGTCCATAACATGGGCAATATAAAGCCCACCCTTGTAAGGCACACATGGTAGCTCCCTCTATCCTAATGCTTGCAGCCAATAGGAATTCAGCATGGCTGTGCCTTTAGGTACTTACTCTGAGCTCCTGCAGGTAGCACTGGACAGGATCGTAACCCACAACAGGAAACATCAGGTCTTTCACCTGCGCCCCCTCCTTTAGCAAACCGCGGAAGAAGGACTTTGCCGGCTGATCCACGGCCTCTCGGTGGCGCGGGATTTGTTTGGGGTTCAGGCGGATCAGGATATCGTACAAATCCAGGGGCGGCCGGAAGGTCATCTGGGAAGGACAAATAATGCAATCAGGGTGATTATGGGCTACTTTTTATCTCTAAATGACACTGTTACACAGCAAATAATTCCCTCTGCCATTTAACCTTTTATTCTTCAACCAACAAATGTATTTGTAGCTGTAATATTGGTGTGTAGGCGCCATCTCAGTGCCTTGAGTCTGAGCTTTCAGCCAGCGCTACACATTAGAACTGCTTTCAGCTAACCTATTGTTTCTCCTACTCCCATGTAACTGGAGGAGTCCCAAGCCGGACTTGGATTTCTTACTATTGAGTGCTATTCTGATACCTACTGGGAGCTGCTATCTTGCTCCCTTCCCATTGTTCTGCTGATCGGCTGCTGGGGGTGAGGGGGGGGGGATATCACTCCAACTTGCAGCGCAGCAGTAAAGTGAGACTGAAGTTTATCAGAGCACAGGTCACATGGCTGTGGCACCCTGGGAAATGAAGAATATGGCTAGCCCCATGGGAAAAACAGATTACAATGCAGGATTCTGCTGGAGAAGCTCTATTAACTGATGGGTTTGTAATAAACATGTTTTCCCATGTTAATAAGTGCTAATTGTATCTACACTGCCCCTAATTAACGTACAGCTCTCAGCCAATCATTATCCAGCACTTCCCAGGTTTAGTGAGAGTTGCAGTTGAGAGATGCAGATTCCCCCGGGGCTGCTCCATGTCTGCCTGGAACCAGTGAGTCCGGCTTATTTATTGGCAAAGGGACTGGCTGAGAAACTCTCTCCCAAGCAGCGGAACCCCCCCTGGGGCCCGGGAGCTGCAGATCATGTGATCGAGCTGATAAATATCAATATGCAATAGCAGGTTATGAGCCCCACGGGGGGCAGCGCTGTTCTGCTGGGGGGGACAGCTTGGTCTGGTATTTATGCACTGCCATAAATAACAGCCAATATAGCCCCCACCCCTATTCAAGATGGAAAAAGCCCAGTATATAACGCAGTGAGAGACTGGGCTGCGTCCCTGGGTGCCCCGAGGCCTTAGGACAAGTTGCAGCAGATGATTGGGGGGGGCAGTAAGGGCTGGGCTCTCCGGGGTAGGACAGAGATTTTGGGTGGCGCACACACAAAGGGTGCCTGACACCTAGAAAAGTGTTGCTTGATGCAAAGATGAGGGGCTCACTTTAATAAATACACAGATATATATATATATATATATACATAGGGCTATGGGTCTGTATCCGCCAGGCAAGGGCATTGGGCGGCCAGGGAACACTGTAGGTGCCTGCAAAGGGGCACAATGCTGGGTCTGCTCACTTGGGGGCACAGTTATGGTATGGGCGGAGCAGACTGGGGGGGTGGGGTAACAGTCACCCCCACCCTGAAACCCAAGCTCTCCTGCTCTGTGGGAAGCACAGGCCCTTGTCCCACACGAAGCACTAAGCAAAGTGGCACTTGTAGGGTTACTGCCCACTCTCTGGGTACTTCAGCCTCTCCGGGATACTGCCCTATAGTGGCACTCACCTTGCCCCAAGTAACTCTTTCATTGCCAAGTCTCTGTCTGAGCTCCAACTCCCAGAACCCTCCAGTGTAACTCAATGTACAGTATTTGTATAGCATGAATGGTTCAAGGTGACGTATATGTAGGTGGGCATTTGTAGCGGAACCCCCACATCACAGGGGTCCCTTGGGAGGAGGGAGTAAAAAATAAAGGGAACATTATATAATGTACTTTCCCATCCCTGGGCTTAGTGTTCTGCTGGTAACCAAAAGCGCAAATAGCAACACCGCCCTCTGCTGGACACAGTGCAGGATGCAGTGCTTTATACAGAGAGCAAATATAGGGGGGCACCTAGGAGTAATAAACAAGTGTGAGCTTGTTCTCACAATGGGGGCACCCCAATAGGCAAACAACAGAATGGAGTTTGTCTGTCCGTGCCTGTGAGTGGGTGTGGCTTATAAAAAGTAGTTTATGGGGGGGCTCTTCATATAAATCTAGGTGTATTTTTCCTTCACTAATTCTGTTATACCATGTGACACAAGTGGGAGTGGATTCCCTGTGCCTTCCCGTCTCCTTTTCACAAATAGAAATATAGATTTATAAATATGTTCAGATGGGCGGGTCATGGCGTCCAACTGGGCCTTGCCAGCTAATGACACACATTCTCAGGTCCCGCCCAGTTCCCAGCGCTACCCAAGTGCAGACTAACTGGCGGTTATTGGCCCCTCCCAGTCTAATCCTAATGAGGATTTGGCAGCACGGCTGGGACGTCGCTAGACAGCCCCAGGGAACAGACATTGCGTGCTAGAGAGCCGAGCGACAGGAAGCCATTATCCTTACTCAAACGCTCCAATCAGATTGCAAGCTCTGCAGGGAAGGGCTAATAATACTATTTAAAGCACAAAAACATTCATAATAATGAGCTGCTACACACACACAATTATATTAGAAGGTTCTGGATCCTGTAGTGCAGCAGGAAGAGCTGCAAAGGATGCTGGGGCTTGTAGTCCTACTACTGTTGCCATTGGCTCACTTACCTTATAGTCTTGGCTTCCACTGGGATCCATAAGCTGCTGCTCCAGGGCACGTAACGACTCCAGGCACAGCACAATGAGGCGCTGCAGGATCTGCCAAGGAACACACAATGCCCATTAACCCTCGCACACACAGGATGTGCCAGGGCTTAGCATACGGCAATCTTAAAGGGACAGTGAAGCCCCATTAACCCTCCACTGGCATTATCCAGCCAATGAAGTGCCCACATGAACCCTGCCATTAAAGGGGACATATAGGACAACTGAAAAAAACTCTAATCCTGTAGGCAATTAGGCAATTATTGGAGCTCCCTATAGATCAGGGGTGGGCAAACTACGGCCCGCGGGCCACATCCGGCCCGTTCGCAATTTCAATCCGGCCCGCCGAAGCCGCCAAAGTTGCTAGTGAAAAACATACCTCCAGTATTAAAAATGGCAGCTGGGCTGCTTCCTCCCATCACATGGACGCCGGCAGCGTCTCTGATTGGTGGGCCCTGCTGTTTGTCAGAGAGCGGCGCCAGGGCCTGAACTCCTCCCTCCCCAACCCTCTCTGGCGTGTGTGTTGATCACCCAGGAGCCGGCACTTACCTTAAACTGGCGTAAACTGACGCGCTCATCACGCTGGCGCTGTGAGGCATGCACAGTAGGGGATAGCGCGCGTCATTCAAACAGAGAGCTGGCGCCTGGAAAGTTCTGAAGCTTGTTGCTGGCACAGGTACAGATTGTGGGCTGGGGTTGGGGGCAATATGATTGCTGGCACAGGTACAGATTGTGGGCTTGGGTTGGGGGCAATATGATTGCTGGCACAGGTACAGATTGTGGGCTTGGGTTGGGGGCAATATGATTGCTGGCACAGGTACAGATTGTGGGCTTGGGGGCAATATGATTGCTGGCACAGGTACAGATTGTGGGCTTGGGTTGGGGGCAATATGATTGCTGGCACAGGTACAGATTGTGGGCTTGGGTTGGGGGCAATATGATTGCTGGCACAGGTACAGATTGGGGCTTGGGGGCAATATGATTGCTGGCACAGGTACAGATTGGGGCTTGGGGGCAATATGATTGCTGGCACAGGTACAGATTGGGGCTTGGGGGCAATATGATTGCTGGCACAGGTACAGATTGGGGCTTGGGGGCAATATGATTGCTGGCACAGGTACAGATTGGGGCTTGGGGGCAATATGATTGCTGGCACAGGTACAGATTGGGGCTTGGGGGCAATATGATTGCTGGCACAGGTACAGATTGTGGGCTTGGGTTGGGGGCAATATGATTGCTGGCACAGGTACAGATTGGGGTTTGGGGCAATATGATTGCTGCTGGCACAGGTACAGACTGTGGGCTTGGGGGCAATATGATGGCTGCTGGCACAGGTACAGCTTGGGGGCAATATGATGGCTGCTGGCACAGGTACAGATTGGGGGCTTGGGGGCAATATGATGGCTTCTGGCACAGGTACAGATTGGGGGCAATATGATGGCTTCTGGCACAGGTACAGATTGGGGGCAATATGATGGCTGCTGGCACAGGTACAGATTGGGGGCTTGGGGGCAATATGATGGCTTCTGGCACAGGTACAGCTTGGGGGCAATATGATGGCTTCTGGCACAGGTACAGCTTGGGGGTGCAATATGTATGCATCTGGTGCTGGCCCGGCCCCCCGTCAAATTTTAAAAGTCAATGTGGCCCCCGAGCCAAAAAGTTTGCCCACCCCTGCTATAGATCCTCTCAGGTCCCTGTCTGGGTTTCAAATAAGGGGTGGGCGTGTCCTAACGGTCCCTGCCAGAAGCACAGTAGGAGGGGGAGAGCCAATCACAGCCCTGCAGTCACACAAGCACAGACAGGCTTCAGTTCCCTATCAGGTCAGCCTAGCTGCTGATTGGTTCCTATCCTACATTGCCGCCGCCCCCCTGCACAGCCTGGGAAAGGAGGCAGCAGGAAGTGGCTCAGATGGGCGGGGCTAGTGGGGTTTTTGCAGAAAAAATCAACCCAAGACACTACTTTTTATAGCACATTCCTTCTATGGGGGGTGAGTACCATTCATTGGCACAATATTGCTTTGAACACAATATGTCCCCTTTACATTAAACTGAAATATAGAATTTAGAGTTGATACTAGGAATTCGGCCAGGATTTGGCCTTTTATTGTTCTGGCCAAACCAAATCCTAATTAGCATATGCATTTGAAGGGTTAAATGTGGAGTTTTTTTCTCCACACGCAGCAACATTTAACCCTTCCAGTTCGGTATTCGCCCGAATCCCCTACAATGGATTTGGGGGGTTCGGTCGAACCCGAAAAACTGTGTCCGGTGAATTCCTATTTGAAACAAAAAGCTTAGATTTCTGCAGCCCAAACAGTCTAATTCCCAAGGCAAACGCTTCTGCTAGATGGGCCCCCAACTGTACGTAATGTATGGGGGGGGGTAAGGTGCATGTGAAATGTTCCCTTTGATCTATAAATCAGATGTGGCCAATGTGGGGCCCTCCAGCTGCTTTATAACAAGAACTCACAGCAGCCCAACCCCCCAGCCAGAGGGAAGCAGGTTACCCCCCCCCCCCCTTATTTTGTGTTTCTGCCCCTTGGGGCCATTTCATTGCACAGAACCCTCTTTGCGTGTCGGAGCGTTACATAGGGATTACTGTCCCAAAATAACATCCCTTTTATCATAATGCCCCCCCCCCCCCTTTGAAGAATAGGAAACCAGGAAGGAGACGCGCCGGTACCTGCCCCAATTTAAGGTTTAAGGTCTTTCCTGGCTGTCAGTTATTGTAGAAGGCAGTCTCGCGATTCTTAAAGGGCCAGTAGCAGCAAAAAGCTCTAGAACACTTTATATAACTGCCAAGGGGCTCCCATGTAAGTGCAAATAGGGTGCAAGTTAACATAGATATAAATAATGATTTGTGGCTGGGGCTGTGGGCCAGGGGCAGCAGGGTAAAGACCGGGGCATTAGTGGGGCGCATAATGGGCAAGACGCAGGCAGCCCCAGGCAAGATATTTAGCACAAACATGGAGGCCAGACAGGACAGACCCAGAGAAGAGCAGTTCTGACAGGTTCCTTTGCCTTTTCTGTAGGTCCCGCCCAGACTTAATTATCGCCAATTAAGCAGAGATAATACGATATGGGCAACACCTGGACGTGACAGCGCTTTGCCGTCGGCTCACATTTTCACAGCCCTTTGGTCTGGTTCTTCTGAACTCAGCAGTGTTGGCACTGAGCACGATGCCAGGCAAGGGCAAGCCCTGGCACGGAGACCTGGGAGCGACTGCCTTTCCTGCAGATCTCTCACCTACAGGGGGGGCAGTAACCACTCTGCAAGACCACCTGGTTAGCTTGGGGCTCCCAAACAGTCCCCACGGGGCCACAAATAAGCCAATAGGCTGTGCCGGTAGGATGTAGCGGGTGTAATAACGCTGGCACTAACCTGCGCAGTGGGCTGGGTCTTGGTCCAGAGAGAATCTTTCTTGTCCTTTGGGGTCGCTATGAACATGACGGGGAGCTGAGCCCGAGCGGATATAAAGTCATTCTGGATCTCTGTGTAATCCGGACCTGGAGGGGGAGAGAAAGGTCTGAATGTGCCACAGGATGTACCCTGCAATTGGGGCACCATCGGGGGGGGGCAGAGGGGGGGCAGTTGTGCCGGGGCCTGGGAAATCATCTTCTGTAATTGCATAAGTTACGCATAAAGTCAAACTGCTTAGAAAACAACGTAACTTGCCCAGAAACGTAAGTAACTTGCCTAGAAAACAACATAACTTGCCCAGAAACGTAAGTAACTTGCCCAGGAATGTCAGTAACTTGCCCAGAGACATAAGTAACTTGCCCAGGAATGTCAGTAACTTGCCCAGAAACGTAAGTAACTTGCCCAGAAACGTCAGTAACTTGCCCAGAAACGTAAGTAACTTGCCCAGAAACGTAAGTAACTTGCCCAGAGACGTAAGTAACTTGCCCAGAAATGTCAGTAACTTGCCCAGAGACGTAAGTAACTTGCCCAGAGACGTAAGTAACTTGCCCAGAAACGTAAGTAACTTGCCCAGAAACGTAAGTAACTTGCCTAGAAAACAACATAACTTGCCCAGAAACGTAAGTAACTTGCCCAGAAACGTAAGTAACTTGCCCAGAAATGTCAGTAACTTGCCCAGAGACGTAAGTAACTTGCCCAGAGACGTAAGTAACTTGCCCAGAGACGTAAGTAACTTGCCCAGAAACGTAAGTAACTTGCCCAGAAACGTAAGTAACTTGCCTAGAAAACAACATAACTTGCCCAGAAACGTAAGTAACTTGCCCAGAAACGTAAGTAACTTGCCCAGAAACGTAAGTAACTTGCCCAGAAACGTAAGTAACTTGCCCAGGAATGTAAGTATCTTGCCTAGAAAACAACGTAACTTGCCTAGAAACGTAAGTAACTTGCCCAGAAACGTAAGTAACTTGCCCAGAAACGTAAGTAACTTGCCCAGAAACGTAAGTAACTTGCCTAGAAAACAACATAACTTGCCCAGAAACGTAAGTAACTTGCCCAGAAACGTAAGTAACTTGCCCAGAAACGTAAGTAACTTGCCCAGGAATGTAAGTAACTTGCCTAGAAAACAACGTAACTTGCCTAGAAACGTAAGTAACTTGCCCAGAAACGTAAGTAACTTGCCCAGAAACGTAAGTAACTTGCCCAGAAACGTAAGTAACTTGCCCAGAAACGTAAGTAACTTGCCCAGAAACGTAAGTAACTTGCCCAGAAACGTAAGTAACTTGCCCAGGAATGTAAGTAACTTGCCTAGAAAACAACGTAACTTGCCTAGAAACGTAAGTAACTTGCCCAGAAACGTAAGTAACTTGCCCAGAAACGTAAGTAACTTGCCCAGAAACGTAAGTAACTTGCCCAGAAACGTAAGTAACTTGCCCAGAAACGTAAGTAACTTGCCCAGGAATGTAAGTAACTTGCCTAGAAAACAACGTAACTTGCCTAGAAACGTAAGTAACTTGCCCAGAAACGTAAGTAACTTGCCCAGAAACGTAAGTAACTTGCCTAGAAAACAACATAACTTGCCTAGAAAACAACATAACTTGCCCAGAAACGTAAGTAACTTGCCCAGAAACGTAAGTAACTTGCCCAGAAACGCAAGTAACTTGCCCAGAAACGTAAGTAACTTGCCCAGAAACGTAAGTAACTTGCCCAGAAACGTAAGTAACTTGCCCAGAAATGTAAGTAACTTGCCTAGAAAACAACATAACTTGCCCAGAAACGTAAGTAACTTGCCCAGAAACGTAAGTAACTTGCCCAGAAACGTAAGTAACTTGCCCAGGAATGTAAGTAACTTGCCTAGAAAACAACGTAACTTGCCTAGAAACGTAAGTAACTTGCCCAGAAACGTAAGTAACTTGCCCAGAAACGTAAGTAACTTGCCCAGAAACGTAAGTAACTTGCCCAGAAACGTAAGTAACTTGCCCAGAAACGTAAGTAACTTGCCTAGAAAACAACATAACTTGCCTAGAAAACAACATAACTTGCCCAGAAACGTAAGTAACTTGCCCAGGAATGTAAGTAACTTGCCCAGAAACCAACATAACTTGCCCAGAAACGTAAGTAACTTGCCCAGAAACGTAAGTAACTTGCCCAGAAACGTAAGTAACTTGCCCAGAAAACGTAAGTAACTTGCCCAGGAATGTAAGTAACTTGCCCAGATACGCAAGTAACTTGCCCAGATACGCAAGTTACTTGCCCAGATACGTAAGTAACTTGCCCAGATACGCAAGTTACTTGCCCAGATACGCAAGTAACTTGCCCAGATACGCAAGTTACTTGCCCAGATACGTAAGTAACTTGCCCAGAAACGTGAGTAACTTGCCCATGAAGCCAAAGCCAAAGCAGAGAAGCTTTGCAGGGACAAACCCCACTGCCCCCCAATGAATGAAACAACTGAAGGGGAACCCCACTGCCCCCCAATGAATGAAACAACTGAAGGGGAATCCCACTGCCCCCCAATGAATGAAACAACTGAAGGGGAATCCCACTGCCCCCCAATGAATGAAACAACTGAAGGGGAATCCCACTGCCCCCCAATGAATGAAACAACTGAAAGGGAATCCCACTGCCCCCCAATGAATGAAACAACTGAAGGGGAATCCCACTGCCCCCCAATGAATGAAACAACTGAAGGGGAATCCCACTGCCCCCAGTGATCTGACTGACTTATTCATTAATTATTCATTTTAATTATTTATATGAACGGCTTATTATAGAGTCCCATCAGCTGTTTGTATTGGGATCTATTTACTGATTAGTATTAGTTGCTTCTACATGAACTTTCCAGCAGGGGAGTGACTGGTTATTGGGCCCCACAGCAACATCATTGGGCCCCTACGCTTACGCAACTTACGTAACTTGAGCAAAAACTCACATTACTTTCAAAGAAACCTATGTAACTTACGTATAAACTCCACTGCCCCCCCCCAAGTAAAATACTGACTTATTAGCACATTATTTTTACTATTTTTATTAACTAATACTGACTAGTTATTGGGCCCCTAAACTTATGCAATTTAGGGGCAAAAACTCACGTAATTCCATATGGAGCAATGACAGCACAGAGCAGGGGCAGGAAGGTGGCAAGGGGTTAAACTTAGGGCCACTGACCCCCTATAAATTGAATGACTTATTAGCACATTAATCAATGGAACTCTATAGAATGGCTTATCATAGAGTCACATCAGTGTTTGTATTGCACACACAAGGGGCGTGGCCAGAATGTTGGTACTGCGCTTGTGTTCATGGGGGGCCCCATATAAATAACTTGTGCGGGGGCCCAACGTTTCTGATGGCCACCCTGCCTGCAATACAGTTACAAGCAGAGACAGCAATTATCCTGGGGCTGCATCTCCTACCCCTTTAGATGCCCAGTTGATATAGTGGCAGTTGGAGTGCAGTGTGCCAGCAATGAGCAGGCTCCTATCAAGGGCCCACCTTTATTCTCCAGCCAATGGGTTAAAGCCTTGGTGGCGGGAAGGGGGCGGAGTCATAAGATGGTCAGTACGGCAGGAAGCTGGATATGCCCCTCTAGTGATGTTACTAAAAATGCCCCCATTCCTAATTTCCCAGTCACATGACTGGATGCCACTCACCCTTCAGTTCCCCGTTCAGATTTACAATCAGGGGGCTGTTCTTCCAGTCGAAGGTGGCCAAAAGGTGCAGGAACCTCAGGAAGCCCACCTGGGGGGAACTACAAAGAAAGCAGAAATTCTGTTATTTAAATAATCGGGCCCAGACAGTGGTCAGCGGCGCGTAGAGGCCACAAAAAGTGGTTAAAAACATAAAAATGAGAAAAGGTTTGGTCTAACAGGGTCAGCGACCCCAGCAACCGGACTGCAAAGTAAAGGCCACGGAAATGCAAACTCAGAATTGTTTTTTATTTTGGGTTAGGGTTAGGTGCACCTTGTCGCCATCTTACTTACCTTTCCCAGGTGTCCCCAGAGCAGACTTAGACTCGGCCAACAGCGTAAAAGCCAAAAACGTTACCCAAATAGTGATAATAAAGGCAGAGGGTGGGGGTGAAGGGACAGAATAAGGACACACTGTACCTGGGGGGAGAGTAGGGTGCTGGGTGGAGGAACAGATGCGCCACCAGGAGGTCCACACACTCCTCTGAAAAACTGTCACCCAAGAGTTGGCTGTGAATCCAGCGCTTGGCCATCCGAGACGTCCCCCCGAAAGCAGGGTGCTGTTGGTGGAGCCTGGGGGGAAACACACATTCAATTAGCTTTCCCATTATCTACACCACGGCCGGGGGGCAGAACTGTAAGTACCGCATCAGTCCCTGGGATCCACATCACTTGAGCCTTATAAAGTGAATGTTCATCCTATGTAACGCTCTGCAGCTCAATGTTGTTGCCCTACAACTCCCAGCATTACCTGACATGGGAGTTGTAGCTCGCCAACATCTGTAAGACTGCAGTTGCCATTAGCTGCCCTTTAGCCCCCCATTTGTCTCAGCACAGAGCAGCCATATTGTCTTATAGAAGAAAAGGGGTTGTTCACCTTTGAGTTAACTTTTAGTATGATGCAGAGAGAGATATTCTGAGACAGTTTGCAGTTGGTCCTCAGTTTTATTATTTGTACTTTTTTTTATTTATTTAGATTTCTGTTCAGCAGTTATCTGGTTGCTAGGGTGCAACTTACTTTAGTAACCAGGGAGTTGTTTGAATGAGAGACTGATATAATTATAGGAGAGGGCCTCAATAAAAAATAACAATAAATGTATAGCCTCAAGAGCAATAGGTTTTGGTGACCCCCATTTGAAAGTTGAAAAGAGCTAGAAGGCAAATAATTCAAAAGCTATAAAAAAAAAAATAGATCACGAAGACCAACTGCAAAGTTACTTAGAATTGTTCAATCTATAACATACACTAATGTGGCAAATCTATTGGCAGTAAAATGCCAAAATGACTTCTCTTCTCCTTTAAAGCTGAACCACTCCTTTAAAGACTTCCTAAGAAAGGAGCTGCTGCCACTCCATTCCTTGGCACTAAGTCTGGGCTCTTCCACAGCCTCCAGGGAAGCGGCGCCCTCCAGTGGCCGATGCCATGATTTCATTAGCATTGTCAGGGATACCAGCACATTACAAAATCCTCACCCCTGCTGAGCAGTTTCTCTGATTTTACGCAGCAGTAATACTGAGAGGCACCATTGCACGCACACTAGCACTAGGGGGCGCAACATACCCATGCAGGGTGCTGGTCAGACTGGGTAGGTGAAGGGTCTCCAGCTCCAGTTGCAGGGACTCCTCAGTGTCCTGATATTTCAGCATCCCCTCCGGGGTGACAATCTCCTTCATGTACTGGGGCTCCCGGTGATAGGCCACTTGTACACGGAACACGTAGCCATCCTGCACAGTGAGAGGAACAAGAGTTAACTCACAGGGCAATTAAAGGAATACTGACCCCCCCCCCCTCACCCCCAGCAGCCGATCAGCAGAACAATGGGAAGGGAGCAAGATAGCAGCTCCCAGTAGGTATCAGAATAGCACTCAATAGTAAGAAATCCAAGTCCGGCTTGGGACTCCTCCAGTTACATGGGAGTAGGAGAAACAATAGGTTAGCTGAAAGCAGTTCTAATGTGTAGCGCTGGCTGAAAGCTCAGACTCAGGCACACTTTACTGCTGCGCTGCAAGTTGGAGTGATATCCCCCCCCTCACCCCCAGCAGCCGATCAGCAGAACAATGGGAAGGGAGCAAGATAGCAGCTCCCAGTAGGTATCAGAATAGCACTCAATAGTAAGAAATCCAAGTCCGGCTTGGGACTCCTCCAGTTACATGGGAGTAGGAGAAACAATAGGTTAGCTGAAAGCAGTTCTAATGAGTAGCGCTGGCTGAAAGCTCAGACTCAGGCACACTTTACTGCTGCGCTGCAAGTTGGAGTGATATCCCCCCCCCCTCACCCCCAGCAGCCGATCAGCAGAACAATGGGAAGGGAGCAAGATAGCAGCTCCCAGTAGGTATCAGAATAGCACTCAATAGTAAGAAATCCAAGTCCGGCTTGGGACTCCTCCAGTTACATGGGAGTAGGGGAAACAATAGGTTAGCTGAAAGCAGTTCTAATGTGTAGCGCTGGCTGAAAGCTCAGACTCAGGCACACTTTACTGCTGCGCTGCAAGTTGGAGTGATATCCCCCCCCTCACCCCCAGCAGCCAATCAGCAGAACAATGGGAAGGGAGCAAGATAGCAGCTCCCAGTAGGTATCAGAATAGCACTCAATAGTAAGAAATCCAAGTCCGGCTTGGGACTCCTCCAGTTACATGGGAGTAGGAGAAACAATATGTCATTTAGACATAAAAAGTATGACCGTATCCCTTTCAGGCAGCAAATACTGCCTCATACTGGGTATATACCCTAGCAACCAATCAGGCTGGTAGAAAGATAGGAGAGGGCCAGTGATAGGACAGGTTAGAGTCTCTCACCTTGTACACGTCAGTGTGGGTGGCACTCGGGTTGCACAGTAACTGGTGCTGGGCACGCAGGAGCTCCGCCAGTCGGATCTGGAAAGCGGCTTTCACTCTTTTAATGGCATCTTTATCCTGGGGCCACTTCCCACTCCCTTCCATGTGGCAAATAACTGCAAAAAGAAGGAGCCAAGGTACAAAAATACCCAAGATGTACAGCATGGAGCCACCGGCCAAGTGGATAGGATCAAGATGGCCTCTCCCTATAGCAGCAAGTGCAGTAATTATAATCATAATAATTTATCTGTCAGATCTAGAATAAATGCTCAGGCCGGGAGGGGGTGGGGCTACATGATTAAGTCTGAAATGCAAAAAGTGCAAGAGACAAAGCAGTCAATATGTTTCAGTTGCCCTTTTAATCAGAAGAGACACTTGGGAATAAACATGTCCAAAAGGGACTATTCCCCTTCCCCTGTCTGTGTAATATATGGCATATAAGCCTTCCAAACAGACTGCTAGCGCCACCCAGTGGTGAGACTTGCTGTGCGGCAGGAACAACAACAGAGATGATCAGACAGTCCCCAGCTACTGGCACCGCAATTACTCTTACTGCCACTCAGCTCTAATATAAAGCCCTAACGGGGCAGTTCCTAGAGGCAGAATGTCCCATAGTGCTCCCCTGTGGGTTATATCAATGATCAAGGGTTAGAGTGAAGACACACAGAGCTACTTAGTAGCAGCTACTTGTCACAGCTGCTAAATGGCAGAAAATCCCCTGCCATAGACAATACTGAGAATTGCCTCTGCTAAAACACACGTAGAGACAATTATCAGTAAATGATCAGCACTGTCTATTTTAGTAGCGGTGACAAGTAGCTGCTACTAGTAGCTCTGTGTGTCTTTACCCTTAGAGATCACCAATATCCTGGTAATGCCGAGTGTATTATTGCTACATAGGCACATTCATAGAGTATCTGCCTCCTTGTGGGCATTGTATATTTTGGAGCTCAAGTAGGGCCAACACAGGAGTCCGGCCAGCAGTAAAGTTGCATTTATGGTGAAGACACATGAAGCTACTTAGTAGCAGCTGCTAAATGCCAGAAAATACCCTTCCATAGACAATACTGAGAATTGACTTTAGTAAACACACGTAAAGAGAGTTATCAGTAAATGATCAGCATTGTCTATTCCTGTAGCTGTGACAAGTAGCTGCTACTAGTAGCTCTGTGTGTCTTCACCCATTGGGATTGATTTGCCAGTCAGCACTGCCCTTCCTTGGGCTCTACAAGTGGGTTATACCTTTCACTGGAGCTACATAGGCCGGGCAGGGTTTCTCTGGGTTGGGGACGAGACACTTCTTTTCCCTTAGTAACTGGTAGGACGACCAATCAGGTTTCACTGGCAGAGGAGGGAACACCTGAGAGAGGAGACAAAAAGATAAAGGCAAAGTAATGCCAGGATCTTAAACAGGAAACAATAATCCATTCCCAGCAACAGGCTCCACCCATATCGGAGGCAAGTGGTACAGTCTCATACGGTAATGTCACTTTGCCTCTGGTATGTGATAAACCCATAAACATGGCTCACATCGCTGTAGCGCAGGCACGGGTGGGTCCCTTGCACCGAGGTGACTGTCAGGGGGAGATCAGTCAGGTTCCACAGCTTCCTGCTCAGGTCATCGTAGGACTGGATAATGCCGACCATCTTCTCCTCCTCTGTGCCGGCCTGAACCCAACGGGCGACAAGGCAGAACCGTCAGCGACACAGTTACACTCACTCAAACCGCCCCTCATTAGACCCATTTAGTGGCCTCACCTCCTTCCCTCTGGTCAGGACACAATCCAGCACGTTCCCAGTGTAGCTGATACAGGATTCCGGAATGTCGGCATGTCTGGGGGGGGGCAAATACATAGACTATTCAAGGCTCCAGTGCGAGTGTGTGCGTGTGTAAATGTGTGCGTGTGTAAATGTGTGCGTGTGTAAATGTGTGCGTGTAAGGGTTCTGCCTAATTCCCAAAGGGATTCAAACAACACCTAAACATAAAGGGGGGGGTTCACCTTTACATTAAATTTGAGTATGTTATAGAAAGGCCAATTCTAGGCAACTTTTCAATTGGTCTTCATTATTTATTTATTTTTTAATTCAAATTATTTGCCTTCTTCTTTTGCCTCTTTGCAGCTTTCAAATGGGGGTCACTGACCCCGGCAGCCAAACCCTATTGCTCTGTGAGGCTCCAGTTTTATTGTTACTCTTTATTACTTATCCTTCTATTCAGCCCCTCTCCTATAAATAAACCAGTCTCTCATCCAAACCACTCCCTGGTCACTAAGGAAATCTGAACCCTAGCAACCAGATAGCTGCTGAAATTCCAAGCTGGAGAGCTGCTGAACACACAGTGAAATAATTAAAAAAAAAAATCACAGATAATAAAAAATGAAGACCAATTGCAAATTGTCTCAGAATATCACTCTCTACATCATTCTAAAAGTTAACTCACAGTTCCAGCAGGTACTTCACAATGAGCTCTGGAACCTTCCGTTTCTCACACAGAGAGCTGCCGGGCCAAACCACCGCCTCGCAGATAGAGCCGTCCTGGAACCGACGCAGTTCGGATTTCTCTCCCCAAAAAGCCCGGAAATCTAAGGCCTAAACAAACAGAAAGTGGGATTTATCAACAGACAGCACCCAAGCCCTTGAGTGACGAGGGGGTACTATCATGGCAGAAACCCCTCTGCGTGCAAATAAAATAAGCTTTTGGGAATCAGTCCTTTTTCAGCCAACTGCAGGTAGAATGCAGCAATTTGATAGGTTGCCATGGGTTACTGCCCACGGGCAGTGATGATAAATAACCCCCCCCACCATTGCGACCAGGCAGTGAAGTGCCAGCTATGAGATACTTGGTCACAGGGCAGTGATGTGGGTACAGTATTTGCCCTATCAGTAACTATACTATTGGCCAAACCCCCCTGTAATTGTGGCAGTACCACCTTAAACCCAGAAGGTCCTCCCCCATACTGAGTGAGAAGCAGCCAATAGGGGCCCAGGCCTGAGTAACTTACCTGGGAGCTATCGGCGGCCGGGCCCTTCTCCAACACGCTGGTATGAAGCTCCGCCTCCAGCAGGAGTCCCACAGACAGGAGGCTGCTGTCCCGGTGCTTTGCCGGCTCTTCCCCAATGTCCCACTAGGGAAAGAGAAAAGAATTCCAGATGCCATCCCTGCAGGGCAACTCTCAGTGCCGATTCTCATTAAATTTGTATATTTTTACATTTTGGAAGCAGAATAACAAGTGGGAAGAGCGCTAAAGAGAAAGTTACCTCCGGCCTGTGCGGCAGTGTGTGTGACAGGAGAGCCACTCTCGGCCCCAGGCCTTTGGACAGTATGGACAGGACGTAGGGCAGCGATGTGGCCAAGTAATCCCCGCCCTGATCGATCAGTTGATTCAGAAGTTTCATCTTCTTGCAGGTTCCCTGGAGCTTGGACACATTTGTGAGGCTGCAGCACAGATATCATCAGTGAGTCCTGGAGCTTGTCCTTCTCCTTACACCCTTACCTGTTATCCCTATGCCCTTACCCGTTACCCTTAACTGTTACCCTTACGCCCTTACCTATAGTCCTTACCCGTTATCCTTACACCCTTACCTGTTATCCCTATGCCCTTACCCGTTACCCTTAACTGTTACCCTTACGCCCTTACCTATAGTCCTTACCCGTTATCCTTACACCCTTACCTGTTATCCCTATGCCCTTACCCGTTACCCTTATTTAGCCTTACGCCCTTACCTATAGTCCTTACCCGTTATCCTTACACCCTTACCTATAGTCCTTACCCGTTATCCTTACACCCTTACCTATAGTCCTTACCCGTTATCCTTACGCCCTTACCTATAGTCCTTACCCGTTATCCTTACACCCTTACCTGTTATCCCTACGCCCTTACCTGTTACCCTTACCTATTATCCCTACGCCCTTACCTGTTACCCCCACACCCTTACCCGTTATCCCTACGCCCTTACCCGTTATCCCTACGCCCTTACCCGTTATCCCTACGCCCTTACCCGTTACCCTTACCTGCTATCTCTACACCCTTACCCATTACCTGTTATCCCTACGCCTTTACCATTACCCTTACCTGTTATCCCTACACCCTTACCCGTTACCCTTACCCGTTATCCCTACGCCCTTACCCGTTATCCCTACACCCTTACCCTTACCTGTTATCCCTACACCCTTACCCATTACCCTTACCCGATATCCCTACACCCTTACCCTTACCTGTTATCCCTACACCCTTACCCGTTATCCCTACACCCTTACCCTTACCTGTTATCCCTACACCCTTACCCTTACCTGTTATCCCTACACCCTTACCCGTTACCCTTACCCATTACCCTTACCCGTTATCCCTACACCCTTACCTGTTACCCTTACCTGTTATCCCTACACCCTTACCCGTTACCCTTACCCATTACCCTTACCCGTTATCCCTACACCCTTACCTGTTACCCTTACCTGTTATCCCTACACCCTTACCCGTTACCCTTACCCATTACCCTTACCCGTTATCCCTACACCCTTACCTGTTACCCTTACCTGTTATCCCTACACCCTTACCTGTTATCCCTACACCCTTACCCGTTACCCTTACCCGTTATCCCTACACCCTTACCCATTACCCTTACCTGTTATCCCTACACCCTTACCCATTACCCTTACCCGTTATCCCTATACCCTTACCTGTTATCTCTACACCCTTACCTGTTATCCTTTAACCCTTCCATATTATCCTTATACCCTTACCTGTAAATTATATTCCTTAAAGGAACAGTAACACTAAAAAATGAAAAGCGCTTTAAAGTAATAAAAATATAATGCACTGTTGCCTTGCACTGGTAAAACTGGTGTGTTTTCTACAGTAACACTACTATAATTTATATAATAAGCTGCTGTGTAGCCCCGGGGGCAGCCATTCAAGCTGGAAAAAAGGAGAAAAGGCACAGGTTACATAGCAGATAACAGATAAGCTCTGTAGAATACAATAGTGTTTTATCTGTTATCTGCTATGTGCCTGTGCCTTTTCTCCTTTGAATGGCTGCCTCCATGGCTACATAGCAGCTTATTTATATAAATTATAGTAGACTTTCTGAATTAAACACACAACTTTTACCAGTGCAGGGCAGCAGCACATTATATTTTAGTTACTTTTATACACTTTCATTTTTTGGCGTTACTGTTCCTTTAAAACAGTAAACAGTGCTTAGTGATGTCATCAGTTCTAATCAGCGCTTTGTAATTATATTATTCTATATTATTCCCTATAGAAACTATGTATAAGAGGGCACCATTTATACACACACACAGTTGTCCTATTAATGTTGCTCTGACAGTGCATCCCATGTCGGCTTTGCTATCACTAATTAAGGCGGGGGGGGGGGGGCAGGTAATATTACATCAGCCCCAAAAGGAGCATTTATTAAAATGAAGGGGCAGGAGGAAGAGGTTACTTTGGCATGTGTAGACAGATCTTACTGGAAGACGTGGTCGAATGTCCGTACGAAGGGTTTTGGGACCATGAGGAGAAGATGGAATCCATCCGCGCTTGTGTCATCTAGAACCTTCAGAGACTCCCGGGCCTCAAACTGAATCTGACAGACACAGAATGGAGAATGAGTGATCCGTTTGTATTTATTAGGGTTTCTTTTGCCTCGGTAGGGAGACACAACCATTCCTTATTGGATATTATGTACTAAGCAGATGGGATCTCTCTCTAGCTCTCTCTCTGTTCTCCACCCTGAACCCATTTGAGTCATGGCAGGTAAAACATAACTGGCTGATCAAGAGGCATATAAAGTCTCTAATAAACTCACATTTTTCGGCTTAATGTATTCACCTCTGGGCCAGTACAGTAAGTTTCATATATACTAGGCTTCATACACCTCTGGGATCTCCCAATGAAATGTGTCTGGGCTACTTACCTGGTGGTACTTGTTGGTGGTCATATCGGCGCAGAGATTTACCACTCCCAGGGGATCAACAAACACAACCTGGAAGGCCTCGTGGAAATCATGCAGAGAGGGCTGTAAGGTATAAAAGGAAATTATAATCAGTGATACCGCAAGTATCTCACATACCCCAAGGGAAGAAAGACTTTAGAAATCTTTATTTTATAAAGGGACACTGCTGTGATGTTTATGGGTTACTTTTTATTTCTAAATAACACTGTTTACATAGAAAATAATTCCCTCTGCCATTTAATATTTTATTCTTCAACCAACAAATGTATTTGTAGCTGTAATATTGGTGTGTAGGCGCCATCTCAGTGCCTTGTGCCTGAGTCTGAGCTTTCAGCCAGCGCTACACATTAGAACTGCTTTCAGCTAACCTATTGTTTCTCCTACTCCCATGTAACTGGAGGAGTCCCAAGCCGGACTTGGATTTCTTACTATTGAGTGCTATTCTGATACCTACTGGGAGCTGCTAACTTGCTCCCTTCCCATTGTTCTGCTGATCGGCTGCTGGGGGTGAGGGGGATATCACTCCAACTTGCAGCGCAGCAGTAAAGTGTGCCTGAGTCTGAGCTTTCAGCCAGCGCTACACATTAGAACTGCTTTCAGCTAACCTATTGTTTCTCCTACTCCCATGTAACTGGAGGAGTCCCAAGCCGGACTTGGATTTCTTACTATTGAGTGCTATTCTGATACCTACTGGGAGCTGCTATCTTGCTCCCTTCCCATTGTTCTGCTGATCGGCTGCTGGGGGTGAGGGAGGGGGGATATCACTTCAACTTGCAGCGCAGCAGTAAAGTGAGACTGAAGTTTATCAGAGCACAGGTCACATGGCTGTGGCACCCTGGGAAATGAAGAATATGGCTAGCCCCATGGGAAAAACAGATTAAAATGCAGGATTCTGCTGGAGAAGCTCTATTAACTGATGGGTTTGTTACAAACAGGGTTTCCCATGGCAGTATTCCTTTAACTGTTTTAACCCATTTCACTCCAGCACAAACAGTACAGCACACAGGGCACTCACCAGGGAAGAGTCTGTGGATGTTGCCATTGTTATCCCATTAACCGTCAGGTCTGTGGTTGCTGCAACAACACATAGTAATGTCATGAATGTCATATCTCACCCCCATCTGTAGCTGCTAAATGAGAACTGAAGCCTGGTTGGTTGGCATACAGTCCTACCCATACACCAACAGAGTCTACTAGTCTACCATTCCTTTGCCTAACACCCATACTTTTTAATGGACATAAATCTAGCCCTATCTCCGTATGTGCATAGAGCTGCCGTACATGCCGCCATGCCTACTGCTACATACCATCCCTGGGATATAAACCTACATGCCCCAGAACTTACCCAAGTACTGGAGTGTGTTCCGCAGCACCTGGTACCCACTCATCACCTTATTGATCTTGTTTTTCGACAGAAGATACGAAATCAACATGGCGGCCAGGAACCCATTAAAACACCCGTAGCCCTGAAAAGAAAGTGCCTTAGTTATACCATACGGCTAAACCACTACATGCTCTAACGCTTTATCTACAGATGCTGGAAACCCAAGCAAAGACAAATGCAGAACCCAGAGAAGCCCCTTTACCATAGTTACCTTGTCAAGCTGGCGCTGGTGTAGCCAGACCTTGAGGAGAGCAACGGCATCCTTCATGCCAGGGAAGTCGCTGGCACAGTTGGACAGATGGTGAAGATGGTGCTCAAGGGTCAGGTCAGACAAAATGGTGTTGTTATAGTGAGGGGTTGGGGGCTCATTAACTCCTGCAAGATAAAACAAATGTTCCCAGTTAAAGGGGCACTTAGTAAGTTACAGAATGGCCAATTCTAAGCAACTTTTCAATTGGTCTTCATTATTTATTTGTTATAGTTTTTGAATTACCTTGTCGCTTTCAAATGGGGGTCACCAACCCCGGCAGCCAGAAAACTATTTTGCACCAGTTTTATTGTTATTGTTACTTCTTATAACATATTCTTCTATTCAGGTCCTATTCTATTCATATACCAGTCTCTCATTCAAACCACTCCCTGGTTGCTAAGGTAATTTGGTTCCTAGCAAACAGATAGCTGCGGAAACTCTAAATTGCAGAGCTGCCGAAATGATTGAAATAATTAAAAAACTACAAATAATAAAAAATCAAGACCAATTGCAAATTGTCTCAGAATATTACTCTCTACATCATACTAAAAGTTAACAGCAACAGAAGCCCCCTCTTCCCCAGCCTACAGGCAAGCTTAATATCTGGCAGAGGAGGGCTCTAACATGCCACTGGGGCCACAAATGATTATTAATATCATATTAGAATTCCTGCCACTTATGCATAGAGATTCCACACCATAAAGGAGGTACAGGCAAGAGCTAAGAGAGATCCATACCTCAAAAACTGTACCCCAAAACTCTACATCAGTTAGAGCCCCCTTAAGGATCCAGCTGGCCAAAACATTATGGATACACAATAACAACCGCAATAGTTCTAAAAACATCTAAATAAGCTTTTAATGCCAACATTCATTCTAACCAACCTTAATGCCAGACACCAAATGCTTCAGCCCCCCAATCAGGGCCACTGCCTCCCATGCTTAGGGAGCCCCCCAAAGAAACCACTGCCAGGAAAGCTCAATAAGCATATGCAGTGTACAGTATCCCAGTGAGCCTGACACAAGAACTCTCCAGCTCCATAAGCCTGTGCATCAGGGCACTATAATAATACCACTACCGCTGGCAGATCATTGATTTAGTTATAGTAGGAGCCCCAAAAGCTGTTTGTGTGTACCTCAACATTGTAAGGCGCATAAAATCATGTGGCTGCAGAGTTTTAGAGACTTATTGTATTAAGGTGCTTCCACAACCAACATCCCCTGCAGGACCCTGGGTCATTCCCACAAAACATGCCCAACCAACCCTTACAGTATCCGGCTGAACTTACTCCCTACCTTCGGTTTCTTGCTCCGTGTACCATGCCGTCCGGACATTATTCTTATTGGGGTACAGCCGGCTGAGCTTGAAGAACCCCGGAGGGGGGCAGACATGGATCCGAACGGTCACCAGCTTTTCATCTTTCCCTGCAGGGCGAAGAGTTCAGATGGATTTGATCCTCGGCACAGCCATGTTGCAAGGCTATTCCATGCTTTCACCTCCACCAAATCTCTATTATTTAGTGTTCTAGATCCCCCAACCCCTCCTTGGCCGATTCTACCATCATTCTTTATTAAATATATTTTATTAGCACAGTTATTTAGAAACGCCACCGGTTTTAGAGTCATCAGTTTTGTGTATCCCAATGGTAATCACAATTGCAGCAATTCTGTTCTCCACCACTAGGTGCAGCCACCTTCCTGTATGTAAGTCTGCGCAGAAATGTTTTTTTGCTCATATTTTCCCCTAAACAGTTCCACTTTGTACCGCTGTGCCCATCTTTCCTTTTTTGCGAACAGCAGTTAAATGCAAATTGCACATTTCGCAAATGAGATTGCACATTAAATGCATCAGTCTTGTCCAGCTTTATAAATATAAACATGAGTAGGGAAAATATCTTCACTGTGTGAATTATTCTGCGCTAAGCGAAACTTATAAATGACCCCCACTCTCTCCTGACACCATTCAATGGGGATTGGAGCCTCAACCCCTATTGGGTCCCAGGAGGAAATAGCATGGAATTACAGTTGTTTCTATTGATTCTCCTTTATTGATTGGCCCAAAGTGCAGCAAGCGCTTCCAATCAGCCCTTGTACCCATCATGCCTCTCACTGACAGCTGTTGGAAGGTGCCAAGCATGTTGCAAATGTGCCCCAAAACTTACAATGACACCCCTGGCATTACCGTACCGTGGGGCCGGAGCAGGAGGACCGGCTTGAGATGATTACTGTTCATGTAGGTGAACTTCACGCTGCTGAAGAGCTCGTTATTGGCGAGGTGACTGGCGATGTGGGCGAGGTATAGGGCCCTTTTTCTCGAATAGCGCTGGTTCAGATTGTCCTTGGCCTGGAGTATTTCCTAAAGAGCACAGAAATGATTCGCTAACACCAGAAACGGAATTAAGAGGAGCAGGGTTGCCCCCCTTTTTTTTGTTTATCCACCAATCAATGAACGACCGTGGGGAAAACTAAAGCCCCCGATAAATACACGCAGAAAGGCGGCGCATTACCTGAGGCATGGTGACGGCAAGATCCACGTTAATCTCGGGTTTGATGCAGGTTCCCAGCAGGTAACTGCCCACCACTTTAATAGAGGAAGGGGGCAGGAAGCAGAATTTGCCCTTTACTTGGTATGGGACTTGCAGAATGGGAACCTTGATGGAGTCGGGAAGCCACGTCTGGTCTGTGAGCTGTAGGAGAGACCAACGGTAGCAAATACACCTTGCTGTATAGACATATATAACACACATAATGATATCCTTAGAAACGGAGCTTAGTGATGTCATCAGTTATAATGAGTGCTTAGTGATGTCATTTCTCACATGATTCACTAAAACTTGTGTATTATAATAAAATACCCCCCTGTTGTAAGATATAAGGATATCTCAGGGTTCCATGACCTGTGTAAAAGCATTCAGCCTAATATCCTTACATTTTACAGTAGGGGGTACATTCCTCACTATATATATATTATGTCGGTAAGCTCTAAGTAACTTCAGCTCTTGCAATTCATAATCACAAATGTGGTTATATGATAAAAGACACTAAGTTTGCCCAGGAGCAGTAACCCATAGCAACAAATAAGCAGGAAGTATTTACTGGTCACCTGTTTAAAAGCAAATGTTTTATTGGTTGCTATGGGATACTGCTTCTGGGCAAACTTAGTGCCTTTTATTACATATAAGGGGAAAGAATAAAGTGGCTTTAGCAGCTACTAATCTATTTTCAGTTCTTTACAGGGAGGTCAACAGGACTTTATACCAGATTTATACGGACCCTAACCAGTAATCTGTTGGAAACAATGTGCCTGAAGCACCCAGAGGTGTCACACAGCCCTAAAGTAAAAATGGCTCCCTTGTCACCTCTACACGCGTTTCAGGCAGTGAGTCCCATAGATTACTGTAGGAAGCAGTGACTGACAGAGAGGGAAGTTCTGGCCACCAACGTTTCCTGCCTGATGGAAGAAGCACCCAAAGCCCCCGGTCAGCCTGTGGGTAAGCCATTATATAACACATGGCTGACAGTTACAGTAGGGCTAGCTGGGGATGCTGGGAGTTGGCTTTTTTTTATTCATTCTGTGAGTCGAAAGTCTCTTAATCTGTAGTGTAAGTGGCACTGAAAGCTTTTCTATAATGTTCTGTGCGCTTACGTCTGTCTGGGGCGTCTCAGGGATGGTGCCCAGGAGAGTATTGATCTCGCGCAGGAATCCATCAATAGTCTTTCTCCTCTTCTCTTTCAGCTTCACTTCCTGCAAGAGCTCCTCTATCTGTGGGTACAAGTAACCAGACCCCCCTATCAGCTACTGAGCCAAACACACACTGGGATGAGAATGTAGGTAAAGATAGACAGACGATAGATAGATAGATAGATAGATAGATAGATAGATAGATAGATAGATAGATAGATAGATAGAAGAAAGAAAGAAAGATAGATGATAGAGGGATAGATAGCTTACTGACTGATATAGATATATAAATAGACAGACAGATTAGATAGCTAAATACTAGATGGATAGATAGATAGATAGATAATATATGACAGATAGATGATAATAGATAGATAGATAGATAGATAAATAGAGAGATGGCAGCTAGATGAAAATAGATAGATAGATCATTTATAGATAAATAGATATAAGAAACAAAGATAGATGATATATAAATGATAGAGAGATATATAGTTTACTGACTGATATAGATAGATAGACAGACAGACAAATTAGATAGATAAATAATAGATAGATAGATAGATAGATAGATAGATAGTAGCTAGATTGAATGATAAGTGGACAGATAATAGATAGATGACAGGTAGATGATAACAGATAGATAAAAGAAAGATAGATGATAGCTAGATGATAGAGAGATACATAGCTATATTGACTGATATAGATAGATGATAGATAGATGATGATAAATAGACAGATAAAAGAAAGAAAGATAGATGATAGCTAGATGATGATAGATAGATAGATGATATATTGACTGATACAGATAGACATACAGATTAGATAGATACATGATAGACAGATAATAGAGATAGATAGATGACAGCTATATGAGGTACAAATACTGGAATGGATTTCCAAGTGATAAAGCCTCTAACCCCCAGGCTATGCTCTATCAGGGCACACAGGGGGGCAGTGCCAATACAGGGAGGGGGGTACCTGCATACGCAAGAGGTTGGTATGGAAGAGATGCTCAGTTTCCTTCAGTCGGTTCAGCTCATCGTTGGTGGGAGGTTTGTATAAGTCAGATTTGCTCAGTTTCACAGGTCTCAGCACCTCGTCGGCATCGGGGGCCCTTTTGACAGCAGATTTGCCTTTGCCTTGGGCCACCTCCATCTTGTCAGAGCTGTCAGACATCTCCCCGTCATCACTTGCAGCTTCCTGGGACAGAGGCACGAGAGAGAGAGACAGTCAGGGAGTGGGCAGTGCGGGGCTGGGAATGAGCAGCATGGGGATTACAGAGATTACAGTACCAGTCTGTGCCCATGTCTGATCCAGCATCCCTGTACCAATCAGCCCCCACAGAAAGAGACCCTACATATATCTATCCCACTGTATACGTGCCACAGCCCCTCCCTGTACCAATCAGCCCCCACAGAAAGAGACCCTACATATAACTGTCCCACTGTGTAAGTGCCACAGTCCCTCCCTGTACCAATCAGCCCTCCACAGAAAGAGACCCTACATATAACTGTCCCACTGTGTAAGTGCCACAGTCCCTCCCTGTACCAATCAGCCCCCACAGAAAGTGACCCTACATATAACTGTCCCACTGTGTAAGTGCCACAGTCCCTCCCTGTACCAATCAGCCCCCACAGAAAGAGACCCTACATATAACTGTCCCACTGTGTAAGTGCCACAGTCCCTCCCTGTACCAATCAGCCCCCACAGAAAGTGACCCTACATATAACTGTCCCACTGTGTAAGTGCCACAGTCCCTCCCTGTACCAATCAGCCCCCACAGAAAGAGACCCTACATATAACTGTCCCACTGTGTAAGTGCCACAGCCCCTCCCTGTACCAATCAGCCCCCACAGAAAGAGACCCTACATATAACTGTCCCACTGTGTAAGTGCCACAGCCCCTCCCTGTACCAATCAGCCCCCCAGAAAGTGACCCTACATGTAACTGTCACAGTGTGTAAGTGCCACAGTCCCTCCCTGTACCAATCAGCCCCCCACAGAAAGAGACCCTACATATAACTGTCCCACTGTGTAAGTGCCACAGCCCCTCCCTGTACCAATCAGCCCCCCAGAAAGTGACCCTACATGTAACTGTCACAGTGACAGATTCCCCTTGCAACACTCCTACCCATATTCTTGTCTGGCAGTGCCAATCTCTCCTTCCCTTCTCCTTCACAGAGCCCCGCTCCTTGCAGCACCCCCAGACTCTGGCAGACCCAGTGCCATTCAGTCTCCATATTATAGTGCCAGTGTCTCTCCCTGTGCCAGCCAATCCCCATGCTAGTGCCAGTGTCTCTGCCTGTGCCAGCCAATCCCCATGCTAGTGCCAGTGTCTCTGCCTGTGCCAGCCAATCCCCATGTTATAGTGCCAGTGTTTCTGCCTATGCCAGTCTCTCCCCATGTTATAGTGCCAGTGTCTCTCCCTATGCTATAGTGCCAGTCTCTCCCCATGCTATAGTGCCAGTGTCCCTCCCTGTGCCAGTCTCTCCCAATGTTATAGTGCCAGTGTCTCTACCTATGCCAGTCTCACACCATGTTATAGTGCCAGTGTTTCTGCCTATGCCAGTCTCTCCCCATGCTATAGTGCCAGTGTCTCTGCCTATGCCAGTCTCTCCCCATACTATAGTGCCAGTGTCCCTCCCTGTGCCAGTCTCTCCCCATGCTATAGTGCCAGTGTCTCTGCCTGTGACAGTCTCTCCCCATGCTATAGTGCCAGTGTCCCTCCCTGCGCCAGTCTCTCCCCATGCTATAGTGCCAGTGTCTCTCCCTGTGTCAGTCTCTCCCCATGTTATAGTGCCAGTGTCACTGCCTATGTCAGTCTCTCCCCATGTTATAGTGCCAGTGTCACTGCCTATGTCAGTCTCTCCCCATGCTATAGTGCCAGTGTCTCTGCCTATGTCAGTCTCTCCCCATGTTATAGTGCCAGCCTCTCCCCATGTTATAGTGCCAGTGTCTCTGCCTATGTCAGTCTCTCCCCATGTTATAGTGCCAGTGTCTCTCCCTGTGCCAGTCTCTCCCCATGTTATAGTGCCAGTGTCACTGCCTATGTCAGTCTCTCCCCATGCTATAGTGCCAGTGTCTCTGCCTATGTCAGTCTCTCCCCATGTTATAGTGCCAGCCTCTCCCCATGTTATAGTGCCAGTGTCTCTGCCTATGTCAGTCTCTCCCCATGTTATAGTGCCAGTGTCTCTCCCTGTGCCAGTCTCTCCCCATGTTATAGTGCCAGTGTCTCTCCCTGTGTCAGTCTCTCCCCATGTTATAGTGCCAGTGTCTCTCCCTGTGCCAGCCTCTCCCCATGTTATAGTGCCAGTGTCTCTCCCTGCGCCAGTCTCTCCCCATGCTATAGTGCCAGTGTCTCTCCCTGCGCCAGTCTCTCCCCATGCTATAGTGCCAGTGTCTCTCCCTGTGTCAGTCTCTCCCCATGCTATAGTGCCAGTGTCTCTGCCTATGTCAGTCTCTCCCCATGTTATAGTGCCAGTGTCTCTCCCTGTGCCAGCCTCTCCCCATGTTATAGTGCCAGTGTCTCTCCCTGTGCCAGTCTCTCCCCATGTTATAGTGCCAGTGTCTCTCCCTGTGCCAGTCTCTCCCCATGCTATAGTGCCAGTGTCTCTCCCTGTGCCAGTCTCTCCCCATGCTATAGTGCCAGTGTGTCTCCCTGTGCCAGTCTCTCCCCATGTTATAGTGCCAGTGTCTCTCCCTGTGCCAGTCTCTCCCCATGTTATAGTGCCAGTGTCTCTCCCTGTGCCAGTCTCTCCCCATGTTATAGTGCCAGTGTCTCTCCCTGTGCCAGTCTCTCCCCATGCTATAGTGCCAGTGTCTCTCCCTGTGCCAGTCTCTCCCCATGCTATAGTGCCAGTGTCTCTCCCCATGCTATAGTGCCAGTGTCTCTCCCTGTGCCAGTCTCTCCCCATGCTATAGTGCCAGTGTCTCTCCCTGTGCCAGTGTCTCTCCCTGTGCCAGTCTCTCCCCATGCTATAGTGCCAGTGTCTCTCCCTGTGCCAGTCTCTCCCCATGTTATAGTGCCAGTGTCACTGCCTGTGCCAGCCAATTCCCATGCTATAGTGCCAGTGTCACTGCCCGTGCCAGTCTCTCCCCATGCTATAGTGCCAGTGTCTCTGAAAGTCTCTCCCCATTCTATAGTGCCAGTCTCTTCCCATTCTATAGTGCGTCTCTACTGTCCCCATGTTACAGTGCCAATGCCTGTGCCAGTCTCTCCCCATGTTACAGTGCCAATGCCTGTGCCAGTCTCTCCCCATGTTACAGTGCCAATGCCTGTGCCAGTCTCTCCCCATGTTACAGTGCCAATGCCTGTGCCAGTCTCTCCCCAGGGAAACTCTCCCCCAACGCCTGCCTGAGAGAGGCCTCTCACTATCCCCGGTGCAACAGTGACAGACAGCAACACACCAAGGCCGCCCCGCTGGCAGAGTGCTACTATGGCTTTCCCTGTGTGGGACTCCCCCAAGTGTATCTCTGTGCCTCCAGCCAATGAGCTGTCGGTACCTGCTGGGGCGGCCCGGTCCGGTTCCGTTTCTTCTGCATCTTTCCCCTCACACGTGGGACCTGCTGGTTGGTAAGCCCCGCCCACTCTGTCCGGCCAATGCCCGGCGCATGTGTGACGTAACCCGGCGCATAGAGACACGCAATGACGTACAGAAACGCATCCAGAGGGGACACTATGGGAGAATCCTACCGGCCATATTTATTAAGGGCAGATCATCCCCACTAATGTGTTTTTACACTTTACAGTTAAATGTTCCATGTAAAAGGCGCGAAGATAATCAAACTGTGATTTACCTGTTAGTCTCTTGGTAAATACATGCGATTTTTCTCTGGTTGTAACATAGTAACATAGTAAGTTGGGTTGAAAAAAGACATACGTCCATCAAGTTCAACCATAATGCCTATACCTAACCTGCCTAACTACAAGTTGATCCAGAGGAAGGCAAAAAACCCCATCTGAAGCCTCTCTAATTTGCCTCAGAGGGGAAAAAATTCCTTCCTGACTCCAAGATGGCAATCGGACCAGTCCCTGTATCAACTTGTACTAAGAGCTATCTCCCATAACCGTGTATTCCCTCACTTGCTAAGAATCCATCCAGCCCCTTCTTAAAGTTATATAATGTATCAGCCAGCACGACTGATTCGGGGAGGGAATTCCACAACTTCACAGCTCTCACTGTAAAAAATCCTTTCCGAATATTTAAATGGAACCTCCCTTCTTCTAAACGGAGTGGGTGCCCTCGTGTCCGTTGGAAGGACCTACTGGTAAATAAAACATTAGAGAGGTTATTATATGATCCCCTTATATATTTATACATAGTTATCATGTCACCTCTTAAGCGCCTCTTCTCCAGTGTAAACAGACCCAACTTGGCCAGTCTTTCTTCATAACCGAGACTTTCCATACCCTTTACCAGCTTAGTTGCCCTTCTCTGGACCCTCTCTAGCTCAATAATGTCCCGTTTGAGCACTGGAGACCAAAACTGAACAGCATATTCTAGATGGGGCCTTACCAGTGCTCTGTAAAGGGGAAGAATAACCCCCTCCTCCCGTGAATCTATACCCCTTTTAATACAGCTCAGAACCTTGTTTGCCCTTGCAGCTGCTGCCTGGCATTGCTTGCTACAGCCAAGTTTATTATCTACAAGGACTCCAAGATCCTTCTCCATTATGGATTTGCCTAGTGCAGTCCCATTAAGGTTATACGGGGCTTGCATATTTTTACATCCCAGGTGCATGACCTTACATTTATCCACATTAAATCTCATCTGCCACTTAGCTGCCCAGATTGCCAGTTGGTCAAGATCCTGCTGCAGGGATGTCACATCCTGGATAGAATTGACTGGTCTGCAGAGTTTTGTGTCATCTGCAAACACTGATACATTACTCATAATACCCTCCCCTAAGTCATTTATGAACAAATTAAACAAAAGTGGACCCAGTACAGAACCCTGAGGGACCCCACTGAGGACCTTATTCCAAGTAGAGAATGTACCATTAACAACCACCCTCTGTACCCGATCCTGTAGCCAGTTTTCTATCCATGTGCAAACGACTTCACTAAGACCAATAGACCTTAGCTTAGAAAGCAGTCGTTTGTGGGGAACGGTATCAAATGCTTTGGCAAAATCCAAATAGATTATATCTACTGCATCCCCACTGTCCAGCTTCTTACTTACCTCATCATAAAAAGCAATTAAATTGGTCTGACATGACCTGTCCTTCATAAAGCCATGCTGATTACTGCTCATAATGCCATTCTCCACTACATAATTTTGAATGTGATCCCTTAACAAGCCTTCAAATAACTTGCCCACCACGGATGTCAAACTTACAGGCCTATAATTGCCAGGCTGAGATCTTATTCCCTTTTTAAATATGGGAGTGACATTCGCCTTCTTCCAATCACTAGGTACCATACCTGATGAAAGAGAGTCTGAGAATATCAGAAACAAGGGCCACTGCAATTCTGCCCCTAGCTCTCTCAGTACCCGAGGGTGTATTCCATCTGGCCCAGGTGCCTTGTTTACATTTATCGTGTGTAACCCTTTAAGCACCATATCCTGTGCCAACCACTGTATAGTTGGAGCTGAGGCAACAGTGAAGCTATTGGGTGGGACTTGGCCCACTGGCTCCTCTACTGTATACACAGAAGAAAAGAACTGGTTAAGCACATCTGCCTTTTCTGTATCCGCTGTAACCATATTGTTATTATAACTCAATGGGGCCACACCCTCAACCTGCATCTTTTTACTATTAATATACTTAAAAAACTTTTTGGGGTTAGTCTTGGCCTCGGCCGCGATGCGCTCCTCATTTTCTATCTTTGCCTTCCGGATTGCTGTTTTACAACACTTGTTATAGTGTTTATATTCATTAAACGCAGCTACTGTCCCCTCTGACTTATATTTCTTAAAAGCTTTCCTTTTTTTCCCTATTAACTTCTTTACCTCAGAGTTAAGCCACATAGGGTGATTCTTAACACTTCTACTTTTTCTTATTAATGGAATGAATTGAGAACAGTAATGATTTAATATCATTTTAAATGACAACCATTTCTGCTCTGTATTTTTATCAGAAAACATAATGCCCCAATCTATGCCCTGAAGCGCTGCCCTTAAGGAGCTAAAATTTGCCTTCCTAAAATTCAGTGTCTTTGTTGCCCCCGTGTAAATTTGTTTCCTGCACCAAACATCAAATGAAATAACATTATGGTCACTATTACCCAGGGGTTCAACCACTTGCACATTTGCTATACGTTCTGGGTCATTAGAGATCACTAGATCCAGTATAGCATTGTTCCTGGTTGGCTCCTCAACAACCTGTGACATAAAGTTGTCGTGCAGCAAGTTTATAAACTTGTTCCCATTTACTGTCCTGGCAGTACTATTGCCCCAGTCAATATCAGGGTAATTAAAATCCCCCATTATTATCACTTGCCCCAAACTAGCAGCCTTTTCTATTTGCAACAGGAGCTGGGCCTCCTCCTCTTCGCTTACATTAGGGGGTCTATAGCATACCCCTACAATTAGCTTGGTAGATTCTTTACTATCTGTGAGAAGCTCAACCCATAAGGATTCAGCTCCCTCTGTTACCCCCATCACTTCCTCCTTAATATTTGCTTTTAAGTCGTGCTTAATGAACAGACACACTCCTCCTCCTTTCCTATTGCCCCTGTCCCTCCGAAACAATGTATACCCCCCAATATTAACAGCCCAGTCATGAGACTCATTCAACCAAGTTTCAGCAACACCAATCACATCATATTTCCGCTCCAACGCCAGTACCTCCAGCTCTCCCATTTTACCAGTCAGACTCCTTGCATTGGTAAACATACATTTAATACTGGTTCCGGCGTGAGAATGACGTGTAAACAACTTATGGGCCTCCCTGCCATTATCAGTATCCCGAAGCAAGTCTCCTCCCCCAATTTTCCTTACTATGCCCACTACCTCATCTATCCTGTCTACCACAGAATTTCCCGCTGCACCCTCCCCCCCCACTCCTAGTTTAAAATCTCCTCCAACCCTCTAGCCATCTTTTCCCCCAAAGCAGCTGCCCCATCATCATTGAGGTGCAGCCCATCCCTGGCAAAGAGCCTGTAGCCGATTGAGAAATCAGCCCAGTTCTGGAGAAACCCAAAGCCCTCCTCCCTGCACCAATCTCTCAGCCACGCATTAATCTCCCTGAGCTCCCGCTGCCTTCTTAATGTTGCTCGTGGCACAGGTAATATCTCATGGTAATATTACCACTGAAGTGTTCCTTTTAAAATACTGAAGTTGGCCTTTACAGGAACAGTGTGGCAGCTCCTGCCTGAAACCAAAGTAGAATCCATTATCTGAATATGGTTTATAGAAAGGAGTCGAACTATAGAGAAAGTGCAGATAAATGTGGCTGGTTCTGGTGTTTTTATTTTAATAAACCTTAATAAAACACAGCCCCGGACTATGGCGTTTTTCAGCCTAGTACTGGTGACGTAGCAAATCCCGTTTCCATGGTGCTAATTGTGTGAAATAGTAAAAAACGCCGCGTATTTCCGCTAGGTCTGGCAGCTGCCTTTGTGTACACATAGGAATAGCTTGCTTTGCAAATACTGGCGTATTTCGGCCATGCTTGAAAAATCCGTGGTAAGGCGTTTTCTAGCGTATTTACGCATTGTGTGGTTTGCTTCAAATCTTTTCAAGTTATTTCTATGGATGATGATATTGTGCGTTTTTCAGCCGCCGAGAGAATTAGAAAATACGCCTAAGGCTGATGCCACACGTGGTGTTTTTACGCTGCGTATTTTCTAATTCTCTTCCTGTGTTACACAAAGGCAGCTGCCAGACCTAGCGGAAATACGCGGCGTTCTTTACTATTTCACACAATTAGCACCATGGAAACGGGATTTGCTACGTCACCAGTACTAGGCTGAAAAACGCCATAGTCAGGGGCTGTGTGGCTTGTGCGGCGTTTTTAGGCTGAGAAAATACACAGCGTAAAAACGCCACGTGTGGCATCAGCCTTAGGCTAATGCCAGACGAGGCGTAGGGCGGATATTTTCGGCAAGCGGAAAAGCGCTTGCTCCAACGCCTCCTACTTGTGCCCGCACCCGAATGAATGAGATATGCTTGGGTGCAGGCACATGTAGCCGATATCAACAAAAAAACGGGAGACTTTGCATTATCTCGCGTTTTTATGTGTATATCGGCTACATGTGCCTGCACCCTAAAATATCTCATTCATTCAGGTGCAAGCACAGGTAGAAGGCGTAGGGCGGAATTTTCAGCAATCGCTTTTCCGCTTGCCGAAAATATCTGCCCTACGCCTCGTCTGGCATTAGCCTTAAGCTTACAATGTTATACAACCTTCACCTTGTGTGATGGATTTTGGGACTTGAAGTCCCTCCGCTTTTCAGAGTACAGGTATCTGATCCGTTATCCAGAAAGCCTGTTTCCCATAGACTCCATTTTAATCAAATAATTTAGATTTTTAAAATAGATTTTCTTTTTCTCTGTAATATTAAAACAGAAGTTTGTGTTTGATCCTAACTAAGATATAATTACCCCTTATTGGGGGCAGAACAGCCCTATTGGGTTTATTTCATGGTTAAATGATTCCCTTTTCTCTGTAATAATAAAACAGTACCTGTACTTGATCCCAACTAAGATATAATTACCCCTTATTGGGGCAGAACAGCCCTATTGGGTTTATTTCATGGTTAAATGATTCCCTTTTCTCTGTAATAATAAAACAGTACCTGTACTTGATCCCAACTAAGATATAATTACCCCTTATTGGGGCAGAACAGCCCTATTGGGTTTATTTAATGGTTAAATGATTCCCTTTTCTCTGTAATAATAAAACAGTACCTGTACTTGATCCCAACTAAGTTATAATTACCCCTTATTGGGGGCAGAACAGCCCTATTGGTTTTTATGTTTTATTGATTTTTTAGTAGACTTAAGGTAAGGTATGGAGATCCAAATAACGGAAAGACCCCTTATCCGGAATACCCTTGGTCCCAAGCATCCTGGATAACGGGTCCTATACCTGTATCTGAAAAAGCAGAGGGACATCAAGTCCCAGAACCCATCACTTTACAATGGAACAAGATGAAGGAGGGTTTGCATTACACTGTGAGCCTAAGGGGGATTGGAAAATGATTTCCTTCTAATCTGTGGAATCAGGTATGTTTGTGTGTAAAAAAAAAAAAGAAAAAAAATATTTACATTTATTTCTGGAAGTTCAGATATTTTATGTACTTTCTTTTACATAAAGTTGGCCATACATATAATGAGCCCCTCATTTGGCAAGGTCTCCAGAAGAGTGGATCTTCCCCCCATATCACAGAACCAAATCCAATATTTCTACAGGGGTCAGGACCCTATTGCACCTTCAGCTGTACCGCTATGGCTGCCAGAGGGTGAAGGAATTTCATGCGTGGGATTTCTATTAAAACATTAACCAGCCTCCCGATGTGTGTGTGTGTGGAACCAAAGAACCTGGAGGTACCCACTTAGCCTTACTGTCCCTTTCTTGCCTTTTCTCTATGGGGCAATTTTATCAAAATGTAAGATTAGAGTTTAACACAAAAAAACTCTAATCTAAAACCCATTTTCTGTTTATTCCTATGGGGTTTTTGGAAGTGTATGTATCAGGGATCCCCAACCAGTGTCTCAGGGGCAACATGTTGCTCCCCAACCCCTTGGATGTTGCTCTCAGTGCCCCCAAACCAGGGAGTTATTTTTGAATTCCTGACTTGGGGGCAAGTTTTGGTTGAATAAAAACAAGATTTAGTACCAAATAAAGCCCCTGTAAGCTGATAGGGTACATAAAGGCCACCTAATAGCCAATCACAGCCCTTATTTGGCTCCTCCATGAACTTTTATGGTGCTTGTGTTGCTCCCCAAGTCTTTTTACATTTGACTGTGGCTCACGAATAAGAAAGGTTGGGGGTACCTGGTATATATCAATGGGTGAAGGGTTTACCATTTGATAAATACGCATCTAAAAATCCCATAGACATGAATAGAAAGTGGTGAGTTTTTATGTGTTCAATGCTAATCTCACATTTTGATAAATCTGCCCCTATATGTCCTGCTGTCACCATCTTGTTTTGCCTTCTCCATATTCTCTATTATCCCCAACTCTTTCTTTCTACAATGACACCCTCATCTCTGTGCTAAACGAATTGCCCCTTTGCTTTCTTTATACCCTTTTAGCTTTTCCACTAATGTCACATTGGTCCATTCACCTTCATACTTCCATTTCCGCATTGGGTGGATGCATTTCACTTGTTCAGCTCTCAGTGCGAGGGAACCTGAGAGGCTCTGGTCATACAATACTGTCCCTGCAGCCGCTGATAATGAACAGAAAAGAAGGCACAGGAAGGATATCATATACATTTGTTCCTGAATTGATTTTTTTTCCAAGAAACCAGCACATTACGTAGCCAGTTCACAGGCAGTTCCTTGCCAAAGCTGGTTAGATCCAGGCAACTGGATCTGAAAATGGTTCTCCTGCTATTGCTGGACTACAACTCCCAGAATTCATCAAAAGCGTAATCCCTCATGCAAAGATAAGGTGTCAGTGTGACACTCTGACCAATACAAACGCTACATTGCAGCAATCCACCAAATGCCAGCGGCACTGACTGGCCCACGTTCATGGCACGTAAAAGGCTCTTTAATAGGAATTATACATCTACCTCTGTAGATTACAGAGGTAATGGGGCTTTTTTACCAACACCAGGCAAATTTGTACCAGGGCAGTAAACCATGGCAACTAATCACATTTTTGCTTTCATTGTTCTACTTGCAGCTGGCTGAAAAAAGCTAATCAATGATTGGTTGCTGTGCTGGGGGAAAATTTGCCTGGTGTTTAATATTGTCTCCATCTCATGTTACTGTCATATTACTGTCACCCTACTGTCTCTATCTTGTTCTACTGTCTCCATTTTGCCCTACTGTCTCCATCTTGCCCTACTGTCTCCATCTTGCCCTACTGTCTCCATCTTGCCCTACTTTCTCCATCATGTCCTACGGTATCCATCTCATCCTACTGTCTCCATATTTCCCTACTATGTCCATCTTGCCCTACTGTCTCCATCTCATCCTACTGTCTCCATATTTCCCTACTATGTCCATCTTGCCCTACTGTCTCCATCTCATCCTACTGTCTCCATATTTCCCTACTATGTCCATCTTGCCCTACTGTCTCCATCTCATCCTACTGTCTCCATATTTCCCTGCTATGTCCATCATGTCCTACTGTCGCCATCTTGCCCTACTGTTTCCACCTTGTCCTACTGTCTCCATCTCATCCTACTGTCTTCATCTCATCCTACTGTGTCCATATTTCCCTACTATCTCCATGATGTCCTACTGTCTCCATCTTGCCCTACTGTCTCCACCTTGTCCTACTGTCCCCATTTCATCCTACTGTCTCCATCTCATCCTACTGTCTTCATCTTTCCCTACTGTCTCTATCTTGTTCTACTGTCTCCATCTTGCCCTACTGTCTCTATCTTGTTCTACTGTCTCCATCTTGCCCTACAGACTCCATCTTGTCCTACTGTATCCATCTTGCCCTACAGTCTCCAACTTTTACTACTGTCTCCATCTCATCTTACTGTCTTCATCTTTCCCTACTGTCTTCATATTCCCCTACTATCTCTATCTTGTTCTATTGTCTCCATCTTGCCTTACAGTTTCCATCTTGTCTTACTGTCTTCATTTCATCCTACTGTCTCCATCTTGCCATAATATCTGAATATTGTTTTACTGTTTTCATTTTGACTTGCTATTGCTGTCATGTCCCTACTTGTTACAGTGTTGTTCTGATTTTTCCATCTTGCTTTACTGTCTATGTCATGCCATATTGTTACCATCTGGCCTTACTGTCTCCATATTTTTCTGTTGCCATCTTGCCCTTCTGTTCACGATGTTTCCCAATCTCCCTCTCATTCTAATTCTATTGCCCCACGCTGTTTCGGTGTCTCCATGGTTTCCTCCTATAGCAGCCAGACCTCCCCTACCTACAGCTGCTAAAAGCAATAACACAAAGAGCAAATCTAATATCAGTAGTAGGGCAGGTTTGGGTCCCATTTAAGGGTCATAAAGGTGAGATGTTTCCCAGTGAGGGGGTGTGATGGATTATTACATCTAATTAACCATCTTGCCTAACTGCTTTCAAGCTCAGGGAGCTAAATATTTAATATGAGAAGTTCCCCTCTATATGCAGAGAAACAGAATCCCCAGAGAAGGGTGAATTATACATGACACATTTCTTTCTATGCTGGAGGCACACATAGAGCTCAGTCAGTTCTGCAGCCCGACTGCTGGAAGCTTTCATGTAAATAAATGCCACTGTTTATTCTGCATCTAAAATAAGCCAGAAATGCTAAACAGAGTGACATTTTGGGATGGCATCATGAAGAGCGATCTCTAACACATACATTTATTGCTGGATAATTATATTGGTTATTGAAATATTCACCTAATGGAGAACTAAAACCTAAAAATAAATATGGCTAAAAAATGCCCTGTTTTATATAATGTATTTACTGCACCAGTCTAAAGTTTCAGCATCTTAATAGCAGCAATGATGCAGGCCTTCAGACTTGTCACTGGAGCTTCCCATCAGTGTCAGTGACATTGCACATGCTCAGTGGGCTCTGAGCACCTGTTGAGAAGCTGAGCTTAAAAAGAAGAAGATGGGGGGCTAACGGGGCATCTTCAGAGGCGCCGATATTCCCAGCCGATACAGAAGCCCAAAGCATAATGTTCTACATTTCTACCCTACTTCTTTAGTTAGGCTTTAGTTCTCCTTTAAAACTGGGGCATAAGCAATGTGCAGTAGATGATGGTGGTGGAAAACCAAGGTTGGCTTCAGAGCTTTCTCTCAGGGGCCCAAATAAGTTAAGTCTGGCGATGGTAATGAAAACTGGAGACAAGAGACTAAGACAACAACAGCAATGCAAGATGGAAACATTACGATCATTTATAAACACCAGACATCTGGGCAGTTACCCATGGCAACCAAACAGACGTTTGATTTCATTGTTCTACCTGCAGCTGGCTCAAAAAAAACTAATCACTGATTGGTTGCTATGAGTTACTGCCCAGGTGCAAATTTGCCCAGTGTTTACAAATGAGCCCCATTATGTCAGGATTAAACAGGGCAAGGTGGTGATAGGAGGGAAAGGTGGAGACGGTTCATTTCCTGCTCTACAATTTCCTTTATGTTCTGCTCATTTCCTGCTCTACCATTTCCCTTCTGTTCTGCTCATTTCCTGCTCTACTATTTCCTGTCTGTTCTTTCTGGTCTAGTAGTTTCTGGGTGTCTGCTTTGCTTCTTTCCTGCTCTACTATTTCCTTTCTGTTCTGTTCATTTCCTGCTCTACAATTTCCTTTATGTTCTGCTCATTTCCTGCTCTACCTTTTCCTGTCTGTTCTGCTCATTTCCTGCTTTTACCATTTCCTTTCTGTTCTGCTCATTTCCTGCTCTACCATTTCCTTTCTGTTCTGCTCATTTCCTGCTCTACTATTTCCTGTCTGTTCTTCCTGGTCTAGTAGTTTCTGAGTGCCTGCTTTGCTTATTTCCTGCTCTACCATTTCCTTCTGTTCTGCTCATTTCCTTCTTTTCTGTTCTGTTCATTTCCTGCTCTACAATTTCCTTTATGTTCTGCTCATTTCCTGCTCTACCATTTCCCTTCTGTTCTGCTCATTTCATGCTCTACTATTTCCTGTCTGTTCTTTCTGGTCTAGTAGTTTCTGGGTGTCTGCTTTGCTTATTTCCTGCTCTACTATTTCCTTTATGTTCTGCTCATTTCCTGCTCTACCTCTTCCTGTCTGTTCTGCTCATTTCCTGCTCTACTATTTCCTGTCTGTTCTTCCTGGTCTAGTAGTTTCTGGGTGCCTGCTTTGCTTATTTCCTGCTCTACCATTTCCTTCTGTTCTGCTCACTTACTTCTTTTCTGTTCTGTTCATTTCCTGCTCTACAATTTCTTTATGTTCTGCTCATTTCCTACTCTAACATTTCCCTTTTGTTCTGCTCATTTCCTGCTCTACTATTTCCTGTCTGTTCTTCCTGGTCTAGTAGTTTCTGGGTGTCTGCTTTGCTTATTTCTTGCTCTACTATTTCCTTTCTGTTCTGTTCATTTCCTGCTCTACAATTTCCTTTATGTTCTGCTCATTTCCTGCTCTGCATTTTCCTGTCTGTTCTGCTCATTTCCTGCTCTACTATTTCCTGTCTGTTCTTCCTGGTCTAGTAGTTTCTGGGTGCCTGCTTTGCTCATTTCCTGCTCTACCATTTTCTTTCTGTTCTATTCATTTCCTGCTCTACCATTTCCTTTCTGTTCTATTCATTTCCTGCTCTACCATTTCCTTTCTGTTCTATTCATTTCCTGCTCTACCATTTCCTTTCTGTTCTATTCATTTCCTGCTCTACTATTTCCTTTCTGTTCTATTCCTTTCCTTGCTCTACCTTTCCCTGACTATTCTGGCAGAAAACAGAGCACAACCTGATACACTAGTTGGCCAGCTAGGGTGGCATCTTGGCAGAAGGAGATGTACTGTCTTGTCCTTTGCTGCAATCGGTTTTAAACAGTTTTGTATGTTTGGAAGAGGCAGATGTGCTACCACGTTCCTTTATGAGAGTTCAACCAATCAGTTTGTATTAATTCATTATTAAGTTTGGTTAATAAGACCCTAGCAACCAGATAGCTGCTAAAATACCAAATAGAGAGCTGCTAAAGAAAAAGCTTTATAAAAAACCATAAAAAATTAAGACCTGTTTGCAAATTGTCTCAGAACATTAATGTCTACATCATATGAAATTCAAAGATGACCTATCCCTTTACATAAACGTCTGTGCGCGAGGCTTACTAGCCCTATCAGATAGAAACCTGAGCCCGACACCCAGCCAATAAGCCTTTAATGATATTTACAATTGCACATCTCTCTGTATGGGGGTAGGAGTGAGTGATTTGGCCTCTTTCTTATTATCTCTCTTACTGACAATATTCTCCAATATTTATTACAGTGCCTAATTCATAGGGATGCTGAGCTTCCTACTGCCTGCTTCCCATCTACTATTTTCATTAAGAAACATGTGATTTTTGTTATTTTTTTTTAGCTAAAGAGGGCAGAGAGAGAAATCGAAGGGTCTCCGTATTTCCAATTTCCTGGTTCTTGATAATTAGCAGAACCGGTGCAAAGGTAAACCTCCTACATAATGGACTACTGCTTAGCTGTAAGTCAAAACAGTCACAACAAGGGTTGACAGAGAGGGGGTTGTTTATACAGAGCTAATAATAAAAGTAAGCATAGGAATATGAATTTTTTTTTTTTTTTAAATATTTTTTTGGCTGTCGGGGTCAGTGACCCCCATTTCAAAGCTGGATAGAGGCAGAGAATTATTCAAAAACTATAAAAAAAATAATGAAACCAAAGTTGCTAGCAATAGGCCATTCTATACCATACTAAAAGTTAACTTAAAGGTGTACCACCCCATTAACTCTTTGTTTTACTTGACCTTGGTCTATCCAAAGCTGCACAGGGGGTAAACAAGGAGTTCACGTGTACATTTCAAATAATGAGAAGCAGACCATGGGTGGTCTCCGCCCAGGACTAACCACTACTCGCCCGCGTATTTGTGCGGCACATGACCTACTTGGCTCATTCTATAAATGAACTCACTTTGGGTAGATACTTTTCACCCACTCATCTCAGTTTCTATTTTATTTCCGGAACTGACAGAAGGCAGTGTTGCCTTGCTTTATGGCAGAGACCAGAGCGATAGTCTCATATGATAAGTGGTAGAACTACCCTTTCAGCGAGCAGCTCATTTAGGGCTAAGGGCTCTGGCACAAGGGGGTGACAAAACTCCCTGTTCACGGGCGACTAATCTCCCCGAGTTGCCATGACCCGCTATCCCGCCGGTGAACATGTAAGTCGCCGGCGGGATGGCACACGCGGCAGCGCGATTTCCCGAAATCGCTGAAAAAGACTCGCAAGTCTTTTTCTGCGATTTGCGCGAAATCGCGTCACCGCGTCTGCCATCCCGCCGGCGACTTACATGTTCGCCTGTGGGATGGCAGGGGTAGGCAACTCGGGGAGATTAGTCGCCCGCGAACAGGGAGTTTTGTCGCGGGCGCCTAATCTCCCCCGTGTGCCAGAGCCCTAAGACACACTGAGCTACTAGTAGCAGCTACTTTTTCATGGCTACTAAACTCCAGAAAATCCCCTGCCATAGACAATACTGAAAATTGCCTCTGCTATCACGTAGAGACAATTATCAGTAGATGATCAGCATTGTCTGTGTTAGTAGCCGTGACAAGTAGCTGCTACTAATAGCCCTGTGTGTCTTCACCCTTAAGGGCAGGGGTACACTGGGAGATTAGTCACACCGCGACAAATCTCCATTGTCGTGGGCGACTAATCTCCCTGCGATGCCATCCCACTAGCTAGAATGTAAATCGCCAGTGGGATGGCATACGCGGCACGATTTGCCGAAGTCGCAGAAGTTGCCTTGCCGGTGGGATGGCATTGTGGGGGGATTAGTCGCCCGTGACAACAGAGATTTGTTGTGGTGCGACTAATCTTCTCGTGTGTCACGACCCTAAAAGTATTAGGGTGAAGACACACAGTGCTACTAGTAGCAGCTACTTGTCACGGCTACTGAAATAGACAATGCTGATTATTTAAACGTGTTTTCTCAGTATTGTCTATGGCAGGGGATTTTCTGGCTTTTAGTAGCCGTGACAAGTAGCTGCTACTAAGTATATGCCCCTCTGTCTGGGCAGGGTCCGTCTGTGGTTACAAAGGTATATTAGACACCATCAAGCAGAAATGTACATAGGATATTTGAATGTTTTTGCCTATAAAGGTAATAATATCTTATCCACCCCCCCACGCGCACTTATAAAAATAAATACTGCTTAACATAGAAACGTGCACACCTATAAAAGCTGAAAAACCTGCCTAAGTATTGGGCAAATCCTATAATAATGTGAGGAGGGGTGAGAGGGCACTGGCATTCATTGGATTCTTATGCAAATATCTGCTAATTGGGTTAAATGGGACTTAAGGTGGCCATACACGTACCAATAATGATCTTTCCTTCATTCCTTCATTCCCTCCATTGACATTCACGGCTGAATATGGAGTTAGAAACAAAATGCATTCCACCTTTTGACCCGATCGCTGAGACGCCCAGTATCCGAAGCTTTTGCGATATCGGACATCTAGTCGATCCGCCATATACGCACTGAATATCATACGAAACGAGGTAAATTTGGTGCTTCCCTGGCAATGGCCTCTGTTTACATCCCCCCAGTGATTTTACCTTTACATTCCGAAAGTTCCAAAATTTTGGCATTGAAGCGATCGGAAACGTATTGGCGATCCTAAAGTCACGAAATTTCCGTATCCCATTGATCGTAAACGGCGCGAAACCCTTTCTGACTTGACCAAAAGAAAGTCATGATACCGAAGCTTGAATGAATTCCTAAACTTTCATACTCATTGCGACAAATACGATTTTGTCACACAAACTGTCACAAAGCACAAAAAAATCTTGGAAATTAACAAAAAATTTGCAGAAAATACACACAGTTCTAAAAGTTAGAAAAACTACGATTTTTTTTGTAATCGCAACCAATCATATATTGATAAATGGGCCCCACAATGTTTATTCTGATAAAGGGACTGGGGGAATTGCCTTGTAAAGAGGTAAAACAAACACATTTATTGGCTAAAAAGTGGCAGAAGCAGCTCTGTACAATTATAGAAGCCTGCCTGGTTTTTCTCTGGTGATTATTGCTTTATGTGCTTATTCCCCCCGGTGCGGGGCCCTATTGGGCCCAATTGGCTCTAGGCCGGCCCTGATTACATCACTGGCTATGTGTCAGCCCCAGGAAGGTTTCTGGGAAGGTGACAGGATGGGTGGAAGAGATACTAATGGGTATAATTATAAAACAGGAAAATTCAGTAGTGATTCACCATAACCGTGAGTGCCCTGCCTTAAACATGTTATTGGCAGCAAACAGCCTCCCCATGCTTATAGTCATGTCCCAGGCCTCAATCCGGGGGCGAGACCCCACCCCAACGTCTGTATGAGGTGCTGCATTACTGTTATGGTTGTTGTCTCCATAGGGAAATGGCTGTACAGCACAACTGGAATGCAATGTTTCTCTCTACAGATAAAATGTTTTGGATTCACTATTCAGTGATACTGGCCCTTTACTATTGGTGCCATGGATGCCCAGCTAGAGTAACACGGGTACTGCCAGTGGAAATCGTGGTTTAACCGCACAGAGGGAGGGCCTCAGATTTAACTCCTATCAGGGCCACCATCAGGGGGGTGCAAGGGGTACTACCAGCGCTGCCATCAGTAATTATGTTATAACAAACAGTTGGGTCATTTCCCTATGGGACCAAACTGGAAATGATATCTTTAAAGACGGTGCTTAGTGATGTCATCAGTTATAATCGGAGCTTAGTGATGTCATTTCACATGACTCACTAAAACTTGTATATTATAATAAATAAAGTACCCCCTGTTGTAAAATATGATGATATTATAAGGCCTTCGTGCCTTTATATGGTCATGGAACTCATCGGTGACTTTTTCTATCCCTATAGTTTACAATAGGGGGTACTTTATTCACTATATATTATAAGGAACTCCTCTGGAACTTATAATATCCCTATATGTTACAATAGGGGGCACTTTATTCACTATATATTATAAGGAACTCCTCTGGAACTTATAATATCCCTATATGTTACAATAGGGGGCACTTTATTCACTATATATTATAAGGAACTCCTCTGGAACTTATAATATCCCTATATGTTACAATAGGGGGCACTTTATTCACTATATATTATAAGGAACCCCTCGGGGACTTATAATATCCCTATATGTTACAATAGGGGGTACTTTATTCACTGTATATTATAAGGAACTCCTCGGGGGCTTATAATATCCCTATATGTTACAATAGGGGGTACTTTATTCACTATATATTATAAGGAACTCCTCGGGGACTTATAATATCCCTATATTTTACAATAGGGGGCACTTTATTCACTATATATTATAAGGAACTCCTCTGGGACTTATAATAGCCCTATATGTTACAATAGGGGGTACTTTATTCACTATATATTATAAGGAACCGCTCAGGGGCTTATAATATCCCTATATGTTACAATAGGGGGTACGTTATTCACTATATATTATATGGAACTCCTCGGTGACTTATAATATCCCTATATGTTACAATAGGGGGTACTTTATTCACTATATATTATAAGGAACTCCTCTGGGACTTATAATAGCCCTATATGTTACAATAGGGGGTACTTTATTCACTATATATTATAAGGAACCGCTCGGGGGCTTATAATATCCCTATATGTTACAATAGGGGGTACTTTATTCACTATATATTATAAGGAACTCCTCGGTGACTTATAATATCCCTATATGTTACAATAGGGGGTACTTTATTCACTATGTATTATAAGGAACTCCTCGGGGACTTATAATATCCCTATATGTTACAATAGGGGGTACTTTATTCACTATATATTATAAGGAACTCCTCGGGGGCTTATAATATCCCTATATGTTACAATAGGGGGTACTTTATTCACTATGTATTATAAGGAACTCCTCGGGGACTTATAATATCCCTATATGTTACAATAGGGGGTACTTTATTCACTATATATTATAAGGAACCCCTCGGGGACTTATAATATCCCTATATGTTACAATAGGGGGTACTTTATTCACTATGTATTATAAGGAACTCCTCGGGGACTTATAATATCCCTATATGTTACAATAGGGGGCACTTTATTCACTATATATTATAAGGAACCCCTCGGGGACTTATAATATCCCTATATGTTACAATAGGGAGTACTTTATTCACTATATATTATAAGGAACTCCTCTGTGACTTATAATAGCCCTATATGTTACAATAGGGGGCACTTTATTCACTATATATTATAAGGAACCCCTCGGGGACTTATAATATCCCTATATGTTACAATAGGGGGTACTTTATTCACTATATATTATAAGGAACTCCTCGGGAGCTTATAATATCCCTATATGTTACAATAGGGAGTACTTTATTCACTATATATTATAAGGAACTCCTCTGTGACTTATAATAGCCCTATATGTTACAATAGGGGGTACTTTATTCACTATATATTATAAGGAACCGCTCGGGGGCTTATAATATCCCTATATGTTACAATAGGGGGTACTTTATTCACTATATATTATAAGGAACTCCTCGGTGACTTATAATATCCCTATATGTTACAATAGGGGGTACTTTATTCACTATGTATTATAAGGAACTCCTCGGGGACTTATAATATCCCTATATGTTACAATATGGGGTACTTTATTCACTATATATTATAAGGAACCTCTCGGGGACTTATAATATCCCTATATGTTACAATAGGGGGTACTTTATTCACTATATATTATAAGGAACTCCTCGGTGACTTTTTATATCCCTATATTTTACAATAGGGGGTACTTTATTCACTATTTAAAGGCCCTACCCCCCAGGGGCCCCAAATATTAGCCCACTGGTCACCTGGGCCTCCTGGATGGTGGGCCTTGTCAACAAAGTAAAATGGAAAAAAGCCTGGTGGACACACGATTTCATACCACTGATGAAAACTCTGCCCACTATTCACCCACGGACTGGGCACTATTTCATTCATTTAATGGTTGGCAGGCTCCACCACCCAGGGGACCAGGTGACAAATGGGATAGTATTTAGTGTTCTCTGAGGTATAGGGCCCTGTTAACTTAACAGTATGGAGCCTGGGATTACTAACAAAGTCCCTTGAAGAGTATCTAGAATATTCTACTGACCTTGCCCCAGATCTTTACCTGGGTTCTCCCTGGAATCTGTGTCACTAACTTACCTATAGTTTAATTCTAAACCCTAAACCTCCTGCTGGGCGAGCAAAGCAGCCCGATTGGCCCAGAGTGGCACAGACACAGAGTCGGCCAATAAAGTGCAAGCCTGCAGCCACGGAATTGCTTCATACCAACGCAGCTGCCTGACTCATGATCATTACAGGATCAGCTGCCAATTTGTTTGGGGCGTGATGTTTATTTTTAGGCCTCTGATGAACGAGCACAACAATAGGTTAGTCTATGGCTTGGCTCTGTCAACCAATGCCCCACTCATGGCGCTCCCCACTAGTGGAACCCTAGCACCTCCAGGCTGCCCATAACTCAGTAAGTTATTCTTCTTGCTAAAACAATACAACAATAAATCTAAAAAGCTAAGTTCATAACTAGAAAAAAAGAAAGCAAGAACAATGATATATTGTAGTATAATATGTATTAAATGAGTACTTGCAGCAGGGATTTAATATCCAAACATGATACCCAGCATTTGAATGTAAAAAACAAAGCGGGCAATAGAGGGGGGTCTATAGGGACATACAGAGAATTTGTAGAGGTAAAGTAGCCACACAGCCATTTCTCAGACAGGTAAATTAATGTATACCTTGTTGTTGCTTACATTTAACCCTACCTGTCCCAGTGCCTAGCTTCTGCCTTGCTTTTTACCTCTCTGGATGCTTCTATTTGCCAAGCACCTGTTCTGCCTGTTTCCCAGTCAGATTTGTCTTTGGACCTTACTTCAAACCCTTAAAAGGAGCCAGGGTCCCCCAGTAATACATACTAGCTCCTTTTCCTTAACCCAAGGATTCAGCATCTGAGCTGGATATGACAGAGGTGGACACATAGTTACATACATAGTTAAGTTGGGTTGAAAAAAGACCAAATTCCATCAAGTTCAACCCCTCCAGGTGAAGCCTATCTATACACTTATATAAACTGTATATACCAATACCTATACCAATTTTATATTTTAGTATCACAAGCAGTATTCTGCTTGTTTAAGAACTCATCCAAGCCCTTCTTATAGGCATTAAAAGAATCTGCCATCACAACATCACTCCAAAAGGCATTCCCCAACCTCACTGCCCTCACCGTGAGGGACCCCCTACCCAACATCCCCCGGCAGGGCATTCCCCAACCTCCTCACTGCCCTCATATATCCTTGGCGTACCAACTCTACAAGAACACAATAGAGTTGGATACATATCATTGGCTCTTTCATATCAGCACACAATAGAATTGGATACATATCACTGACTCTTCCATATGAGCACGGGATAGAGTTGGATACATATCACTGGCTCTTCCATATGAGCACGGGATAGAGTTGGATACATATCACTGGCTCTTCCATATGAACACGGGATAGAGTTGGATACATATCACTGACTCTTCCATATGAGCACGGGAAAGAGTTGGATACATATCACTGACTCTTCCATATGAGCACGGGATAGAGTTGGATACATATCACTGACTCTTCCATATGAGCACAGGATAGAGTTGGATACATATCACTGGCTCTTCCATATGAGCACGGGATAGAGTTGGATACATATCACTGGCTCTTCCATATGAGCACAGGATAGAGTTGGATACATATCACTGGCTCTTCCATATGAGCACGGGATAGAGTTGGATACATATCACTGGCTCTTCCATATGAGCACAGGATAGAGTTGGATACATATCACTGGCTCTTCCATATGAGCACGGGATAGAGTTGGATACATATCACTGGCTCTTCCATATGAGCACAGGATAGAGTTGGATACATATCACTGGCTCTTCCATATGAGCACGGGATAGAGTTGGATACATATCACTGGCTCTTCCATATGAGCACGGGATAGAGTTGGATACATATCACTGACTCTTCCATATGAGCACGGGATAGAGTTGGATACATATCACTGGCTCTTCCATATGAGCACGGGATAGAGTTGGATACATATCACTGGCTCTTCCATATGAGCACGGGAAAGAGTTGGATACATATCATTGACTCTTCCATATGAGCACGGGATAGAGTTGGATACATATCACTGACTCTTCCATATGAGCACGGGATAGAGTTGGATACATATCACTGACTCTTCCATATGAGCACGGGATAGAGATGGATACATTTCACTGGCTCTTCCATATGAGCACGGGATAGAGTTGGACACATATCACTGGCTCTTCCATATGAGCACGGGATAGAGTTGGATACATATCACTGGCTCTTCCATATGAGCACGGGATAGAGTTGGATACATATCACTGACTCTTCCATATGAGCACGGGATAGAGTTGGATACATATCACTGACTCTTCCATATGAGCACGGGATAGAGTTGGATACATATCACTGACTCTTCCATATGAGCACGGGATAGAGTTGGATACATATCACTGACTCTTCCATATGAGCACGGGATAGAGTTGGATACATATCACTGGCTCTTCCATATGAGCACAGGATAGAGTTGGATACATATCACTGGCTCTTCCATATGAGCACAGGATAGAGTTGGATACATATCACTGGCTCTTCCATATGAGCACGGGATAGAGTTGGATACATATCACTGACTCTTCCATATGAGCACAGGATAGAGTTGGATACATATCACTGGCTCTTCCATATGAGCACAGGATAGAGTTGGATACATATCACTGGCTCTTCCATATGAGCACGGGATAGAATTGGATACATATCACTGGCTCTTCCATATGAGCACAGGATAGAGTTGGATACATATCACTGGCTCTTCCATATGAGCACGGGATAGAGTTGGATACATATCACTGGCTCTTCCATATGAGCACGGGATAGAATTGGATACATATCACTGGCTCTTCCATATGAGCACAGGATAGAGTTGGATACATATCACTGGCTCTTCCATATGAGCACAGGATAGAGTTGGATACATATCACTGGCTCTTCCATATGAGCACGGGATAGAGTTGGATACATATCACTGGCTCTTCCATATGAGCACGGGATAGAGTTGGATACATATCACTGACTCTTCCATATGAGCACAGGATAGAGTTGGATACATATCACTGACTCTTCCATATGAGCACGGGATAGAGTTGGATACATATCAGCCCTTCAAGTTTCTGAATATACTTTCCATTAAACATATATAGTTATCATTTTGTAGCAATGGGACACTATATACCGTAGCTGATTCTCTTGTTTATGGTCCCTAATTCGATTGCTCGGGCGGCCGGAAAGCTCGGGGTGGTATTTATGTACCAACAAAACAGAACAAGTGAAAACAGTCCTTGAATTTTCTCCAACAAATAAAACAGGATATTGCATAAGGTGCTGCGCTGAGGCGCGTCGCTTTCTAAACAATACGCAATATATCAAAGTTCAGCAGCAAACGCTATCCTTGAGCTCTTTCAGGATTTTACAATAAACATCAATGGGAAAACAAGAATCTGTGTGACCCCCTGTTCTATTGGTACTCGATGTTTCCAGCAGCCGCTGCCAACAAACAATACGCCGTGTCCACAAGCCCTGCTGGCTTTTCATTTAAAGGGGATATGTATGATGTAGAGAGGGATATTCTGAGACAACTTGCAATTGGTCTTCAGTTTTTATTATTTGTAGTTTTTTCGTTATTTCACTTTTCGTTCAGCAGGTTGAAACTGCAGTAGTTATCTGGTTGCTAGGATCTAAATGACCTTAGCAACCAGGGATTGAATGAGAGACTGGTATATGAATAGGAAAGGATCTGAATAGAAAAATATGTTATAAAATGTAATAATAACAATAAAACTGTAACCCCGCCCCTGTAACCTCACAGAGTAAAATTATTTTGCCTGCCGGAGTCAGTGACCCCCAATTGAAAGCTGGAAAGAGTCAGAAGAAGGCAAAATTACTTTTTAAATACTCCCACTACCTACTGCAATCTCATTAAATGACAAGTCAAATTCACTGGCGGTCCTCGCTCCTATTGGCTGAAAAGTGCACCCAACTGGGGCGCTATCCCTTGAGCACCACTATCTCTCCTAATGCCCCTGTCAGGGCCGCCAGGGAGGGGTGGGGGGTACAATTGTGCTGGGCCCTGGGAAATCTTCTTCCGCAAAGGGACCTGGTCACGGCGCTAAAGTGACACATAAAGTTACACCAAAACTTACACAATTTACTTAAGTTCCACAAAAACTCCCTAAAAAAGTCGTAAATTGCCCAGAAATGCGAGTAACTTGCCCAGAAACGCGAGTAACTTGCCCAGAAACGCGAGTAACTTGCCCAGAAACGTAAGTAACTTGCCCAGAAACGTGAGTAACTTGCCCAGAAACGTGAGTAACTTGCCCAGAAACGCGAGTAACTTGCCCAGAAACGCGAGTAACTTGCCCAGAAACGCGAGTAACTTGCCCAGAAACGTGAGTAACTTGCCCAGAAAGTAAGTAACTTGCCCAGAAAGTAAGTAACTTGCCCAGAAACGTAACTTGCCCAGAAACGTGAGTAACTTGCCCAGAAACGTAAGTAACTTGCCCACAAACGTGAGTAACTTGCCCAGAAACGTGAGTAACTTGCCCAGAAACTTAAGTAACTTGCCCAGAAACGCGAGTAACTTGCCCAGAAACGCGAGTAACTTGCCCAGAAACGCGAGTAACTTGCCCAGAAACGTAAGTAACTTGCCCAGAAACGTAAGTAACTTGCCCAGAAACGTAAGTAACTTGCCCAGAGACGTAAGTAACTTGCCCAGAAACATAAGTAACTTGCCCAGAAACGTGAGTAACTTGCCCACAAACGTGAGTAACTTGCCCAGAAACATAAGTAACTTTCCCACAAATGTAAGTAACTTGCCCAGAAACGTCAGTAACTTGCCCAGAAACGTCAGTAACTTGCCCAGAAATGTAAGTAACTTGCCCAGAAACGTAAGTAACTTGCCTAGAAACGTCAGTAACTTGCCCAGAAATGTAAGTAACTTGCCCAGAAACTAAGTAACTTGCCCAGAAACTAAGTAACTTGCCCAGAAACGTAAGTAACTTGCCCAGAAACGTAAGTAACTTGCCCACAAACGTGAGTAACTTGCCCAGAAACATAAGTAACTTGCCCAGAATTGTAAGTAACTTGCCCAGAAACGTAAGTAACTTGCCTAGAAATGTCAGTAACTTGCCCAGAAATGTAAGTAACTTGCCCAGAAACGTAAGTAACTTGCCTAGAAATGTCAGTAACTTGCCCAGAAATGTAAGTAACTTGCCCAGAAACGTAAGTAACTTGCCTAGAAATGTCAGTAACTTGCCCAGAAATGTAAGTAACTTGCCCAGAAACGTAAGTAACTTGCCCAGAAATGTAAGTAACTTGCCCAGAAATGTAAGTAACTTGCGTATAAAGCCAAAGCAGAGAAGCTTTGCAGGGACAAACCCCACTGCCCCCCAATGAATGAAACAACTGAAGGGGAATCCCACTGCCCCCCAATGAATGAAACAACTGAAGGGGAATCCCACTGCCCCCCAATGAATGAAACAACTGAAGGGGAATCCCACTGCCCCCCAATGAATGAAACAACTGAAGGGGAATCCCACTGCCCCCCAATGAATGAAACAACTGAAGGGGAATCCCACTGCCCCCCAATGAATGAAACAACTGAAGGGGAATCCCACTGCCCCCCAATGAATGAAACAACTGAAGGGGAACCCCACTGCCCCCCAATGAATGAAACAACTGAAGGGGAACCCCACTGCCCCCCAATGAATGAAACAACTGAAGGGGAACCCCACTGCCCCCCAATGAATGAAACAACTGAAGGGGAATCCCACTGCCCCCCAATGAATGAAACAACTGAAGGGGAATCCCACTGCCCCCCAATGAATGAAACAACTGAAGGGGAATCCCACTGCCCCCCAATGAATGAAACAACTGAAGGGGAACCCCACTGCCCCCCAATGAATGAAACAACTGAAGGGGAATCCCACTGCCCCCCAATGAATGAAACAACTGAAGGGGAATCCCACTGCCCCCCAATGAATGAAACAACTGAAGGGGAACCCCACTGCCCCCCAATGAATGAAACAACTGAAGGGGAATCCCACTGCCCCCAGTGATCTGACTAATTAGCTCATTAATTATTCATTTTAACTCTTTATTAGCACATTAATCAATGGAAATCTTTATATGAACAGTTTATTATAGAGTAACATCAGCATCACACATAGTGACATCACACAGTACCTACTGACCCCGCCCCCGCACACAGTGACATCACACAGTACCTTCCGCCCCCGCACACAGTACCTTTTTACCCCGCCCCACACACACAGTATAGTACCTAGGGACACACACACACAGTGACAAACACATAATGACACACACAGTACCTAGTGGCACACACAGTATAGTACCTAGCAACACACACACAGTGACAAACACACAGTGACACACACTGACATACACACACAGTGACGCAGACACACATACAGTGACAGACACACAGTGACACACACACACACACAGAGTGGTACCTAGTGACACACACACACAGTGACACACACAGTGACACACAGAGGGGTACCTAGTGACACACACACACAGTGACACACACAGAGTGGTACCTAGTGACACACACACACACACAGTGACACACACACAGTGACACACACAGTGACACACACACAGAGGGGTACCTAGTGACACACACACACACACACAGTGACACACACACACACACACAGTGACACACAGAGGGGTACCTAGTGACACACACACAGTGACACACACACACACACAGTGACACACAGAGGGGTACCTAGTGACACACACACACACACACACAGTGACACACAGAGGGGTACCTAGTGACACACACACACAGTGACACACAGAGGGGTACCTAGTGACACACACACACACACACAGTGACACACAGAGGGGTACCTAGTGACACACACACAGTGACACACACACACACACAGTGACACACAGAGGGGTACCTAGTGACACACACACAGTGACACACACAGTGACACACAGAGGGGTACCTAGTGACACACACACACACAGTGACACACACACAGTGACACACACAGTGACACACAGAGGGGTACCTAGTGACACACACACACACAGTGACACACACACACACAGTGACACACAGAGGGGTACCTAGTGACACACACACAGTGACACACACACACACACACACACACAGTGACACACAGAGGGGTACCTAGTGACACACACACACACACACACAGTGACACACAGAGGGGTACCTAGTGACACACACACAGTGACACACAGTGACACACAGAGGGGTACCTAGTGACACACACACACACAGTGACACACACAGAGGGATACCTAGTGACACACACACAGTGACACACAGAGGGGTACCTAGTGACACACACACACACACAGTGACACACAGAGGGGTACCTAGTGACACACACACACACACAGTGACACACACACACAGTGACACACAGAGGGGTACCTAGTGACACACACACAGTGACACACACAGAGTGGTACCTAGTGACACACACACACACAGTGACACACACAGAGGGATACCTAGTGACACACACAGTGACACACAGAGGGGTACCTAGTGACACACACACACACACAGTGACACACACACACACACACAGTGACACACAGAGGGGTACCTAGTGACACACACACACACACACACAGTGACACACAGAGGGGTACCTAGTGACACACACACAGTGACACACACAGAGTGGTACCTAGTGACACACACACACACAGTGACACACACAGAGGGATACCTAGTGACACACACAGTGACACACAGAGGGGTACCTAGTGACACACACACACACACACACACAGTGACACACACACACACACACAGTGACACACAGAGGGGTACCTAGTGACACACACACACACACACACAGTGACACACAGAGGGGTACCTAGTGACACACACACAGTGACACACACAGAGTGGTACCTAGTGACACACACACACACAGTGACACACACAGAGGGATACCTAGTGACACACACAGTGACACACAGAGGGGTACCTAGTGACACACACACACACACACACACAGTGACACACACACACACACACAGTGACACACAGAGGGGTACCTAGTGACACACACACACACACACAGTGACACACACAGAGGGGTACCTAGTGACACACACAGTGACACACAGAGGGATACCTAGTGACACACACACACAGTGACACACACAGAGTGGTACCTAGTGACACACACGTGTATGCAGCGGAGGCCCCGCCCCTGGGCGTGTATTTGCGGCGCCGTGCGTGTGACGTCACAAAAGGAGTGGGAGGCGGAGCCCTGGCGGGTCCGGCTGAGGTAGAGACCATTTGAGAGAAGCGAACAGTTGGGCCCGCACCCCGGGGATCGGAAGAGTCTCAGTCCCCGCACCGCCCCGCACCCTGCCCGGCCTGACAGCCTTCCGGCCCGCACTGCCTCCTCCTACACTGACACCCGGGCGGGAAGGGGCCACAGGCCCGTAAGCTGCACTGACCGACACAGGCCCGGGCTCTCTGACACTCACACAGGGGCCCGGGGAGCCCAGCCTGACACACACGGACCCAACTCACCCACCGGGGAGAGAGCAGCCTGAGGCCCGGCACCCACTGGCGCCCTGACAGGACTGGCCCAACTTACTGAGCCCCTGTGTGCCCTCCTTCATTCATCCTCTGCTGGGGGAAACCACTTCCGTGTGGCTGTAGGGGGGGCCCTTCCCTGCCCCTCACACTTCTATTGTGTGCAACTGTGCCCTCCCCCAAGGGAATTGCCTTTGTGTGGCCCCTCAGTATCCAGCTCCATTCACAGCCCCCCAAGGGAATTGCCTTTGTGTGGCCCCTCACTATCCAGCTCCATTCACACCCCCCAAGGGAATTGCCTTTGTGTGGCCCCTCAGTATCCAGCTCCATTCACAAGCCTTTGTGTGGCCCCTCAGTATCCAGCTCCATTCACACCCCCCCAAGGGAATTGCCTTTGTGTGGCCCCTCAGTATCCAGCTCCATTCACACCCCCCCAAGGGAATTGCCTTTGTGTGGCCCCTCAGTATCCAGCTCCATTCACAAGCCTTTGTGTGGCCCCTCAGTATCCAGCTCCATTCACAAGCCTTTGTGTGGCCCCTGAATCCAGCTCCATTCGCAGCCCCCCAAGGGAAGCCTTTGTGTGGCCCCTCAGTATCCAGCTCCATTCGCAGCCCCCCAAGGGAAGCCTTTGTGTGGCCCCTCAGTATCCAGCTCCATTCGCAGCCCCCCAAGAGAAGCCTTGGTGTGGCCCCTCAGTATCCAGCTCCATTCGCAGCCCCCCAAGAGAAGCCTTGGTGTGGCCCCTCAGTATCCAGCTCCATTCGCAGCCCCCCAAGAGAAGCCTTGGTGTGGCCCCTCAGTATCCAGCTCCATTCGCAGCCCCCAAGGGAAGCCTTTGTGTGGCCTCTCAGTATCCAGCTCCATTCGCAGCCCCCCAAGGGAAGCCTTTGTGTGGCCCCTCAGTATCCAGCTCCATTCACTGCCCCCAAGGGAAGCCTTTGTGTGGCCCTGGGAGAGACTTTAGTAGACCATTCCCCTTACAGGTGGAGGCCCCCAACCCCATTCCTGAGAGGGAGCCTGACTACCACATTGAGCTAAAGAAAGCCCCCCTAAGAGAAGAGACTTGCCCCAGGAGAGAATCTCTTTGCCCCCCCCCCCCCATACCCTGCTGGGAGAAGCACCCCGACCCTTACCTCCCACCTCTGCGCCCACCATGGCCCAGCAGCAGATGACCAGCTCCCAGAAGGCCCTGATGTTGGAGCTGAAGTCCCTGCAGGAAGAGCCGGTGGAGGGATTTAGGATAACTCTGGTTGATGAAAGTGACCTGTATAACTGGGAAGTGGCAATATTTGGGCCTCCTAATACCCTGTATGAGGGGGGCTATTTTAAGGTGAGTGCCTGACCTAAACATTTTTGGGGTGTGAATTCCAAGCTGTGTCCAGATTTATTTTTGTATATACAAAATAAATGTGTATCTGCGCCCTCTGCTCTTTAGGAATGATTCATGGAATTCTATCAGTCATCCCCTTTAATTGGACCTGCTGCTCCCCTGACTCACTGGTGGTTGGAGTCTACAAGTTGGGCATCCCTACCCTTAGGGTGAAGAAACATGGAGCTACTTAGTAGCAGCTACTTGTCACAGCTACTAAACACCAGGCCCTGCAATAGACAATACTAAGAATTGCCTCTGCTAAACACACGTACAGACAATTATCAGTAAATGATCAGCATTGTCTGTTTTAGTAGCTGCGATTAGTAGCTCCGACTAGTAGCTCCGTGTCCTTTAGGGCTCTGGTACACGGGGAGATTAGTCGCCCGCGGCAAAACTCCCTGCTCGCGGGCGACTAATCTCCCCGAGTTGCCTTCCCTCTGCCATCCCACCGGCGAACATGTAAGTCGCCGGCGGGATGGCAGACGCGGCGAGGCGATTTCGGGAAATCGCCGAAAAAGCCTCGCGAGTCTTTTTCGGCGATTTGCGCGAAATCGCGCCGCCGCGTCTGCCATCCCGCCGGCGACTTACATGTTCGCCGGTGGGATGGCAGAGGGAAGGCAACTCGGGGAGATTAGTCGCCCGCGAGCAGGGAGTTTTGCCGCGGGCGACTAATCTCCCCGTGTACCAGAGCCCTTAGGGTGAAGACACACAGAGCTACTAGTAGCAGCTACTAAAATAGACAATGCTGATCATTTACTGATAACTGTCTCTACGTGTGTTTTAGCAGAGGCAATTCTCAGTATAACCCTGCGATAAACAATATGGAGTTTAGTAGCCTTGAAAAAGTAGCTGCTACTAGTAGCCCAGTGTGTCTTCACCCCTTCACCAATTTGGCAGCCTATCTGCCTGTGTATGGGCCTACCTGACTGAGATCTGGCCTAAAAATTGAGCATATCTCAATCAGGCAGGTTTGATTTTCTGTTGCATCTGGGACTGCATTGGCTCATTGATGTGGTTCCTGATCCAACAGCACCTATGCCCAATGAAATTCAATTGTTTGGCCCAATATCGGGAGAAGATCAGCTCGCTTGGTGACCTCGCCAAACAAGCAAATGGCCACCTTAAGTGCCTAAGCCTTTAGCCCAGGTACTGGCTAGCAGGCTTCCTTTGGATCCGCTGTTGATGGCAAGAAGGTGTTTATGAGATTTCCAAGGGCTTGGGTTCTCATTACCTGTGATATAACACCATTTTTTTTTATTGTTAGCTCTTACGAGCACGGTAAAAACTCTGTTATCCCTAGTTTATTATCCACAGTGTGTGATTGATCCTATAAATGATTAATGCAGTGGAAAATGTAACTTGCCTTTCATGTGAGGGCTGTAGGAAGCCCATGACACTGCATTTGCTCTATGGCTTACCTTTAACCCTTACTGGGTAATGGCTCCTCCAGTGTGGCCTGTGATAGTGGTTCCCAGTATGTTGGGCAGGGCCACCTGTGGGGGCCCAAAACAAGAGACCCAACCTGAACCCCAGTAAATATTATAAGGGCATAAGTTGCTCCCTTTAGATACTCTGAAAGCCCAACTTGAAGATCATTTTATGATGAGAGATTTGGGGTAAACACCTATTTGCTCAGTGATCCACATCTGTGTATGTATGTGGGCAATTCAACTTTCATTTGTTTGTGTCAGTTTAAACTGAATCCTCTTGGCCACGCACGTTCTACAATACTGGGTCCGACTTAAGCCAATTGGTGACCTTTATTCTGGATTTACGGATGAGAGTCTAATCACTTTCCTTTATTCTGTGTTTAGCCATAGAATAGGGGCCACATTTATAGGGATCTTTAGTAGTCAGAGTGGGAAAGGGTAATCATTTTGGCCAGGACCCAGGTAAAATAATTTTACGATGTTATGAAAGTAAATGTTGGTTTATTATTGTGTGGGACCTAGGGTTTTCTGGACAAGCGGGCTTCTAAAAAAAAAATATATATAAACCCAATAGGATTGTTTTGCCCCAGTAAGGATTAATTATAAATTAGCTAGTTTGAAGTACAAGTTACTTTTTTATTATTACAGAGAAAGAGGGAATCAAAGTTAGACATTTAGGGTGAAGAGGCACGGGGTGATTAGTAGCTGCGACTTTTGGAAAAGTACCGATACAAGCACCGATAATATCGTACCAAACCTCGTTTCATATGATATTCGGTGCGTGTATGGCAAGTCGACCTATATCGCAGGAGGCTGCTGATATCGATCGACTCGCCAATCGGGTGGGTTAAAAGATTTTGATCGGGCGCCATAGAAGGCTCCTGAGCAAAATCTGCCTTCAGGGCTGAATCGGCAGAAGGAGGTAGAAATCCTATTGTTTTTACATCCTTATCTGCCGTTTCAGCCCTGAACGTTAGTGGCAAATTGAACGATCTTTTGTGCGACCGATGGTCACGCGAAAGATCGCAAATCGCCACGTGTTTGGCCACCTTAATAGGCCCAGCACCAACGATGCAGCGCTCGTGGTGAGTAGAGGCAGTTCTCAGTATTTGCTGGCGTTTAGTAGCCGTGACAAGTAACTGCTACTAAGTAGTTCCGTGTGTGTCTCACCCTTAGAGGTTGTGGGTGAACCCCAACATATTTCACAAATATAAATAAAAACCCTGTTCAAGTGGTTACTGGGCAGCCGCAGGTTAGGAATGAGTACAGTTTATAGAGCTGGGGATAAACTAAAAAGTCCCTGAGGGTTAATTTATGAATTTATGAAAGCACAAGTACAGCCACGACCAGCCGCAACTTGTCCACAATGCACCAACATGGGCGCAAATGTTTCTGCATTTGTGTGCAAAGGGCTTGAGTTGCAGCTCGACTTGCAACACCCACTAAGGGAACCCTGGGATTGGGCATTGGAACCAGGCCCAGGCAGGCAGTACTTACAGAACCCCCTTCCCTTGAATAGTGTGAAGGAATGCACAATTTAACATATTTTTGCACACCTGAGTTTTTTTTCTCTCTATCTGTCGGCATTGGCCCCAACAAAATACCTGCTGCCTGCAGTTACGTGCTGTTATTTACCCCCAAGGAGGGAATGTGTGGAGCCATGACACATCTAAAGTCACACATACAGCTCTGCTGAAAGTTTCCTTTTGGCTTTGCGATTAACACATCTAAAAATTGTAAATGTATGTTTCGAGTTTCTTGCTTCACTATTAGTCACAGTGATAATCTCGCCCTATTTATTTCGGTGGTGCTGCAACTAAGTGGTTCACAGCGGAACCCCAGCATTTGTATAGGTTTGTGCAGTCAGGAGATGTCAGTGTCACACACCCCAATATACCCAATATAGGATGGACATTTCCATGATTCCTAGTGACTGGTCCATGGGCCTAATGGTCCATTTTGGCCAATATACAGATGGCCAGAATAATGTCTGATTGTTTGGACACTGAACCACGAGTGGATGTTGAATTAAGTTTGATAGGTAGTCCGGTGGGCACACCCATTCAGCCTGTTGATAGGTGGCAATACTGTGCAGGGACCCCCAGTCCGCTGGGCACACCCATTCAGCCTGTTGATAGGTGGCAATACTGTGCAGGGACCCCCAGTCCGCTGGGCACACCCATTCAGCCTGTTGATAGGTGGCAATACTGTGCAGGGACCCCCAGTCCGCTGGGCACACCCATTCAGCCTGTTGATAGGTGGCAATACTGTGTATGGACCCCCAGTCCGGTGAGCACACCCATTCAGCCTGTTGATAGGTGGCAATACTGTGTGGGGACCCCCCAGTCCGGTGGGCATACCCATTCAGCCTGTTGATAGATGGCAATACTATGTAGGGACCCCCAATCCGGTGAGCACACCTGTTCAGCCTGTTGATAGGTGGCAATACTGTGTAGGGACCCCCAGTCCGGTGAGCAAACCATTCAGCCTGTTGATAGGTGGCAACACTGTGTATGGACCCCCAGTCCAGTGAGTACACCCATTCAGCCTGTTGATAGGTGGCAATACTGTGTATGGACCCTCAGTCTGGTGAGCACACCCATAATTATTTATACTATACCCATGAAAAGCCCCAAAAGTGAGGGATACATTCAAATAAAAAAAGTGTAAATTATTTGGTGTGCGAGGTCCCATAGGTTGTGGTGTATAGGTATACCCAGTTAGACCCAGTGCAAGTCTCCTCACAAAGGAGGTAAGTGGCTATTGCACTGACATATTCTGCCCCAGCGGAGCTTACAATCTAGGGCCCTTATCACAGTCATACACACTAGAGTAATTTTCATCAGAAGCCAATAACCTTCCTGTGTATGTGGAGTGTAGGAGGAAAGTGGAGTGCCCAGAAGAAACCCATTAAAGTATGGGGCAAACATACAAACTCCTTGGCTGGAATTGAACCAAGAGCTGCAAGGCATCATTGCTGACCCACGCATCACGTGCTGCCTACAGCATGTTTGTTGCCCCCTCAGAGTTTATGGGGGCAGTTTTGCTATTATACTGGCAAAATAATTCTGTCCGGGGCCAAGTTATACTTTTCCTGTTCTAAATACATGTGTACATACCTGTTTGGCCTTGTGTCACTGTGGCAGGGAGCGCCATAAATCTTCCTTGTTCAGTTTAGGATACGTTCGGCATGTTGCCCCGTGGTGTTTTTTTGACATTCTGCTCAGTTTCACCGGAAAAGAGATTCCAACTTTACATACAGATACAGTTTGTCATTATCTTGTGTACTTGCTCTCCAACAAGGCCTCCATTTTTGTTTTCTGCCATCTTTCTAAAGTCTTCGTGATCTTCCAAATGTACAAAAGTACCCTGTAAAATGATAATATTTGTACTACCTTGCTACCATCGCTGTTGAAGAATCTTAGCCCGTTCCTTACCAAACTGCAGGTTCTGGCACCGCATCTCTATAGGGTTCCACGGGGCACTAGGCCTGTCCAAAACATTTTTGCTTCTCCTCTGCAATTCAGATGTAGACTTGCTTTTTACGTTTGGATTAATATCTTGCTGCATAACCCAATCGAACTTCGGCTTCAGCTCGCAAACAGGTTTTACTCTAGATTTTAGAGCATCGGTCCTCAAACTCTGGCGCCCCAGGAGAATTTACCCGGCCCCCCGCTGCGTCCTCACCCCTGGCAGCGGAGAGAGAGGTCTCAGCGGGGAGCAGGTCGGGGGAGCCCAGAGGCAGGACGGACGGCAGACCGGGGGACAGACAATTGGAGCGCTGGAGACGGGAGGGGTTGGGGGGGGGGATGCGACTAGTTTGGGCCACAGAGTTTGCAGACGGGGTGGGGGGTGATGGCAGTCCGGGCATCTCAAAAGTCTGAGGGGCCCTTGATACGGCCCCTTGGTTCAGAAGTTTGAGCACCTCTGTTCTAGAGTCTAGAACATAACCACCGCCACTTGTTTGTTTATATAAAATTTTGACAAAAACATTGGGGAGAATCCATTTGTTGACAAGCATTGATGTTACTTTTGAACTGCAGTCGGTTTTTCCCCCTTTCTATTCTCCGTTGTATCCCAGTCAGTCTTATTGTGGAGTTAGGAACACCGACTTTAGCTATGGCTAGAGGCCTTGAGTTTTGTTTTTGGCAAATTTTGAGATGGCCACTCTTTGGTGGATTCACCAGTCTTCCATATTTGGAGATGATGGTTCCTTCGAGTCTGAGGCTTATGCTAGCCATTCACACACAGATATAACTGTCCAAAATGATTTTTGTCGTGATATCTGCACAATGAACCTTTGGGCCAATGGGTTTGGATAGTGCAGAAGGCCACCAAGTGTATGGCCATTTCAAAAAATGACTTTGTAACCCTTCCCAGACTTGTGTGGTGTAGTATAATAATCCTGTAGGAATGTTGTGATGACCTTCACTCCCATGGCAAGGTTCAATGCACAGTTAAGTTTATATTTTATAGGCCTGGCTGAACCAACTGAGGCCCATAAAAATCTCCAAATGCTGCTGCCAGTTGGGCAACCCTGCTGCCCTGGAGTATTAGAAGCAAACTTGGAGATGGTTCCCGTAGCCACGTTGTTTATAAAGAGACCCACGGTGACCTAGCAGCTTTGCTGATGGTTGGTTGGAGCCTTGGCATTCCCTGTGGGTAATATTGCACTCATGAATGTCCTTGGCTATGATGTTTAGTCTAAGGCATCTGTTTTCTGCATTTATAGCCTTCTCCTCTGGAGCAAAGCATTGTTTCCAGCAAAGGCAGTGGATAGGACGTCCTGTAACTTAAAAGTTGAGCCAACCCCTCTTAAGGGGCCCCATACGCACTGACCTTAGGGTGGGCAGCAGGGGTGGCTGCCTAGGGTGCAAATGGGTGGGGGGGTAAGCAGGTAGAGTTAGTAGGGTGCCTTTGTGAGTATAAAGGCTGGTACCTAAACTGGACAGGCTGTATAGCACAATATATAGCAGGGTGGTACCCCAATTCATGCATTCTCCGCTATGCATTATGGGTAGATATTTTTCATATGGGGGCAGGTCTTAATATTTGCAAATTTTATTTTTCTACAGCTTTTTTTGTTTTGTTTTTCGCCCCCTTCTGCCTTGCCTTCTGATAACGTTTGTTTTGCGATAACCGAGGGTTTTCAAACAAATAAAGCAGTTGTGGATCCGATTGGGCAGTGGGTAAAAATATGGTTCCCGGGTGGGTTTTACAATTTGGACCCTGGCAGGACTCTTACTTGTGCAAACTGAGGGCCTCTATAAAGGGTACATTGTACTATGTTAACTTTTAGTATGTTATAGAATGGCCAGTTCTAAACAACTTTTTCAACTGGTCTGTTTCCAGTTTTCAAATGGGGGTCACTGACCCCGGCAGCCAATAAACTATTGCTCTGAGGCTCCAGTTTTATTGTTATTGTTACTTTTTATTACTTATTTTTCTATACAGCCCCTCTATTATTCATATATCAGTCACTCGCTGGTTACTAAGGTACATTGGACCCTAGCAACCAGATAACTGCTGAAATTCCAAATTGGAGAGCTGCAGAGCAAGTAAAATAAGTAAAACTACCAATAATAAAAAATGAAGACCAACTGCAAATTCTCAGAATAGCGCTCTCTACGTCATACTGAAAGTTAACACAAAGTTGAACAACCCGTTTCAGGGCACGGGGGCCCCTGCTTCAGGCATCTCTAATGTGTTGGGCCTTTCAGAAGGAAGTACATGTGACTCGGGATCCCTAATGGCAGCTGCTACAGAGCCCGTGTGTTTGCGCACACTTGCTTCCTACGTGCCTGGAGTTGTTTGTACGGGGTCTCACACTGGGGCCCCTCTTTCCTTTACACTTACATAATTGTTGCTGTGAAAAACAGACACTGTTGCCATACAAAGTAGCCATCTCGCTCAGCACAACGCTCTTTTTGTGAACTCACACCCAGCCCCGGTGCAATAAAAGTAAACAGGAGGCCTACTTTGCAAGGGCAAGGTAACCCAAAATTTACTTTTTATTTTGGACTGTCACAGGGATGTCTCTTTCCAAGCTAAAGGTGGCCATACACGGGAAGATTTGCTTGTTTGGCGAGGTTGCCAATTGGCCGAATCTTCTCCCCATATGACTACCTAAAGGTGGGCAATATCGGGCTAATTCCTTAGGTGCATAGGTGCAGTCGGACCGAGGATTGCATCAACGAGCCGATGTGGCCCCCAATCTGACGGAAAATCAAACCTGCCCGATCAAGATTTTAGGCCAGATGTTTGTCAGGTAGGCATGAAACGCGTCAGGTTTCCTTTCTGTTAACTTTTTGAATGTTTATAGAATGGTCAATTCTAAGCAACTTTTCAATTGGTCTTCATTATTTATTTCTTATAGTTCATGCAGCTTTCAAGCGGGGGGGTCACTGACCCCGGCAGCCAAAAAACTATTGTTCTGTGAGATTACAATTTAATTGTTAATAGGGATGCACCGAATCCGGTTCGGGATTCGGGCCAAATCAAGCCTTTTTTTGAAGGATTCGAATCTGTCGGGGCAGGTTCGGCGCATCCCTAATAGTTTGTTACTTTTTTATACTTATTTTTCTATTAAAGTCCTCTCCTATACATATATCAGTCTCTCATTCAAACCACACCCTGGTTGCTAAGGTAATTTGTATCCTAGCAGCCAAACAGAAACTGATATAATTAAAAAACTACAAATATTAAAAAAATGAAGACCAATTGCAAATTGTCTCAGGATATTACTCTCTACATCAGACTAATATCAGTCCGGTAGATCACGCTGGAGTAAAGGGACATTGCCCCTCCCCAGCAGGAATGTACCATGGGAACGGGGGCATTAGTAGAGGAAATGCTTTGCACGCTGCCTAGAATATGTGGCCCGGAATAGGCTGTGAGTTATTACCGTGCCGGTAAATTGCCCACGCGGGGGGTGCGGGGCTTTATCAGAATGCTGCTGGGTAGTGCGTTTCCTCGTACCAGGAAGCCTTACAGAAAGCAGATCTATACATCCCTGGCTTATTAAACCCTAAACAAACAAAAAAAAGAATGCGAGAGAGACTTCCGGGCACCACAGGCAATAAACGAAGCAGAAGCAAATTCCCGGTAACAATGGAGAATATGTGTAATTTAACACCTGCCTTCAAAGTCTGTTGGACCAACGACCCAAAGTTTGTACTTTGATTGTCCCCTTGCAGCGTAACACTAACAAGGGACGGCGTAAATGCCGGGAACGTAATACCTTAATACAAAAACCTCTGTTTTTAATGGTTTTTATTTTGGAGATTGAAGCCCAAGCAGGGTTGTATTTGCCCTTTATTTCTTGCTCAACCTGTCTGTTTGCTTGGGTCAGCGACCCTGCCCAAGGTAAAACGACTGGGCACCAATGCCTGCTTGTCACTGCTCCACGTGCATCCGATAGGGTGTGTATTAGAGAGAGGGGCGGGGTAATGCTCCTCATAGTTGATACCTTTATAGTAATATTCGTAAAGAACTGCTCCTAAGCTGCCCACCTTGGACTGCACAAGCGACTGTCTCCCCATCTTCATCCGTGGCATTATGCCCAGTATATTGACTGCCAGGTCTGTAGAAGGGAGCCCCTAATGGCTGTATGGGGGAGGCAGGAATATGGAGGCAGATGCCCGACTTGCTGACATATAATAAGGCACAGTGGCTAAATGGTATGGGGGCAGGAAAGCTAAAGGAAAGGCGTCACCTGTTGAAGGCAACTGTGGGTGATAAATCTGCCCCATGCAGGTTCTAACCCAGCCCACTGCAATGATTTATTTATCTGTGCCCAAGCCGTCCATCTCTGATGTTACTGTAGGGGACATGGGGTATGTAAATAACTGGTGATCAGTCTCCATGTCAAAAGTGGGCCAAGGAAGGGGCTTGGCATCCCGTTATAGGGGGCAGTTGTTTAGCCCAGACCTGCAGGCAACCCCCCGGGTCCCAGGTGTCCTGTTTATACTAAACACAGTATTGGCAGTGAGAGGCAATAACATCATTTACCATCGATCAGGATGCATTTGCTGTTAGTGTTCCCTCTTTCTCATGCATTTTCTTTCCAATGCACTGTGTGCCCACTCCATGCCCCCCACCCTTCTAACGACAGACACATTTGCCCCTAAGGTGGCCATACATGGGCCAACCAATTCAGCAGCTTATCTGCTTGTGTATAGGTACGAACGACAGGCCTGAGCGACCAACATCTGGCCTGACATCTGCCAGATCTTGATCTCGAGGTTTGATTTTTCCATCAGATCAGGGTCCCCAAAGAGACGGTGCCTATGCCCGCCGTTCCAATTCAACTGTTTGGCCCGAGGGCCAAATGGCTGAATTAGCCCTATATTGCTCACCCGTAGGTGGGGATATCAGGAGATGGTCATGTATGGCCTCCTTTAGCCTGTAGTAACAGATCAAATCCGACCTTTGTTCCCTGTGTGCCTGTTCCCGGGAAATGGTTCGGCCTCCCTGTGTTTAAACCCACGGTATGGCCTGTGTGTCCATCAAACCATAGTGACCGACACCTCTGATATAATATGGCCACATGCTTTTATGGCCAATGTGCACTTATTCCCCTTCAGCCAGTGGCAAATCGGGAGATTTCAAAGTGAGTTTTAAAGGGGCAGTAAAGGTAAAATCACTGGGGGTGGAGCCAAGTTGGTAGGCAGTGATTATTCCCTTTGCTTGTCCCTTTAACTAGCCATGCGCCTAGCCATGTAGACATGCGCCTAGCCATGCAGACATGCGCCTAGCCATGCAAACATGCCAAGCAAAGGTTCATGCAGTTTTTATTACATGTATGCCGGGAGAAGGATCCCAACCAATATCTTTCCAGCAGGGATATTGGTTGCTTTATTGATTGGTGCTGATTGTATAGTGTGTTGGCTGAATGGGGGGAGCGTTGGCTTTAGCCTTTAGAACAAGAGGAAGGCAGCTGTACTATGGATGGCCACTTATATGGTATATGACCATTGGCCAAGTGGCCAGTTGGTTGGATACTGAAGAATGTTGGATAATACATGGGCAATTAGTTTTTTCTTTTTATAGTATTAAGTGAAGGGGGTAAAGAGTGACAGAGAGCCCTTAGATACTGGGCCAAGTGGCACCCTGGTTTCCATTACAGGTTGGCCAGTAGGCTGTGTGAGTGCTGAAGGAAGCCATCGGCAGCCTGTAACCCAATACACATACACCATTTTACTGGGCTGGAAAGAGCAGAGGGATATTTACTTCTATCAGGTGGCTATGAACTAAACACACTGCCCATGATTTACTGCCGGGGCAACCCCTCGCCCAATATGCCACTCATAGGAACGGGCACTTCTGTTCACTATTCTCATCCCTTGTTCCCATGAAAGTGATAAGTGTATTTCTTCGTGCTACTGCTTTGCCTGAGACTGTTTACCGTTGAATGATTTTATTCAGACTTCTTTCTCTAGCTTGCTTTTCCTTTAAAGGGGATATAACCCATTCACTGCACTGCAGGTTCTGACTGTTGAAACAATGTAGCAGAAATCGGCGGATAACGCGGAGTGAAGGCTTCTGTTACTTTGTCATGAGTTGGGGTACGTGTATGTGCAAAAGCCACCCTAATATCAGTCTGGTAGGCCTGGGTTGTAGGAGGCCAGAGTGCTGCCTCTGTAGGAATAGGTGGCTTGAAAATCGCCATTGGTTAGTACATTTACATTACTATTACCTATAACTGTAAGTGTGCTGGACTATATATTATTAGGGTGACATGGAGAGCGGGCTAAGTGCAATACCTCCGTGCATCGCTGCATAGAATCCGGGTTGGGCTGCAGAAATGAAGCGCGGAGTCTGCTGAAAGTGCTTATGAGGCTTTTAAGCAATGTAATGGGAAGTATAGATTAGTAGCATTGCAGCAGCAGAACTGGCAATCTGACGGCTCCCGATAAGCCCCAGCCAGGGTGGGGTAACTTGCCAGTCACTGTGTGAATGTGGCCTGACTGGCGGGGCGCCCCACTTACAGGCACAACATCGGCAGGGCTTGCCTGTAAATTGTATGGACAGCTGCATCCATAGACCATGACCAGTGACCAAAAAAACAAATTTTTAGAAGCCAATGTCTACGGGTAAAGACACACGGAGCTACTTAGTAGCAGCTACTTGTCACAGCTACTAAACGCCAGAAAATCCCCTGCCATAGACAATACTGAGAATTGCTAAACCACACGTAGAGACAATTATCAGTAAATGATCAGTATTGTCTGTTTTAGTAGCCGTGACAAGTAGCTGCTACTAGTAGCTATGTGTGTCTTCACCCTTAATGGCTCTGGCACAATCCCCAGATTGCCATCCCACCGACGAAAATGTAAATCGCCGGTGGGATGGCATACGCGGCAAGTTGCCATCCCACTGGCGATTTACATTTTCGCTGGTGGGATGGCAATCCTTGGAGATTAGTCGCCCGAGACACGGGAGATTTGTCGCGGGCGACTAATCTCCCTGTGTGCCAGAGCCCTAAAGTAAGGTTGGTCCGGCTTAGCCACGGCTACCTGAATCTTCAGCCTGCTGGCCAGTGAGTGGGGCAATGTCAGAGGTTTGGGTGGGCAAAGATCTTTGCATGGATCTCTAGGTTTTTTTTAACCTATGAACAAGTGTGTATTCTTGACCCCATGTGGACTGCTGTCAGGTTATAGAATTGGCAAGGGGGGTGTTAAAGGGTCAGTATTTCTTTAAAGGGAAACTATACCCCCAGAATGAATACTTAATCAACAGTTTATATCGTGTTACGTGACCTCTTGATGTCAGTAAATATTGCCTAATATGTCAGTAAATATTGCCCTTTTACATCCTTTCCCTTGAGTCGCCATTTAGTGATAGGCTGTGTGCTCCCTCAGAGATCAGCTGACAGGAAGTGATGCAGCTCTAACTGTAACAGGAAGTAGTGTGGGAGCAAAAGGCAGAACTCTGCCCATTCATTGGCTGATGGGGCCTAGCATGTATGTATGTATAACTTTATTTATAAAGCGCCACAAGGGTACGCAGCGCTGTACAATCTTACAGAATTACACACAGGGAGGACAAGTGATATAATAAATAAAATATATATATGTGGTATGAGACACAATAGGAAGGAGGTCCCTGCCCCGTAGAGCTTACAATCTAAGTATGTGTGCCTTGGCTTGTTTGTGTGCACTGTGAATCCTATGATCCCAGGGGGCGGCCCTTAATTCTTAAAATGGCAACTTTCTATTTGGGATTACCCAATAGCACAGGGTCAGGGTAGGCGCAGGGACCCTCGCCACCGGTGGCCGAGGGAGCGGTAACAGGAATTTGTTCTGGGTCCGCCGGGGCCCACCAGGTTTTTTTTCCGGTATCCCAGCGGCCCAGTCTGACCCTGCAATAGCACATACTACTAAAAAAAGTATATTTTTATGAAAATGGTTTATTTAGATGAAGCAGGGTTTTACATATGAGCTGTTTATGCAATATATTTTTATAGAGACCTACATTGTTTGGGGGGGGGGGGGGGGTATAGTTTTCCTTTAACTTCTGTTCTCTGCCATGCAGAATAGGAATCCCCGGCTTTAAGGGAGCTGTGGGGTAGCACAGTATCTGATAATTGCCAAAGAGACTTACTGCAAGCTCAGAGGAGCAAACATGGCCGCACCCTGGCTGTGTTAGTGAAGGTGATACCCGTTGAATGGTATTTCCCAGGCTGAAGGTACATTTGTAGGATCCAGCTGACATTAGGGGACCGGGCTGTTCCATAAATCATTCAGCCATTCCTATGGACACATACATGATGTATGATGTGTGTGTGATTTGCCCTTTATTAGTTACCCAGCAGGATATATCAGGCAGTGCCATTGCTCACTATCCCAGCTCTCTCCTCGTTATTGATGCCAGTACCCCATGCCTTGCAGCTGGCTATCACTTGCCATACATGTGGCTATCTAAACCCCCCAGCGGCACGGCATTTCAGATTTGAGGGCAAAGCTTTGGCACGTTGCAAGCAGCTCGGTCACTGTCCCTTGTACTCGGCTATTATTTATGAGCGCTCGGTCCTGCACAAGGTATAGGGTACCGGGTCGTGTTACCCACACACGCCTGCGTTAGTGGGAGAGTATATTAAAGGGAAATCTGACCGGTCCCCTCCCTGTGTGACCTAGTGCATTGTTGCAATGTATGTCCGTCAGTAATATGGTTTGTGTGTGATATCCTACCCCTTAGGGACTACTTTAAATGCCTGTGCCCCTCCGCCCTCATTTTAGTTATGTGGTGCCTTCTGATTTTTTCCAAGTTTCAAATGGGGGTCACTGACCCCAGCTGCCAAAAACCTATTGCTCTGTGAGGCTACAATGTTATTGTTACTTGTTTTTACTTATCTAGTAGAATTAAGTCTAAAACAACTGGACTTTTGTGAGTTTTTCTTGAAAATGTTTCACCACTCATCCGAGTGGCTTCTAAAGAAGCCACTCGGATGAGTGGTGAAACATTTTCAAGAATAACTCAGAAAAGTCCAGTTGTTTTAGACTTAATTCTGCTAGATACTGTATATTATGGCCTGGATGAATGAGAATCTTCATAGACATATTGTTATTACTTATTTTTCTATTCAACTTACTGGTTGCTAAGGTAATTTAAACCTTAGCAACCAGATAACTGTTGAAGTTCCAAAGTGGTTAGCAGCCAAGCATGGTGTCTGTACTGATAAATATAAATATATATAAATATGGAGCAAATGGGCCCATAATAGCGTGTTAGCTGAACTATACCTTGCTACTGGGAGCAAAGGTAATATTTGTGTGCGTGTATGGGCTGCACATTTGTGTTGTATTTATATAAGGGTGAAGACACACAGTAGTAGCAGCTACTTGTCACAGCTACAGAAATAGACAATGCTGATCAGTTACTGATAATTGTCCCTACGTGTGTTTTAGCAGAGGCAATTCTCAGTATTGTCTATGGCAGGGGATTTTCTGGTGTTTAGTAGCTGCTACTAAGTAGCTCTGTGTGTCTTCACCCTTTGACATTGGCTAAGGAATGACTTCTACTATGTGTGTTTTAGCAGGGGCAATTCTCAGTACTGTCTATGGCAGGGGATTTTCTGGCGTTTAGTAGCTGTGACAAGTAGCTGCTACTAAGTAGCTCCGTGTGTCTCACCCTTAGTGGGGTCATAATGTGGTGCCTGTTGGTTTATATAGAGCGGGCATGTTGCCATGAGTGCTATTGGCCGTGCTGGCACCGGTGCCCCATTCCTCCTTATCTTCCTGTTATGATGAAAGCTGTTTACTTTTGCTGCCCTCCCCGGCCCTTGGCAGCTGCCCCTCTCCGGGGTCACGTGAGCACGGGTCACGTCTGGCAACACGCGGGCGCACATCACCCCACCTGACTGGCAGATAGCAGCCAAAATTAGCCGCGGCCCCTTGACTGAGGCAATGTGTCGGAGTGATCCCGTCACGGGGGCGCATTCCAGCACCCTTTTTATCTCACACTTGAACGCCTGCCCTGTTAATTTGTCATTAACGCCTCGCGTCTCGGTTGGGTTCTTATCGCCCTGCTCATCGGTCAGTGGGGTGCTTGGGTGCTGCCATCACTCGCCTATCAATTCGGACGACTGCCGGAGAATAGAGTCACAAGCGGCCAATCCCAGTTACAGGGCACGTTGGGTTTCAGCCAATCGCATTCTCTCCGGCTGCTTACCTGAAGCACATACACTAGCCCTTTGCTTTAGTTGCCAGCCCCCCTGCGGCTGTGCCAGAGGAATGCCCTTATCCCCAGAGCCCAGCTACTTTTAACTTAATGGCGCTGGGTTGTGTCTGCCTCCTGGCTCCGGCTTCTGAGTGCCGTTCCCTGTAGCCTTGGAGGCAGTAGCCATGTACTGATCCCCTTACTGACAAGAACATTGCAATAAATAGCCTGGCCCAGAGCCCAGCATTAGCAGCCTGCCTGTTGCTGCACGGGCTCCGTATTCTGCCTTCTCATCCCTGCCCTGGGGCTTAACCCTTTCACTGCCGCGGCCACCTACGCTGCAAATCCCTATCCTTATCCTACACTCCCCGGCCAGGGAGTTATGTACACAGCGATAATCTTCTTTCATTTCATTGAGGTCTTTTTATGCAGCTTCCCAGATAGCAAAATAAAGGGAAAGTAAAATCATGGCACAGATGAAAGTAAACACATAAAAAGTGACACTTTTGACCTCCTGCAGTGATTAAAGAAGGGGGGTTGTGGGGTATATTCTGGTTGGAGAGGCCTTTTTATAGGGAAATCAAGCCCTGGACTGGGGTGTGAAGGGCCCTCTGGAGCTTCCGTCCCAGGGGCCCTGCAGGTGCACTCAGCCGGGCGCGTCCTCCCCCAAGCACATAAATTTGACGCGTCAGGGGAGGAGTATTCGGGAGGGGGAGCGCCGGCAAGGGTCGGGTCTGGGCCACCTGGGCCCACTAGAGCCAGGGCCTTCCGGGATTTTTCCCGGCGGCCCAGTCCGACCCTGCCTGGACTATAGGATTGCCATTGGAGGTTTTAGTATACAAGTAACGGTGGCCATACACAGCAAGATTGCCTTGTTTGAGGAGGCCGCCAAACAAAAGGATTTTCTCCCAATATGCCCACCTAAAGGTGGGCAATATAGGGCTATCTGGCTACAGTGGCAGGCATGGGCGCCACCGGACAAATGACCGCATCAATGAGCCGATGAGGTTCCCGATCCAACAAAAAAAATCAAACCTAATTGAATTTTTGGCCCTAGGGCGAGCCATACTGTCCCCCAATCCAATGTAAAAATCAAACCTGGCCTATCAAGACCAATTTTAGGCCCCCCATTGGGGGGTGTCTGTACACGGGCAGATAATCTGCCCAATCGGTCTAAATCAGCAGCTGAAATCTGCCCGTGTATAGGCAAATGACGTTACGTTGCTACATTGTAGCAGTAGGCAGAACCAGCAGTGCAGAGAATATAAACAGCAAGACAGATGCGGCTTCCTACAGCAATGACATTTTCAAATAATTTTATTCCAGTTTTCTAAAGTTATTTTGGAAAGTCGCTTAGATTTACATTTTCTTTCATTATGCAAAAAACTGTGTGTGGTTGGAGTTCCCCTTGAAATTCGCTGGAATCACTCTCTGAGGCACGTAGAATCATAGTGGAGGTTAATAAAAGCATCAGGTTCAACCTTAAAGGGACACTGCCATGATTTTTATGGGGCACTTTTTATCACTAAATGACACTGTTACACAGCAAATAATTCCTTCTGCCATTTAACCTTTTATTCTTGTACCAACAAATGTATTTGTAGCTGTAATATTGGTGTGTAGGCGCCATCTCAGTGCCTTGTGCCTGAGTCTGAGCTTTCAGCCAGCGCTACCCATTAGAACTGCTTTCAGCTAACCTATTGTTTCTCCTACTCCCATGTAACTGGAGGAGTCCCAAGCCGGACTTGGATTTCTTACTATTGAGTGCTATTCTGATACCTACTGGGAGCTGCTATCTTGCTCCCTTCCCATTGTTCTGCTGATCGGTTGCTGGGGGTGAGGGGGGGACCCTACCTGCATTCTCTGCTCAGCGTCTCTCCAGCCAAGTACTCCTATTCCTGTGTATCTTTCCCTGCCCGGTGTACTGGGTCATGTCTATAAGTTGACCCTGTGCAAACACGCATGGCGTGACCTAATTCCTGGCAGAGAGGGTACATGGGCATATTGACATAACTGGACTTTTTAGTTTAAATAAATCCCAATAAAGTGTTAGGATTAAAGGGCAAGTGCAGCCTGACAATATAGGCTATAAATGACTATATTTCAGGCTCACTGCTTTCCAGCCCTATCTACATCCATTGGCTCTAGGTCACCCCTGTGTGGCTTGGGGGTTGCTGTAGGCAGCTCAATACCCGTCCAAGCAGAAAGGACAGGTACATCTGTTGAATAAATATTATGTTACTAAATACGTTAGGAGTACTGAACCATAACAAGGAATTGGGCTAGAAATTCTACCTGTTATGTTTTGGGCTTATGTAGCACAGCCCTTTAGCAGTGAAGATCTGTGCCTCCCACAATACAGTATATACAATACAAGGCTGATTAGTAAATAATTCACATTGCATGGCAGCATAGAAAGCAGTGCAGACTACATCAGAATGTATTCACAATCAACCCTGTAGCATTGGCTTCTATGATGGATGTGACCTCGCTTGCTGCTTGATGATTTCCCACACCCCCTTAGATAAGCAACCCAGAGCCCACTGAGCATGTGCAGTGCCACTGACTCACAAAACATGGCCTAACAAGATCAGAAGATGGGGAGACTTATTATTGACTTATTACTATTATAGGGCTGCTGCATCTTTGGGCTGGTACAGTAAGATCAGTATATAACATACAGCAAAATTCTTTATAAATATATAATAATGTGCTCCTTGTTTCTATAATATCTATTTTTGTGTTTTTTTTGTTACAGGCTCATATAAAATTCCCCATTGACTACCCATATTCCCCTCCGACCTTCCGATTTCTGACAAAGATGTGGCATCCCAATATCTATGAGGTGAGAGAATTACACTTGTACTTTAAAGAGGAAACACCACCCAAAAGAAAAGTTAAATATAGTGAAAGAAAATGTCGTTCTAAGCAACTTTCCTATATACGTCGATTATGGTTTTAATATTTCTGTTTAAATATGATTGGTTCTGGCTCTGGTCAGTTCTCTTCCAGGTCTGTTAAGCAGGTAGTTCCTGCTACGTACATTGTTTGAGGAGTCAGAACCAGCAGTGCAGAGATAAACACAGCTAGCCAGGCATATACGGCTTTCATTTGGCGCTTCTATAGGTTGGAGGGAGCTTTTTCTTTCCTCGAGAAGCCAGTTACAAGCATTTCCCACACAGATATCCCAATGTATAATGTATATAGTGTATGTATATATTGGGAAGTTGCTTAGAATTACATTTTACTTCCATATTGGGAACATTCCAGCTTTCAAGCGGGGGGTCCCTGACCTCTGCAGCCAAAACCCTTTTGCTCCCTTGTTATTTTTTATCTTTATGTTCAGGCCCCGTCTCTTCATTTTTCAGTTTCTTATTCAAACTGCTCCCTGGTTACTAGGGGAAACTGGACCCTGCGACATAGAGGCGGGGCAGGCAATATATGATTGACAGCTCTGATTTTTAATTACTTTAACTTTCCATTCAGCGCTTCCTAGATATCACCTAGATGGCAAATGCTTAAGATCTTGGGGGGTACAAAGCTTTGCCTTAATAACAGTGTATACAAAATGGCGCCGGCCTGCTGGCTGTGACTGTAAATCCCAAGCCTGAAGGGGTGTAAGTAAAGTTTATTTTGCTCAACTAAAGATCCCCATACACGGGCCAATTCTAGCTGCCGATATGGGTCCCTTAGACAGATTCAGCAGCTAATCGGCCCGTGTGTGGGCACTACGGACCGTCCTGCCCAACCGATATCTGGCCTGAAATTGGACCTGATCTCGATCGGGCAGGTTAGAAAATCTAGTCGGATCGGGGACCGCATCAGCTCGTTGATACGGTCCCCGGACTGACTTTTGCTATGCCCAACATTATAATTCGATCATTTGGCCCCCGCCAAGCGAGCGGATCTGCCCGCGTATGGGGACCTTAACATGATAGAAAATGATTTGGAATTATTTCTTAGGGTGACATTAGGCCCAGGGACCAAATACGACAGTCCTGCTAACATTTGGCCCGTTGGCTGAACTGGACAGGTACACACAGCCTTCGGATAATATGTGCGCTTATGGGAGTTGTCTTTTCTCTCTCTGCCCCTGTAGAATGGCGATGTCTGCATTTCAATCCTTCACCCCCCAGTAGATGATCCACAGAGCGGAGAGTTACCGTCAGAAAGGTGGAATCCCACGCAGAATGTCAGGTACTGATCTGCCTGTGTGTTGTTGTTATTATTAACATTTATTTATATAGCGCCAACATATCCCGCAGCGCTGTACAATAAGTGGGTTTCATACAATGGACATACAGAGTAACATATAAAGCAATCAATAACCGATACAAGAGGTGAAGAGAGCCCTGCCCAAAAGAGCTTACAATCTACAAGGAGTAACATATAAAGCAATCAATAACCGATACAAGAGGTGAACAGAGCCCTGCCCAAAAGAGCTTACAATCTACAAGGAGTAACATATAAAGCAATCAATAACCGATACAAGAGGGGAAGAGGGCCCTGCTCAAAAGAGCTTACACTCTACAAGGAGTAACATATAAAGCAATCCGTAACCGATACAAGAGGGGAAGAGGGCCCTGCCCAAAAGAGCTTACACTCTACAAGGAGTAACATATAAAGCAATCAGTAACCGATACAAGAGGGGAAGAGGGCCCTGCTCAAAAGAGCTTACACTCTACAAGGAGTAACATATAAAGCAATCAATAACCGATACAAGAGGGGAAGAGAGCCCTGCTCAAAAGAGCTTACACTCTACAAGGAGTAACAAATAAAGCAATCAATAACCGATACAAGAGGTGAAGAGAGCCCTGCCCAAAAGAGCTTACACTCTACAAGGAGTAACATATAAAGCAATCAGTAACCGATACAAGAGGGGAAGGGAGCCCTGCCCAAAAGAGCTTACACTCTACAAGGAGTAACATATAAAGCAATCAATAACCGATACAAGAGGTGAAGAGAGCCCTGGCCAAAAGAGCTTACAATCTACAAGGAGTAACATATAAAGCAATCAATAACCGATACAAGAGGTGAAGAGAGCCCTGCCCAAAAGAGCTTACACTCTACAAGGAGTAACATATAAAGCAATCAGTAACCGATACAAGAGGGGAAGGGAGCCCTGCCCAAAAGAGCTTACACTCTACAAGGAGTAACATATAAAGCAATCAATAACCGATACAAGAGGTGAAGAGAGCCCTGGCCAAAAGAGCTTACAATCTACAAGGAGTAACATATAAAGCAATCAATAACCGATACAAGAGGTGAAGAGAGCCCTGCCCAAAAGTGAATGGAACCCCCAAACATTACCATAGAGCCCCTACAGAAGAGCCCTGCACCCCCAAACTTGTACCAAAAATGCAAAGTTGCACTGGCCGCCACCGTGTCTGGCTGCTAGAATTCCTGATTCTCCTCTCTGGCTGCAATTACTGACCAGGAATGTGTGCACTTGAAGCAAGGAATGTAATGGCTTCTTGGCCGTCAAGTGGCCAGACATGGCGCGGGCCCTCTAAATACAGTCGCGGGGGGCAGGGCCATTCAGGGGGTTCTTTCCGGTGTGGTTGGAAAAGGGCTGGGGTTATTTATATCAATCCATAACAATGCCAAGTCACTTGTTGTTTTACCCACAAATATACTTATTAATGGTGATTTAAATCATGCTGATTGGGTGTAAGAGTAATGTGTGGCCCAGGGTTTCATGCTTTGCCTGCCAAACATGTATCCTGTACTTGGGTTGTCCTAAATGTAACCCAAAGCAATCAATAAGATGCTGGCTGATTGGTTGCTATGGGTTACTGCTCCGGGTTAGTTAGTTGCTATGGGTTACTGCCCTTTATATTTATATAATAATAATTTCTCTGTTTATAATGTGAGTGTATTTATAGTATGCATGTTTATTTATATGCGGGTGTCTCTATGCGCCCTGGAGGGACAATACCTGCACCATTCCGTAGCCGGGCTGGGTGGCTCCACATTTACTGTGGCCATTCTCCTTTCAGCAGCTCTATACCCCCGCTTCTAGGCCAGCCAAGCCAGGTTTAACTCTCTGACAGGTGAGTATAGGTGGCCCTGTATAGTGGATCTTCTCCTCATATATGCACCTAAAGATGGGCGATAGCAGGCTAATTTGATCTTTTAGCCTGATTGGATGGCAACATCGGGCATAGGCACTGTGGGATCGGGGGCCGCATCAGCCAGTGCGGTCCCCTTTCCTGACAGAAAATCAAACCTGCCCGATCTCTGAAGGACCTGAATCGGCCCGTGTACCTTTAGAGCAATGGGTGCTGGGATCACTGATGGGACCCAGAGCTCTGACACCCCAAAGGGACAGAGAGAGCAATGCACAGCACCTTATTACTGGAGGCCTAACCTGCATGTCTAGTTAACCCTAGATCTTCTGGCCCAGCAGGGATGTGAGAGCTGCCCACTTTTGCAGGATACAGTGGCTTATCTTTTACAGATTATTTCAATATTCCTTTGTTAACCCTTTAAAAGTACTCAATATACCAGTTTTTTGCATAAACACTATCTGAACTTCCAGAAATAATGAAAAAAATTTACAGGTATAGGACCCATTATGCAGAATGCTCGGGACCAAGGGTATTCCAGATATGGGGTCTTTCCGTAATTTGGATCTCCATACCTTAATTCTACTAAAAAATCAATTAAACATTAATTAAACCCAATAGGATTATTCTGCCCCCAATAAGGGGTAATTATATCTTAGTTGGGATCAAGTACAGGTACTGTTTTATTATTACAGAGAAAAGGGAATCATTTAACCATTAAATAAACCCAATAGGGCTGTTCTGCCCCCAATAAGGGGTAATTATATCTTAGTTGGGATCAAGTACAGGTACTGTTTTATTATTACAGAGAAAAGGGAATCATTTAACCATTAAATAAACCCAATAGGGCTGTTCTGCCCCAATAAGGGGTAATTATATCTTAGTTGGGATCAATTACAGGTACTGTTTTATTATTACAGAGAAAAGGGAATCATTTAACCATTAAATAAACCCAATAGGGCTGTTCTGCCCCAATAAGGGGTAATTATATCTTAGTTGGGATCAAGTACAGGTAATGTTTTATTATTACAGAGAAAAGGTATATATTTTTTAAAAATGTGAATTATTTCCTTAAAATTGATTCTATCGGAAATGGTCTTTCCGTAATTCGGAACTTTCTGGATAACTGGTAATAACCCCCACGTTTCCTTCTCTCTCAGAACTATATTACTCAGTGTAATTTCCCTGCTCAACGAACCAAACACCTTCTCCCCGGCTAATGTCGATGCCTCTGTCATGTTTAGAAAATGGAGGGACAGTAAAGGAAAGGACAAAGAATATGCAGAAATTATCCGGTGAGTGCTTCTAGCGAATCCATCTGTAGCCATGTCAGTTTGGGGCCCCTGTCCAAGCCCTAGGCCCCCACAGCCCTTTAGCAGGGAAGATCTGTGCCAGTAAAGATGCCCCAGTATCCCCCTATCTTCTTTTCTGCTGATTCCCAGCATATGCTCTGTGCTGCTGTCACTTACCTGCGCTTTGGGATCCTCTCACTATATACGGTATATAACATTACCAACAAACTGCATATACAGTATATAACAGGCCCAATACACAGCATATATACAGTATATAACAGGCCCAATAAACACCATACATACATATATATATATATATATATATATATATATATATATATATATATATATATATATGGTATATAACGGGCCCAATACACGGCATATATATATACGGTATATAACGGGCCCATTACACGGCATATATATATACGGTATATAACGGGCCCATTACACGGCATATATATACGGTATATAACGGGCCCAATACACGGCATATATACAGTATATAACGGGCCCAATACACGGCATATATACAGTATATAACGGGCCCAATACACGGCATATATACAGTATATAACGGGCCCAATACACGGCATATATACAGTATATAACGGGCCCAATACACGGCATATATACAGTATATAACAGGCCCAATACACGGCATATATACATTACAAGAAATAGTAAAGGAATTCTGATTCACATCATAATGCAGCACTGAAACCAGTGTAGTCTGCATCAGAATGTACTTAATAAGTACATGATACTTAATAAGTGACTAATCTTATACCTCCTACTCCAAGCTGGCCTTCCTCTACTTTAAGAAGTACATTCATGTTGGGGTGCGTTTCTGTAGGGTGGGCCCCCTGCAGAGCTCACAGCTGTCTCCCAGATTCACACTTGGCACACACACACAGTTTAGCTCTATAACTAAGATTTCTGCACCATGTATGAGTCTGAGCTGTCACTGGGGGAGCCTGGGGCAAGGTGGTGGGTGGGAGCACACACTGCAGCAGAGAACCCTCAGGCCCCCTTGTGATTTTGTCTCTTTAGCTATAAAAAGTTTTTGAGAACTGAAGCGCCCACTACTGCTTACAGAAGGAAACTGCGCCCGCAGTTATAGCTAGGGGACAAAATGAGCATTTATTCTTAACGGGTTTTCAGTTGGTCTTCATTTTTTATTTTGTATAGTTTTTTTAATTATTTGCCTTTTTCTGGCTCTTTCCAGCTTCCAAATGGCCCCGGAAGCCAAAACCCTATTGCTCTGTGAAGCTACAATTTCATTGTCATTGTTACTTTTTATAACTTATCTTTCTATTCAGGCTCTCCTCTCTTCATATGCCTGTCTTTTTTTCAACCCACTGCCAGGTTGGTAGGTTAAATTGCACCCTAGCAACCAGATACCTGTTGATATTCCAAACTAGAGAGAAGGTGTAGAAAAAGCTTAAAAATACATAAACCACAAATTATAAACAATGAAGACCAATTGCAGATTGTCTCCGAATAGCACTGTTATACTAAAAGTTCATTCAAAGGTGAACAACCCCTTTAACGCAAAAACAATGATTCTATTTCTGACATTTTGTGCCTAGGAAACAAGTTTCGGCCACGAAAGCCGAGGCAGAAAAGGACGGCGTGAAAGTCCCGACCACGTTGGCAGAGTACTGCATCAAAACCAAAGTGCCTTCTAGTGACAACAGTTCTGACTTACTTTATGACGACTTGTATGACGATGACATAGACGATGAAGACGAAGAGGAGGAGGACGCCGATTGCTACGACGACGACGACTCTGGCAACGAAGAGTCGTGACGCGCTCCTTCAGTCCTTCCCTTTATCCACAGCCTGATCCTTAGACCTCCCTGCTCTCTTCCTCTCTAGTTCCTCCGCCTCCGCTGCCCTTTCTACCCCTGCTATCTCAGGCCGGAAATGGAGCAGATCTGAACTGGCAAGGGCGCCCCCCTTCCCACACACACGACCGACGGTCTCTTTGTCGCGGTAAAGACCAACTTGCCTTTTGCATCCTGCAGCGAGAGATGCAGGGACACCGGCTCCGTTTTTATGGACCTCTCGTGGAGGGACGGGAAAGCGGCACGGAATCTATGGAATTCCCGAATGCTGAACCAGTCTCCTAGTGCCGTGCACAATAATGATTTTCGTTGACCTACAAAGCCCCCTCCTTTTTGTCTTTATACCTTTATAATCTGTCGGAAGGCTTTGGTTTTTGATTTTACCCGTGGAGGAGACTGTAGCTTCCCCCCCGGTGCCCTCTCTCGTTCCTTGCTGGTTTCTTTATCCGTCGGGGGAAGCTGGCGTTGGGTTTGGAATTGACGTGGCACTGCAGAGAAGCAAATGAGCAAAAAGACGTAACCATGCAATATCGCCAAGGTTCCAGCGCATCTCGTTCCAGCAATCACACACGTACCTTTTTTTTTTTTACTTTTACCTCAGGCAATCCTTCAAGGCCTCTACCTGTGCCGGACCTCTTAACGTGGCACACACCCACCCCCCTCCGTCGCCAGTTCCGGCCCCGCCGGATGCCCTTGTTACTACTGCTGTTGGCGCGAATGGCTTTGTCAGTGTCGGTGAAATGTAGGAAGCTAGAACATAAGCTGGATAGGCAGCCTGGAGGGGTATTGCGGTATGCGGCACAACACAATTTATTGCTACGGAATTTAAAAACACAAAAAAAAAAAGTGTACAAATATTTGTGTGCAAGAGGTCATGGCTTAGCTAATGTGTTTCCTTTCTGTTTCTCTCCTTGTTTTTCATTTTCCCTAGATTTGTTCTTTGTTTTGTTTTTTTTTTTTCCTTTTTCTTTTTGTTTTGTTGTTTCTTTTAATGTTTTTTTTTTTTTTTTTGCATTCTAGCACCCATGGCTGCAAAAGGGTATTAACTGCAGTTGCAGGGCTCTTGTGGTATGTTTGTTTGTGGGTGTCTTTCACTGTTGTAAAGCAGAAAAGGACAAATAAAGCAAGATGTGAAATCCAAAACGCCTGAGACGGTTCGATGGACAGAGTTTCCAAACCGGTTTGTCAGGCCAAAGGGCAGGTGATGGTATTCGGCCCGTCCTGCCTTGTACAACCGCACTGACCCTGGTGCCATCAAACAGTTTGTACCATCATTGTTTGCAAGCTGCCAGGGTGTTGAACTGGTTTTGTTGTACGGCTTTGTATGCACACATTTCAGTATTACACTAACACAGCAGTGATTGTGCGGGACACTGTGTTGCAGTATAGTGGGCTTTGTGCATATCCCCCCAGATGGGATAGGGCTATACGTTATAGTGGGCTTTGTGCATATCCCCCCAGATAGGATAGGGATATACGGTATAGTGGGCTTTGTGTGTATCCCCCCCCCAGATAGGATAGGGATATACGGTATAGTGGGCTTTGTGCGTATCCCCCCAGATAGGATAGGGCTATACGGTATAGTGGGCTTTGTGCATATCCCCCCAGATAGGATAGGGATATACGGTATAGTGGGCTTTGTGTGTATCCCCCCCAGATAGGATAGGGATGTACGGTATAGTGGGTTTTGTGTGTATCCCCCCCAGATAGGATAGGGATATACGGTATAGTGGGCTTTGTGCATATCCCCCCAGATGGGATAGGGCTATACGTTATAGTGGGCTTTGTGCATATCCCCCCAGATAGGATAGGGATATACGGTATAGTGGGCTTTGTGTGTATCCCCCCCCAGATAGGATAGGGATATACGGTATAGTGGGCTTTGTGCGTATCCCCCCAGATAGGATAGGGATATACGGTATAGTGGGCTTTGTGCGTATCCCCCCAGATAGGATAGGGATATACGGTATAGTGGGCTTTGTGCGTATCCCCCCAGATAGGATAGGGATATACGGTATAGTGGGCTTTGTGTGTATCCCCCCAGATAGGATAGGGATATACGGTATAGTGGGCTTTGTGCGGATCCCCCCCAGATAGGATAGGGATATACGGTATAGTGGGCTTTGTGCGTATCCCCCAGATAGGGATATACGGTATAGTGGGCTTTGTGTGTATCCCCCCCAGATAGGATAGGGATATACGGTATAGTGGGCTTTGTGCGGATCCCCCCAGATAGGATAGGGATATACGGTATAGTGGGCTTTGTGTGTATCCCCCCCCAGATAGGATAGGGATATACGGTATAGTGGGCTTTGTGCGTATCCCCCCAGATAGGATAGGGCTATCCGGTATAGTGGGCTTTGTGCATATCCCCCCAGATAGGATAGGGATATACGGTATAGTGGGCTTTGTGTGTATCCCCCCCAGATAGGATAGGGATGTACGGTATAGTGGGTTTTGTGTGTATCCCCCCCAGATAGGATAGGGATATACGGTATAGTGGGCTTTGTGCATATCCCCCCAGATGGGATAGGGCTATACGTTATAGTGGGCTTTGTGCATATCCCCCCAGATAGGATAGGGATATACGGTATAGTGGGCTTTGTGTGTATCCCCCCCCCAGATAGGATAGGGATATACGGTATAGTGGGCTTTGTGCATATCCCCCCAGATAGGATAGGGATATACGGTATAGTGGGCTTTGTGCGTATCCCCCAGATAGGATAGGGATATACGGTATAGTGGGCTTTGTGCGTATCCCCCCAGATAGGATAGGGATATACGGTATAGTGGGCTTTGTGCGGATCCCCCCAGATAGGATAGGGATATACGGTATAGTGGGCTTTGTGTGCATCCCCCCCAGATAGGATAGGGATATGCTGTATAGTGGGCTTTGTGCGGATCCCCCCAGATAGGGATATACGGTATAGTGGGCTTTGTGCGTATCCCCCCCAGATAGGATAGGGATATACGGTATAGTGGGCTTTGTGCGTATCCCCCCAGATAGGATAGGGATATACGGTATAGTGGGCTTTGTGCGTATCCCCCCCAGATAGGATAGGGATATACGGTATAGTGGGCTTTGTGCGTATCCCCCAGATAGGATAGGGATATACGGTATAGTGGGCTTTGTGCGGATCCCCCCAGATAGGATAGGGATATACGGTATAGTGGGCTTTGTGCGTATCCCCCAGATAGGATAGGGATATACGGTATAGTGGGCTTTGTGCGTATCCCCCCAGATAGGGATATACGGTATAGTGGGCTTTGTGTGTATCCCCCCCCAGATAGGATAGGGATATACGGTATAGTGGGCTTTGTGCGTATCCCCCCAGATAGGATAGGGCTATCCGGTATAGTGGGCTTTGTGCATATCCCCCCAGATAGGATAGGGATATACGGTATAGTGGGCTTTGTGTGTATCCCCCCCAGATAGGATAGGGATGTACGGTATAGTGGGTTTTGTGTGTATCCCCCCCAGATAGGATAGGGATATACGGTATAGTGGGCTTTGTGCATATCCCCCCAGATGGGATAGGGCTATACGTTATAGTGGGCTTTGTGCGTATCCCCCCAGATAGGATAGGGATATACGGTATAGTGGGCTTTGTGTGTATCCCCCCCCAGATAGGATAGGGATATACGGTATAGTGGGCTTTGTGCATATCCCCCCAGATAGGATAGGGATATACGGTATAGTGGGCTTTGTGCGTATCCCCCCAGATAGGATAGGGATATACGGTATAGTGGGCTTTGTGCGTATCCCCCCAGATAGGATAGGGATATACGGTATAGTGGGCTTTGTGCGGATCCCCCCAGATAGGATAGGGATATACGGTATAGTGGGCTTTGTGCGGATCCCCCCAGATAGGATAGGGATATACGGTATAGTGGGCTTTGTGTGCATCCCCCCCAGATAGGATAGGGATATACTGTATAGTGGGCTTTGTGCGGATCCCCCCAGATAGGGATATACGGTATAGTGGGCTTTGTGCGTATCCCCCCCAGATAGGATAGGGATATACGGTATAGTGGGCTTTGTGCGTATCCCCCCCAGATAGGATAGGGATATACGGTATAGTGGGCTTTGTGCGTATCCCCCCCCAGATAGGATAGGGATATACGGTATAGTGGGCTTTGTGCGTATCCCCCAGATAGGATAGGGATATACGGTATAGTGGGCTTTGTGCGGATCCCCCCAGATAGGATAGGGATATACGGTATAGTGGGCTTTGTGCGTATCCCCCAGATAGGGATATACAGTATAGTGGGCCCTGTGCATCTCCCAACACAGGCCTCCCATACAGAAACATTACAACATTTACCCTATTGATACAGGAGGCTCTGTACCTTTCTCTGAACTGAAAGTTCTTTACCCCTCAGAAGACCAGCGGAGCTTTGTGCATATTGCCTGCAATACTGCCCAGTGTGTCTGTATAGTGTATGTGGCTTTTATGTCTATTATTTCATATATGGATATTTGGGCTGTACCCCAACCCAGGGATAACTGGGGCATTAGCTGGAAGTCTAACAGCTCATCTTTTGTTTTGTGCCCAATTGACGGACCAACTTTGCCTGTACCCGTCATTATAATTCGATCGTTTGGCCCCAGGGCCGAACAATCGAATTAGCCTGGATTCTCCCGATATCGCCCACCCGTGGGTGGGGGATATCGGGAGAAGATCCACTCGCTTGATTACATTGCCAAGCAAGCGGATCTGAAGGTGTATAGGCACCTTAAGCCTCACTGATTGTCTGGCTGTCTCTCCTCAACCTTCCTTATCACCTGCAATAACAAGTATTGGATTCTAAATGAATCTATTAATGAGAAATAGTAGTGAAAGTAGCAAGTTACAATGTCATAAGACTTCGGGAGCATAGATATTACCAGATATTCAGCAGGAACAGCCCCCCTAAGTTTGCTCATAGCCTGTACAGAGAGATACCATAAAACTATGGCACATAGGGATTCCCCTGTACTAAGCACAATTCAGCAGGAACAGCCCCCTAAGTTTGCTCATAGCCTGTACAGAGAGATACCATAAAACTATGGCACATAGGGATTCCCCTGTACTAAGCACAATTCAGCAGGAACAGCCCCCTAAGTTTGCTCATAGCCTGTACAGAGAGATACCATAAAACTATGGCACATAGGGATTCCCCTGTACTAAGCACAATTCAGCAGGAACAGCCCCCTAAGTTTGCTCATAGCCTGTACAGAGAGATACCATAAAACTATGGCACATAGGGATTCCCCTGTACTAAGCACAATTCAGCAGGAACAGCCCCCTAAGTTTGCCCATAGCCTGTACAGAGAGATACCATTAAGGATTACCCAGTGGCACATACTACTAATAAAGTATATTTATATGAAAATGGTTTATTTGGATGAAGCAGGGTTTTACATATGAGCTGTTTATACAATATATTTTTATAGAGACCTACATTGTTTGGGGGTATAGGTTTCCTTTAAGACAAAATCAGTTGATGTTGGTCACAGGATGACAGTGTTTGTTTTGATGTTTCCCCATTTATATAATAACAACCCCCACCTCTAAAATCCAGGGGCCCCCAGAGTTCATAGTGTGTTTTTCCCAAAGTAACCCGCTGGGCAATATCTGAAATGGTAAAGGGGAACTCCACCCACACAGGTATTCACATATTTGGGCTGTATAGAATACATGAGATTCTAACGAGGTAATAACGAGGTAATAACAAGGTTGGCAAACAGTGACACCTAATGGGCTGTTAGATGTACTACATTAATGTGCTGCTCTCGCTGGAGCCAAAACATGTAAAGGTGCCCATACACAGGCCCTTCAGACCTACCATACCAGTGTCTGGCCTAAAATTGGGCAGATCTCGATAGGCCGGGTTTGGTTTTACATTGGATAGGGGACAGCAATGGCCCATATACCTGCCCTAGGGCCAAATAATCGAATTAGCCTGGTATGGCCACCTTAAAGGTTCATCTTTTGTCCAAATAAGGTATGTTATAGAATGGCCAATTCTTAGCAACTTTTCAATTGGTCTTCATTATTTATTTCTTACAGTTTTTAATTATCTGCCTTCTACTTCTATCTCTTTCCAGCTGTCAAATGGGGGTCACTGACCCCGGCAGCCAAAACCTATTGCTCTGTGAGGTTCCAGTTTTATTGTTACTGTTACTTTTTATTCCTTATGTTTCTATTCGGCCCCTCCCCTATTCATATGTTAGTATTTCATTCAAACCACTCCCTGGTTACTAAGGTAATTTGGACCCTAGCAACCAAATAACGGTTATACCTCCAAACTGGAGCGTTTCTGGACCATATTTGAAATAACATGTTGTTGACATAGCATAGACTCCAGGTGTTCCATGCATATGAATATGGCTACTAGCCAGTGGGGCAATAGTATATTAGGGGCTGTATATGACTCTTATGACTTGATGTGGCCCCAACCAGAGCAAATGTTGGATATCGCCTTAATAAGGGCCGTTGTACATTAATAATGAGGCAATTAGGCAGCAGCATTAGCAGTTCCAGGGCTCAGCTATACGTGTAGGCTCTGACACAGGAACTTACTTTATATAATACAATATAAAATCACAATGTTATTGAAGGAAAAGTGGGTTCTATGTACAGAATGCCCAAGCTTGCGCATCACACTCGGGGGTCCCACAACTCACTAGGGGCCAAAGTGCTCTCCGCTAGGAAAGGTTCAGCCCCCCCTCCATAGAGCTCGGCATTTGCACCCTCTGCTATGGAATGAGCCATAAAGTGCTACCCCTATACCATTTCATCTGGACAGGGCGGGCCCTTGGGAAATAAACATGAGAATAAACTCCTCCAGGAGTGACACAAATAAATGCCCTGAAATTGCCCTCTTTATGGATCCCTGGGATGTAGCGGCCAATGCAAATGGTTTCCTGATCCGCAAGAAACGATCCATTTGTGATCTACCAATCAGCCGAGACCTGATGAACCTTGTGCGTTTATAGCTCTCACATGGGGGATCATATAGAAAGTGGGGGGCAGTAAGAAAACCTGATATTCAAACAAAGAATGTGCCCAGAATCCCCCATGTGGCATTTATAAAGGGTAAGTAAAAATCTCAGCAAATAGTCAACACAGAGCAAATAGTCATTGTGGGCTAAAGAATTCTGGGTTGGTTGGGGTTGGGGATATGCATTTTAGGGTTCCAATTTAGTTCCCTGAGAATTGGGTACTGGGAGGATTGGGAGTTGGGAGGATTAGGAGTTGGGAGGATTGAGTATTGGGAGGATTGGGTACTGGGAGTTGGGGGGATTGAGTATTGGGAGGATTGGGTACTGGGAGTTGGGAGGATTAGGAGTTGGGAGGATTGGGTACTGGGAATTGGGAGGGTTGGGTACTGGGAATTGGGAGGGTTGGGTACTGGGAGTTGGGAGGGTTGGATACTGGGAGGATTAGGAGTTGGGAGGATTGAGTATTGGGAGGATTGGGTACTGTGAGTTGGGGGGATTGGGTACTGGGAATTGGGAGGGTTGGGTACTGGGAGTTGGGAGGGTTGGGTACTGGGAGGATTAGGAGTTGGGAGGATTGAGTATTGGGAGGATTGGGTACTGTGAGTTGGGGGGATTGAGTAGTGGGAGGATTGGGTACTGGGAGTTGGGAGGATTGGGTACTGGGAGGACTAAGTATTGGGCAGAATGTAGAAATTGTAGATTCTGCGCCTCCCTAGTTAACTACACAGGGAAGATTGCTTTTTTTATCCCTCCCAACCTCTCCAACACCCCCTGAATTCCTACTGTACCCCCTTTCCCTATGAGCGTTAGGGGCCCCCTGTATCTGCCTGTGTTTGTATTTATTCTCTCCCTGCCCTTCTATTGTACAACGCTGTGTTATGTGTTGTGCCCTAGACATGCTTGTTCCCTTTTAGCATGTTATAGGATGAGTAAGCATGTTATAGGATGAGCAAGCATGTTATAGGATGAGCAAGCATGTTATAGGATGAGCAAGCATGTTATAGGATGAGCAAGCATGTTATAGTATGGGCAAGCATGTTATAGGATGAGCAAGCATGTTATAGGATGAGCAAGCATGTTATAGGATGAGCAAGCATGTTATAGGATGAGCAAGCATGTTATAGGATGAGCAAGCATGTTATAGGATGAGCAAGCATGTTATAGGATGAGTAAGCATGTTATAGGATGAGCAAGCATGTTATAGGATGGGCAAGCATGTTATAGGATGAGCAAGCATGTTATAGGATGAGCAAGCATGTTATAGGATGAGCAAGCATGTTATAGGATGAGCAAGCATGTTATAGGATGAGTAAGCATGTTATAGGATGAGCGTTTCACGTTTCTTCTTAGCAACCTTTCAATTGGTCTTCATCTTCATTTTTTTTATAGTATTTGAATTATTTTCTTTTTCTTATGACTCCAGGTCTAAAACAGGGGTCACTGACCCCGGAAGCCAAAAAAACGATTGCTTTGTAAGGCTATAATGTTTTTATTTGTTACATTTTATTACTTATCTTTCTACTCAGGTCTCTCACCACTGCTGGTTGCTAGGGTAATTTCAACCCTAGCAACCAGATAGCTACTGAAATTCCAAATGGGAGAGCTGCTGAACAAAAAGCTAAATAATTTAAAAACCACACACAAAATATAAAGACCAATTGCAAATTGTCTCAGACTATCACTCTCTACATCATATTAAAAGTTAATGTAAAGGTGAGCAACCCCTTTATTAGTATGTGTTCCCTCAGGTTTCTTCCTACATCCCAAACACCTACAGGCAGGGTAACTAATAAAACTGCCCCTAATGTGTAATATGGACTTTAGATTGTAAGCCCAGTGGGCTTTAGAAGAAAGCACAGGATAGCACTAGAAAGGCAAGAAAGAGTGAGAAGAGCGAGGTACTAAACAGTTGGTAAAGAGAGGATCACGGGATCAACAGAGAAGGTGAAATTGAGAGAGCCGCAGCAGAAATATGAGCGAGCTAATGAGAGAGCCGCAGTGGAAATAATATGAAAGAGCTGCAGTGGAAATAATATGAAAGCTGCAGTGGAAGTAATCTGAGAGAGCCGCAGCAGAAATATGAATGAGCTAATGAGAGAGCTGCAGTGGAAATAATATGAAAGAGCTGCAGTGTAAGTAATCTGAGAGAGCTGCAGCGGAAATATGAGCGAGCTGAGAGAGCCGCAGTGGAAATAATATGAAAGAGCTGCAGTGGAAGTAATCTGAGAGAGCCGCAGCAGGCAATGAATGGTGCAGGAGTTGCCTATCAATCGACAGCTAAGGCACAAGGGGAAGGGTTTCAGGGAGAGCTGTCAGATGGAGGGGACAGGGGACTCAATAGGGTACCTGTTGGGGAAGAACAATCACCCGGAGGTTCTGCCAACCACTGTGTCAGTAACTGCAGCAACAGTGACTTCTTCAAACAGAGGAACGTGTGCCCTTACCTGGGCATTACTGTATAACTTCTGCTGATGGCAGGGTTGCCTGGGCAACAAGCAGCACATCAGCAGCTTCTAATAAATTATTTAACTTCACACTTGTGATCTACCCCCCAGGAATAGTATAGGCTGCCTTGGTGAGCCTTCCAGAATAGCCAGACTCCGGGTGGTATCTTGCTCCCTGGCAAGTCTCCTGCCCCTGAGCTCACCCACTCATGTCCCTACACTGGCAGCTTTATCACTGCAGGGTACTAACCCCCACCATACTCCTTGTTGGAGCCTTTAGCTGCAAGGCTTACTTTCCCTGACTTGCCTTTCACTCCCAGGGTAACTATGAAATAACTGTCCTACCCCTATCTTATTCTAACTGGGCCAGCCGCTTACGAGGCCAGGTCCTATGCCCACCTACCCACCAGGTTGGTTCCAGGACAAAGCCCCGAGCACATGGTACCGCTCCCTTTTATAACCAAAAACACTGCCACCTAATGGGCGTTTCGTGAACTCGAATCAAAAGAAGAAAACATCAAGAGATAACGTGGGGGGGAAAGTGCATGAAGGAGCAACACAGACCCACCTGCAGGCCAATGGCACAAGGAGGTGTGAGAACAAGGCAGGGGGGGGACACCAGGGGGAACCCCAATACTGTAAATCAGGAAGCAAATGTGAATGGGCAAATCTCTGAAAGAGAAGTGAAAGCAGGAAAATACATGAGGCATTTGAGTTTTTATATGTAGATGTAGAGAGTGATATTCTGGGATGATTTGCAGTTGGTCTGCAGCTCTCCACATTGCAGTCTCAGCAGCTCTGTGTGAGGTTCCATTCCATTAACAGAATCCTGTTAGATCTGATTGGTGCATTAATAGTGGCATCTGTGCCAATAAAGCAGCAATTCATGGCTTGACAGTCAGAGAGAGAAAATGTCCGTCTGTGGCCCCAGCTGCAGGGGGTGAGATAGGGCAAGGGAATATTTCTGTTGATTTAATGTCATTTCTGTAGTTTCTGTTTGGATATAAAGGTAATGCTGGGTTCTGGGGTCTCTTGAGAGTCATATGATCAGTGTATAGGGGGGCTGCACGGAACTTTACTTCCCATTGGCTTAGGGCAGGTCCCATCAGTGTGTGTGTGCATTCACATAGGGATAATGTTCTATACTCACCCTTTTACGGGGCCACCATCACTAGGGCCCTCACAACAAAACATTGGTAGCCAGCATCCTCCAGTTAACTCCCCCTCCAGCGTCCTCCAGTCCCACCCCCAAGCCTCCCCTCAGTGTCCTTCCCAGAATCCTCCAGCTCCCAACCCCCCAAGTATCCTCCGGCTCCCCCCTGCTCCTACCAGCATCCTCCAGCTCACCCCCAGTGACTTCCTGCAGCTCCCCCCTCTTGATATGTGCCTGGCTCCCCGCTGCATCTGAACAGCTCCCCCCCCCACCATCCTCCTGCGGCTCCCCCCAGCGACTTCCTCCAGCTCCACCCCCAGCGACTTCCTCCAGCTCCATCCCCAGCCCCCCCAGCGACTTCCTCCAGCTCCACCCCCAGCCCCCCAGGGACTTCTTCCAGCCCCCCCCCCCCCAGCAACTTCCTCCAGCTCCATCCCCAGCCCCCCCCAGCGACTTCCTCCAGCTCCACCCCCAGCGACTTCCTCCAGCTCCATCCCCAGCCCCCCCAGCGACTTCCTCCAGCTCCACCCCCAGCCCCCCAGGGACTTCTTCCAGCCCTCCCCCCCCAGCAACTTCCTCCAGCTCCATCCCCAGCCCCCCCCAGCAACTTCCTCCAGCTCCACCCCAGCGACTTCCTCCAGCTCCATCCCCAGCCCCCCCAGCGACTTCCTCCAGCTCCACCCCCAGCCCCCCAGGGACTTCTTCCAGCCCCCCCCCCCCCAGCAACTTCCTCCAGCTCCATCCCCAGCCACCCCCAGCAACTTCCTCCAGCTCCATCCCCCCCCAGCAACTTCCTCCAGCTCCATCCCCAGCCACCCCAGCAACTTCCTCCAGCTCCATCCCCAGCGACTTCCTCCAGCTCCATCCCCCCCCCAGCAACTTCCTCCAGCTCCATCCCCAGCCCCCCCCAGCAACTTCCTCCAGCTCCATCCCCAGCCCCCCCCAGCAACTTCCTCCAGCTCCATCCCCAGCGACTTCCTCCAGCTCCATCCCCAGCGACTTCCTCCAGCTCCATCCCCAGCGACTTCCTCCAGCTCCATCCCCCCCCCCCCAGCAACTTCCTCCAGCTCCATCCCCAGCAACTTCCTCCAGCTCCATCCCCAGCGACTTCCTCCAGCTCCATCCCCCCCCCCCCCAGCAACTTCCTCCAGCTCCATCCCCAGCGACTTCCTCCAGCTCCATCCCCCCCCCCAGCAACTTCCTCCAGCTCCATCCCCAGCAACTTCCTCCAGCTCCATCCCCAGCCCCCCCAGCGAGTTCCTCCAGCTCCCCTGCGGTTTCCTCCAGCTCCCCCACCATTGACTTCATCTGGCCCCCCTGTGGCTTCATCCAGCTCCCCCACCAGCGACTTCCTGCGGATTCACCCGGCTGCATCCTCTCGATCTGTGCCCGGCTCCCCGCTGCATCTGCACATTTTATAAGGTTGCACCCCTTGCGTATGGACGCACGGGGCGTGACCAATCAAATTTACCACTGGCCACCAATGACAGGGCCCGTAGTTCTTTCAACGGGGCCCGAGCTAAAAAAACCTGTATCAAGGCTGGGACAACTTTCTCCCCTGATGGCGGCCCTGCCCTTTTAGAATAAAAACACACAGGGTTACTTGTCACAGCTACTAAACGCCAGAAAATCCCCTGCCATAGACAATACTGAGAATTCCCTCTGCTAAACACACGGAGAGACAATTATCAGTAAATGATCAGAATTGTCTGTTTTTGTAGCTGTGACAAGTAGCTGCTACTCGTAGCTCCGTGTGTCTTCCCCTTATTGTTTTTCCACAGTGGCCCTGGGGTGATGCAGCACAACAGCTTGGGGGCCACAGACAACACATAACAGTAGGCTTAGTGGCTGCCTGAGCATCCAAGATTAGATTGTAAGCTCTGGGGCCAGGAATTGTGGGCATCTTCTCAGGGGCCCCGGGCAGCCCATTGGCTCCTCCCGGGGTAGGATGTAAGCAGTAGGTTACATTACAAAGGGCCAGTATATGCAATAGGAGCTGCTATGATTTGCACCAATGGGGAAACGCGGCTCTATTGCGCTCCCATAACTGGCAGTAAACCACTGAAGCGCTCCGCCCACAAACCGGCTCTGAGCGCCGTCACCCCTAGCAACCGGCGGCGCAGGCTGTGTCGTCATCGTGGTGCGCCGCTATTATCGCCTCCGCTCCTCCCTCAGCCGGCGGAAAGCAGGACAAGGAGCGCAGGAGCAGGCTCGGCTTTAGAGCGGTTTGTCTGGGAGCTCCGGGGATATTTCTCGTCCGGGAATCGGGCGTCGCGGTAGGAAACAGGTACAGGACGCGCAGCCTATTGTCTCTAGTAAGGTTTCCGCCCCCCGCTTCGCTGTGTGAGCCCCCCCCCCCTCCCGGCGGCGCCCGGTGATGACGTCATGTCTGTGAGGCAGGCCGCGCAGCCGGGTGACGCAGGGCACAGGGCCGAAGGAGGGGGGCGCGGTCACGTGACGGGCTGCTGCTGCTTTGTGAGGCGCATTGTGCTGCAGGTAAGCGGGAGGCCGCGGCGGCGGGAGTCGCACCGAGCGGGAAGGCGCCTGGGGAGGGGCCCTGAGTGTAAGCGGGGGGCAGGGGACATTGTGCCGGGGAGGGGGAACTATCCGGGGGTGAGAATTGGCGCCCTGGGAGGCGGCGGGGAGAAGCGGCCCGGCCCCACACCGGCAGGGAATGTTCCTCACGGCGTTGCTATGGTTACGGGTCTGGGGATGGCGGCGGCGGCCTTTCCCCTGAGGCGGTGGGTTGTGTGGGGACAGGCGGGAGAGGGAGGGCTGCAGTGTGTCGCAGTGATGTCTTGCGATTAATTATAGCTCTGTCTGTAGTCGCACGTCATGTCCAGTCTGAGGCCTTTCCGTCCGACCGACCTCTGTCAGCTCTACGGCCGGCTAGCAATGGCCTGGGGAGCCCTGAGCCCCTGAGCAGGGAGGCCCCCTGCATTCCCCAGCACCCCCCGGGAGTCTCTGGCACCCCTGAGCAGGGAGGCCCCCAGCATTCCCCAGCACCCCCCGGGAGTCTCTGGCACCCCTGAGCAGGGAGGCCCCCAGCATTCCCCAGCACCCCCCGGGAGTCTCTGGCACCCCTGAGCAGGAAGGCCCCCTGCATTCCCCAGCACCCCCCGGGAGTCTCTGGCACCCCTGAGCAGGGAGGCCCCCTGCATTCCCCAGCACCCCCCGGGAGTCTCTGGCACCCCTGAGCAGGGAGGCCCCCAGCACCCCTGAGCAGGGAGGCCCCCTGCATTCCCCAGCACCCCCCGGGAGTCTCTGGCACCCCTGAGCAGGGAGGCCCCCTGCATTCCCAAGCACCCCCCGGGAGTCTCTGGCACCCCTGAGCAGGAAGGCCCCCTGCATTCCCCAGCACCCCCCGGGAGTCTCTGGCACCCCTGAGCAGGGAGGCCCCCTGCATTCCCCAGCACCCCCCGGGAGTCTCTGGCACCCCTGAGCAGGGAGCCCCCCTGCATTCCCCAGCACCCCCCGGGAGTCTCTGGCACCCCTGAGCAGGGAGCCCCCCTGCATTCCCCAGCACCCCCCGGGAGTCTCTGGCACCCCTGAGCAGGGAGGCCCCCTGCATTCCCCAGCACCCCCCGGGAGTCTCTGGCACCCCTGAGCAGGGAGGCCCCCAGCATTCCCCAGCACCCCCCGGGAGTCTCTGGCACCCCTGAGCAGGGAGGCCCCCTGCATTCTCCAGCACCCCCCGGGAGTCTCTGGCACCCCTGAGCAGGAAGGCCCCCAGCATTCCCCAGCACCCCCCGGGAGTCTCTGGCACCCCTGAGCAGGGAGGCCCCCTGCATTCCCCAGCACCCCCCGGGAGTCTCTGGCACCCCTGGGCAGGGAGGCCCCCTGCATTCCCCAGCACCCCCTGGGAGTCTCTGGCACCCCTGAGCAGGAAGGCCGCCTGCATTCCCCAGCACCCCCGGGAGTCTCTGGCACCCCTGAGCAGGAAGGCCGCCTGCATTCCCCAGCACCCCCTGGAGTCTCTGGCACCCCTGAGCAGGGAGGCCCCCTGCATTCCCCAGCACCCCCCGGGAGTCTCTGGCACCCCTGAGTAGGGAGGCCCCCTGCATTCCCCAGCACCCCCGGGAGTCTCTGGCACCCCTGAGCAGGGAGCCCCCCTGCATTCCCCAGCACCCCCCGGGAGTCTCTGGCACCCCTGAGCAGGGAGGCCCCCTGCATTCCCCAGCACCCCCCGGGAGTCTCTGGCACCCCTGGGCAGGGAGGCCCCCTGCATTCCCCAGCACCCCCTGGGAGTCTCTGGCACCCCTGAGCAGGAAGGCCGCCTGCATTCCCCAGCACCCCCGGGAGTCTCTGGCACCCCTGGGCAGGGAGGCCCCCTGCATTCCCCAGCACCCCCGGGAGTCTCTGGCACCCCTGAGCAGGAAGGCCGCCTGCATTCCCCAGCACCCCCCGGGAGTCTCTGGCACAAATATATGATACTGGATCCCCTGAGCAGGAGGCCCCCAGGTTACTATTATCTACAATTCTCTGCCACCCTCTGAGAGTCTCTGGCACCCCTGAGCAGGGAGGCCTTCGGGGTGCTATTGGCTACAACTCCCTGCTATCCCGACACATTCTGGGAGTCTCTGGCACCGGTGCATATCTGGGTTCCCCTGAGCAGGGAGGCCTTCGGGGTGCTATTGGCTACAACTCCCTGCTATCCCGACACATTCTGGGAGTCTCTGGTACCGGTGCATATCTGGGTTCCCCTGAGCAGGGAGGCCTTCGGGGTGCTATTGGCTACAACTCCCTGCTATCCCGACACATTCTGGGAGTCTCTGGCACCGGTGCATATCTGGGTTACCCTGAGCAGGGAGGCCTTCGGGGTGCTATTGGCTACAACTCCCTGCTATCCCGACACATTCTGGGAGTCTCTGGCACCAGTGCATATCTGGGTTCCCCTGAGCAGGGAGGCCTTCGGGGTGCTATTGCCTACAACTCCCTGCTATCCCGACACATTCTGGGAGTCTCTGGCACCAGTGCATATCTGGGTTCCCCTGAGCAGGGAGGCCTTCGGGGTGCTATTGGCTACAACTCCCTGCTATCCCGACACATTCTGGGAGTCTCTGGCACCAGTGCATATCTGGGTTCCCCTGAGCAGGGAGGCCTTCGGGGTGCTATTGGCTACAACTCCCTGCTATCCCGACACATTCTGGGAGTCTCTGGCACCGGTGCATATCTGGGTTACCCTGAGCAGGGAGGCCTTCGGGGTGCTATTGGCTACAACTCCCTGCTATCCCGACACATTCTGGGAGTCTCTGGCACCGGTGCATATCTGGGTTCCCCTGAGCAGGGAGGGAGGTTGGTTCCTTTATACTGAGAGGGACAGGCGACTATTGGCTACAATTCCTCACATTCCCCAACATCCTTCATTGCTGCCTGGGATTCCCTGCTACCCATTCACAGCCCTGCGTCCCCCTGAAAGGGCAGATCCCCCACCGTTTGTTCATAGGGGCCCCCAACCTATGTGACTCCCAGCATTCCCTGACACCCTGAATTGCACCCTGAGAATCCCTGAGAAACCAACTCACAATTCTGTGCTTCTGGCAGGAAAGGAGATTGGCTCCTTTATATTCAGGGGAACCTCCAGTCTTCTGCCCCCGGCCTGATACCCCTGGGAATCCCTGGTACCAATGGGCAATTCTGTGTCCTGACAGACTAGTAACTTTCTGTTCTGTCCCATTCTGCTGCAATTCCGAACATTATTTCTGTTCTGGGTGACTTGGGTATACTGGGTGCTATTGGGAGGCCTTGTACGGCCTGAGCAAGGGGAATCGCAGCCCATAGGCACTGTCCTGTAGGCTCTGATTTGAATCATAACATTGGCTTATAGTATACAAAATAATGCATTGTGCAGATGATATTGGTAAGAAGGAAGCTGATTGGAGGAGGAGGTGCCTAAGGGGCTTTCCCCCCTAGTTATAATGGTTGGGCTCCAGGAGTTCCTCAGTGCCAAAGGATAGCCCATAGATGGTTACCATGGGCAGATTGAGCCCGTAGATGGGTTCCCTGGGCAGATTGAGCCCGTAGATGGGTTCCCTGGGCAGATTGAGCCCGTAGATGGGTTCCCTGGGCAGGTTGGGCCCGTAGATGGGTTCCCTGGGCAGGTTGGGCCCGTAGATGGGTTCCCTGGGCAGATTGAGCCCGTAGATGGGTTCCCTGGGCAGATTGAGCCCGTAGATGGGTTCCCTGGGCAGATTGAGCCCGTAGATGGGTTCCCTGGGCAGGTTGAGCCCGTAGATGGGTTCCCTGGGCAGGTTGGGCCCGTAGATGGGTTCCCTGGCAGGTTGGGCCCGTAGATGGGTTCCCTGGGCAGGTTGAGCCCGTAGATGGGTTCCCTGGGCAGGTTGGGCCCGTAGATGGGTTCCCTGGGCAGGTTGGGCCCGTAGATGGGTTCCCTGGGCAGGTTGAGCCCGTAGATGGGTTCCCTGGGCAGGTTGAGCCCGTAGATGGGTTCCTTGGGCAGGTTGGGCCCGTAGATGGGTTCCCTGGGCAGGTTGGGCCCGTAGATGGGTTCCCTGGGCAGGTTGGGCCCGTAGATGGGTTCCCTGGGCAGATTGACGCATTAACCCTCAACTCCCCTCTAATACAAGGCTGTTTCCTGACTCCGCAGCCATTTTCCATTGGGCATATGGTCCCTTTCCTGGGACATAGTGTAAGTTTTTATTGTCTTTGTGCCAATCATTCACCATATTAATTCTATAAGTCCTGTGAGTGCGGATCTCTTTCAGTTTCTACTTTACCTCGTTGCTATGAGTTGGAAGGGCTATGTATGGCCAAGGTTAGAGAAACATTTATTTCTTGCTGGACTGGTTACTGTTATTATCGGCAGCTACACCTGTTTGAGCCACCCTGGCCCTGATTTGGTTAGTAAAGTGTTAATTAGTGCTTCATTGAAGAAATGGGGTGGGTGGGCATGGATGACCAAGCTGCTGCTTTGGGTGGGGAGGGGGGGGGGTGGTCCTACAGTTCGTTAGTTGAGGGAACCCAGTCACCTTTTGGTGCTAATTGCATATGGAAAGCATAGCAGTCACATTTAACTGTGTGATCTCCTTAGCCAAGTTGTATGGACAGCCGCTCTCTGTTGCACTCACAGCACCTGTTGTGGGTAACAGTTGCAGGGCAGCTGCCTCGTCACACTTGCACAGGGCAGATTTGACTTGCAATAGAAGCAGATTTATTTTTCTTTAATTAAAGGGGAAGTGCGCCTTTAAAGTAACTTTTACAATATCATAGATACCTTTATCAGCTCAACTTTATTTTTTGTTATTGATGGTTATTCGCCTTCCTATTCTCTTTCCAACCTGCAACTATAAATACTGCCTTATAATTATTTTATTTCATTTTTCACGTTTTCCCCGCCTGGGGAGTGGGAGAGTCGCTAAACATAAAAGGTTTTGCCATGGAATCCTTATTAAATTAGTAATGTGTTTGAGCGGATGTCTGCTCGCTGGTGTCGGCTGGTTACGTGCACTTCTAATTGGCTCCTTGGCATCTGATCCCGCAAACTTTGTTGGAATATTCACTTTTTGTCTCTCCGTTGTGAGGAGTAGGTGTTTGTCAGCGTCTCGGCTGTTTCCCTGGGAGGGTAGAGCATTTACTGTCAGGAAGGGGTTGTTTATTCGCTGTTTGTGGCTTTGTACAAATAAACCTGTAAGTACATAAAGGCAAGGGGCCTGTATTTAGGGTCAGACTGGGCCCAGCGGAGCCGCCTTGATGTTTGGGACCCACAGCTACTACAGAAAATATGCTTAATGTGTGTTTTATGGCTCTTTTAATGGGGATGGTTCCGCTCGGTGCCACTGGCAGTTCCCCGGTATGCTGGCAGGCCAGTCTGATCCTGCCTATAATTATCCTCTCACAATAAAAGCCCTATATTCTCTATTGTAATGGAATAAAACTCACAGGGACCTCCCTGTGTATTCCTAAGCCGTATTCTTACCCTTACTTACTGCCCATGTATAGGCTCTTCCTTATGGGCCTCTCCGAAAAAATCCAGTCGCGCAAAGTTTCCTCCTGCGGGCAACTTCATGTGACTTTGAAAACAGAAGCTTTGCGTAGGGCTTTCCTCTGGCCTTTTCGGAGCGGTTACTCGCCTGGGGTAGCAGAGATCTGTAGGGGACGTGTAACTCACTCTGTGGGTTCTTACCCATAAGCTGGCCATACACGCACCGATAATATCGTACGAAACCTCGTTTCGTACGATATTCGGTGCGTGTATGGCAAGTCGGCGACCGGTATCGCAGGAGGCTGCTGATATCGGTCGACTCGCCGATCGGGCGGGTCAAAAGATTTTGATCGGGCGCCATAGAAGGCGCCTGAGCAAAATCTGCCACCAGGGCTGAATCGGCAGAAGGAGGTAGAAATCCTATTGTTTCTACCTCCTTATCTGCCGTTTCAGCCCTGAAGGTTAGTGGCGGGTCTGACGATCTTTCGTGCGACTATCGCCACGTGTGTGGCCACCTTAAGGGTGAAGACACGCGGAGCTACTAGTAGCAGCTCCTTTTTGTGGCTACTAAAATAGACAATGCTGATAATTGTCTGTGTTTTATAGCAGGGACAATTCTCAGTATTGTCTATAGTGTCTAGTAGCTGCTACTAAGTAGCTCTGTGTGCCTTCGCCCTACCTTGGGCTGTTACAGACTGCGGAGATAAGGGAAAGTTTGAGAACAATGGAGATTTTAGCCAGCGCTGAAAGTGCAAGTTAACTCGGCAACCACAGAAACAAAGCTAGAAGGGATTATTTACAAAGCCAGTCTTTATTGGCTTTTTATAAGATACCATTATCCACTGAGAAGCTACTTGTCCCAAAGGACTGAAGTTGGACGGAATCTGTTCTGTATCCGTATCATGACTTACTGCTTCTCATGGCGGGGGGCAGTTTGTGGGACTGTGTATCTGGGGGAGCCGTTTGTGTGGGACTGTGTGTCTGGGGGAGCCGGTTGCGGGACTGTGTGTCTGGGGGAGCCGGTTGCGGGACTGTGTGTCTGGGGGAGCCGGTTGCGGGACTGTGTGTCTGGGGGAGCCGGTTGCGGGACTGTGTGTCTGGGGGAGCCGGTTGCGGGACTGTGTATCTGGGGGAGCCGGTTGCGGGACTGTGTATCTCGCCGCTCCGTCTCTGGCAGAGCCACGTGGGCTGGTAGCTCAGTCTGTACGCCCTACAATGCCATGACTTATCGGTTGTTTACATCCCGGCAGCAGGCCTTGAAGGGCCATTAACTTCATAAAGTGAAGAATGTTTTATTTACCCTTTAAGGCTGGAGCGGCTGCCCAGCGCCTACACACACACATAATTTCTTGGCAGCGGAAGTTCATTTTATATGAGGGGTTTTCCTCCTATAGTTGCATTGTTTATGATTAGGTACTGACCTGGGGTCCCTGCACAGTTCAGCCCTAAGCCAAATGCTGGGCTCGCTTGTAGGGATGTATAGAGAGTGTCAGACTTTCCTTATGTAATTGTAGCCTTAGTGTTCCTGGAAGCGAAGGGGTTTTTATCTCATTTAAGGAGAGGTACACCTTTAAGTTAACTCTTAGTATGTTATAGAATGGCTAGTTCTAAGCTGTTTTTCAATTGGCCTTCATTATTTATTTCTTATAGTTCTATTTGCCTTTTTCTGACTCTTTGCAGCTTTCAAATGGGGGTCACTGACCCCGGCAGCCAAACCCTATTGCTCTGTGAGGCTCCAGTTTTATTGTTGTTGTTACTTTCCATAACTTATTTTTCTATTCAGCCCCTCTCCTATTCATATTCCTGTCTCTCATTCAAACCACTCCCTGGTTGCTAAGGTAATATAGACCCTAGCAACCAGATAGCGGAAATAATTTTAAAAAATACTATAGATAAAAAATGAAGACCAATTGCGAATTCTCAGAATATCATTCTCTGCATTATACTAAGAGTTAACGCTAAGGTGAACAATCCCAACGTTGCATTTTACTCATGAATTGCCTTTGTACTGGGGCTTTGGGGTATAAACAAGTAGAATTAGAATGTTTTGCAGTATGTGTAGTTTTTGGTGGTTGGGAGATACAGTCTGGCCTGTAGCTAAGACTGTCAGTGTATGGGTCTGTCTCCCATAGGGTGCTAGAGCAGATACAGAAGCCACAATTAGAGTCAGTGGGACCCATGAAAATGCGATGGGCTCGTTTTTATTTTGCGTATGATTGGTTGAATGAGGCGTATTTGTGGGCTTGCGCGGCAGCCATCTTGTCTGGCAGCTTGTTCCATAGGGGCCAGTAGTGGGCATTCTAATAACAGCGGGGCCCTGGGGGATGTCGCAGGCTGCAGGATTGAGGTCAGGCTGGGTGGGGTAGCAGCTGCTCCTTTCAGAGAAGAAATTGGATCTGAGAGGCAGTTTTCCGTTGAAACATATGCTAAGAGGCACTTATGAAAGACATGCTCATGTTTCGGGCATACGAGGAGGGATTACTGCCTGGCTATTTAAGGAGCTGCACATTTCTCCAACCTTACACAAGCACCCTTACTCTCTCTCTCAGCATGGCGGCTTTGCCCCATACGGGCATGGCGGCTTTGCCCCATACGGGCATGGCGGCTTTACACTTGGGGTTATTATTCATGTTCCGCCCCCTAAGTAGGCCGTAGGATCCCAACTAAGATATAATTACCCCTTATTGGGGGCAGAACAGCCCTTTTGGGTTTATTTGATGGTTAAATGATTCCCTTTTCTCTGTAATAATAAAACAGTACCTGTACTTGATCCCAACTAAGATATAATTACCCCTTATTGGGGCAGAACAGCCCTATTGGGTTTATTTAATGGTTAAATGATTCCCTTTTCTCTGTAATAATAAAACAGTACCTGTACTTGATCCCAACTAAGATATAATTACCCCTTATTGGGGGCAGAACAGCCCTATTGGGTTTATTTAATGGTTAAATGATTTCCTTTTCTCTGTAATAATAAAACAGTACCTGTACTTGATCCCAACTAAGATATAATTACCCCTTATTGGGGCAGAACAGCCCTATTGGGTTTATTTAATGGTTAAATGATCCCCTTTTCTCTGTAATAATAAAACAGTACCTGTACTTGATCCCAACTAAGATATAATTACCCCTTATTGGGGGCAAAACAGCCCTTATCCGGAATACCCTGGGTCCCGAGCATTCTGGATAACAGGTCCCATACGTGTATATGTGCACCTTTTCAGGCCACACAAGCATTAGCCTGTGCAGTAGGCCCATCATATCCAGAGCTAGTCCCTTACCCAGCCGGAGGCTGAGAGTTATTGGGCATCAGGGTACACATTCCTCAGGGGCAGAAAGAATTCATAATATAAACCCAAAAACTTTATATACGTTTATATATAATATGTAGGCCCTGCACTTTCCAGTGATTTCAAGCTGTACAATAAATGGGTTTATACATTGAATATACAGAATTATATACAGCGCAACTAATAACTGATACAAAGGGTGACAAGGGCCCTGCCCAAAGAGCTTACAGTCTAAAAGGAGAAGGGATTGAGACACAACATGTAGGACTGTTGAGTGGCCCCCGTGTGTTCCTATTGGGCCTGTGTGAGTGGCCCCCGTGTGTTCCTATTGGGCCTGTGTGAGTGGCCTCCGTGTGTTCCTATTGGGCCTGTGTGAGTGGCCTCCGTGTGTTCCTATTGGGCCTGTGTGAGTGGCCTCCGTGTGTTCCTATTGGGCCTGTGTGAGTGGCCTCCATGTGTTCCTATTGGGCCTGTGTGAGTTGCCCCCCGTGTGTTCCTATTGGGCCTGTGTGAGTTGCCCCCCGTGTGTTCCTATTGGGCCTGTGTGAGTTGCCCCCCGTGTGTTCCTATTGGGCCTGTGTGAGTGGCCCCCGTGTGTTCCTATTGGGCCTGTGTGAGTGGCCCCCGTGTGTTCCTATTGGGCCTGTGTGAGTGGCCCCCGTGTGTTCCTATTGGGCCTGTGTGAGTGGCCCCCGTGTGTTCCTATTGGGCCTGTGTGAGTGGCCCCCGTGTGTTCCTATTGGGCCTGTGTGAGTGGCCCCCGTGTGTTCCTATTGGGCCTGTGTGAGTGGCCCCCGTGTGTTCCTATTGGGCCTGTGTGAGTTGCCCCCCGTGTGTTCCTATTGGGCCTGTGTGAGTTGCCCCCCGTGTGTTCCTATTGGGCCTGTGTGAGTGGCCCCCGTGTGTTCCTATTGGGCCTGTGTGAGTGGCCCCCTTGTGTTCCTATTGGGCCTGTGTGAGTGGCAGTTATACCAGTGCTGCTGGGGGGGTTAATGCACAGGCCAGGCTTTGCCTGCCAATAGCTGGGGGGGGGGGTTTATTAGGCTACAATGGTTTTACTATGGGTGCCATGTTGGGGTGTGGATGTCACAGCTGTGATCTGCCCCAGTGGGACGGGATCAGCCCCAGATGGACTGAGCCTACTCACAGCTGACTGTATCGGCGTTTATGTTGGTTAGTAGCAGAGCCCTGCCATTTAGGGATCCCCCCACCCCCACACTGGGTATCAGAATCCCTTTGGCCTCCCTTTGTTTCCTCCACCATGAAATAACATGGGAGCTGCCTGGCTCTCTCTCCAGTCTCTGTGTTATCTCAGGGTGCGGGGGATGTCTCTTCCTCTTGATAAGGATGTCTCTGCAGCAGAAGAATGTGTTTTGTTATTAGGACTGTATGTGGCAGAAGGAGAAAGGCCCTTAATTAAAGCAACGTGCAGCCTGAAGTAAATCTGCCGTTTGCTTCCCCTTTGTTGCCGGCGGCAGCTGCGTGCAAGGGTTTGTTTATACTGGGAGGAGTGTTAAAGGGCCGGTAGCGCTTGCTGCACGTGCTGTTGTTCTTTAATGTTGTGTGGAATCTGAAAACAACGGATTCATCCAGTACAAGATTCAGTTTGGGATTCGGCAGAACCGAATCCAAATCCTAAAAATCACGTGACACTTTGTCATGTAAACAGGGAAGTTTGTGACACACGGCGGGGTTGGGGATTTGCCCAAATCCTTTACGGGGTCTCAGCCGAATCTGAAAAAGTGTATTTAGTGTCTCTCTACTGGAAACTGTATGTGGCAAGCCCTCTGTCCCCCCAGACTGGGCCTGTGCTGTAGCCGTACCCCAAGCTATGTAGTTAAAGGGGTAGTTTGCCTTTAAATAGAAAGCTATAGAATGGCCATTTCTAAGCAACTTTTCAGTTGGTCTTCATTATTTATTGTTTTTGCATTAATTGCTTTCTTTTACCAACTCTTTGCAGTCTTTAAATGGGGGGTGAGGCATGCTTTTTATATGTGCCCCTGGCGAAGACCCCCCTCCTTTGAATGGGGGTCAAAACGCGTTGGGTTTTTTGATATGTAAAATAAAGCTGTAACTTTTTATCATTTGGATGTGCCCTGCTCCTCTCATGTTTTGGATTTTTTTGTTGGGATCTTACAGGGGACCCCTGTAGTGAGCACCCACCTTATTGTATTGATTCTGTAGGTGTGCAGCATTACATACTTGAATTTTTAAATGGGGGGTCACTGACCCCGGCAGCCACTGTGAGGCTGCAATTTTATTGTTACTTTTTGTAACTTTCTTTTCTATTCAGCCCCTCCCCTATTCATATACCAGTCTCTCATCCAAACCACTCCCTGGTTGCTAAGGTAACTTTGACCCTAGCAACCCAGTAGCTGCTGAAACTCCAAATTGTAGAGCTCCTGAACTGAAAATGAAATAACTAAAAAAGCAATAAAAAAAATGAAGACCAATTGCAAATTCTCAGAATATCACTCTCTCCATCCTCACTTTACTGAAAGGTGAACAACCCCTTTAAATACATGTACAAAGTTGCAGCAACCACAAGGGACCAATCAGAGCAGTTTGTTTGCAGCACATTTGGGCATTTGGCTTATTGGCCGATCCGCGGTGTATACGCAGCTGTCCCTGGTGTAACCAACCTTAGGCCACATGTTTATATTTATCATTGTGACTGTTCCTCGGATAAACCTGAGCCTCTGCTACTGGGAATCTGTGCCTGAACTCCCTGTCCCACTGAGGGGGCTCAGCGTTCTGCACTGTCAGTTCTGACATCCCTTCCTGCCTCATGGTACGTTTCATAGTACATTGAAAATCTGTTAGAGCGTAAAATTCTGAGAAAATTTGCAGTTGGTCTTTTTTTTTTTTTTTTAATCATTTCACTTTTTGTCCAGCAGCTCTCCAGTTTGGAATTTCAGCACTTAGCCGGGTTGCTGGGGTTTAAATTATCTTAGCGACCAGGGGGTGGTTTGGATGAGAGACTGATATATGAATAGGGGAGGGGCTGAATAGAAAGATAAGGAGTAAAAAGTAACAATAACAATAAAACTGGAGCCTCACAGAGCAATAGGTTTTTGGCTGCCGGGGTCAGTGACCCCCATTTGAAAGCTGGAAAAATGTAGAAGTGGAAGGCAAATATTTTGAAAACTATACAAATTAAATAATGAAGACCAATTGCAAAGTTGCTATAACATACTAAAAGTTAATGTAAAGGTGAACTTCCCCTTTAATGGAGCCTCCCTGGACACGGTGCTAATGGATATACAGTGTGTCCTTATTCCAAGATAGAGTAATGGCACTCGGAGCAAATATTTATATTGTGGGACTTGGCTGCCAGGGCCCCGGCTCGCTGTGACCGCTCAGCCGACATAAATCTCATGTGTGTGAATTCTGTTGCACCCAGCTGCCCAATATGCAGCTATTTACAGTATATATTAATAAGAATTACCCTGCGCTTGTTCCTGCCGTGCCAATGTGTAAAGGTACCTGGTGTATTGCTGCATAGTAACCAGTGGGTTGGGTTTGATGCCACAGCCGGTGTTTGTGTATAAGCCGTGGGAATGGGTTAGGCTGTTGGTATATGCCCAGCCTGTGTAAATGATTTGCTATTGGCGGTTATTTCATAAGAAGCAGCCCCTCGGTGTGTATGCTGAATGGCAGGACCACGTGAGTACTTTGCAGTTGCTGGTGTATATATGCCACGGGGTTATTTTTGGGACTATACTGCCTGCATCTGTCCTGCCCCCCCCTTTAGGAGTGCAGTTTGTGTTGTCCCAGCCGAGGGTAAAGGCGGCCATACACAGGCAGATTAAAGTTGCCGATTTGAGTCCTTTAGACCAATCTGGCAGATAATCTGCCTGTGTATGGGGACTAATGATGTGTGGGGTGTGTGCGGACTGATTTGCAGGTCGCAGACGGGTTTGGATTGAGCACTTGTACTCACTCTCCCTGCCCATGAATTTATAGGCCACACCCCACCCCTTTTGTGACATCATTGCGGGGTGGGCGTGGCTGTATAAGTAAAGGGCATAAGCTGGGTCGGTTAGGGTTTGGGTTGGGAGCGGGCAGCTCGAACTTTACTCGACCGGCACATCAGTAATAAATGGGCCTCCTGATGGATCTCTGGCCAAATATCGGGCAGGTGTCGATTGGGCAGATATGGCCCCCCCAAGGTTGGCATATAGGGGAAAGATTTGCTCGTTTGGAGATCCGCCAATAGAGTGAATTTTTGCTTAAGCCTCCTGGTATCTGTTGGATTTTGTTTGTGGTTTCCTTCCGCCCCCTTTATAGAACTTAAACACCTTCAGCAACTAAACCTATTATTGTGCAAATCCATTTACAGTCTCATTGGGTCACTTCTTCTGGATCTGGTTATAACCCCCATAATCTGAAACTCACATTCCGTCTGAAATTGTAGGATAAAGCCCTAAAAATAACCAATGGGAGGCTGTTCTGTACAGGAAATAGCTACAGGCACCAATCGTACCAAAGTGACTCCCGTTGATGGCCCCCCAAGGGTATCGGCAGATACACAATATCCTTATCCAAACCTTCTAACCTTATATTCCAACTAAGCGGCCAATCGCCATGGAAGTAAATTATTAGGGCTATAATTCTGGGACCCAACTCTGCGGCCTTCCAGCCGTCCCTTTTAAACAACTCCCATAATCTTCTGGCCATGATTAAAGGTGATGTCAGAGCTTAAAATACTTTTTCCTGTAGGGCGGCGGGGCTTAGGGGAGCCTGTTCTGCCCTGTAACCCGACTCCTGTAGGGATGTATGGGGTTACCAGTTGCCGGGCTTGCTGAGGGTAGTTATGTGTAGCTAAGCAGTGGCCTTTCCCTAATGAACCCAGCCTGGAATGTTATTGTTGGTGCAGAGGTTTCACGATTGCTTTGTCTTTAGTAAGCACTGGTCAGATGTGTAACTAGGTTACAAATATATTATCTATGCGATTAACTAGTATTTATTGTGCTAGCCTCATTATGGCACACACGGCTTTCTGTAGTGTCTTTCTGTTTAGTCTGTGTCTGACCCCTCTGCATAGGCCATACCCTACAGTCTGGTGTGGCCTCTGGTTGATCACTCCAACTTGCAGCGCAGCAGTAAAGTGTGCCTGAGTCTGAGCTTTCAGAAGGAACCGGCGCTACACATTAGAACTGCTTTCAGCTAACCTATTGTTTCTCCTACTCCAATGTAACTGGAGGAGTCCCAAGCCGGACTTGGATTTCTTACTATTGAGTGCTATTGTGATACCTACTGGGAGCTGCTATCTTGCTCCCTTCCCATTGTTCTGCTGATCGGCTGCTGGGGGTGAGGGGGGGGGATATCACTCCAACTTGCAGCGCAGCAGTAAAGTGTGCCTCAGTCTGAGCTTTCAGCCAGCGCTACACATTAGAACTGCTTTCAGCTAACCTATTGTTTCTCCTACTCCCATGTAACTGGAGGAGTCCCAAGCCGGACTTGGATTTCTTACTATTGAGTGCTATTCGGATACCTACTGGGAGCTGCTATCTTGCTCCCTTCCCATTGGACTGCTGGGGGTGAGGGGTGGGGGATATCACTCCAACTTGCAGCGCAGCAGTAAAGTGTGCCTGAATTTTATACAGGCTCAGAATATTCACTATGACTCTTTCTTGTTTTCAGATTTTCTATTTTGTACATACATTGTTTTGTATATACTGTATATGATGACTTCGGTGGGAAATGAACGAACCCGGGTCACTCGGGAAAAGCCACAGATTTCAGCTCCACAGACACAAACCCAGAAACAGGTACAGGTATGTGTGCACTTATCTCTAACAATTTTGGGTGAATGACTAAACCGTTTTTTTCTCTAATCTCTAAAATGTCACTGTACCGCCTCCATAATAACTTACCTTTCAGATATGTTTTGTTTCTCTATTACAGCCAATTACAGCGTCAAGCCCCACCCCCTTTTGCTCTGAACCCTACTTCTCCCTCTGACTATGGTGACCTTAAAGAGGTGCCTACTGCACGTGTCTGATTTTCATTGGGGCAGTGAGCATGCCTTGTAGGCACCTCCTTTTAGTAGGGTAGAGGAGGAGGGCTCATAAAAGGGGGTGGAGCTTTAAGCTAGACAAGGAAGTAACTAAAAGGACTGCTGTTTGTAATAGAGAAAATAAATCTGCATGAAGAGAAAGGTATGTTATTCCGGGGGCTGTTTAAGTAATTTTAGGGGATTTTAAATAAACAGCAGCAAATAAGATTTACCCCCAGATTACCACTTCAAATGAACACCCAAATGGCAAACTGGGCTGAGACAGAGGCTGGCATAAGGCATAAAATATAGTTAGGGCCACACATTTTTGGGGAGGAAGTGGTGCAGCAATGAATGGGTTAACTAACCGTTTTACTATAAATTGTAAAGGATACATATATTTCAAAGCCTTATTTCAGAGTCTGAATAGGCAGTCCCATTGCTGAATCTCCGATACCCCTCCCCAGGGCAGCTGTCTCCTATCCTTTTCCCATAAAGGCATTTGTGCATTTAGCTCAGGATATAAACAATATGTTCAGGGTTATGTTATGGAGTTATGTTCAGAGCTGAGGAAATCCTTTTGTCTTCAAGCTTTTCCTGATGGTGGAATCTAAAATACCTCCTCAGTGGCCAGTCCCACAGCCGTTTGTACTGAGCGAAGGAAGCGCAGTGTTTGTCAGCACCACAGAATGTTTAGAATAAGGAATTCTAAAGAGTCTCATTTCAGCCCTTACTGACAGTGACATCCCAGTGTTCCCACATTAGCCATGCTCTTTATTCTCACTTTGTGTTTGATGAGAAATAACCAATTGTAAACATGTGCAAAGAGGGGTCTATCTCAACAGCAAAGGGCCCCCGTGTATATATAAACATTTATATTGCTGGCAGCACCCTGCTTAGTGTGCTCAGCCAATTGCTTCTTCGCATTCACACAAGTAGGGGTTGCCATATTGCTCGCTGTCTCCATACAAAGAGGTAAAAAGATTTGAGCAGATATTAGTGGGCCTATTTGATAATAATTCCATATTGTTTTTTCTCTTTAAAGGCAACAGCTGAGCAAATTCGCCTCGCACAGATGATTTATGACAAAAATGATGCAGAGTTTGAAGACAAAGTGAAACAGGTAAAGAAACTAGAATTGCTCCCATCAGTGTTAGGAGTTGCCAGTTACTGAGGTGGGGGTTAAAGGGGACCGTTTCTTTTCTTATGGAATTTGGGGTAGAGGGGAAGCAGCAGTTTGTTGCAAAGCTGTGTGTTTTGGGAAATCCTTAGACCATTGCTCTCTACCTGGCCGCCTTGGCTGGATTTTCCTTTCTGCAGCTTTGAACGCCCCAAGGAGAGCTGGTCTATATATTAATATGTGCAGTTTGACAATAGGACAGTAAAGGGTTGAGAGAGGATGGGGCAGTAAGCAGATCGTGCAACAAAAAAAGGGAAAGCAGTCAGAGCAGAATATAAAGAGGGAAAGATATATTTTTTCTTTTGCCCTAAAGCAGGGGTCCCCAACCTTTATTACTTGTGAGCCACAGTCAAATGTAAAAAGACTTGGGGAGCAACACAAGCACCATTAAAGTTAATGGAGGTGCCAAATAAGGGCTGTGATTGGCTATTGGGCAGCCTCTATGCACCCTATCAGCTTACATGGGGGCTTTATTTGGTACTAAATCTTGTTTTTATTCAACCAAAACTTGCCCCCAAGTCAGGAATTCAAAAATAACTCCCTGGTTTGGGGGCACTGAGAGCAACATCCAAGGGGTTGGGGAGCAACATCTTGCACCCCGAGTCACTGGTTAGGGGTCACTGCCCTAAAGGAAGGGTCTCTATTGCTAAACTTCAACTCACCAGGCGATAGCCACTATAGCAACAGCTTGGGGGCTGCCCATGGGGTAGCTTGTATTAGTATGTCTGTAATGCAGTTTTAAATGAGATCTCTTATTTGTCATGTTCATCCTTTGCATTTTGTGATGTGCAGCTCATGGAAGTCACAGGAAAGAACCAAGACGAATGCATAGTGGCGCTTCATGACTGTAATGGAGATGTCAACAGAGCTATAAACATACTGCTGGAAGGCAATTCAGATACAGTAAGTGCTTTAGCAGCATTTCATCTCAATCATCTGTATAAAAGTGCTATGTGTATGGTATTACTGGTTCACTGCTTGTGGTGTTAGCTGCTTATAATGCCTTTCATTTTGGCATTTATAGTGTGCACAGAGGAACAATATGGGGAGAGGCAAGCCCTAATCATTAAAGGGATAATGACCCTTATAAGAGTAAAGGCATGGGTTATGGGTTAGGCCTGCATTTCCAGGCTTCTGTTTCCGACATATGCTTTCATGCATTTATAGCGCAAGTGAAATAAGATGTTTTAGGTGCTTTTGAATTAAACTCAGCCATCAAAAGCAAAGAAAATAAAAAATCTTATTTCTTTCCCACCCAGGATGCTTCTCAAAAAGAATTTAAAGGACAAGTAAAGGGAAATTCACTGGGGGTGAATTGGCACCCCCTCCCCAGTGATTATCCCTTTTCTGTATTTTTAGAAACAGCCCCTTGACTATCAAGCTGCAGCATCCCCCATATGGCATAGTAAATGTCATATTTGTGATACAGGCTCATTATTGGAGAAATACAAAGCCCCCAGTGCTACTTGAGCACATACAGCCAATACAAAGTTTTGCATATATGACCAATAAATGGTCCTTCACTGTCAGTGTGTCCATGATATGTCACTTCTGTTAGCTGATCATAGGTCTTGTATAGGGACCATGAAGTTCAGAGTGGTGATTATACTATACCATGTGTTATTACCTGCCCCTAATATCTTTCTTTTTACTGAGTATAGACATCTTGGGAGACCGTTGGGGGTAAAAAGAAAAGCATTGGCAAAGAGAGCTCTGAAAACAAAGAAAACAGAGAAAGGAGAGGTGACAGAGAAATGAGCCGTGGCCGTGGCAGCTCCAGTAGGCGAGGGCGGGGAGGAAGCCGTGGCAGAGAGTGTAGGTCGTCTTCTTTCTTTTTTGACACCAAAACTTCTGTGGCCTGTGGGTTCAGATGTTTAAAAGTTGTATTCTCTTTTCAGTTAGAGCAGAAGAAAATGGCGTAGACATTGGCCCTGGTGACAGACCTTCTGACCGTGGCAGGCGAGGTCGTGGCAGAGGTACCACACAAACATCACGTGTTTATTAGATGACTTTCATTTCCAGTTTTAAACGGCAACTTAACTTGTATGTTTCTTTTTCCTCTTAAGGATTTGGAGGCAGGGGCAGAGGAAGAGGATCGGGAAGATTTTCTGCACAAGGCATGGGGTAGGTGCAGATTGTTAATGCCTTTATGGACTGGGCCAGGGTATTCCTGCACATTCTGCTCTGCCCATCCTAAAGTATGAGGTGCCATGCACTTTGTGTGTTTCTTGGGAGACTGCCTCCTCCTTCTTCCTTGGATATCTAAATCTTATAACAAGTGTTCCTGCGCTTTTGCTACCAGTTTCAACAGAACGGAACTTGGTCCTTCTGGTGCCAGAAAAGTGTCACCTTCATGTTGCCTCTTCTGGCTGAACTACAGCCCCCAGAAATTGCTTTGACTTGGATAGTGAGAGCTGTAGTTCATCCATAACTAAGACACTGACATGATCACATACTTATGTTATGTTATGGTGAAACCATCTAGTTAGCACCGGTTCAACCAGTGGTGGCTTAGCAAAACATAAGGTTGCAGACACAATCCTTTGGCGTGTTGCCTATATAGTATAACTTTACTTTGCACTTTTCTTGTTACAGGACGTTTAACCCAGCAGATTACACAGAACCAACTGCCAATGATGGTGTTGCAAAAACAGACGTTTGGGAAACTGGCCAGAGTGATTGTGATGATGGAACAGGTAATAATAATGCCATTTTTTAACGTTAATAAGTTGATAGTAGAAAAGTACAATAGTCTTATTCTACAATAAAGTCGTTCTCTAAAGTAGAAAGTATCTGATTTCATTAGGTAACCATCCTACTGTTCCTAACTATAAGCTGCAGCCAATAAAAATCATATGTTGGGTTGACCATAGTGATCCAAATGCATCTAAAAACCATTGCGGAATGTTCTGTAAAGTTCATACAAGCCCTGAAGGTCCTTTAGGCCATTTATAATTAGAAAAGCATGTAACATTCATGCAGTTCTACCATCATTGTCACATCCTCGTTATTCTAAGTCTGGTTACCATATGTGCCCTTAATGTGCAGATTATGTTAACTCTTTCAGAGAAACAAATTTCATTTTAAAGTTAAAATAGCTCGTGCCTGTTTCTTTGACATGATTCATCTTTCCAGTGTTTGTATTTGTGTAAGTGATTGTCCAGTTCATTGCTTTGTGACAGAGATTTCAGGCAGTCCATTCTTGCCTCCTCTGAAAGGTGCGTGGCGGAGTTCCCTAGAGGAGTGGACAACGGAAGACTGGAATGAAGATGTAAGTAAGACGGCCGCTGCTTCCTTCTTTCAATTGTCTTTGGTTCCAGTGGGTCTGAAAGCTTCTATTCCCTGTGTTTATAAAGTGCTGAGAGGCCTAATGGCTCCGCCGTAATTAGGCTGTGTCCATTTCCTACACGGTACTACACTATAAATCTAGCGCCAGTAGCCGTGCTTTTATGTGGAGCTCCGGCACAGTCACTGACATTGGTGTTAACCCTTACCCTGCAGATTCTAAATGCAGCCACCCTGTTTCAGAAGGGCTTGCCTCTAGCATTGCACAGATTTCCTGAAGTAGACAGCTGTGTAGCTGTGAGGCTAGAGCAAACGACTACTGCTATTTTTGTAGCGGGATTCAAGCTATGCATTTGGTTATAAATGGGTTAAAATTAACTGGCAAACAGGCAGGGGGGCCATAAGGTTACTGCCAAAGGGGGGGGCTTCCCAGCCATTAGCATTGTCTTAGAAATGTTCATACTGGCTACCCTGTGGTACTGATATCCCTTTTCAGTAAAATGCACATCCCCCAATTATGAATTTAAAGGAACAGTAACACCAAAAAGTGTTTTAAAGTAATTAAAATATAATTTACTGTTACCCTTCACTGGTTTAACTTGTGTGTTTGCTTTAGGACACTACTATAGTTTATATAAATTACCCTGCTGTGTAGCCCCCGGGAGCATATATATATATATATATATCTCTATATATATATCTATATAAAATATTATATTGGGAATGGTTTCCAGTAAACAAATAGAAATGTAGGTAACTGGGATAGTGTTAATGATCCGGGTCTCATTGCTTCTTGCAGCTTTCGGAAACCAAGGTTTTTACTGCATCTTCAGTTCCCACAGAAAATCACATCACCCCAGGTCAAAGGTAAGTTCCTCTAGTTTTCTGCTTACAAATGTCACGAAAGCTCTGAAGGGGTCTTTTACCTGTAGTGATGGGTAGATATAACTCGGGGGGGTACGTGTAAGGTAATGCCTATTCAGTTGTTCTCATACTGACTCGTTCTCTTCCTTTTGCCAGCATCGACTTGGTTGCCCTACTTCAGAAGCAGCCATCCGGCACAGAAACGGATTCTGTTACATTCGAAGCCTCTCAGCAGCAAAACTACGGCCAGGCTCTGGTTTTTACAAACTCTCAGCACAGCTCTCAGATCACCCCAGTTGCCACCACCACCTCCAATGCCGTTAATAGTTACTCTCCGCAAAGCCTTGTAAGTTCCGTGTCTGGGTGCAAGAACATTATGGTTTGTTTGTTTCCATAACTGTAGGGCTAAATGCAACACTAGGGATGCCTGATCTAATGAGGGAGCTGATGGTTCTCCTAATCTGAATAAGATCCTTATTTGGTACAAACCGATAAATGTATTGGTACAGGTATGGGACCCATTATCCATTATCCAGAATGCTCGGGACCAAGGGTATTCCGCATAAGGGGTCTTTCCGTAATTTGGATCTCCGTACATTAAGTCTACTAAAAAATCAATACAACATTAAGTAAACCCAATTGGATTGATTTGACTCAAATAAGGGGTAATTATATCTTAGTTGGGATCAAGTACAGGTACTGTTTTATTATTACAGAGAAAAGGGAATCATTTAACCATGAAATAAACCCAATAGGGCTGTTCTGCCCCCAATAAGGGGTAATTATATCTTAGTTGGGATCAAGTACAGGTACTGTTTTATTATTACAGAGAAAAGGGAATCATTTAACAATTAAATAAACCCAATAGGGCTCTTCTGCCCCCAATAAGGGGTAATTATATCTTAGTTGGGATCAAGTACAGGTACTGTTTTATTATTACTGAGAAAAGGGAATCATTTAACCATGAAATAAACCCAATAGAGCTGTTCTGCCCCAATAAGGGGTAATTATATCTTAGTTGGGATCAAGTACAGGTACTGTTTTATTATTACAGAGAAAAGGGAATCATTTAACAATTAAATAAACCCAATAGGGCTCTTCTGCCCCCATAAGGGGTAATTATATCTTAGTTGGGATCAAGTACAGGTAATGTTTTATTATTACTGAGAAAAGGGAATCATTTAACCATTAAATAAACCCAATAGGACTGTTCTGCCCCCAATAAGGGGTAATTATATCTTAGTTTGGATCAATTACAAGGTACCATTTTATAATTAGAGAGGAAAGAGAATCAGTTTTAGAATTCTAAATTATTTTATTAAAATGGAGTCAATGGGAGAGACAGGCTTTCCATAATTCAGAGCTTTCTGGATAACTGGTTTCCGGATAAGGGATCCCATACCTGTACTTGCCTGGGGCAGTACTTTGTAATGTAATGTGTCTGCTTTACAAGATTTTTTTAAAAGGTTTTTATTTTGCATTTTTAAACAAACAGAAATAAAACAAAATAAAACAGATAAAATAAAATAATTGGCACTTACAGCATCTTTATCACTTATATATCATTTACATTATATACTTGGTGACAGTTAGAACTCCATGTGGTATCAACTTGTCAAGGTACACCAGGGGTTATGTGCGTATAAATCATCCGGTAATTGCTTTACAAGATTTAGTTTGTTTCCATTATAAATACAGTAGTTTGCACATGTAAGCATATACACATTTTTCAAAATGAGTGTTTTGTTTTCCCCTCAGTCGTCTGTCCTTGGCTCTGGGTTTGGTGAACTTGGTTCTTCCAAGCTGACAAACTCTCCCGGGTCCCAGATACTTGAACAGCTGAAAAGTCCAGGTTTGGGGCAGTTCACAAATCAAACCCCCCAACAAAGCAGCACTGGTACAGCAGCGTCTACTTCCTGGGATATTAAGCCCACTGGCCCACAGTCCTCGGTCCTAGGTCAATTCGGTAAGTACATTCTCAGCTTGGTGTGTGTCTAAAAAGCTTAACCAAATAGTATATATTTAGTCTCCCTGTTGGGTTGGCCTTTCCAATGCCCAGGCACACTGATGAATAGTAATCGCTTGCTTGTTAAAAAGAGTGACCGTATATTTGACACAAAACCCTCACTCTACTCCTTCACCTTTTCCTTTTTAACCCACGTTGCATTTTCCTACCAAGATAATAGGGTGTATCCGTGCTGTAGTAAGCTCAGCCACAAACAGTGCTTAAAGACATTGAAGCTCTGGGATCCAAGGTTCTGTTCCAGCCAGGGGGAAAGAGTTTGCTTCTTCTTTCCCCGTGCTTGCGTTAGTTTCCTCCCACACCCCAAAAAATCATTGAGTTGGCTCCTTCTAGAGGTTTTTATGTACATGTGTATGGGCCCTTAGATTGTAAGCTCCACTTGGATAGGAACTGACGTGAATGATGCTTAATCTCTAAATATTACTATGTGATATGCTGCCTCTTAATAATAGGGTACATAAAGCGTTTTCATTCAACCACTAGGATTTTGCTAATTGCCTGTCGGTAACTTATTGTTTATTGTTTGTTTTAGATTTCAAGTCCCAGCCTGAGCCATCCCCAGTATTGAGTCAACTTACTCAGCGTCAACATCAGGCCGTCCCCGTGCCGCCCCCGGGCCTGGAGTCCTTCACTTCCCAGGTCAAGCTCAGAGAGACGTCCCCTGTGGACAGCTCCAGCGCAGTCAGCAAAATGTTGCAACTTTCCAACCTGTCACTAGATACTCAGACAATCTCAGCGCAACAAACACAGCAGCAAAAACAGCTCAAACCTCAGAAACGGCGGATACCTCCAACCTCGAAGGTGGGCATCCAGGAAGTAGGCAACGTTTGCTTTGTTTTTCTATGGGGAGGATTTCCATGGAGCGATAGGAATTGGTTGTGTGTAAACTGATGTATAGAATTATACAATAAATGATAAAATATGTGGGGGAAATGGCCATGGCCTTGGGCATATTCCGTTGCTCCTCCTGCGTGAAGCTGGGATATGTTTCAGAGTACAATGATGCTTTATTTTCCAAGCACATAGCTGATATCAATATGCGGAAAGATGATACTGAGTGTTCTGGAACGCAGACCGGGTATGACCCGTGCCATTTACTGGGCATGTTACATTTGTTCTGTGCTTTTCTCCAGATTCCTGCGTCGGCTGTGGAGATGCCAGGATCGGCCGATGTCTCCGGGTTAAACGTGCAATTTGGAGCCCTGGAATTTGGATCAGAACCATCGCTGGCAGAGTTTGGGTCAAATTCAAGTCCAGATACTGCAACCCAAACGCCTAGCAACTTGTATTCGAAAACCATAAGGTAAGTTGACTGATTCTCACTTAAATCAAGTTTTATTTGGCTTTTCCATTAACCCATGCCTTGCTGTATTTCATTCTAATTGCTGATCTGCCTCAGTGGGCTTTATGCTGTGAGTTCTGTGCAGGTCATTAGAGCAGAGGCTGTTTAGTAATGTACATCACCCTTTGTCTTGCAGTGACTCCCTGAATACCCCTCTGCCAATATCCAGTGCCGTGCAGGAGCCAAGTTACACCCCAACTGTCATTGCCACTTCCAGCCTCAGCAGCTCCTCGCAGAGCACCAGTCCGGTGACCGCAACTTCCTCTTCCTCCTCCTCTTACGACCAGACATCTGTGCATAGCCGGGTAGCATACCAAAGCTCCATGCCTCCTGCAGAGGTGGTGCCTGTCACTGTGAGTTTGGTTTATTTTCTGTGCAAGGCTACTGCCAAAAAAGGGGATATTTTCATTATTATTCCGGTGGATCCAGTTCTGTCCCCAAATGCTGCGTTTTGATAAACAGTCAGCTGACCTTTAATGGCATTTATGGGTCCAGGTAATTGCTATTAAAGGAGAAGGAAAAGCATTTTGACATTTTACTGCCAATAGATTAGCCACATTAGTGACACCTAGAACCCTATATTCTGCAGAAAGCTTTACCTGCCTGAGTAACAGCCCTAGAAGGTCCCTCTGTTTGTTTAAGATAGCAGCTTCCATTTTAGCTTGGTCTCAGTAGCTTCCTGCTGCAGCTCTAGCTGCTGGTAGCTCAGATTGCACAGGCATGGGTCGGGGAGAGATGAGCAAACTGAGCAGGCTTGTGCCATGCCTTGAAGGATTTTTCTGAGAACAGGAAGTCTGACACAGAAGAACATGTGATACAAAAGAAGACAAGAAATCCTGTGTTTCTTTTGATAGAGGACTCAGTGCAGTGTTTCTGTGAGCTTGTGGCTGTATTTACATAGACCTTTCTGATAGAACTTGCTGAGTTTTTACCTAACCTTCTCCTTTAAAAGCAATGATGGGGGAAGGCTGGTAATTGTTTTGCCAACAAAACCGGCTGAATCCGCCTCATCTGCCTGATGTGTTAATTTTATTTTAATTCCCTCGACCACCCTCAGATCAGAGACAATCCTATCTTGCTTTTCTCAAACGGTGTCATGGATATAAATCCCCACGGAGCAGAGCAGCAGTCCAGGAGGTGGCTCTGGGTGGGGCAGAATTAATTGTCCCCCATATTTTGGGTGTTGCCAGAGATTTTCTCAGGAGTCATGGGGTAGAACCTACAGAGTGGGATGTGCACCATTCTTAGGCACCAGCAAAGCTGCAAGGTTCTCTGCAAGACAGCCAGTTTCTCAAGTGGTCAGAGTGGGCACCATGACCGTCTCTTGGTCCCTCCCACTGGTCTACGTGTTTCCACTAATTGTTGTAACTTTTCTGTGGCCCTGGAGGTTCTGGTGTTCAGTTCTATTGGCTCTTGCCCTGGAACCTCAAGCAGAACATCCTCTGATTTACTTCATCAACTTCCTCTTGGTCTACTTCACGCCTCTACTTGGGCACCATGTTCTGCCCTGAAATGTATGCCTGGTGTTCAATTCCTTACTGGATTGCCCAGTTAAAGGTGTGTTTCACCTTCAGGAGTGGACTATTCTTGGCAACTTTCCAGTTGGTCTTCATTTCTGCTTCTTTCCAGCTTTCAAATGGGGGTCACTGACCCCGGCAGCCGAAACCTTATTGCTCTGTGAGGCTCCAGTTTTATTGTTATTGTTACTTTGTATTCATTATCTTTCTATTTACACCCTCTCCTGTTCATATACTTGTCTTTTTCAAAACACTGCCTGGTTGCTAGGTTAAATTGGACCCTAGCAACCAGATAACTGCTCCAAACTGGAGAGCTGCTGAACAAAAAGCTCAAATCTACAGATAATAAATGAAGACATCTCAGAATAGCTCTCTCTACATCAGGGGCCCCCAACCTTTCTTACTAGTGAGCCACAGTCAAATGTAAAAAGACTTGGGGAGCAACACAAGCACCATAAAAGGAGGTGCCAAATAAGGGCTCTGATTGGCTATTAGGCAGCCTCTATGATCATAGGAGAGCCCATAGCAACCATACTGCAGAGAAAACGGTGGCTCTGCTTCAAAGAACGCATCTTAATGTATTTGATAGAAACATACAATAAGCCACTAGTATTTTCATTTTTGGTCTTGCTTGTCCTTTAAAATGCTTCTGCTTTCTTTTACAGAATGGACACAATGGAATTCGGGCGCAAACAACTCTGAGCTGTAAGTACAAATACCTTGAGCAAGCACCATGATTTGTAATTTACAGCTGTTCACTTGAACCCTGGCTACTCGTCTGGGGATGTATTGTTAAGCTGACAGTAGTTGGGCAATTTTCATGATATTATTTCTATAACTGTGAGTCGGTTACTATGATCTCACATGGAATAGCCTGGGGGCGTAGATGGACATTAGTATTGCAGTATAACATGGGGAAGGGGCATTGCCTGAATGTGCCAATCACCAACATAAAGTTGGCAGGGAATGTTCCTGAATGGCTGCCTGGGAGGTGCTAGGCCCCAGGGCCACAAGGGCCCGTTCTTTGTGATGCCCAGAGGTGCTTATCCTCCAGCCGTCTGGGCTGTACAGAAACCTAATTCTTTCCCTTCGCTAAATATCTAATGCCGCACAGGGATGGAGAGACAATGATGGGAGAATTCCAAGCACATATCTGAGCTTTGTGTTGAGATTACTTGTCACTGAGTCTTTCCTACAATATATGGCTTGCATATCCTGCATGTAGAGTTGCCCCCTTGCGGTATGTTAGCGCCCTAGGCAGTCCCATATGGCCTCCCCCTCAAGTCTCTGATTGGCTACTGACTGATAACAGCTTAGAGAGCTGCAAACAAGGAAGTGGAGTTCTGGCTATTATGTTAGACATCTGCCTGCTCCAGCCCATATAGATTACATTTTTGCCTAACTAACTATATTGAAAACATTTTTTATATTTTGCAGTCTGTCTTCTTTACCCAATTTTGTTGTTCCTTTAAAGTGGCCACTGGGGAGAGTGTAGATGGAGCTGCAGGTTACGATAGGTCTGGCAACGCATTGCCTTGTTTGTCATATTAGTTCCATATTAGTTGGGAAAGCAATCTGTTGTGCTGCAGGTACATGTGATGGGCAGGGTCAGGCTTGCAGGATGAGGCCAGTGTCGGCCAGGGACGTTACTTTCATAGTGTAGTTGCACTAGCCCTGCCAGACTGAAGCTCGCTAGTCATTTTGTGAGCTGTGGTTTAAATGCGTGTTCTTCACATCCTTATACCCGCTCATAGAGAGAATGGCCACTTTACTCACCGTGTAACCTCCGTGGAGGTTTAGTTCAGCACATCAGGGATTTTACTCCATATTTTAACATGACATATGTTGCACTTACAGCTACACCTTCCGTCCAGCCTGTGAAGCCTGAAAGTTCCCCCCCAAGCCTCTCGTCTGTAGGGTCCCTTCCCAGCACAGTCCCCACCACCTCCTCTCTGCTCCCGTCGGCGCCTCAGCACTCATCTGCTGTCTCTCTCTCAAGCCTCCCACAGCCGAGCGACCTCTCGAGCACCCCTCTCTCTCAGCTCAACAGGTAAGCAGCCCATAGCTCCCTATCCCCGGCACAGCAGTCTCCAAGCCTTACTGTCATTACGTGTGAGTTACTGGGACACAGAGCACTATGGTCATCTTCCCCTGGGGCCCCAGTTAGTTTAGTTGGACTCGAGTAGGAGGCCAATAACTCGGAAAGTAAATGGCAAGGGAAAGACCATGATGTGAGAGTTCCAAGCACATATCTGAAGTGAATGTGTTGACACATTTTGTCACTGAGTCTCTTCTGCCTACTCTTGTCCCATACGCAGGTACTGCTGTTAATTAAGAATGATTAGGTTTTTTAATGCAAATAATTGGCCATTGCTAAGCCGTGTTTGTACCAACAACCTGATCCCTCTCTGTCCTTCTCAGCACTTTGTCTGGGCACCAGAACAGCCTTCCTGCAGCCTCAGTACTGTCATCTACAGCCTCCCACTCAGTAAGTATTTGCTCACTATATACCTCTGTATAACCCGCACTCGCCAGCCTACTCACCAAGATGGCTGCTTTGTATTCTCATTTACTCATTGTTTGTCATTTGCAGCACACAAGTGTTGAGAGCACCGTGTCCCTGCAGCCCTCCGCCACCTTTTCCACCGCTTCAACGTCGGCTACAAGCACCACCTCTGCTGTGGTCAGCATGGCGAGTACGATGAACAGCATCAACACTCTGGGCCTCACTGCGCCCAGCATAAGCATGCCCGCAGCCACAACGCGGACTGCGCCCCTGGTTACGTCAGGTAAGGAATACCGCCTGAAGCATCCGATATGTTTATGCTGAGGGCTTGGCTAAATGTAATGTAATAATAATAATGCCATTGGTCTTCATAGTATTTGAGATTTGGGGAAGATACCTCCTAGAGTGGGGTGCACAGTGACCTATAAAACTGTCATACAGCACCCACTTGTGCTTTATTATAACCCCACAAGTTATTTTAGTATAAAGGGGTGGTTCAGCAATTCTCCAGTTTGGTGTATCAACAGCTGTCTGGTTGCTAGGGTCTTATTTACCCTAGCAACCAGACAGTGGTTTCAACAAGAGACAGGAATATGAATAGGAAAGGGCCTGCATAAAAAGTAACAATAAAACTGCAGCCTCACAGGGCAATAGGGTTTGGCTGCCGGGGTCAGTGACCCCCATTTGAAAGCTGCAAAGAGTCGGAAGAGGAAGGTAAATGAAAAACTGTTTATTAATCAAAAACTACTTATTATACAGTTTTCAAATGGGGGTCACTGACCCTGACAACCAAAAGCTGCTGTGAGGCTACAATTTTATTTTTATTGTTGCTTTAATTATCTTTTTATTTAGGCCTTTCCTATTAATCTTCCAGTTTCTCAATTACACTGCCTGGTTGCTAGGCTAACTTGGACCTTAGCAACCAGCTGCTGAAATTCCAAACTGAAGAGCTGCTCAACAAAAAGCTAAATAATTAAAAATAAAATAAAAAGAGGATCAATTGCAAATTGTCTCAAATAGCACTCTCGATGCCCTACTAAAAGTTCACTTTTTTTTTTTTTTTTTTTGCAGGAAAAGCTCCACCAAACCTTCCTCAAGGCGTCCCCCCACTGTTACACAACCAGTACATTGTAGGACCGGGAGGGTTACTACCTGCATACCCAGTAAGTGGAATGGAATAGTCCCACTACAATTCCTGTGTGCTCCTCATTGCTTATAGGTTTCAGCACTTTTTGACATTTCCTCAGATTTTCTGATCATTGTTTGCCCATTCCTTATTTTTTAAGCAGATCTACGGGTACGACGATCTCCAGATGCTCCAGTCCCGGCTGCCTATGGTGAGTAGGAACACTCAGATGTACCGAAATGGCCAAGCGGCCGCACCGTGGGATTGGGCACTATCTCCAGTTGTTCATTATAACTTTCTTTTTCTAGGATTACTATGGAATTACATTCCCAGCCCCAGCCACTCTTACAGGCAGAGACGGAGGCCTTGCAAGCAACCCATACTCAGGTGAGTGCCCGACTTGGCCAATAGGAGTCATTCCAGAACCTTTGTTTCTTTGTGTCAGTTCCTGTAGAATATAAATAATGCCTTTTGCACACTGCCATTATATATATATATATATATATATATATATATATATATATATATATATATATATATATATATATAATTATATGGGGCACTTTTTATTTCTAAATGACCGTTACACAGCAAATAATTCCCTCTGCCATTTAACCTTTTATTCTTGAACCAACAAATATAATTGTAGCTGTAATATTGCTGTGTAGGCGCCATCTCAGTGCCTTGTGCCTGAGTCTGAGCTTTCAGCCAGCGCTACACATTAGAACTGCTTTCAGCTAACCTATTGTTTCTCCTACTCCCATGTAACTGGAGGAGTCCCAAGCCGGACTTGGATTTCTTACTATTGAGTGCTATTCTGATACCTACTGGGAGCTGCTATCTTGCTCCCTTCCCATTGTTCTGCTGATTGGCTGCTTGGGGGTGAGGGGGGGATATCACTCCAACTTGCAGCGCAGCAGTAAAGTGAGACTGAAGTTTATCAGAGCACAGGTCACATGGCTGTGGCACCCTAGGAAATGAAGACTATGGCTAGCCCTATGGGATTACAATGCAGGATTCTGCTGGAGAAGCTCTATTAACTGATGGGCTTGTAACAAACATGGTTTCCCGTGACAGTGTTGCATTAAGATGTACTTCCCTGCCTGACTGTGTGATTATGTATTAATGCTGCTGTTGCAGGTGATGTAGCAAAGTTCGGTCGCGCCGATTCTGCGTCCCCAGCACCGGCCACAACATTGGCTCAGCCCCAGCAGAACCAGACCCAGACCCACCATACAGCTCAGCAGCCTTTCCTGAACCCCACGCTGCCCCCCGGCTACAGCTACACAGGCCTGCCCTATTATGCTGGAGTTCCCGGGGTACCCAGTGCGTTCCAGTACGGACCTACCATGTTTGTAAGTACAACTGCTTGTAGCCCGTCTGGGAGGCTTCTGTTTGGCTATCACCGGAGCTTAGGGGGTCTGCCCCCCTGTATTATCCAGGAAAGAAATACGTGTTTGTTTTATTTTTTTTTGTCAATGAAGCCAGTTTATAAATAGCCCCCCTAAATATTGGCTTTTAAGTGCCTGTTTAGAATTCTTTAGTAAACGCTAGTCAGTGGGCTACGGCATGGGAGTGACTAAAGGCACGGGGAGGGGTTCTTGATGGGAAGGGGGCGTGGCTTGTGCTTCAGTCTGTATACAAGCCTGTCTTTCATTTATATTGTTCCTTCAATCCCTTTTTTTTTCCAGGTACCTCCAGCATCAGCCAAACAGCACGGGGTTAATCTTAGCACCGCCTCCACTCCCTTCCAACAGGCCGGAGGCTACGGGCAGCATAGCTATGGGGCAGGTAAGGCTTCCTATGGGCACTCAGATCATCCATGGACTAATCATAAGGCTAGTTATACTATGTGTTTAATTAGTCGCTCTCCCTGTAATTGGTCAGTTTATTTTATTGCTCACATGTAATTGGTCAGTTATTATATTGCTCTCACATGTAATTGGTCAGTTATTATATTGCTCTAACATGCAATTGGTTGCTCTCCCTGTAATTGGTCAGTTTATTATATTGCTCTCCCTGTAATTGGTCAGTTTATTATATTGCTCTCACATGTAATTGGTCGGTTATTATATTGCTCTAACATGTAATTGGTCGGTTATTATATTGCTCGAACATGTAATTGGTTGCTCTCCCACTTGTAGGTTATGACGATCTGACGCAGGGAACAGCGGCTGCCGATTACAGCAAAGGAGGCTACAGCGGCTCGTCTCAAGCACAAAGCAAGTCGGCTGGGACCGGGCCTGGGAAAGGTAACCCATCGCTGACACTCACCTCTGCCTGATATTACTCTTCCGCATTAAACTGTAATGTGGGTATGGGGCAGTGACGGGCAGCCGGTGTGGGTATGGGGCAGTGACGGGCAGCCGGTGTGGGTATGGGGCAGTAATGGGCAGGGTGGGTATGGGGCAGTGACGGGCAGCCGGTGTGGGTATGGGGCAGTGACAGGCAGGGTGGGTATGGGGCAGTGACGGGCAGCCGGTGTGGGTATAGGGCAGTGACGGGCAGCCGGTGTGGGTATAGGGCAGTGACGGGCAGCCGGTGTGGGTATGGGGCAGTGACGGGCAGCCGGTGTGGGTATGGGGCAGTGACGGGCAGCCGGTGGCCCTAGAGATGCCATATTACAGCTCCCTATAACAGCCTTTAGCTGTCAGTCTGGGGGCATTGGGGGCGCTTGTTGCCCACGGCTGGGGCATATAGGGCACACAGCGTCTCTATCCATTAGCCCAATACTGGCCACTGCTTTTGTTTACATTTTTTTTCGTTGTTCAGGGGTGTCTGTGAGTTCCAGTAACACGGGAGTGCCTGATATCAGCGGCTCTGTCTACAATAAAACTCAGGTAAGTTTGCCTTTAATGGGCAGCTGAGGGGGGTTGGGCAGTTTGGGGCGATTCCGACTAATTTTAAGGATAAGTAAAATAGCCATAAACACTCAGGAAAGCTCCTTGTGCCGAAGCCTCAGTGGGGCCTAGTGGCCCGGCGTTGATTGGTACATTGGCAAATTGCTGAGACTGCACCAAAGCACAAGGGGGCTGAGAAACTCAAAATGGGGGGATATAAGTAGCCCCTAAATATAGTTCAGTCCTCGGATCCCTTAGATTCCTTACAGGGGTGAACCAGGATGTTTGTTTGCCCCTTGCGCCCAGTCATGTGACTTACCCCCCCCCATGTTCTCTGTTCTTAGACTTTTGACAAACAGGGATTCCACGCAGCGACGCCCCCTCCCTTCAGCTTGCCTTCGGCACTCGGATCCACCGGGCCCCTAAACCCGGGCGCGGCCGCCGGATACGCTCCAGCCCCGTTCCTCCATATTCTGCCGGCTCATCAGCAGCCTCACTCTCAGCTGCTGCACCACCACCTCCAGCAGGACGGGCAGGTAAGGAAGGGGGGGTGCCCCTTAGGGGCGGGGTGTGCCAAGCAGGGTAGCACCAATATGGCCGACCCTTCTAGGCACTCCCCATCCTGTAGGTGGCGCTGTAACTCTATACACCTGTGTTAAACAGAAGCCACACAGAGCTGCCCCTTACCCCATTTATACCCATATTGGGGGTAACCATCTTGGCTTCCTATTGCCCCCCCGGCCCTAACATGGAAGTGCTCTCCGTGCCACTGTTCTGCACAGCTGTATTAGAGAGGCTGTAGCTTTGGGCCAGTTCCCCGTATGAATGGGCTCCATATTGTGATTGGGTTCCGGCATTTAGTAACCACGTGTCCCGTCTCCCACAGGGCGGCTCGGCGCAGCGCACCCAGCCCAACGCCATGCAGCAGAAGTCCCAGGCTAACAAGACGGCCTACGCCAGTTCCCCATACTGGACAAATTAACCCCTTCCCGCGCGCCGCGCAGCTAAAGGGAGAGTCCGCTAGAGCCCATTCCTGGACACCACCATTCGTTCGACAGAAAACACAACTGTGATGAGCCAATACCGTCTGTGCGGGGGAGGAGCCTGCGCCTGGTCGGTGTGGAAATGGCCGCTTTCTTTTTGGTTTGCTGTTGTATGTAATATATTTATGTATGTATTTGTAAATGTAATAGAGCCTAAACGTGGTTTCTCTGCATTTTGCAGCCTTTTTTTTTCTTTGTAGGGGGCATTTGAATTAACACCCGCATCAGTGCAAATATATATATATATATAATATTTTTGTTTTAAGCTCCTTGGTTTATAAGGAAAGTGCCATTTTAAAAGAAAATAAACACAAAAACAAGCGAAAGCCCCACTTATTTAACGACTCAAAGGATCCATCATGTTTGCCCCTTTGTTTTCCCTTTTGTTTGCCCTTTGTCCCCCCCCCCCCCCCCCCAGCCATTGAGCAGAGATTCCCAGTGTTTATAGGAAAGAAATGGTCCCCTCGCCGTGTCTCCGCCTCCCTCTCATCTCCATCACATTTCTTTTTTTATTTTAAATAAAAACAAAGTAACTTCTGCAGTTAACGACTCCATGCTCCGTCATCTGCGTTTGTTCTCTGTCGCGCCCCCATTGCGCTGAGCCGCCCCGGGACCCCGCCCCTAGGCCCGGAGTACCCCCGCCCTCTATAGCCGCTACCCAGAGGGGTGTTAGAGCTCAGAGCAGGGCACAGCTCCCCCCACCCTGCAGATTTGTCAGACAAATGGAATAAATTCTCAAACTACAAATTGATTGGACATCGTGAGGGATTCCCAGTAATTTGACCTGCAGGGCCCCCTCAGCGATATCCAATCAGTCTGCTAGTTTCCCAGGGATCCTACTAACTGGGGACCCCCCGACTCTCCCTTACAGACTGCCCCTCGGTATTACTGTATGGGGCGCCGCCCCCCCGCTAGCGACTCTCCCTTACAGACTGCCCCTCGGTATTACTGTATGGGGCGCCGCCCCCCCGCTAGCGACTCTCCCTTACAGACTGCCCCTCGGTATTACTGTATGGGGCTCCGGCCCCCCGCTAGCGACTCTCCCTTACAGACTGCCCCTCGGTATTACTGCATGGGGGGCTGGCCCCTCGCTAGCGACTCTCCCTTACAGACTGCCCCTCGGTATTACCGTATGGGGGGCCGGCCCCTCGCTAGTGACTCTCCCTTACAGACTGCCCCTTGGTATTACTGCATGGGGGCCGGCCCCCCGCTAGTGACTCTCCCTTACAGACTGCCCCTTGGTATTACTGTATGGGGCGCCGGCCCCCCGCTAGCGACTCTCCCTTACAGACTGCCCCTCGGTATTACTGCATGGGGGGCTGGCCCCTCGCTAGCGACTCTCCCTTACAGACTGCCCCTCGGTATTACCGTATGGGGGGCCGGCCCCTCGCTAGTGACTCTCCCTTACAGACTGCCCCTTGGTATTACTGCATGGGGGCCGGCCCCCCGCTAGTGACTCTCCCTTACAGACTGCCCTTGGTATTACCGTATGGGGGGCCGGCCCCACGCTAGGGACTCTCCCTTACAGACTGCCCCTCAGTATTACCATATGGGGGGGCCGGCCCCCCGCTAGGGACTCTCCCTTACAGACTGCCCCTCGGTATTACCGTATGGGGGGCCGGCCCCCCGCTAGTGACTCTCCCTTACAGACTGCCCTTGGTATTACCGTATGGGGGGCCGGCCCCACGCTAGGGACTCTCCCTTACAGACTGCCCCTCAGTATTACCGTATGGGGGGGCCGGCCCCCCGCTAGGGACTCTCCCTTACAGACTGCCCCTCGGTATTACCGTATGGGGGGCCGGCCCCTCGCTAGTGACTCTCCCTTACAGACTGCCCCTTGGTATTACTGCATGGGGGGCTGGCCCCCCGCTAGTGACTCTCCCTTACAGACTGCCCCTCAGTATTACCGTATGGGGGGGCCGGCCCCCCGCTAGGGACTCTCCCTTACAGACTGCCCCTCGGTATTACTGTATGGGGCGCCGCCCCCCCGCTAGCGACTCTCCCTTACAGACTGCCCCTCGGTATTACTGTATGGGGCGCCGCCCCCCCGCTAGCGACTCTCCCTTACAGACTGCCCCTCAGTATTACTGTATGGGGCTCCGGCCCCCCGCTAGCGACTCTCCCTTACAGACTGCCCCTCGGTATTACTGCATGGGGGGCCGGCCCCCCGCTAGTGACTCTCCCTTACAGACTGCCCCTTGGTATTACTGTATGGGGGGCCGCCCCCCCGCTAGCGACTCTCCCTTACAGACTGCCCCTCGGTATTACTGCATGGGGGGCTGGCCCCTCGCTAGCGACTTTCCCTTACAGACTGCCCCTCGGTATTACCGTATGGGGGGCCGGCCCCTCGCTAGTGACTCTCCCTTACAGACTGCCCCTTGGTATTACTGCATGGGGGCCGGCCCCCCGCTAGTGACTCTCCCTTACAGACTGCCCTTGGTATTACCGTATGGGGGGCCGGCCCCACGCTAGGGACTCTCCCTTACAGACTGCCCCTCAGTATTACCGTATGGGGGGCTGGCCCCTCGCTAGCGACTTTCCCTTACAGACTGCCCCTCGGTATTACCGTATGGGGGGCCGGCCCCTCGCTAGTGACTCTCCCTTACAGACTGCCCCTTGGTATTACTGCATGGGGGCCGGCCCCCCGCTAGTGACTCTCCCTTACAGACTGCCCTTGGTATTACCGTATGGGGGGCCGGCCCCACGCTAGGGACTCTCCCTTACAGACTGCCCCTCAGTATTACCGTATGGGGGGGCCGGCCCCCCGCTAGGGACTCTCCCTTACAGACTGCCCCTCGGTATTACCGTATGGGGGGCCGGCCCCTCGCTAGTGACTCTCCCTTACAGACTGCCCCTTGGTATTACTGCATGGGGGGCTGGCCCCCCGCTAGTGACTCTCCCTTACAGACTGCCCCTTGGTATTACTGTATGGGGGGCCGGCCCCACGCTAGGGACTCTCCCTTACAGACTGCCCCTCAGTATTACCGTATGGGGGGGCCGGCCCCCCGCTAGGGACTCTCCCTTACAGACTGCCCCTCGGTATTACCGTACGGGGTGCCAAACTTTGTTTGGAATTTCAGCAGTTATCTGGTTGCTAGGGTCCAATTTACCTTAGCAACCCTAAGGGTGGTTTGAGTGAGAGACTGATATATGAATAGGGGAGGGACCTGAGTAAAAATATAAGGAATAAAAAATTAACAAAACTGGAGCCTCACAGAGTAAAAGGTTTTGGCTGCCGGGAAAGCTGGAAAGAGGCAGAAAAAGATGTTAAATTATAAAAAAAAATAAAGACCAATTGAAAAGTTGCTGGGAATTTTCCATTCTATAACCTACTAAAAGCGAACTTGGAAGGTGAACCCTCCCATTATAGGTTCTGTCTTCCTTCATCTCTGTGATGCAGGGCAGCTGGGAATCACCAACCAACCGGCAGCAGGTAAGTACCGAGGCGCGGTTAGGGCTGCACGTGGCACCTATAGTGGCACAATAGGAACGTGGGACTGGGGCTTCCCCTTATGCACCGCACAGCCGCCCCCCCCCAAATATTTGAAAGCTGAACAAGGTTCAGTTAAAGATGTTTCCCTTTAAAATTAACTACACAGCGAGTGATTTTCTGGGACAATTTGCAGTTCGGTCTTGATTTACTTTTTGTGGTTTTTGAATAATTTAGCTTTTTGTTCACCGGCTCCCCAGTTTGGCATTTCAGCTGTATTTGGTTGCTAGGGTCCAACCTGGCAACCAGGCAGTGGTTTCAATGAGACACTGGACAATGAATAAGAAAGGGGCTGAATAGAAAGATAAGGAATAAAAAGTAACAATAAACCAGTAGCCTCACAGAGCAATAGCTTATTGGCTGCCGGGGTCAGTGACCCCCCCCCCGCCCCCCTTCCAATTAAAAAGTTGCTAAGAACGAGTCACCTTATAACATAGTAGAAAGTTAACGTAAGGCGTAACTGCCCCTGTAAAGGCAACAAATTATTTGATGATGTTACCCAGGGGGCTTCTCGGGGCACATCTGCAATTTACTTATCATGAGATATTTGCGTGTTTAGGCCGCCGGTACCAGGCTTTTGGCTCTACTGAGAATCTGGGTTAAACAAGCGCCCAGAGGGGGTCAGTGCCTAAAGCCAACCCAGCGGTATAAAGCTGCTAATAATCACACAAACCAATTAATATAGGGTCGGAGACCCATTCTGTCACTTTGTGCCAATTTAGGTTTTTGGGGTTAACATTCCCTTTATACGATTAGTTTAAGGACCTCAAAGTCACATGTCCACCCTAACTCTTCTGACTTGAACTAAATGGGCGGAGCTCCCAGCGGGGGCTATTTTGGGCCGGACCTTCTGCTTCGGGAACCACTCACCCTTGGTGGCGCCTCGAGTGATTCTTATAGTAATCGGCCAAAAGTCTCTGAGATCAGGCACGGCCGGTGCTCCATGGGGATAAGGGGGGGGGCTTTGAGTAAACCTGTAGAGAGTGACATTCGGAGACAATTTGCAATTGGTCTTCATTTTTTATTACTGGTAGTTTTTTTTTTATTTCATTTTCAGTTCAGCAGCTCTGCAGTTCGGAGTTTTAGCTGCAATCTAGTAGCTAGGGTCCTTGTTACCTTAGCAACCAAGGAGTGATTTAGACTGGTATATGAATAAGAGGCCTGAGTACACAATAAAACTGGAGCCTCACAGAGCAATAGGGTTTGGCTGCCGGGGTCAGTGACCCCCATTTGAAAGCTGGAAAGGGGCAGAAGAAAAAGGCAAATAATTCAAAAATAATAAATAATGAAGACCAATTGAAAAGTTGCTTAGAAGTGGCCATTCTGTTACATACTAAAAGTTAACCTCCCCTTTAAAGGACCTCTCCTTTCTTCCTGTGTCTCTTGGTTACGATTCTGCCAGGGGGGCCGGCCCACTTATCCCGAGGGAGGAGCCAACTCCTAATGCTCTGAAAAGTACAATGCTATTGGTTTGTGACAGAGATCAGAAATACAAAGTTTCCCAGGAACCAGCTTCTTCCACTACCTGGGTCTCTCCCGACACGGGATCCTTCAGGCACTCCGATTGGTTTGTTGCCCTTTGCTGGGTGTTGGCCGAGGGGCCAGACTGACAGATTACACAGAACCGGCATTTGGGTTTATTGTAGATTTAATATACAGTGCCATTAGAATCCTTTACATTTAAAAAAATGCTAAAACCGGGCCCAGACGCCGGACCCGAAAGAATAAAGAGCTTTTTTTTCCTTTTTTTTTTTTCAACTTTGCCAATAACGTTAACGACAGTTTTTCACCGCAATGACTTCACACAAACGAGTAGTCGCCGCGCACGTACACGCAATATTCCCCCCAGACTTTCACGGAAAATCTGGTTCTGTCCGATTGGTGGGAAACACTCTGCAGTCTGTGTAGCGACACCAATGAGAGGCCTCCGAGCCCTCGGCTGCCACTTGCCCGAGGCAAGAATAAAAATCCAAGGGTAAGTTAAAAAAGGTTTTTAGGTTGATATGAAGGGGGCGGCGGCTGAGAGTGGAATGGCTGATGGGAAATACAGAGGAGCCTGTATAATGGATCCCAAGCAGGGGGATCTGGCAACAGAACAACAAAAATAAATGGCGAGTTCTGCTCTCAAAATCATTAAATAAAAAAAAAAAAAAACTGTTGGCGAGAACGGTAAAAACGGAGGAAGTGACAGGGTAAAAAGCTCGGACTTAAGATTTGGCCGACGGACGACTTCCGGATAGAAACGGGGAATAAAGGAGAAACTTTCTCTTCTGGTTCAGGTGAGAGAAAAGGAGGTGGAGCAGAGGGTCCCATTTAGCTCCACAGGCCTGCGTAGTTGCCATGGAGACCGGTAGGTAAGGGCCCCCCTGCCACAAAGAGTTTGGTTCCGGAGGAGTCGTAACAGTGAGTGTAAACGGCGTTGGGGCAGCAGTCGATGTCGGAGAAGTAATTCATCCACATCTCATTGTGATTCTGGGAAAGAGAGAAAGTTACAGGTAAATACAGCAAGCCCCGCCCCCTTCAGGGTAACCGCCCTCTCTCCTGGGTATTACAGGCCAAATGCGGGATAATATGGGCTTCCCCCCGGGGATAAAGACAGGGAATAAATGACCAGAACATCTCAGTGACAAAAGGTCAAGAAAGATCCCCTTCATTTGGTGAGACTGCCGACCAATCAGAACCTCCCATGTGTACCCAGCGTGGGGGGGGGAATCAAAAAAGAAGAGGACCAGACGCTGAAAGCATGGGTAAAATTACCACTCACACTCTGGGGGCGTATCAACCTACTGAAAATGGTCTCTCCCCAAACTCCTATATATATTCCATGCCACACCATACCCCCTCCCACGCTCACTATTCCGCAAACTCAACACCCTAATAATACCATATGTATGGGCAAACAAAACACCGCGTATCTCCTGGCAACGCCTAGCAGCACCACTGCAACAAGGAGGCCTGGCTCTCCCACACTTTTTCTTTTACTACCTGGCTTCCCAGATATCATATTTACACTGGCAGTTCTGCCCCAATCCGTACAACCCCAACATGGCCCTGCATGCCTCCCTCCTTAACTCCATGGAGGGTCTGGGCAACTTCCCCTACAGACATATTACTGACGGAGGTGCTCTACCCGACTCACTCAAAACCCCTCACAAAGCTTGGGCAGTGGCACTCAAACTCCTAGGCCACCCACTCCCACATCTATCTCCCCACATGGCCCTATGGGGTAACTCCCTACTCCCCCACCTCAAGAACCTACCTGACTTTACAATCTGGCCCAAACTAGGGATCAAAAAATTAGGCGACTTAGTCCAAGGTGCACAATTCCCTTCACACCAAGAACTGCGAAGAAAAGCACCCCAAGTGCACCTACATCTATTTAGATACTTACAGCTCAGACACGCCTTTCAGGCGCAGTTCCAAACGCTAACCCCAACCCTGGTCTCACTGGACCTAGAAGCAACACTATACCAACCCCAAACCAAAAAGCTCCTATCTAGAATATATACCCACCTTCTGGCAACTAATGTCAAACCCTTCGAACGTGCATACAACCTGTGGACCACCGCTATTCCCAGCTTAACACTAGAGCACTGGGAGGAAACAACAGAAACCTGTTATGAATTCCTTATCTCCATACGGGACAGGTTGATCCAATACAAGGTCCTGCACCAACTATATATTACACCCACAAAACTCCACCGGTTCGGCAAAGCGCCTGACGATTGCTGCCCCAGGTGCAAATCCCCCCGAGCGGACTTTATTCACCTAATCTGGAGCTGCCCCCCCATAGCGCAGTTCTGGACTGCTGTGATGGACACTATCTCAACAGTGCTAGCGCTACCCAATGTCATCAATCCCACAACCTGTCTCCTAGGCACGGTGGAGGATATGCTCCCCACCAATGCAGCCAGAATAAGATTTAGATCCCTTACATTCTACGCCAAAAAAGCCATTATAATGAGATGGATGGGCAACAGTGTACCCACGCTCGAACTCTGGCAACAACTCGTCAACGCCGCCCTACCCCTTATAAAACTTACCTATGAGACCAGGGGGGCACACGGAAAATTTGAAAAAATCTGGGCCACGTGGTGTGAATCAAATGGGCCCCTCACCCCTTAAAAGAACCGCGTCCGTATTAACACCTTGCAACAAAACTGTACTCATGATAACAAAGCTGTTTAACCAACTTGTATTGTGTAAAGTAACCAACCACTCATATCCATATATGTAACCTGTTTGTTTATGTTAACATTTTATTTCACTATCAATAAAAAGAAAAATAAACCTTTAAAAAAAAAAAAAGAAGAGGACGAGACAAGGTAGAAGCTGAAGGGAAACGAGACATAGGCAGCAGAACATAAAAGAGAGAGAAGGGGGGGGGAGACAAAGGAGGGAGAAAAGGATGAGAGGAGCAAAGAGAGGGGGGTGAGAGGGACAGACAATATGGGGGGGGGGGGGGGGGGGAAGAGACAGAAAGAAATAGTGTGAGTAAAGGTCCCCATACACTAAGATCCGCTCGCTTGGCGACGTCAGGCCAGATATGGGTCGGCCAGGCCGCTCGTTCCTGCCCATACACGGGCCCATTAGCTGCTGAATCGCTCCAAGGGGCCCATATCGGCAGCTTCTATCGGCCCGAGAGACCCAGAGTGCGAGAGAGGGAGAGAGACCCAGAGTGCGAGAGAGGGAGAGAGGGAGAGAGACCCAGAGTGCGAGAGAGGGAGAGAGACCCAGAGTGCGAGAGAGGGAGAGAGACCCAGAGTGCGAGAGAGGGAGAGAGGGAGAGAGACCCAGAGTGCGAGAGAGGGAGAGAGACCCAGAGTGCGAGAGAGGGAGAGAGACCCAGAGTGCGAGAGAGGGAGAGAGGGAGAGAGACCCAGAGTGCGAGAGAGGGAGAGAGACCCAGAGTGCGAGAGAGGGAGAGAGACCCAGAGTGCGAGAGAGGGAGAGAGGGAGAGAGACCCAGAGTGCGAGAGAGGGAGAGAGACCCAGAGTGCGAGAGAGGGAGAGAGACCCAGAGTGCGAGAGAGGGAGAGAGACCCAGAGTGCGAGAGAGGGAGAGAGACCCAGAGTGCGAGAGAGGGAGAGAGACCCAGAGTGCGAGAGAGGGAGAGAGACCCAGAGTGCGAGAGAGGGAGAGAGACCCAGAGTGCGAGAGAGGGAGAGAGACCCAGAGTGCGAGAGAGGGAGAGAGACCCAGAGTGCGAGAGAGGCAGAGAGACATATTGGGCAGTGAATAGTAAGTGGCACAATAAAGGGTAAGTAAACCAGAGAGCGCCCCCTACCAGCCAGCCTTTCCCGGTGCTGAGCTTCAGCAAATCCCCTTTGTACTTGGAATTCCGGCAACTTCCCGTCGAATCTTCCAGAAACCTTTGCGCTCGGATGTCATAAAAGAGCAGCGCCCCCTGGCCGGTTCCCACGGTGACGATGTGTTCGTAGAAACTGACGGAGCGAATCCCTGCAAGGCAAGCAGAGCCGGGGAGCCAATGAGTGAGGGGAAGCAGCGAGGGCTCTTGCTGAACTACACCGGGCACAATGGCACTCACCGCTGCCCTGCTCCCGGCAGTACACAGACTTGGCACACTGGGGCGGCTGCCGCGGGTCCAGGAAGGAGACGTGGGCCTGGGAGCCGACAGCGTAGAGCGACCACTCCAGCCCGTAGGCCAGGCACACGTTCTCCCGGCAGTACGGCAGCTTGGTGGAGAGCAGCTGGGGGCACAGGGAGGAACCAATCAGAAACCTACATGCTGCTGGCGCTGAACTACAACTCACGGGACCCAGTGCAGGGAGCCCAGGGGCATTGTGGGCCAGTGAGGGGGAGGAGCTTACTGTACCTTGGCGAGTGTCAGTTCTGCTTTCCAGAGGTGGAAGAAGCCGTCGAGAGACACGGCCCCCAGTTCCTGCAGGAAAAAACCTCACAGTTAATGGCTCTGCCAGTGTACCAATCTACCCCCCAACTGTACCTGCCCCCCCCAACTGTACCCGCCCCCCCACCCACTGTACCCTCCGCCCCCCCAACCGTATCCCGCCCCCCCACCCACTGTACCCTCCGCCCCCCAACTCTACCCGTCCTCCCACCCAACTTTACCCGTCCTCCCACCCAACTCTACCCGTCCTCCCACCCAACTCTACCCGTCCTCCCACCCAACATCACTCCCAGTGCCAATCATGCCCAACATTCAGTAGAGGCCTCCCAGCCAATCACTGACCTTGTTCTTGCTGTTGAAGGCCAGAGCCCGCACCTTACAGTTGACGGGATTGCTGCTCTCCTTGGGGATGTCCTTCAGGGCTTTGTGGGAGATGTGGGCATAGACGGGCACGCGGGAGAGGCCATGCTGGAAGTCGCTCTTACTCAGAATCTCCTCGGTCATTTCCCACAGAGCCATGGAGCCGTCCCGGGAGCCTGCAGTACCCGCCGGGGAGACACCTTTAGCCAGTGGAGCAGGGGGCACAGAGGGCATTTAAAAGGGCTATTGTCCTCACTTGCACAACCCAAGGGTGGCAATGTGCCCCCTGCAGCTACTAAAGTGCCAGTTGTACTAGAGAGGCATAACCTGCCCGCACTGTGCCAGGGGCAGCAAGGGACACACCCACTTTCTGTACCAGTCAAACTCCGAACCATTGGGCACAGGCACACACACACAGCCCATATACCCTGGCACAGACACACACAGCCCATATACCCTGGCACAGACACACACACAGCCCATATACCCTGGCACAGACACACACACACAGCCCATATACCCTGGCACAGACACACACACACACACAGCCCATATACCCTGGCACAGATACACACACACACAGCCCATATACCCTGGCACAGATACACACACACACAGCCCATATACCCTGCACAGACACACACACACAGCCCATATACCCTGGCACAGACACACACACACAGCCCATATACCCTGGCACAGACACACACACACAGCCCATATACCCTGGCACAGACACACACACACACACAGCCCATATACCCTGGCACAGACACACACACACACACAGCCCATATACCCTGGCACAGACACACACACACACACAGCCCATATACCCTGGCACAGACACACACACACACACAGCCCATATACCCTGGCACAGACACACACACACACAGCCCATATACCCTGGCACAGACACACACACACACACAGCCCATATACCCTGGCACAGACACACACACACACACAGCCCATATACCCTGGCACAGACACACACACACACACAGCCCATATACCCTGGCACAGACACACACACACACACACAGCCCATATACCCTGGCACAGACACACACACACACACAGCCCATATACCCTGGCACAGACACACACACACACACACAGCCCATATACCCTGGCACAGACACACACACACACACACAGCCCATATACCCTGGCACAGACACACACACACACAGCCCATATACCCTGGCACAGACACACACACACAGCCCATATACCCTGGCACAGACACACACACACAGCCCATATACCCTGGCACAGACACACACACACACACAGCCCATATACCCTGGCACAGACACACACACAGCCCATATACCCTGGCACAGACACACACACAGCCCATATACCCTGGCACAGACACACACACAGCCCATATACCCTGGCACAGACACACACACACACACAGCCCATATACCCTGGCACAGACACACACACACAGCCCATATACCCTGGCACAGACACACACACACACAGCCCATATACCCTGGCACAGACACACACACACAGCCCATATACCCTGGCACAGACACACACACACAGCCCATATACCCTGGCACAGACACACACACACAGCCCATATACCCTGGCACAGACACACACACACAGCCCATATACCCTGGCACAGACACACACACACACACAGCCCATATACCCTGGCACAGACACACACACACACAGCCCATATACCCTGGCACAGACACACACACACAGCCCATATACCCTGGCACAGACACACACACACAGCCCATATACCCTGGCACAGACACACACACACAGCCCATATACCCTGGCACAGACACACACACACACACAGCCCATATACCCTGGCACAGACACACACACAGCCCATATACCCTGGCACAGACACACACACACACACAGCCCATATACCCTGGCACAGACACACACACACAGCCCATATACCCTGGCACAGACACACACACACAGCCCATATACCCTGGCTCAGACACACACACACAGCCCATATACCCTGGCACAGACACACACACAGCCCATATACCCTGGCACAGACACACACACACACAGCCCATATACCCTGGCACAGACACACACACACAGCCCATATACCCTGGCACAGACACACACACACACAGCCCATATACCCTGGCACAGACACACACACACACAGCCCATATACCCTGGCACAGACACACACAGCCCATATACCCTGGCACAGACACACACACACAGCCCATATACCCTGGCACAGACACACACACACACACAGCCCATATACCCTGGCACAGACACACACACACACAGCCCATATACCCTGGCACAGGCACACACACAGCCCATATACCCTGGCACAGACACACACACACAGCCCATATACCCTGGCACAGACACACACACACACACACACAGCCCATATACCCTGGCACAGACACACACACACAGCCCATATACCCTGGCACAGACACACACACACACAGCCCATATACCCTGGCACAGGCACACACACACAGCCCATATACCCTGGCACAGACACACACACACAGCCCATATACCCTGGCACAGACACACACACACAGCCCATATACCTTGGCACAGACACACACACACACAGCCTATATACCCTGGCACAGACACACACACAGCCCATATACCCTGGCACAGACACACACACAGCCCATATACCCAGGCACAGACACACACACACACACAGCCCATATACCCTGGCACAGGCACACACACACAGCCCATATACCCTGGCACAGGCACACACACACAGCCCATATACCCTGGCACAGGCACACACAGCCAGCCCATATACCCTGGCACAGACACACACACACAGCCCATATACCCTGGCACAGACACACACACACACAGCCCATATACCCTGGCACAGACACACACACAGCCCATATACCCTGGCACACACACACAGCCCATATACCCTGGCACAGACACACACACACACACAGCCCATATACCCTGGCACAGACACACACACAAGCCCATATACCCTGGCACAGACACACACACAGCCCATATACCCTGGCACAGACACACACACACACACACACACACACAGCCCATATACCCTGGCCACAGACACACACACACACACAGCCCATATTACCCTGGCACAGACACACACACACAGCCCATATACCCTGGCACAGACACACACACACAGCCCATATACCCTGGCACAGACACACACACACAGCCCATATACCCTGGCACAGACACACACACACAGCCCATATACCCTGGCACAGACACACACAGCCCATATACCCTGGCACAGACACACACACACAGCCCATATACCCTGGCACAGACACACACACACACAGCCCATATACCCTGGCACAGACACACACACACACAGCCCATATACCCTGGCACAGACACACACACACAGCCCATATACCCTGGCACAGACACACACACACACAGCCCATATACCCTGGCACAGACACACACACACAGCCCATATACCCTGGCACAGACACACACACACACACACAGCCCATATACCCTGGCACAGACACACACACACACACACACACACACACACAGCCCATATACCCTGGCCCTGGCACAGACACAGACACACACACACAGCCCATATACCCTGGCACAGACACACACACACAGCCCATATACCCTGGCACAGACACACACACACAGCCCATATACCCTGGCACAGACACACACAGCCCATATACCCTGGCACAGGACACACACACACACAGCCCATATACCCTGGCACAGACACACACACACAGCCCATATACCCTGGCACAGACACACACACACACACACACACAGCCCATATACCCTGGCACAGACACAGCCCATATACCCTGGCACAGACACACACACACAGCCCATATACCCTGGGCACAGACACACACACAGCCCATATACCCTGGCACAGACACACACAGCCATACCTGGCACAGACAACACACAGCCATATACCCTGGCACAGACACACCACACACAGCCCATATACCCTGGCACAGACACACACACACACAGCCCATATACCCTGGCACAGACACACACCACACACACACAGCCCATATACCCTGGCACAGACACACACACACAGCCCATATACCCTGGCACAGACACACACACACAGCCCATATACCCTGGCACAGACACACACACACACACAGCCCATATACCCTGGCACAGACACACACACACACAGCCCATATACCCTGGCACAGACACACACACACACACAGCCCATATACCCTGGCACAGACACACACACACAGCCCATATACCCTGGCACAGACACACACACACACACAGCCCATATACCCTGGCACAGACACACACACACACAGCCCATATACCCTGGCACAGACACACACACACACACAGCCCATATACCCTGGCACAGACACACACACACAGCCCATATACCCTGGCACAGACACACACACACACACACACAGCCCATATACCCTGGCACAGACACACACACACACAGCCCATATACCCTGGCACAGACACACACACACACACAGCCCATATACCCTGGCACAGACACACACACACACACACACACACAGCCCATATACCCTGGCACAGACACACACACACAGCCCATATACCCTGGCACAGACACACACACACACAGCCCATATACCCTGGCACAGACACACACACACACAGCCCATATACCCTGGCACAGACACACACACACAGCCCATATACCCTGGCACAGACACACACACACACAGCCCATATACCCTGGCACAGACACACACACACACAGCCCATATACCCTGGCACAGACACACACACACAGCCCATATACCCTGGCCACAGACACACACACACACACACAGCCCATATACCCTGGCACAGACACACCACACACACACACAGCCCATATACCCTGGCACAGACACACACACACACACACACACAGCCCATATACCCTGGCACAGACACACACAGCCCATATACCCTGGCACAGACACCACACACACACAGCCCATATACCCTGGCACAGACACACACACACACAGCCCAATATACCCTGGCACAGACACACACACACACAGCCCATATACCCTGGCACAGACACACACACACACAGCCATATACCCTGGCACAGACACACACACACAGCCCATATACCCTGGCACAGACACACACACACACACAGCCCATATACCCTGGCACAGACCACACACACACACAGCCCATATACCCTGGCACAGACACACACACACACAGCCCATATACCCTGGCACAGACACACACAGCCCATATACCCTGGCACAGACACACACACACACAGCCCATATACCCTGGCACAGACACACACACACACAGCCCATATACCCTGGCACAGACACACACACAGCCCATATACCCTGGCACAGACACACACACACACAGCCCATATACCCTGGCACAGACACACACACACACAGCCCATATACCCTGGCACAGACACACACACACAGCCCATATACCCTGGCACAGACACACACACACAGCCCATATACCCTGGCACAGACACACACAGCCCATATACCCTGGCACAGACACACACAGCCCATATACCCTGGCACAGACACACACAGCCCATATACCCTGGCACAGACACACACAGACACACACACACAGCCCATATACCCTGGCACAGACACACACAGCCCATATACCCTGGCACAGACACACACACACACACACACACACAGACACACACCACACACACCATATACCCTGGCACAGACACACACACAGCCCATATACCCTGGCACAGACACACACACACACACACCATATACCCTGGCACAGACACACACACACACACACACACACACACACACACACACAGCCCATATACCCTGGCACAGACACACACACACAGCCCATATACCCTGGCACAGACACACACACACACACAGCCCATATACCCTGGCACAGACACACACACACACACAGCCCATATACCCTGGCACAGACACACACACAGCCCATATACCCTGGCACAGACACACACACACACACAGCCCATATACCCTGGCACAGACACACACACACACACACACACAGCCCATATACCCTGGCACAGACACACACACACAGCCCATATACCCTGGCACAGGCACAGGCACAGACACACACACACACACACACACACACACACACACACACACACACACACACACACACACACACACACACAGCCCATATACCCTGGCACAGACACACACACACAGCCCATATACCCTGGCACAGACACACAGCCCATATACCCTGGCACAGACACACACACACAGCCCATATACCCTGGCACAGACACACACACACAGCCCATATACCCTGGCACAGACACACACACACAGCCCATATACCCTGGCACAGACACACACACACAGCCCATATACCCTGGCACAGACACACACACACAGCCCATATACCCTGGCACAGACACACACGCACACAGCCCATATACCCTGGCACAGACACACACACACACACAGCCCATATACCCTGGCACAGACACACACACACACAGCCCATATACCCTGGCACAGACACACACAGCCCATATACCCTGGCACAGACACACACACAGCCCATATACCCTGGCACAGACACACACACACACACAGCCCATATACCCTGGCACAGACACACACACACAGCCCATATACCCTGGCACAGACACACACACACACACACAGCCCATATACCCTGGCACAGACACACACACACACAGCCCATATACCCTGGCACAGACACACACACACAGCCCATATACCCTGGCACAGGCACAGGCACAGGCACAGACACAGACACACACACACACACACACACACACACACACACACACACACACACACACACACACACACACACACACACACACACACACACACACACACACACACACACACACACACACACACACACACACACACACACACACACACACACACACACACACACACACACACACACACACACACACACACACAGCCCATATACCCTGGCACAGACACACACACACAGCCCATATACCCTGGCACAGACACACAGCCCATATACCCTGGCACAGACACACACACACAGCCCATATACCCTGGCACAGACACACACACACAGCCCATATACCCTGGCACAGACACACACACACAGCCCATATACCCTGGCACAGACACACACACACAGCCCATATACCCTGGCACAGACACACACACACAGCCCATATACCCTGGCACAGACACACACGCACACACAGCCCATATACCCTGGCACAGACACACACACACACACAGCCCATATACCCTGGCACAGACACACACACACACAGCCCATATACCCTGGCACAGACACACACAGCCCATATACCCTGGCACAGACACACACACACACAGCCCATATACCCTGGCACAGACACACACACACACAGCCCATATACCTGGCACAGACACACACACAGCCCATATACCCTGGCACAGACACACACACACACAGCCCATATACCCTGGCACAGACACACACACACACAGCCCATATACCCTGGCACAGACACACACACACACAGCCCATATACCCTGGCACAGACACACACACACAGCCCATATACCCTGGCACAGACACACACAGCCCATATACCCTGGCACAGACACACACAGACACACACACACAGCCCATATACCCTGGCACAGACACACACAGCCCATATACCCTGGCACAGACACACACACACACACACACACACACACACACAGACACACACACACACACCATATACCCTGGCACAGACACACACACAGCCCATATACCCTGGCACAGACACACACACACACACACACACCATATACCCTGGCACAGACACACACACACACAGCCCATATACCCTGACACACACACACACACACAGCCCATATACCCTGGCACAGACACACACACACACACAGCCCATATACCCTGGCACAGACACACACACACAGCCCATATACCCTGGCACAGACACACACACACACACAGCCCATATACCCTGGCACAGGCACAGACACAGGCACAGACAGACAGACAGACAGACAGACAGACAGACAGACAGACAGACAGACAGACAGACAGACAGACAGACAGACAGACAGACAGACACACACACACACACACACACAGCCCATATACCCTGGCACAGACACACACACACAGCCCATATACCCTGGCACAGACACACAGCCCATATACCCTGGCACAGACACACACGCACACAGCCCATATACCCTGGCACAGACACACACACAGCCCATATACCCTGGCACAGACACACACAGCCCATATACCCTGGCACAGACACACACACAGCCCATATACCCTGGCACAGACACACACACACACAGCCCATATACCCTGGCACAGACACACACACAGCCCATATACCCTGGCACAGACACACACACAGCCCATATACCCTGGCACAGACACACACACAGCCCATATACCCTGGCACAGACACACACACAGCCCATATACCCTGGCACAGACACACACACAGCCCATATACCCTGGCACAGACACACACACAGCCCATATACCCTGGCACAGACACATTCATGCTAACCCCGCCCACCTGTCACTGCCACACATACCTGCTAGCCCCGCCCACCTGTCACTGCCACACATTCCTGCTAGCCCTGCCCAACTGTCACTGCCACACATTCCTGCTAGCCCCGCCCACCTGTCACTGCTGTTGCTACACATTCCTGCTGGTCCCGCCCCTGCCTAATCCTAAGGAACAGGAAGTGCTCTGTGCAAAGGTCAGTTGCCATGGTTACATGCCAGTCACATTGCCCCCCCCCCCCGATTGTTTCCCACCACAGACCCCCTGGGGGGCACCTTACCTGACACAGCCATGGTGTCACTGATCCAGGCGATAGAGAAGATCCAGTCATTGTGCCCACCCTGGGGGAACACAAACACGGGTTTAGCAATGGTCCATGTTGCCACGGGGGGGGGGGGGTGTAGCTTTAGGGGCGGCACTGGGGCATCAGACACATGTGGGGGGGGCACAATCACATGTACCAACCCCCAACTGGGCTCCTAAGATTGGGTACAATCACCGACCCCCCCCCGCAGAACTTACATCCCCCACGCAGACAGGGTCCAGTGTCGGCAGTCTGTACACGGCAATGCTGTTTGGGTTGTCCCCTCCGGTCGCCAGTAACGTCCTCGAAGGGTTAATCTCAATGGCGTGAATCCCGCAGCTCTGATGGCTCCCGCTGAGCGGCTCCCGGTCCTTCAGGATCGGAATCTTCGTTATCTGCCCCGTCTGTACGTCCACTACGAACAACTGCAACGCAGCAAAGCCCCCCTTAGTCACTGCCCTGGGTACCCCCAAACTATAGCAGGGTGACTGTTACCCCAATGTTTCTATATATCTGTAACCTTGTTATGGGCTAAGGGGGCCCAGCCTGAAGGCCAGTTAGGGGGGGATTTGGGGTGAGTGCTTATTTGTGCCCTGGGTACCCCTGGAACTATATCGGGGTGACTGTTACCCCAATGTTTCTATATATCTGTAACCTTGTTATGGGCTAAGGGGGCCCAGGCTGAAGGCCAGTTAGGGGGGGATTTGGGGTGAGTGCTTATTTGTGCCCTGGGTACCCCTGGAACTATAGCGGGGTGACTGTTACCCCAATGTTTCTATATATCTGTAACCTTGTTATGGGCTAAGGGGGCCCAGCCTGAAGGCCAGTTAGGGGGGGATTTGGGGTGAGTGCTTATTTGTGCCCTGGGTACCCCTGGAACTATAGCGGGGTGACTGTTACCCCAATGTTTCTATATATCTGTAACCTTGTTATGGGCTAAGGGGGCCCAGCCTGAAGGCCAGTTAGGGGGGGATTTGGGGTGAGTGCTTATTTGTGCCCTGGGTACCCCTGGAACTATAGCGGGGTGTTACCCCAATGTTTCTATATATCTGTAACCTTGTTATGGGCTAAGGGGGCCCAGCCTGAAGGCCAGTTAGGGGGGGATTTGGGGTGAGTGCTTATTTGTGCCCTGGGTACCCCTGGAACTATAGCAGGGTGACTGTTACCCCAATGTTTCTATATATCTGTAACCTTGTTATGGGCTAAGGGGGCCCAGCCTGAAGGCCAGTTAGGGGGGGATTTGGGGTGAGTGCTTATTTGTGCCCTGGGTACCCCTGGAACTATATCGGGGTGACTGTTACCCCAATGTTTCTATATATCTGTAACCTTGTTATGGGCTAAGGGGGCCCAGCCTGAAGGCCAGTTGGGGGGGATTTGGGGTGAGTGCTTATTTGTGCCCTGGGTACCCCTGGAACTATAGCAGGGTGACTGTTACCCCAATGTTTCCCCTAGTGGGTGGCTGTTACCCCAATGTTTCACCTAGTGGGTGACTGTTACCCCAATGTTTCACCTAGTGGGTGACTGTTACCCCAATGTTTCCCCTAGTGGGTGGCTGTTACCCCAATGTTTCACCTAGTGGGTGGCTGTTACCCCAATGTTTCCCCTAGTGGGTGACTGTTACCCCAATGTTTCCCCAGACTCACGGTGTTGCACTTGGTGCCGCACACCACTTGCCGGTGGTTTAACCACTGAGAGGCGAAGACTTTATTGAGGGTCCCCAGGTGGAACTCCCTCTCGGAGAGAATGCCGGGGAGAGTGCAAGCTGCGTGGCCGCGTAACAGACGAAGGTAACTGGAGTCATTGTGAGGCTTCAGCTCTCTGGACTTCAGGTAGAACACAAGCGATTTCTTCTCCGGGGGGAGCCTCTTGCGTTTATGGGCCGAGTGATCCCAGTCCGACTAACGGGGGGAGAAACCAAGAGTTAATGAGGGTAACGAGCAGTGGGGGCAGCCAGGCACACAGGGAGCAGCCTCGGGACTGGAGTCTGACACCCAGCGGTACTGATGGGCCGGGAGTGATACAGAAGTCTCTAGTAGGCTCCGCCCCTGATCAATAATAAACTGAACCCAAATTTAAAGGGTAAGACAGGGGCCTTATATGATAATAGGGAGGGATTGGGAAATATGGGTACAGACTTGGGTGCTGTCGGTGCCAAAGAGTAAGCTACTAAAGGTGCCAGGGGGCAATATGGGTGGTGGGTTGTGGCACTGTCTACAGAGGTGCCAGGGGGCAATATGGGTGGTGGCTTGTGGCACTGCCTACAGAGGTGCCAGGGGGCAATATGGGTGGTGGCTTGTGGCACTGCCTACAGAGGTGCCAGGGGGCAATATGGGTGGTGGCTTGTGGCACTGCCTACAGAGGTGCCAGGGGGCAATATGGGTGGTGGCTTGTGGCACTGCCTACAGAGGTGCCAGGGGGCAATATGGGTGGTGGCTTGTGGCACTGCCTACAGAGGTGCCAGGGGGCAATATGGGTGGTGGCTTGTGGCACTGCCTACAGAGGTGCCAGGGGCAATATGGGTGGTGGCTTGTGGCACTGCCTACAGAGGTGCCAGGGGGCAATATGGGTGGTGGCTTGTGGCACTGCCTACAGAGGTGCCAGGGGGCAATATGGGTGGTGGCTTGTGGCACTGCCTACAGAGATGGAAGTTACAGGTTCCTGACCCCTGGAGCTGCAACTGCTATCAACTGTGGCTTCTCTGATTGGCTGCCGGACCCACAAACCCACAGGCAGTAAATGAGTTTTGCTCTCTCTGTACCCAGCCCGGGCACTGCCCAGCAGCAGTCTCGTCACTGCCCACCCAGCACTCAGTTAATGGAGGAGAATTAGATGCCAGTCACTGCCACCCATGCCGGAGCCACGGCATCTGCCTTCACTTACTGATAGGGATGCTGAGCGCCAGCCTGTACCCAGGGGCAGCAAGGGGCACTACACACGCACCGAGCAAGGTGGGGATGTTCATGGGGGTCTCTAGCTGAGGTGGCAAACGGCTAAGTTAAGTCTGGGTCCCTAAAGTTAAAAAAATATCCCCATACCCACTGTCCCACCTCTCCCTTCTATAGAGATTCCCAAGCAGGCACAGTGCCCCCACCCCCCCCCAGGCATATCATATTGAGTTCAGCCCCGCCCCCTGATACCTTGTGTGTATCCAGCCTTCCACTTACCTGCACTGCAGCCCCGCCCCCTGATACCTTGTGTGTATCCAGCCTTCCACTTACCTGCACTGCAGCCCCGCCCCCTGATACCTTGTGTGTATCCAGCCTTCCACTTACCTGCACTGCAGCCCCGCCCCCTGATACCTTGTGTGTATCCAGCCTTCCACTTACCTACCTGCACTGCAGCCCCGCCCCCTGATGCCTTGTGTGTATCCAGCCTCCCACTTACCTGCACTGCAGCCCCGCCCCCTGATACCTTGTGTGTATCCAGCCTCCCACTTACCTACCTGCACTGCAGCCCCGCCCCCTGATGCCTTGTGTGTATCCAGCCTCCCACTTACCTGCACTGCAGCCCCGCCCCCTGATACCTTGTGTGTATCCAGCCTCCCACTTACCTGCACTGCAGCCCCGCCCCCTGATACCTTGTGTGCTCCCCGGGGCCCCCCACACAGGCACCTACCTGCTCCCCTCAGCCCCCCACACAGGCACCTACCTGCTCCCCGGGGCCTCCCACACAGGCACCTACCTGCTCCCTGGGGCCCCCCCACACAGGCACCTACCTGCTCCCCGGGGGCACCCCACACAGGCACCTACCTGCTCCCCGGGGCCCCCCCACACAGGCACCTACCTGCTCCCCGGGGCCCCCCCACACAGGCACCTACCTGCTCCCCGGGGCCCCCCACACAGGCACCTACCTGCTCCCCGGGGCACCCCACACAGGCACCTACCTGCTCCCCGGGGCCCCCCCACACAGGCACCTACCTGCTCCCCGGGGCCCCCACACAGGCACCTACCTGCTCCCCTCAGCCCCCCACACAGGCACCTACCTGCTCCCCGGGGCCCCCCACACAGGCACCTACCTGCTCCCCGGGGCCCCCCACACAGGCACCTACCTGCTCCCCGGGGCCCCCCACACAGGCACCTACCTGCTCCCCGGGGCCCCCCACACAGGCACCTACCTGCTCCCCTCAGCCCCCCACACAGGCACCTACCTGCTCCCCGGGGCCCCCCCACACAGGCACCTACCTGCCCCCCTCAGCCCCCCCACACAGGCACCTACCTGCTCCCCGGGGCCCCCCACACAGGCACCTACCTGCTCCCCGGGGCCCCCCACACAGGCACCTACCTGCTCCCCGGGGCCCCCCACACAGGCACCTACCTGCTCCCCGGGGCCCCCCACACAGGCACCTACCTGCTCCCCGGGGCCCGTTCCAGGAGCCGCCCTCCGCTTCCTGCTAACTGCTCTCCGGGTCATGCTCCCCCCGGCACGACACCCACATGGAGAGGCTCCGGGCCGCCGCACAGCACATATAACGAGAAGTGAGTCGGAACCGGAACAGAACCAGCACGGCAGCCGCCTGACCTCTCACCTTTGCGCGCCGCTATGACGTAAGACTTTTTTTTTCCTCCCTAGAAGGTCCCTCCCACGTTTCCTTAGCAACCCAGTACGGGGACACAAAGGGGCGGAGCTAGGAGGGTTCCATAGTAACAAGCTGAGACGCCTGTCCTGGGCCGAACCAACTGCACAGCGGGGGTGGAAAGAGAAACATTGCTTTGAAGTTGTTTTTTTAATCAAATAAATTACATTTTTGTCTTATTTTATTGGTTTATTTCTATTCTTCCTCTCCTCCTCAGCATTAATGCAGGGAATCTCCCTCTGTACAACAGTGGTATGACCCAAGCCTGAAGCCTGGCCCTGAGTAGCCCTCAAGCCTTGGCTGTTATTTTCTTTCACTCAGCGCTTATTGCGGGTCAGTGCCGCCTCTACATCAATTCCTGTACTGACCATTTGAAAAATTGACATTTTTTTAAAGAATTTTCTTGCAGTGACTTTTCCGTGCGACTTTTATATAGTAAATAACAGATGAGTTTAGTTGAATTTGAAAAAATAAAACATGAAAGAGAAAGGATGGAGTTTTAGTAAATCTGCCCCGTGGCGTGAGCGGCGCACGTACAACTTTTTCTGTGAAATTTGTTTCACGCCAAATATTTGCAGCCGTTTAGCGAAAAAATGTGCCGATGGCAAAAAGGGTAACTTGGCTGCAAATCCATCGCTAGGGGTGAAACGCGTAGGAACCGAGGGGCTCAGCATTAAGGTGGCCATACACGTAAAGATCCGCTCACCTGCCGAGGGTTCTTATCACAATATCCCCACCTACTGGTGGGCACATACACCTACGGGTGGGCACATACACCTACTGGTGGGCACATACACCTGCGGGCAGGCGCATACACCTACGGGCGGGCGCATACACCTACTGGTGGGCACATACACCTGCGGGCGGGCGCATACACCTACGGGCGGGCGCATACACCTACTGGTGGGCACATACACCTACGGGCAGGCGCATACACCCCCGGGCATACACCTACGGGCGGGCACATACACCTGCGGGCAGGCGCATACACCTTCTGGTGGGCACATACACCTACGAGCGGGCACATACACCTGCGGGCGGGCGCATACACCCCCGGGCATACACCTACGGGCGGGAGCATACACCTGCGGGCAGGCGCATACACCTGCGGGCGGGCGCATACACCTGCGGGCGGGCGCATACACCTACGGGCGGGAGCATACACCTACGGGCGGGAGCATACACCTACGGGCGGGAGCATACACCTACGGGCGGGCGCATACACCTACGGGCGGGAGCATACACCTTCGGGCGGGCGCATACACCTACAGGTGGGTGATATCAGGGGAATTTAGGCTAATTCGGTTGTTTGGCCCTGGGCGCAGTCAGTTCGGGGAGCGCATCAACCAGCCAATGTGGTCCCCAATCCGACTGAATTGGATCCGCAGGCTGGAGATGTTCATGCTTCGTCGGCTGCTTCGTTATGCCTCTCCTTGCGACAGGCCCTTTTATAAGGTTGCGCCTGTGGGTGTGACGTCATTACGCACGGGGCGCAACCTTATAAAAGGGCCTGTCGCGCAGCGCAAGGAGAGGCATAACTGTCAGCGGGGGCCTCCGGCACCCACGGGAAGGGTGAGGTCAGGATCAAGGAGGAAGGCTGCTTCCAGCGAGTCCGAGCGAAGTACAGATGCAGGATAATCCTGCAAAAGGCAAAGGTCACTTGAGGCAGGCAGCAAGGTTCAAGGTCAGGAACAGGCAATAAAACAGCAACAGGAAGGCAGATGAGACAATTAGAGACCCAGGAACACAATAGGTAAATTGAGCTATACTCGGGCATTGAACCTGGGTCTCTGGCGTCCTTTTAAGTTTGAATTTGGCGCCATAGCGCGTGACGTCATCGCGCCGGCGTCCTTGGGCCCACGTGGAGTCCTGGGCGCCGCCATCTTGGATTCACCGCGCCGAGAAGGAAGACGCCGCCGCACACCGGGAGCAGGTAGGTAGCGCTTCGTGACAGTACCCCCCCCACGGGGGGCCACTGGACCACCAGGCCGCGGTTTCTGAGGGAATTGACCATGGAACGCCTTCACAAGACGAGGAGCATGTACATCAGAATCTTTCTCCCAGGAGCATTCCTCAGGGCCGAATCCCTTCCATTGGACGAGGTACTGGAGTGATCCCCTGGAGAGCCTAGAATCTAGAATTTTCTCAACTTCGTACTCTTGCTGACCATCCACGAGGACGGCAGAAGGAGGGGGCTGAGCAGAGGAGAATTGATTGAACACTACTGGCTTCAATAAGGAAACGTGGAACACGTTAGGAATCCGCATCTCTGGGGGAAGTTGTAGACGGACAGCCACTGGATTGATCACCTCAGAGATGGAGAAGGGACCCACAAATTTGGGACCCAGTTTCGGAGATGGTACCCTCAAGCGGATGTTCCTGGAAGAAAGCCAGACTTTATCACCGACCTTGTATGGAGGGGAAGGCTTTCTGCGACGATCAGCGAAGGTCTTGTGTACCAGGGAACTCTTCTCCAAATTAGACTTGGTGGCAGCCCAGATAACAGACATGTGAGCCGCCAGGTCATCTGCAGCAGGAACTTCGGAGAGGAGAAAGTCTTGAGGGAAGGCCAAAGGATGTTGACCATACACTGACAAGAAAGGAGATCTTCCAGTGGAGGAGTGACTGGCATTGTTGTGAGCGAATTCCGCCCATGGAAGTAAATCCGACCAGTCGTCTTGGCAAAGGGAAACATGGTTTCGCAGGAATTGTTCAAGAGCTTGGTTTACACGCTCTGCTGCCCCATTGGTCTGAGGGTGATAGGCTGAGGAGAACTGAAGAGATACTCCCAGAGACTTGCACAAGGAGCGCCAAAATCTGGAAACAAACTGGGACCCTCTTTCGGAGACAATTTCCACAGGGAAACCATGTAAACGAAAGATATGCTGTACGAAGAGATGAGCCAGTTCTACAGCCGAGGGGAGTTTCCTCAAGGGTATGAAGTGCGCCATCTTGCTGAAGCGGTCTATCACTACCCAAATGACAGTGTTACCACAGGAGGGCGGCAACTCCACAATAAAGTCCATACCCAAATGCGTCCATGGGCGAGAGGGTATTGGCAATGGATGCAGAAGACCGCAGGGTCGAGAGTGGCTGGCCTTAGTGGTGGCACATACTGTACAAGCTGCGACAAAGTCTCGGACATCCTTGCGGATGGTCGGCCACCAAACTAGGCGTCGAAGAAGCTCAAGGGTTTTTTCAGAACCAGGGTGGCCAGCTTGTTTGGAGCTATGAGTCTGCTGGAGAATGGGAATGCGTAACTCAGGAGGTACAAATGCCATTCCTATGGGAGTATCTGGAGGAGTGGCAGACTGGCTTAGCAAAATTTGTTCAGCGAATTGGGGTAATACAGAGGCAATGATCCGGGTAGGAGGAATGATAGGCTCTTGCTCTATAGGTAGACGATCTTCTGGGGAGAAACTTCGAGACAGGGCGTCTGCCTTCCGGTTCTTGGTCCCAGGATGATACGTCAGGACAAAATTGAAACGGGAGAAGAAAAGTGACCACCTCGCCTGACGGGGATTCTGTCTCTTGAGAGATTGTAGAAATTCTAAGTTCTTATGATCAGTGTAGATCGTGACCGGATGAGATGCTCCCTCTAAGAGGTGGCGCCATTCTTCAAGGGCGAGTTTGACAGCCAGGAGTTCTCGATTCCCAATGTCGTAGTTCTGCTCAGCGGAGGAAAACTTCTTGGAGAAGTATGCACATGGATGGAGCTTACCATCAGCAGAATGTCTCTGGGAAAGGATAGCACCTGCCCCTACGTCAGAGGCATCGACTTCAATGAAGAAGGGTAGGTGAGGCTCTGGGTGTCGAAGAACAGAGGCAGAAATTAAGGCATCCTTCAGGGACTGGAAGGCTTCTAGGGCCACAGGAGGCCAACAATTGGGTCTCCCTCCTTTGCGGATGAGGGAAAGGATAGGAGAAATGCGGGAAGAAAAGCCTTTAATGAATTGGCGGTAATAGTTCGCAAATCCTATAAACCTTTGGATTGCCTTAGTACTCTGGGGGAGTGGCCACTTCTGGATAGCAGATACTTTGGCAGGATCCATCTCGAAGCCCCTAGACGAGATAATGTAGCCCAGAAAGGAGATCTTTGGTACTTCGAAGGTGCATTTCTCCAACTTGGCGAAAAGAGAATTTTCTCTAAGACGGGAAAGAACTTCTTTGACTTGGGAGCGATGGGTTTCCAAATCTTGAGAGAAGATAAGGATGTCATCCAGGTACACGACAACAAACTTCCCCAGGAGATCCCGAAAAATATCGTTTACGAACTCCTGAAAGACGGCTGGAGCGTTGCAGAGGCCGAAGGGCATTACGAGGTACTCGTAATGCCCATCACGGGTATTGAAAGCCGTCTTCCATTCATCGCCCTCTCGGATCCTGATGAGATTATAAGCCCCGCAGAGATCCAACTTAGAGAAAATCTTGGCCCCTTTAAGTTGGTCGAAAAGTTCTGAAATAAGGGGTAAAGGGTATCTGTTTTTAACAGTTATTTTATTGAGACCCCGATAGTCAATACAGGGACGGAGTCCACCGTCCTTCTTTTTGACAAAGAAGAAGCCAGCTCCTGCTGGGGAGGTAGAAGGACGGATAAATCCACGCTGGAGGTTCTCGGAGATATACTCCTTCATGGCAGCCGTCTCTGCTGGGGATAAGAGATAGGTCCGCCCACCGGGTGGCATGGTTCCAGGAAGGAGATCGATAGGGCAGTCATACTGCCGATGCGGAGGAAGAAATTCTGCTGACTTTTTGCAAAAAACATCAGAGAAGTCCCTGTAGACGGAGGGCAGGGCTGAAAGACTCGTAGAGGAGACTGTAACCCGCTGGAGTGGCTGAGGAATTAAACAATGTCTTTGGCAGTACTGACTCCAACGGGAGATTTGACCAGACGACCAATCAATGGAGGGGTTATGGAGTCGTAACCACGGCAACCCCAGCACGACAGGAGAAGAAGGACATGGGATGATCGGGAATGACATCTTTTCCAGGTGTAGTGCTCCAATCTGGATGGATAGTTCACCGGTGGTTAAAGTGATGGTGTCCGTGGAGAGGGGTCTGTCATCAATGGCAAAGACCCGAATAGGAGGAGTCACTGGAAAGAGAGGAATGCCAACCTTTTTTGCGAATGCCCAGTCCATAAAGTTTCCTGCAGCTCCGGAATCAAGGAAGGCTGAGACTGGAATTGCCTGGGAGGACAACCGGATCTGCACAGGAACATGAAATTGGTGAGATTGTTCCGCTGACTTAGGAACAATACTACCAGCAAAAGAAACAACAGTCTTACTTGAAGCAGAAGTATTCCCCAGCTTGACAGGGCAGGAAACCGCTAAGTGGGATTGTCCGCCGCAGTACAGACATAGGCCGGAAAGGCGTCTCCGAAGCTTCTCTTGTGCAGACAGTCGAGCTTTCCCAAGTTGCATGGGTTCCTCCGAAGGGGAAGTGGTAAACTGCGGAGAAGACGGGGGTATCATAGGGTTCTGGAAGCGCGGAGCCAGGACTGGATGAGACTTTTTATTCCGCTCTTTATCAGCCTGATGTTCTTTAAGGCGAGTGTCCACCTTAATAGCGAGAGCAATCAAATCTTCAAGGGAGTCAGGTAGATCTCTGGATACCAGGTCATCCTTCAGACGGGACGATAGGCCTTGGTAGAAGACTGCCTTATAAGCCTCCTCATTCCAGGAAGTTTCCGCCATAAGGGTTCTAAAGTCTATGGCATACTCACTGGCACCGAGACTGCCCTGGCGGATTTGCAGCAGGCGTGAAGAGGCAGTAGCGACCCGACCAGGGGCATCAAAGATGGTTCTGAACATCCGTAGAAATTCCTTCACATCAAATGTCAGGGGCGACTGACACTCCCAGAGAGAAGTTGCCCATTCCAGCAGAGGCAGGGGGAAATAGAAGAAGAAGACGGGGGGGCCCGGCAGGGCAAGTGGGAGGAGAGGCAGTGCCATACAGGCATGAACCTACTGAGGGGCAGGGGGTATTAGAAGAAGAGGACAGGGAGCCTGGCAGTGCCAGTGGGAGGAGAGGCAGTGCCATACAGGCATGAACCTACTGAGGGGCAGGGGGTATTAGAAGAAGAAGATGGGGGGCCTGGCAGTGCCAGTGGGAGAAGAGTCAGTGCCATAAGGGCATGAACCTCTGAGGGGCAGGGGGTATTAGAAGAAGAAGACGGGGGGCCCGGCAGTGCCAGTGGGAGGAGAGGCAGTGCCACACAGGTATGAACCTCTGAGGGGCAGGGGGTATTAGAAGAAGAGGACGGGGGGCCCGGCAGTGCTAGTGGCAGGAGAAGGAGTGCCATACTGGCATGAACCTCTGAGGAGCAGGAGGTATTAGAAAAAGAAGATGGGGGGCCTGGCAGGGCCAGTGGGAGGAGAGGCAGTGCCATACAGGGGGTATTAGAAGAAGAAGACAGGGAGTATTAGAAGAAGAAGACGGGGGGCCCAGCAGTGCCAATGGGAGGAGAGACAGTGCCATGCAAGCATGAACCTCTGAGGGGCAGGGGGTATTAGAAGAAGAAGACGGGGGCCCGGCAGTGCCAGTGGGAGAAGAAGCCATTTAATTGTAACTACATCTACAGTAAAGGTGTAAAATAAACACTACGTTTCAAGCGACAGTGAAATAAGGAGTGCCACATAGCTGTACTTATCTCTTTCCAAATTATGATGGTGGGTGCATCTCTGACACTCAGGATAAGTAGGCAGTTCCAGGCGTGGGAAGAATTGCCTGGGCAACAGCAGTTCCAAGTGGAAGATCGTTCTTGAAGGAGACGGCACCGCCCTGGTAGTGGTGGTACTCTGAAGTCTCCATTAGCCTGGTTGTTCTGCGTCCATTTAAACTCAAAGGGTCCAGCAGTGTTGGAGAGAGGACTCCATTGGTGATGTATCGCTGGTGGAGACGCGGTATTGCCAGTGAGTTACGGTAGCGGCCGGTGCTGTCCCTGCTTTGCTAAACAAAAATAAATACATAATGCATTTGAATGTTTCTAACAAATATGGCAGGGCTGTAACATTCAGGAAAAGACATAGGAATGTTCCCAGGAGAACAGGAGTGGTAACTAATGTGGCAATAATTGGTGAAGGGAAACAGAAACTTATAACAGGGCAATGAGAAGAAAAAGTCAGAGTGGCAAAAAGGAAGGGAATAACAGAAAAATAAGGAAGAAAAATGAGAACGGAACGACATAGTGACTGTCTATGGCATCTTATACAGGGGGGCTTCGGGCCTTAGCACCTCCCTGAGGCGGCCTAGGGAAAGCCAACACCCTTAACCCTTAGCTTTTAGCCTTCACTATAAGTCTCCCTTACCCTAAAGGCTGATAGAAGATTTGTCTATAATAAGGGTTTCCATAAGCAAACATGCATATTTACCTTAGGTTTGTCCGGCCTGCAGGGAATATCCTTCCGTTCTGGGAGGAAAGGGTTGCACCCAGCTGATGTAGAAGATTAAACGGAGGCACCAAGAGTTAGACCAACTGGACTTGGCCTTCCACTCATCTCCTTCCTGCATGAAGATCACATTGTGACCTCCTAGAAAGTCCTGGTGCTGGAAAGCTTCCTTTAGCCGGCTGCGTCATTCCTGGGTGAGGAGTGGCATTTGCCTCAACCTTCAAATGTGCCAGGTTGGTTCCGCTTGTCTCTTCTCCCATTCAGCCAGCATAATAATCAAAGTTCTGGAGAGCTTCATTGACGGAGTCTGCTATAGGCTCCGTTTGGCCGTAAGTAGGTAGAACAAGGTTTGAATCATAGCTTCGCACATTGGGGAGGAATGGCGGCCTCACTTGTTTATTCAAGAGGTGTTCCCAATTTATTTTCTATGATACGGGAGATGGGGCAAATGAATAGAACAGGAGGGATTATTATTATTATTATTCAGAGTACGCACGCTTACAATCCATGCTATGGCATAAAATCCCACACGCATAGGAACAGCCATTGCCAATACCCCATCTAACTGACACAATGATACATTTACGGGTATTGGGAAAAAAGAGATGGAGAACATCACAAGTAATATGGATAGAATATAGGGTCTAGCCCAATGGGTTATGTATAGAATATAAATAATGGGACATTCTATGGGGATGAGCTTAAATAACAATCAAAGGGACATTATCCTGAGCAACTGAGCATTTGGTAAAGCCATTCCCAAGAGATCCCTCCTACAATGTGATTACTCAGTAAAGTCAGGGAAGCTTTCTCCCTTGTGTCACAATGATTCAGCCAAGGGCCCCATTTCACTTGTGCTCTTACATAGAAACCTACAGAGAATTTGGGGGGCTCGGGAGCCAATTGAAATCTAATGGGGCCATTTAGTTCCCTGATACTCTCACTAGACACTAATAACTTTTAATGGATCTATATCCCCTCATTATTATGGCACAATAGGGCTAATATAGAATTATAAACTTACACAGAATAAAGGCTGGCTCTTCACTTCTTCAGCTCCGTTAAATCCCAAACGATGTTCAGGGAATTTAACCAAAAGCTGCAGAAAGAATCAAATAAATGTCACTCAAACAGCACAATGTGGGAAGGGAATCAGTGTTCATTAAACAATACTATTCCCCAGTGAGACTTCATTACAAATCAACTCTCTCTATGGGCACACCCCAGTCCGACGCTGAGGCCGTCACGTGATAATAGCAATATTTCAACTTACTCCTTTTACTGTAGAGGCAAAAGCAGGAGGGACAATCTCTGGAACACGTGGCCGTGTATACACAATCACCCTAGACGGATAATCCGTGTTAACTTGTGAGCGTTCTCTTTGCATAACAGAATGTAGAGATGGTCACTTAATGTATTCCCATTGCAGGGCTTCCCTTGCTATTGGCTAAATCCTTCTGCTACTTTATTCCCATAACAACGTTTCTGTGCTGTTAATTCTGTTGGCTGGAGGAATAACACTTACCTTGCCAAGCACCATGTAATAAAACATCACTCCCAGAGACCACCAGTCTACTGCTTTTCCATAGGGCTCCCCTTTAAATATCTCTGGAGCGGTATAATGGGGTGTTCCAACGCCGGATGTGGTTAAGACTCCGACGCCCATTCCTGTAACAAACGCAAGGCTTTACGTTAGCAGAATCTCCTTCTCCATGAATCTATGTGGCAGCATGGTATCTGCTCTGTACATGTCTTTGTGAGGGGCAATAATTACAGAGCAGATGGGGCACATTGGGTACTGAGCTGAGCTGGGATATACAAGGCAATACGGCAGGAACTCTTACCTTTTTTTTTGCACAGGCCAGAGTCTGTAATTTTTGTATAACCGGATTCATCCACGAGAACATTTTCAAGCTTTAAATCTCTGTGTAAAAAAAGCAAACCTATCATTGAAATCTTTGGAAATCAGTAACAGTCCTTCCCTATGGTTTGCAATGTGAGTGCCAATAGTTCCAGCTGTGTGCCCGATATGGAATTGCCGGTATGTAGTGCCATGGCTCGCTATAGTCACCACAGTGGGAAACCCAATAAGGGCAGCCGCTCTGTGGCTTAGTTAGCTGTGGAAGCAATGCATACCCACTCCCTACCTAGCTCTGTGAAGGTGCCCATGTTCCCTTTGTGTTATACTGATGCCTTATACCAGTGCCAAGCCCTGGCGCTAAGGGCAGATGCCCCTATAACTTGCATTAAGGCTTACCTATGAACCACGTTCTGCTCATGGAGGAATTCCAACCCCAGAGTAATGCAGGAAGTGTAAAATCTGTAAACAGACAGACTATTCCCATATCAGTTGGAGTATAATTACAGGCAATTTAGCGATTAATACAGCACAGTGCTGCTATTCCTAAACAACAAATCCAAGGCTCCAGTTTCTCTACATCCAACCCTCCCAACATCCCCCATATTATTACTACATCAGTTCTATTACTGCATGAACATCATCCTTGTTCCCCTCCCAGGAATTCCAAGCTCACAACCCAGTCTCCTGCTTACACCGCTGCACCGAAGTTAAATTCTGGTCTTCTCATCACTTTGGTTAAATCGCCTCCAGTCGCACAATCCATGGCGAGGCAAGCGTGATGCTGTGTTTGGAACGAGGCAAACAATCCGGTGAGGAAAGGATGTTGCTCTCGCCTGACCAATAGAAGTATCTCCTTCTCTATCAGAGCACTGCAAAATAACAGCCACATATTAAACCCCTGTGTATTTCTCAGCTGACAGTTTGCCACAGAAGGCGCCTCTGACATGTGAGGGTTAATTCTGTAGCAGGGGGAGTTTGACATCACATACAAAGATACAAAAAGCCTCCTGTTTGTTGGCCTGTAACTCACCTGTTCAACTTCATTTCTTCGCAACTCATTTCTTGCTTCTTTAAGGCCTTGATGGCAAACGTCTTGCCCGATACACCTAGAAACAAGCAAGTGGTGGAAATGAGAGCACAGAATGGGAATGAAAGTCCTGATCTGAATTATGGAGCAAGTGACTTACTGTTCCAAAACCTCCCAAAAGTTTATTAGACTAACACATGATACAAATAGCCTATGATTAAGTGCCGTGAGGTGCGAAACGCGTAAGGCTATTTGTATCATGTGTTAGTCTAATAAACTTTGGTAATTTTATTTCATTTTTTTGTGAACAACTGCCTTTTTTTTACTGAAATCCTGGAGTGCCTGCCTTTTTCTATGTGATTTATCCAAGATGGCTCCCTCAAGCTGAAGGTCTGGGGCATGAGCACCTGGGCCCATCTATACTACGGGTGAGATCCTGGCGACTTGCTTTACTTATGAGCATATGTTTCTTTCTAATATTGTTAAAAGAAAGTAGAGCCAATATTCTGGGAATGTTCCTGGCAGCAATGCACTAAATCTCGAGATAAACATTTCTTCCCATCGCACTTACCCAGCCTGACATTTAAGTGGACAATGGCTCCCTCACGATTGGCTGCTCTGCACTGAGAAGGGTTTTTCTCTCTTCATGGCTACATTTTATGGTTCCTAATTGATTTGATTGGTTGAGAGCAGTTCCTTGAATAATTGTATTATTATTTGTAACTTGAGTTTATTTTTCGCACAGGGAAAGGGAGTGAATGGGTTCTTGGTGCCGGACATGTTTCTGCCCATCTCTTTGTCTATGGTCTCAAAGTCAGACACCCAGGTTCTCTGGGCAATGTTACACGCTGGCCCAACATGACAGCAGTCGGTGCAATTGGACTCTGTGGCACTGGAGTAATGTAGCTTCTTCCTAGGACTTTCCATTCAGATTCTCCTGTTGCAGCATTTGGAGAGATGGATCTATTGGCAATAAACCCATCCAGCTGCCCTCTGGGAACTCTGATCCAACGCCGACCCAAAGTGTAACTGGGAGGTGATTTACAGTTAATAGAAAAGTCTATAGAATGTGGATACTGAGCCGAGGTAGAAATGTGCGGCTGCTTGGCACAGAGTCTCAGCGTAGGGCAGAAGTGATGGAGATGGAGTCCTGTATGTAATGAGCTGTCACAAACACCAGGTGGCGCTGCACTCTCTCTTCCAAACTCAGCCCATTGTACTGCCCTGTGAGCCGCCGGGTAGCGTTCATCTCTGCCCCTGAGATGCTCTATGGTTCCATGCATTGGCTCCATACTGTTGGGGTTCCCTGGGTCCCTGCGCGGCTGCTAAATTACATAATAACTGGGAAATGATCTGAAATGAAAGCAGCAAGAATATGTGAGAATTAGGGAGCAGAATACAGTCTATTCCAGAGTGAGCGCTGTATAGAGGTTTTGGGGGCTCCTGTTGATTGATCTTTTTAGTTCAACATGTAATATTTTCTTTCAACCTCCCCCCCCCCAAACATAAAAATAATCAGTGTCCTTTCCACATGGAGGGACGGTTATAGGCTGCTCTATCATTGGGGGCCATACCCTAAAACTTCTTGCCTGTGACCAGTAACCCAACACAGTAATTGTTAGCTTGCAGCTCCCAGCATCCCCTATAAAACTTTATATCCAATTAGATTACAGTTCCAAGCATCCTCTGTAGAATTTGCCACGTTCACTACATTTCCCAGATTCCCCAGCCAACCTTAACTTTCTTGAATCCCATTCGCACCTTTTATCTTTTCCAGGCTTTAGTATATAATTAGGCCACAACAATTAGGCAAAACAAAAAGGTAAATATAGTGGGGGGCTCTTTTGGGAGAATCAGAATTGGGGGACAAGAAGGGACGGCACAAGGAGGGGAAGATTCAATTAAAGGAGAAGGAAGGGCACAATCACTGGGGGAGCCAAAATGTTAGGAACCCCCCAGTGTAATCACTTACCTGGCACCCCGGGCCCTATTTGGATTCTAAAGTGCCCGACAACTAATATGGTCAGACTCCCCCCTCCCTGCTCTGGATTTTCCAATACTACAATGACTTTCTCTACAAAGAGTGAGGTTTGCAGTTCAGCAAATACAGGTTGTTCGCTACTTCTCTACTTTATCTGTTTTCTTTGGCTATTTGTGTATTTTTCTTCACCCTTTGACACCTTGAGTTGACATGGTATACACTTATATTTATCTATATTTTTTTTGAGGTTTTTACTTTAACAGTTATGTTTAATTGGTACACGGTTGGTGGGTGGTGCTAAGCTAATTCATAGTGTGACGTCATAAACTGTATTTTGGCGCCAAGTTTGGTTTAAATGTGGGTTGATGGTTCTGTGTATTCACTTTGAAAAAGGCTGAAGGGACAGCCGAAACGTTAGTCTGAATTAATACATTTTCTTTTTTTGCACTAAGTCCTGTGAGTGCGGCATCCTTTCTATTTATATATATATATATACACACCAGTCCTTGATGTGTCTGCATTCTGATGCAAAAAGTCATATATAGGGGGGCGCTCAATCAAATGGAATATATAATTATTATATATAATAATAAATATATAACTATTGTTAGACTGACACAACCTATAAAAACATCCAAAACTTTATTGTGAACACATTGCACAGAATTATCCGACATTTAGGTCCTTAAGGTATATAATTGATATATATACATATACAGGAGTATATAAGCAGGAGGCGTCGGCCTATAGAGGGGGTACATATACAGGAGTATATAAGGAGGAGGCGTCGGCCTATAGAGGGGATACATATACAGGTATCGGACCCCTTATCCGGAAACCCGTTATCCAGAAAGCTCCGAATTACGGAATGCCCGTCTCCCATAGACTCCATTTTAATCAAATAATTCAGAATTTTAAAACTGATTTCCTTTTTCTATGTAGAAATAAAACAAAACCCTGTAATTGATTCTAACTAAGATATAATTAATCCTTATTGGATGCAAAACAATCCTATTGGGTTTAATTAATGTTTTATTGATTTTTTAGTAGACTTAAGGTATTGAGATCCAAATTACGGAAAGACCCCTTATCCGGAATACCCTTGGTCCCGAGCATTCTGGATAATGGGTCCTATACCTGTACAGGAGTATATAAGGAGGAGGTGTCGGCCTATAGAGGGGTACATATTCAGGAGTATATAAGGAGGAGGCGTCGGCCTATAGAGGGGTACATATACAGGAGTATATAAGGAGGAGGCGTCGGCCTATAGAGGGGGTACATATACAGGAGTATATAAGGAGGAGGCGTCGGCCTATAGAGGGGTACATATACAGGAGTATATAAGGAGGAGGCGTCGGCCTATAGAGGGGTACATATTCAGGAGTATATAAGGAGGAGGCGTCGGCCTATAGAGGGGGTACATATACAGGAGTATATAAGGAGGAGGCGTTGGCCTATAGAGGGGATACATATACAGGAGTATATAAGGGGTAGGCGTCGGCCTATAGAGGGGGTACATATACAGGAGTTTATAAGGAGGAGGCGTCGGCCTATAGAGGGGGTACATATACAGGAGTATATAAGGAGGAGGCGTCGGCCTATAGAGGGGGTACATATACAGGAGTATATAAGGAGGAGGCGTCGGCCTATAGAGGGGGTACATATACAGGAGTTTATAAGGAGGAGGCGGTCGGCCTATAGAGGGGGTACATATACAGGAGTATATAAGGAGGAGGTTCGGCCTATAGAGGGGGTACATATACAGGAGTATATAAGGAGGAGGCGTCGGCCTATAGAGGGGTACATATTCAGGAGTATATAAGGAGGGGCGTCGGCCTATAGAGGGGGTACATATACAGGAGTATATAGGAGGAGGCGTCGGCCTATAGAGGGGGTACATATACAGGAGTATATAAGGAGGAGGCGTCGGCCTATAGAGGGGGTACATATACAGGAGTATATAAGGAGGCGTCGGCCTATAGAGGGGGTACATATACAGGAGTATATAAGGAGGAGGCGTCGGCCTATAGAGGGGTACATATACAGGAGTATATAAGGAGGAGGCGTCGGCCTATAGAGGGGGTACATATACAGGAGTATATAAGGAGGAGGCGTCGGCCTATAGAGGGGGTACATATACAGGAGTATATAAGGAGGAGGTCGGCCTATAGAGGGGGTACATATACAGGAGTATATAAGGAGGGAGGCGTCGGCCTATAGAGGGAATGATATATAAGAGAGGGTATAGAGGGGTACATATACAGGAGTATATAAGGAGGAGGCGTCGGCCTATAGAGGGGGTACATATACAGGAGTATATAAGGAGGAGGCGTCGGCCTATAGAGGGGGTACATATACAGGAGTATATAAGGAGGAGGCGTCGGACTATAGAGGGGGTACATATACAGGAGTATATAAGGAGGAGGTGTCGGCCTATAGAGGGGTACATATACAGGAGTATATAAGGAGGAGGGCGTCGGCCTATAGAGGGGGTACATAAACAGGAGTATATAAGGAGGAGGCGTCGGCCTATAGAAGGGGTACATATACAGGAGTATATAGGAGGAGGCGTCGGCCTATAGAGGGGTACATATACAGGAGTATATAAGGAGGAGGCGTCGGCCTATAGAGGGGTACATATTCAGGAGTATATAAGGAGGAGGCGTCGGCCTATAGAGGGGATACATATACAGGAGTATATAAGGGGTAGGCGTCGGCCTATAGAGGGGGTACATATACAGGAGTTTATAAGGAGGAGGCGTCGGCCTATAGAGGGGTACATATTCAGGAGTATATAAGGAGGAGGCGTCGGCCTATAGAGGGGTACATATTCAGGAGTTATATAAGGAGAAGGCGTCGGCCTATAGAGGGGTACATATTCAGGAGTATATAAGGGGGAGGCGTCGGCCTATAGAGGGGGTACATATACAGGAGTATATAAGGAGGAGGCGTCGGCCTATAGAGGGGTACATATACAGGAGTATATAAGGAGGAGGCGTCGGCCTATAGAGGGGGTACATATTCAGGAGTATATAAGGAGGAGGCGTCGGCCTATAGAGGGGGTACATATACAGGAGTATATAAGGCGTCGGCCTATAGAGGGGGTACATATACAGGAGTATATAAGGAGGAGGCGTCGGCCTATAGAGGGGGTACATATACAGGAGTATATAAGGAGGAGGCGTCGGCCTATAGAGGGGGTACATATACAGGAGTATATAAGGAGGAGGCGTCGGCCTATAGAGGGGGTACATATTCAGGAGTATATAAGGATACAGGAGTATATAAGGCGTTATAGAGGGGACATATATACAGGAGTATATAAGGAGGAGGCGTCGGCCTATAGAGGGGTACATATACAGGAGTATATAAGGAGGAGGCGTCGGACTATAGAGGGGGTACATATACAGGAGTATATAAGGAGGAGGCGTCGGCCTATAGAAGGGGTACATATACAGGAGTATATAAGGAGGAGGCGTCGGCCTATAGAGGGGGTACATATAAAGGAGTATATAAGGAGGAGGCGTCGGCCTATAGAGGGGGTACATATACAGGAGTATAGAAGGAGGAGGCGTCGGCCTATAGAGGGGGTACATATACAGGAGTATATAAGGAGGAGGCGTCGGCCTATAGAGGGGTACATATACAGGAGTATATAAGGAGGAGGCGTCGGCCTATAGAGGGGGTACATATACAGGAGTATATAAGGAGGAGGCGTCGGCCTATAGAGGGGTACATATAGTTCTGTTACTAAGTGCTGCTCAGTCCATGTAACATATAAGTTACACTCAGTGATTCCCAAGTCCCTGGGATTTTCCCTAAGCACTCACTTGGATTTGCCTGGCAATAAGCAGCAGATCTGGGCCAAATACATGATATATTTCTATATTAAACCTGCCTCGTTCATTTCCTTTTGCCCAAGCTGGAGGCTGCATACCCCGCTGAAGCCTTGGTTACTGCCACTGCCTATGGTACCTGTCTGCCTGGGTTTAACCCTTACATGTACAATGAATACATTCCCCCCGACCCCCCCAGCCTCTATATGTACTTCCCCTGCTGCTCTGATTCCTGCCTGCCTGTCTCACTGATTCCTCTGCCCCTTCTGCCCCACACAGCTTTCTGTACTGCTTGTAAAGCCGCATGGGGATTGGATAAACTAGGGGAGGGGTTTGCACTTCCCCTGCAGATTATCCAATCCCCATGCGGCTTTACAAGCAGTACAGAAAGCTGTGTGGGGGAAAGAAAATGGAGGGAAACAAGGCCCCGCCCTCCCTGCCCAGTTCTATAACTAAACACTCTGGGCCCGGGGCAGTTATCAAACTGACACAAAATTATTGAGAAAATTTAATTTAAGCAATACATGCTAGAGATAGGTAAAAAAAAAAGAAAGCCTGTTAGCTAGACTGTGTACATTAATATAAATGGTGTGATAGCTTGACTCCAGGCTAATGCGGCCCTGAATGAACTCACAGATAGAAGTGTGTGTGTGTTCCCTGAGATACCGGAGTTTGTTGCTTTGTGGGTGTATCGGTGGGCTTTATTCTCCTTATTTTTGTTTTATTGTTTTTCCATCTCACAACCCCAAGGGCAACTGTAATTATTACTGTTTGTAATAACTAAAATCTACAATAAGTATAGATATTGGCATATATTATATATGTGAGTGTATAGACAGGTGGGTATAAGTCTATATGTGAGCATGGGGGCTGGGGCGCTGCTGCCATGAGGAGACCGGAGGAACTCGCCTCAGCCGGCAGCCCCAGCAACTTACGGGGGGCGGCAAAAAGCCCACAAAAGTGGGGGCGCAGGCAGGTGTAGATACAGCAGGAATCCAGGAGAAAAATCCATTCCTACTCTGTTAGGAAGGGGCAATCATTCCATACTCTCTGTACTTAACTTGCACAGGATTTAGCAATCTGGAAGGTAACCATACCTCCCAACATTTCAAAAATGAAAAGAGGGACAAAAAGATTTGGCGCGCGCAGCGCAGCAATTTTATCCACGCCTACTTTGTGGCCACGCCTCCAAATACCATGCCCCATTTTTAAAAAATACTCCTTTTATATAGTTGAAATGGTGGGATCAGACGCAAATGTGCTATACCCTCATACTGTACTACCTAAGGAAAACAATATAGCAACTCCTACATATAAACACAAATATAGAGAGAAGGCAGTCATACATAGTAACATAGTAACATAGTAAGTTGGGTTGAAAAAAGACATACGTCCATCAAGTTCAACCATAATGCCTATACCTAACCTGCCTAACTACAAGTTGATCCAGAGGACTCCAAGATGGCAATCGGACCAGTCCCTGGATCAACTTGTACTAAGAGCTATCTCCCATAACCGTGTATTCCCTCACTTGCTAAGAATCCATCCAGCCCCTTCTTAAAGCTATATAATGTATCAGCCAGTACGACTGATTCGGGGAGGGAATTCCAGAACCTCACAGCTCTCACTGTAAAAAATCCTTTCCGAATATTTAAATGGAACCTCCCTTCTTCTAAACGGAGTGGGTGCCCTCGTGTCCGTTGGAAGGACCTACTGGTAAATAAAACATTAGAGAGGTTATTATATGATCCCCTTATATATTTATACATAGTTATCATGTCACCTCTTAAGCGCCTCTTCTCCAGTGTAAACAGACCCAACTTGGCCAGTCTTTCTTCATAACCGAGACTTTCCATACCCTTTACCAGCTTAGTTGCCCTTCTCTGGACCCTCTCTAGCTCAATAATGTCCCGTTTGAGCACTGGAGACCAAAACTGAACAGCATATTCTAGATGGGGCCTTACCAGTGCTCTGTAAAGGGGAAGAATAACCCCCTCCTCCCGTGAATCTATACCCCTTTTAATACAGCTCAGAACCTTGTTTGCCCTTGCAGCTGCTGCCTGGCAGTTATAAGTGAGTTATAACTATGTACTAGTTTTGCCCCCCCATACACAGTGCCCCCAATGGCCCAATAGACAGTACCCCCCATACACAGTGCCCCCATAGACAGTACCCCCATACACAGTGCCCCCATAGAAAGTGCCCCAAAGACAGTACCCCCCATAGAAAGTGCCCCCATAGACAGTGCCCCCAATTGACCCCATAGACAGTAGCCCCCAAACACAGTGCCCCCTATACACAATGCCCCATAGAAAGTGCCCACATAGACCATACCCACCATACACAGTGCCACCATAGACAGTACCCCCATACACAGTGCCCCCATACACAGTACCCCCAATGGCCCAATAGACAGTACCCCCCATACACAGTGACCCCATAGACAGTACCCCCCATACACAGTACCCCCAATTTCCCCCATAGACAGTACCCCCCATATACAGTGCCCCCATAGATAGTACCCCCATACACACTGCCTCCATAGAAAGTGCCTCAAAGACAGTACCCCCCATAGAAAGTGCCCCCAATCGACCCCATAGATAGTACCCCCCATACACAGTGCCCCCATAGAAGTAACCCCCATACACAATGCCCTCATAGAAAGTGCCATAAAAAAAGCATATGGCACTCAGGACTACAAACAAGGGTAATACCCTTTTAAAAGTTTATTGCGGAGGTGCAACGTTTCAGGGCAATGTGACCCCTTTATCAAGCATACAAATCAGTGAAGGCAAGTGAAATTTATACAGATGCAGTAACCACATCCCCAAGTTAATTGGTAATTGAATAAATACTTAATTGACAATAATAATATCCAGCCAACCTAGTTGTTTTAAAAAAATATAGAATTATGTAACTAAAGTGCGGTGCATCATATATAGGGGCTGATTTACTTACCCACGAACGGGTCGAATGGAGTCCGATTGCGTTTTTTTCGTAATGATCGGTATTTTGCGATTTTTTCGTATGTTTTGCGATTTTTTCGGATTCTTTACGAATTTTTCGTTACGCGAAAAGTTGCGCATTTTTCGTAGCGTTAAGTTTTAACGCTACGAAAAATGCGCAACTTTTCGCGTAAGTTTTAACGCTACGAAAAATGCTCAACTTTTTACACAACTTTCGTAATGGATACGAAAAACTCGCGCTTTTACGCAAAAATCGTATTGGTAACGAAAAATTCGTACAGAATCCGAAAAAATCGCAAAACATACGAAAAAGTCGCAAAATGTTCGTTTTCAAGTCGGAACTTTTCCAATTCGGGTCGGATTCGTGGGTTAGTAAATCAGCCCCATAGTGTACATTCAACGTCAGTGAATTAATCTCATAAAGTGCATGATGTACATTAAAAACAATTTAGTTGTACAAGACCGATGTGATCACACTTTCTTATTTCCCTCTGTTCTAAGTCCAGTGTTGTAGTTGAATAGCAACAGTGTATCACCGTAGAGAGCCCATAGGAAACTAAAATACAAAGTATGGGTCTGCTGTCACGCATCCACAACATGGCACTAGACACGAAGTAGGTGGCTTTTATACCTGTGATAGTAAAGATGTTATATATTGTGTTAAATGTCCATGTGGATTGGCCTATGTAGGTCAGACGTCAAGACCCATTAAAATGAGACTTAACGAACATAAATCTACTATAAGGAATTATAAACCTCCAACTCAGTCCCCCCAGAGAACAATACAAACTGTTAGAAAGAAGGAGATTGAAAAGAAAAGGGAAACTTTGTTGGCTAAACATTTTTTTACACATGGCCACCAGGTGGCACAGGTTAGGTGGCAGATCTTAGAAAAAATACAGGTACGACTGGGCCAGGATAAAAAGAAGCTACTATCTCAGAGGGAGTGCTATTGGATTTGGCTTTTACAATCTTGCCACTCAAGGGGGTTAAATGACGAATTTAACATGGCTTGCTTCTTATAAATATTTCATTTATGTTTTTATAGATAAATGTTTCCTGGGTGCACATCAGGGATAGATATTCTTTTCCTTTGCTTTTGGGTAAGATATACTCTTCCTTTGATCTGTACCATTATGGATTTGGTTACATATGTTTTTATTTGATACTTAGCTGATTATGGATACTTTGTATTTTAGTTTCCTATGGGCTCTCTACGGTGATACACTGTTGCTATTCAACTACAACACTGGACTTAGAACAGAGGGAAATAAGAAAGTGTGATCACATCGGTCTTGTACAACTAAATTGTTTTTAATGTATATTATGCACTTTATGAGATTAATTCACTGACGTTGAATGTACACTGTATATGATGCACCGCACTTTAGTTACATAATTCTCTATTTTTTTAAAACAACTAGGTTGGCTGGATATTATTATTGTCAATTAAGTATTTATTCAATTACCAATTAACTTGGGGTTGTGGCTACTGCATCTGTATAAATTTCACTTGCCTTCACTGATTTGCATGCTTGATAAAGGGGTCACATTGCCCCGAAACGTTGCACCTCCGCAATAAACTTTTAAAAGGGTATTACCCTTGTTTGTAGTCCTGAGTGCCATATGCTTTTTTTCTTGCTATAGTGTATTTGGAGGGTGCCGATCCCTCTAGCAGTGTGCACCGGACAAAATAACTTTTGGAGAGTGAGGGTGTGCGGATAAGGTCTCTGTGGTCTCATAGAAAGTGCCCCCATAGACCGTACCACCCATACACAATGCCCCCATAGTAAGTGCCCCCATAGACAGTACCCCCCCCCATAGGCGCTCTGGCTTCTTCTGCTGCTCTGCTTCTTATACGGCAACAGGCCCTTTTATAAGGTTGTGCCCCGTGCATACTGCCGTCACACATACCCACGGGGCGCAACCTTATTAAAGGGCCTGTTGCCACTGCACAAGGAACCACAGAAGAAGCAGAGCAGCAGAAGAAGTCGGAGCGCACGGCTCCAGCCAGCACATCCAGCTGTGCTGAATAGTTCAATAAATGTCCCGATTACGGAAATGCAGGACATTCATTGAACTATCCAGGACAGCGGGATACGCTATAAAAACCAGGACTGTCCCGCATAAAGCGGGACCGTTGGGGGTATGGGGTAACTAGTGTACGGTAAGGGGGGCATTATATGCTAGTGCTGTTCTGGGCAAGGTCAGAGTTAGGGCCCTTACCCACGGGCATTTGTTTCTGTGGCCCCCTGGGATAACCTTCACACGTTCCACCGCAGAGAAACGCAGCCCATACCTCCTGATTGTGCTGTAGTCACTGAGCGCTTGGATCACATCAAGTTGTGTTACACCTGCATTCAGTGCCGGTATGTGCCTGAATGAGTACGGCCCCATTTGGGACTGCGTTTCCTCCTGTGTATCCCTGTGGGGGAATGCAGGAGAATTCCATTACAGGGGAATGAAGGGCGAAAAAGGGGCCTCCAGTAATTCAGCGGGGTGGATTTAAGTATGTTTAACCAGTGGCAACCCAGCTGTTGGACTACAATTCCCAGCATCCACCAGACAGCTCTTGGACTACAATTATACAACTGCTGGAGGGCTGCAGGTTGGAATTCAAACTGAATCTCAGCATCACATGTACTTATACCTTGCCTAGGGGCCCCTGAGCTACTGCAACCCTGGGTAAATGCCCTAAAACTGGTGCTGCCATTGGGTGTATTACTAAGTGCCGATTAAACAGGGCATAGAACCTGAAAACATGAATGTAAAACTTCGGCATCTGCAAGCTTGCAAGTTTATGTAGAATTGGAGTTGCCCTAGGCAAAGCCAGGCCATATTTTCAATTCAAGATTTTCAAATTTGCTAACTCACAAATTCAAAGTAGTTTTCCATATAAATAAATAAGCAAGTGTTTGGGGTTTTTTTAAAATGTGAGTTTATTCGGAGGGGGGAGGTTGACAGCTCTGGGACTGTTTGGGCCTCTGTGTACTCACAGTCTGGACCTAGTAAGATTTATTTTTTTGCAATCAGTGGGTTAGATGCAGTTTACACAAACGCTGGCTCAGTTTTACAAGTTGATCCAGTACTGAGAAAGTACATTAGTACATACATAGCATAACTTACCAACAGGCTCCCAAGTTACTGGATAAGTTAGTGCAGAGCCATTTTGCTAGTAACCCTGAGGGGACTGAACCAAAAGAGACACACTTCCCTGTGGAAGATGTAGTATATGCAACTTTATATCGATGTAGGGATTTTGTAACTACGAGATCAAAAAGTAAAAAACACCATCGCTTGGCGATGTCGCCAAGCGAGCGGACCTTCTTCCGATATCCCTCACCTACGGGTGGGCGATATCGGGAGAATCCACGGTAATTTGATCGTTTGGCCCTGGGGTCAAACAATCGAATTATAATGATTGGCATAGGTAAAGTCGGTCTGGGGACCGCATCAACGAGCCGATGCAGTCCCCAATCCGACTAGATTTTCTAACCTGCCCGATCGAGATCTGGACGATTTCAGGCCAGATATCAGTCAGACAGGCCTGTCGGATGCGCCCATACACGGGCCGATTAACTGCCGAATCGGTCTAAGGGACTGATATCGGCAGCTACTATCGGCCCATGTATGGGCACCTTAACCCATATGAATGTTAAGCTCATTGGTGACTTTACCCACAAGCCTTCTATGCTTTTATCATTTGAAATGTTCCTGTAATATTAAAAAAAGTGTATGATTTAGCTTTAGACCAACCCCTGAGTGTCCAATCCCACAGACTTTGGGTGAAAAAAGTATTTTTTTAAAAAAAAATAGGAAATATTACACCTAAGATACATTTCTGATTATATTTGACAGCCCCATGTTATTACATCTCAGTATGAGTACGAGTATGGCACTCTAGGAAACTACTAGCACTCTGATGGTGATGCATCAGTCTTTTTCATTTTGTAGAGGACAAAAAAGAAACTGACCCAATTCTAAAGCTGGGAATACACTCACTCATACACTTCCTACGACTTTTAGACTTTTTTTTTGTTCAGCAGCTCTCCAGATTGCAGTTTCAGCAGCTATCTAGTTGCTAGGGTCCAGATTACCTTAGCAACCAGGGAGTGCTTTGGATGCGAGAAGTAGCAATAACTGTAAAATTGTAGCCTCACAGAGCAATAGTTTTTTGCCTGCCGGGGTCAGTGACCCCCAATTTGAAAGGCACACAGAGATTCAGAAGAAGAAGGCAAATAATTAAAAAAAACTATAAAAAAATAATGAAGACCAATGTCAAAAGTTGCTTAGAATTGGCCATTCTATAAAATACTAAGTTAAGGGGAAATGTTTGTATAAATCATCTCAATCTAGTATATTGTTCCTGCAGCAAAGCTGTCTATTATGATGACAGCTTCCCCTTTAAACATTAAAATGCCCATGCAATGGTACGTATTTTTTTTCCAACTGAAACCTGTTACCTTTTGGGGGGGTCCAGTGGTGCTCCCCATAGGAAGTCTGAAGGAGGAGGAACTCGATCCCATCCCCGGCAGCAGCTGAGACTCCAGCCTGGCATCTCCGGAATATTATCAGACCACAAGCCCGTAAAGCCATGCTGCCGCTGCTGCTGCTAAAGGGGAAACAAACACACACAAGATGTTTGGGGCGGTTACAGATATAGGGCACTGCTCAGGCACACTTAGCATTCATACTGAATAAAATGCAGTGTTTGCCCAGTAACCCACTACAACCAATAAATATTTGACCAGTAAATGCTCCCTGATTGGTTGCCTTAAGTGATTGGACCTTTTAAAATATGTTTCAATATTTTTTTCTACACTTTTAGAGAGCAAAGTTCCCAGTTTCCCTAACTCTCGGGTATGGTCTGTAATATGGGGCTTCCCAAAACATAGAGGAAAGCTCTAATTTCTCTCTGGGTCTCTTGGTAATGCCCCAAAATGCCGATCCTACAAACCACGTGCCGGTTTTCTCTGTGCATGCCAGCTTGTCAGGGGGGTGCCGGGCCCCTATCACGTACAAGTGCCACAGGGTTGGAACTGATTTACAAGTAGTGCCTTCATGCTCAGTAACTATGAGGAATCTCTAAGTGATTCGGACTGCTCTGCCCCCAGTTGAAACCAGTCTTATTATTGGTTAGTACAGAATTCTAGGCACAGCCTCACCCTGTCATTGGGGCCATAAACACACGGCAGGGGCCCCTTGGGGGGTGCGTGGGCTCCTGAGGCGACAGTCCGGGTGAGCCCTGCACCCCCCCAGTGTAACTCTGGCCAGAGGGGCAGCCATAAGATACCATTTTCATTATTTATTGGGCCGGTGGGAGGCTGTTTGGGCCTCTGTGTACGCAAACTTCAGGGTCTATTTTGGGCCTGTGGTCAGCCCAAGGCTAAAATAATGACATCCAATGATGGGCTCTAGTGGGTAGGGAGTAAACAGGATAACTTGCTGTTGGCTTTTACTTGCCCATCTCTCCTACAGGCCCCATAACCTATTAATGCCATAGCCTGGCCTTTGGAACCAGTCGTGACTCAATACACTATTTTGCACCGTCACTGATCTTTTTCACTCCGGCAGTCATGTGAGCTGACATCACTCACCCGAAGGAAAGCACGGGAGTAACAATTAGCAAGAGAGTGACTCATTGTAGCCAGAGGCTACGGGCCCCCACCCTGCTTGTCTTTCTATAAAACCCTCTTGTTTCCTGTATGGGGAACACACACACTGACACAGCTGATATGTAACAAAGCATTTACATGAATATTTGAGTGGGGCTATTGCATTATTAAAGGCTGAGGGTGAGTTCATTATATTCACAAACTGCTCATTACAGCCAAGTGACACATAGAGGAATGAACCTGCCCTACCTACCGACTGTCAGCTACTGCCCCATCATAGGAAATGTCACTCTATGCAGTATCCCAATAAACATTCATTCCACATTCTCACTGGCTTTATGGTTATGTGTAAGCAGTGGCTGCCTATTCTTGGCACTGCTGGTTCCGACTCCTTAAGCTAAGCAACAGACCTGGAGGAGTTACTTCTACTACTTTGTATAAAGAGTCAGAACCAAGAGTGTGTGCAGAGGACACAAAGAGACAAATCATTATCTTATTAGCAATTGTGTTTACAAATAACTATTGACATTTTTTACTGAATGTCTACAGAAAAGTTGCTTAGAATTGCATTTTTTCATTATTTTGGGGTGGAGTTCCCCTTTAATAAAAGTGTACCCTTGTTTTTGTATAATGTCAGGTTATGTTTGTTTATTATCTAATTTTGTTGCCATAGTCCCTTCCAGGGGCAGAGCATCAGGCACCTCAGCAAACTTATGGGCCCCTCCAGGCTAGATGTGTCCATATTTGATGGTGACCTCCCCATTCCCCCAATGGACCCCTCACAATCAGGGGTTCTGCTCCCAGAGTTATTTATTGGGGTAATGCCATTGTGTATCTAAGGGGAGCAGTAAGGCCAGTAGGAAACACTCCCTCAGGGGCAGAGTTATTGGGGTAATGCCATTGTGTATCTAAGGGGAGCAGTAAGGCCAGTAGGAAACACTCCCTCAGGGGCAGAGTTATTTATTGGGGTAACGCCATTGTGTATCTAAGGGGAGCAGTAAGGCCAGTAGGAAACACTCCCTCAGGGGCAGGGTTATTTATTGGGGTAACGCCATTGTGTATCTAAGGAGAGCAGTAAGGCCAGTAGGAAACACTCCCTCAGGGGCAGAGTTATTTATTGGGGTAACGCCATTGTGTATCTAAGGAGAGCAGTAAGGCCAGTAGGAAACACTCCCTCAGGGGCAGAGTTATTTATTGGGGTAACGCCATTGTGTATCTAATGGGAGCAGTAAGGCCAGTAGGAAACACTCCCTCAGGGGCAGGGTTATTTATTGGGGTAACGCCATTGTGTATCTAATGGGAGCAGTAAGGCCAGTAGGAAACACTCCCTCAGGGGCAGAGTTATTTATTGGGGTAACGCCATTGTGTATCTAAGGAGAGCAGTAAGGCCAGTAGGAAACACTTCCTCAGGGGAAGAGTTATTGGGGTAACGCCATTGTGTATCAAAGGGGAGCAGTAAGGCCAGTAGGAAACACTTCCTCAGGGGCAGAGTTATTTATTGGGGTAACGCCATTGTGTATCTAAGGGGAGCAGTAAGGCCAGTAGGAAACACTTCCTCAGGGGCAGAGTTATTTATTGGGGTAACGCCATTGTGTATCTGAGGGGAGCAGTAAGGCCAGTAGGAAACACTCCCTCAGGGGCAGAGTTATTTATTGGGGTAACGCCATTGTGTATCTAATGGGAGCAGTAAGGCCAGTAGGAAACACTTCCTCAGGGGCAGAGTTATTTATTGGGGTAACGCCATTGTGTATCTGAGGGGAGCAGTAAGGCCAGTAGGAAACACTTCCTCAGGGGCCGAGTTATTGGGGTAATGCCATTGTGTATCTAAGGGGAGCAGTAAGGCCAGTAGGAAACACTTCCTCAGGGGCAGAGTTATTTATTGGGGTAACGCCATTGTGTATCTGAGGGGAGCAGTAAGGCCAGTAGGAAACACTTCCTCAGGGGCAGAGTTATTTATTGGGGTAACACCATTGTGTATCTAATGGGAGCAGTAAGGCCAGTAGGAAACACTTCCTCAGGGGCAGAGTTATTTATTGGGGTAACGCCATTGTGTATCTGAGGGGAGCAGTAAGGCCAGTAGGAAACACTTCCTCAGGGGCAGAGTTATTTATTGGGGTAACGCCATTGTGTATCTAAGGGGAGCAGTAAGGCCAGTAGGAAACACTTCCTCAGGGGCAGAGTTATTTATTGGGGTAACGCCATTGTGTATCTGAGGGGAGCAGTAAGGCCAGTAGGAAACACTCCCTCAGGGGCAGAGTTATTTATTGGGGTAACGCCATTGTGTATCTGAGGGGAGCAGTAAGGCCAGTAGGAAACACTTCCTCAGGGGCAGAGTTATTTATTGGGGTAACGCCATTGTGTATCTAAGGGGAGCAGTAAGGCCAGTAGGAAACACTTCCTCAGGGGCAGAGTTATTTATTGGGGTAACGCCATTGTGTATCTGAGGGGAGCAGTAAGGCCAGTAGGAAACACTTCCTCAGGGGCAGAGTTATTTATTGGGGTAACGCCATTGTGTATCTGAGGGGAGCAGTAAGGCCAGTAGGAAACACTCCCTCAGGGGCAGAGTTATTTATTGGGGTAACGCCATTGTGTATCTAAGGGGAGCAGTAAGGCCAGTAGGAAACACTTCCTCAGGGGCAGAGTTATTTATTGGGGTAACGCCATTGTGTATCTAAGGGGAGCAGTAAGGCCAGTAGGAAACACTTCCTCAGGGGCAGAGTTATTTATTGGGGTAACGCCATTGTGTATCTAAGGGGAGCAGTAAGGCCAGTAGGAAACACTCCCTCAGGGGCAGAGTTATTTATTGGGGTAACGCCATTGTGTATCTAAGGGGAGCAGTAAGGCCAGTAGGAAACACTCCCTCAGGGGCAGAGTTATTGGGGTAACACCATTGTGTATCTAAGGGGAGCAGTAAGGCCAGTAGGAAACACTCCCTCAGGGGCAGAGTTATTGGGGTAACACCATTGTGTATCTAAGGGGAGCAGTAAGGCCAGTAGGAAACACTCCCTCAGGGGCAGAGTTATTTATTGGGGTAACGCCATTGTGTATCTAATGGGAGCAGTAAGGCCAGTAGGAAACACTTCCTCAGGGGCAGAGTTATTTATTGGGGTAACGCCATTGTGTATCTAAGGGGAGCAGTAAGGCCAGTAGGAAACACTTCCTCAGGGGCAGAGTTATTTATTGGGGTAACGCCATTGTGTATCTAAGGGGAGCAGTAAGGCCAGTAGGAAACACTCCCTCAGGGGCAGAGTTATTTATTGGGGTAACGCCATTGTGTATCTGAGGGGAGCAGTAAGGCCAGTAGGAAACACTCCCTCAGGGGCAGAGTTATTGGGGTAACACCATTGTGTATCTAAGGGGAGCAGTAAGGCCAGTAGGAAACACTTCCTCAGGGGCCGAGTTATTGGGGTAACGCCATTGTGTATCTAAGGGGAGCAGTAAGGCCAGTAGGAAACACTTCCTCAGGGGCAGAGTTATTTATTGGGGTAACACCATTGTGTATCTAATGGGAGCAGTAAGGCCAGTAGGAAACACTCCCTCAGGGGCAGAGTTATTTATTGGGGTAACACCATTGTGTATCTAAGGGGAGCAGTAAGGCCAGTAGGAAACACTTCCTCAGGGGCCGAGTTATTGGGGTAACGCCATTGTGTATCTAAGGGGAGCAGTAAGGCCAGTAGGAAACACTTCCTCAGGGGCCGAGTTATTGGGGTAACGCCATTGTGTATCTAAGGGGAGCAGTAAGGCCAGTAGGAAACACTCCCTCAGGGGCAGAGTTATTTATTGGGGTAACGCCATTGTGTATCTAAGGGGAGCAGTAAGGCCAGTAGGAAACACTCCCTCAGGGGAAGAGTTATTTATTGGGGTAACGCCATTGTGTATCTAATGGGAGCAGTAAGGCCAGTAGGAAACACTCCCTCGGGCAGAGTTATTTATTGGGGTAACGCCATTGTGTATCTAATGGGAGCAGTAAGGCCAGTAGGAAACACTCCCTCAGGGGCAGAGTTATTTATTGGGGTAACGCCATTGTGTATCTAAGGGGAGCAGTAAGGCCAGTAGGAAACACTCCCTCAGGGCAGAGTTATTTATTGGGGTAACGCCATTGTGTATCTAAGGGGAGCAGTAAGGCCAGTAGGAAACACTCCCTCAGGGGCAGAGTTATTTATTGGGGTAACGCCATTGTGTATCTAAGGGGAGCAGTAAGGCCAGTAGGAAACACTCCCTCAGGGGCAGAGTTATTTATTGCGGTAACGCCATTGTGTATCTAAGGAGAGCAGTAAGGCCAGTAGGAAACACTTCCTCAGGGGCAGGGTTATTGGGGTAACGCCATTGTGTATCTAAGGGGAGCAGTAAGGCCAGTAGGAAACACTCCCTCAGGGGCAGAGTTATTTATTGCGGTAACGCCATTGTGTATCTAAGGAGAGCAGTAAGGCCAGTAGGAAACACTTCCTCAGGGGCAGGGTTATTGGGGTAACGCCATTGTGTATCTAAGGGGAGCAGTAAGGCCAGTAGGAAACACTCCCTCAGGGGCAGAGTTATTGGGGTAACGCCATTGTGTATCTAAGGAGAGCAGTAAGGCCAGTAGGAAACACTCCCTCAGGGGCAGAGTTATTTATTGCGGTAACGCCATTGTGTATCTAAGGAGAGCAGTAAGGCCAGTAGGAAACACTTCCTCAGGGGCAGGGTTATTGGGGTAACGCCATTGTGTATCTAAGGGGAGCAGTAAGGCCAGTAGGAAACACTTCCTCAGGGGCAGAGTTATTGGGGTAACGCCATTGTGTATCTAAGGGGAGCAGTAAGGCCAGTAGGAAACACTCCCTCAGGGGCAGAGTTATTGGGGTAACGCCATTGTGTATCTAAGGGGAGCAGTAAGGCCAGTAGGAAACACTCCCTCAGGGGCAGAGTTATTTATTGCGGTAACGCCATTGTGTATCTGAGGGGAGCAGTAAGGCCAGTAGGAAACACTTCCTCAGGGGCAGAGTTATTGGGGTAACGCCATTGTGTATCTAAGGGGAGCAGTAAGGCCAGTAGGAAACACTCCCTCAGGGGCAGAGTTATTGGGGTAACGCCATTGTGTATCTAAGGAGAGCAGTAAGGCCAGTAGGAAACACTTCCTCAGGGGCAGAGTTATTTATTGCGGTAACGCCATTGTGTATCTAAGGAGAGCAGTAAGGCCAGTAGGAAACACTTCCTCAGGGGCAGGGTTATTGGGGTAACGCCATTGTGTATCTAAGGGGAGCAGTAAGGCCAGTAGGAAACACTTCCTCAGGGGCAGAGTTATTTATTGCGGTAACGCCATTGTGTATCTAAGGGGAGCAGTAAGGCCAGTAGGAAACACTCCCTCAGGGGCAGAGTTATTGGGGTAACGCCATTGTGTATCTAAGGGGAGCAGTAAGGCCAGTAGGAAACACTCCCTCAGGGGCAGAGTTATTTATTGCGGTAACGCCATTGTGTATCTAAGGAGAGCAGTAAGGCCAGTAGGAAACACTTCCTCAGGGGCAGAGTTATTGGGGTAACGCCATTGTGTATCTAATGGGAGCAGTAAGGCCAGTAGGAAACACTCCCTCAGGGGCAGAGTTATTTATTGCGGTAACGCCATTGTGTATCTAAGGAGAGCAGTAAGGCCAGTAGGAAACACTTCCTCAGGGGCAGAGTTATTTATTGCGGTAACGCCATTGTGTATCTAAGGGGAGCAGTAAGGCCAGTAGGAAACACTCCCTCAGGGGCAGGGTTATTGGGGTAACGCCATTGTGTATCTGAGGGGAGCAGTAAGGCCAGTAGGAAACACTCCCTCAGGGGCAGGGTTATTGGGGTAACGCCATTGTGTATCTGAGGGGAGCAGTAAGGCCAGTAGGAAACACTCCCTCAGAAACCACAATTATTAATTAATGACACTGTTTATCTAAGATATCAATGACTTCCTAAAATGTATAACTATAAGGTATAACATCACTGCATGTCTAACCGAGGAGACCAGTGACTCCCTCAGAGGGCCCCTAGCTCTTACAATGAGACTTTGTCAGAGAATCCAGCTTTCGCGCATAAAGACCCGCCCACTCTCTATGACGCACTGGCGTCCTGCGTCAGGTGGGCGGGACCGGAGACCCGGAAGTAAAGTGTTTCTACCTGGCGTCTGTGAGTACTCAAGCTGAGGGCGGAAACCCTCCCCGCCACCGGAGAACCGGAGGAGGCAGAGGCTGCGCAGGGGGCTTCGGACAAGTTCTTACACAGTGTAAGTGGCGGTAATGTGCTCCTGTTATCCGCAGGAAAGCCTTTAGCCTCCCGCACCCCTCCCTGGGGAGCTTGGTATGGCCCGGTGTGAAGGGTAGGGATGGCAGGCTGATGGGTTCCCCCTGGGATTGGCTAACCGGGCTATAGGCTGGGGCCTTACAGCTGGGGCAGCGCCGCCACTCCCTCGTACGGGCCCTCACACGGTATGGGGAGTTGTATCCCGTATGTCTGCCTCCTGGGAGTGGGGCCATCAGGCTGGGGGTTTGATTGTCTGTATTGGCTAACGTGTACCTTCCACTCACATAATAACTGCCCCCATGTGTCTGATAGGGCCCTTAGATTGTAAGCTCACTGGGGCAGGGACTGATGGGAATGTGATAGGGACCTTAGATTGTAAGCTCACTGGGGCAGGGACTGATGGGAATGTGATAGGGACCTTAGATTGTAAGCTCACTGGGGCAGGGACTGATGGGAATGTGATAGGGACCTTAGATTATAAGCTCACTGGGGCAGGGACTGATGGGAATGTGATAGGGACCTTAGATTGTAAGCTCACTGGGGCAGGGACTGATGGGAATGTGATAGGGACCTTAGATTGTAAGCTCACTGGGGCAGGGACTGATGGGAATGGGATAGGGACCTTAGATTGTAAGCTCACTGGGGCAGGGACTGATGGGAATGTGATAGGGACCTTAGATTGTAAGCTCACTGGGGCAGGGACTGATGGGAATGTGATAGGGACCTTAGATTATAAGCTCACTGGGGCAGGGGCTGATGGGAATGGGATAGGGACCTTAGATTGTAAGCTCACTGGGGCAGGGACTGATGGGAATGGGATAGGGACCTTAGATTGTAAGCTCACTGGGGCAGGGACTGATGGGAATGGGATAGGGACCTTAGAGTGTAAGCTCACTGGGGCAGGGACTGATGGGAATGGGATAGGGACCTTAGATTGTAAGCTCACTGGGGCAGGGACTGATGGGAATGGGATAGGGACCTTAGATTGTAAGCTCACTGGGGCAGGGACTGATGGGAATGGGATAGGGACCTTAGATTGTAAGCTCACTGGGGCAGGGACTGATGGGAATGGGATAGGGACCTTAGATTGTAAGCTCACTGGGGCAGGGGCTGATGGGAATGGGATAGGGACCTTAGATTGTAAGCTCACTGGGGCAGGGACTGATGGGAATGGGATAGGGACCTTAGATTGCAAGCTCACTGGGGCAGGGACTGATGGGAATGGGATAGGGACCTTAGATTGTAAGCTCACTGGGGCAGGGGCTGATGGGAATGGGATAGGGACCTTAGATTGTAAGCTCACTGGGGCAGGGGCTGATGGGAATGTGATAGGGACCTTAGATTATAAGCTCACTGGGGCAGGGGCTGATGGGAATGGGATAGGGACCTTAGATTGTAAGCTCACTGGGGCAGGGACTGATGGGAATGGGATAGGGACCTTAGATTGTAAGCTCACTGGGGCAGGGACTGATGAGAATGGGATAGGGACCTTAGATTGTAAGCTCACTGGGGCAGGGGCTGATGGGAATGGGATAGGGACCTTAGATTGTAAGCTCACTGGGGCAGGGACTGATGGGAATGGGATAGGGACCTTAGATTGTAAGCTCACTGGGGCAGGGACTGATGGGAATGGGATAGGGACCTTAGATTGTAAGCTCACTGGGGCAGGGACTGATGGGAATGAGATAGGGACCTTAGAGTGTAAGCTCACTGGGGCAGGGACTGATGGGATAGGGACCTTAGATTGTAAGCTCACTGGGGCAGGGACTGATGGGAATGAGATAGGGACCTTAGAGTGTAAGCTCACTGGGGCAGGGACTGATGGGAATGGGATAGGGACCTTAGATTGTAAGCTCACTGGGGCAGGGACTGATGGGAATGTGATAGGGACCTTAGATTGTAAGCTCACTGGGGCAGGGACTGATGGGAATGGGATAGGGACCTTAGATTGTAAGCTCACTGGGGCAGGGACTGATGGGAATGTGATAGGGACCTTAGATTGTAAGCTCACTGGGGCAGGGACTGATGGGAATGAGATAGGGACCTTAGATTGTAAGCTCACTGGGGCAGGGACTGATGGGAATGTGATAGGGACCTTAGATTGTAAGCTCACTGGGGCAGGGGCTGATGGGAATGGGATAGGGACCTTAGATTGTAAGCTCACTGGGGCAGGGGCTGATGGGAATGGGATAGGGACCTTAGATTGTAAGCTCACTGGGGCAGGGGCTGATGGGAATGGGATAGGGACCTTAGATTGTAAGCTCACTGGGGCAGGGGCTGATGGGAATGGGATAGGGACCTTAGATTGTAAGCTCACTGGGGCAGGGACTGATGGGAATGGGATAGGGACCTTAGATTGTAAGCTCACTGGGGCAGGGGCTGATAGGAATGTGATAGGGACCTTAGATTGTAAGGGTACAGTATGCTGGGGGGTACATGGGCTATAGGGGGGCCTGGGTACAGTATGCTGGGGGTACATGGGCTATAGGGGGGCCTGGGTACAGTATGCTGGGGGTACATGGGCTATAGGGGGGCCTGGGTACAGTATGCTGGGGGTACATGGGCTATAGGGGGGCCTGGGTACAGTATGCTGGGGGTACATGGACTATAGGGGGGCCTGGGTACATGGGCTATAGGGGGGCCTGGGTACAGTATGCTGGGGGTACATGGGCTATAGGGGAGCCTGGGTACAGTATGCTGGGGGTACATGGGCTATAGGGGAGCCTTGGTACAGTATGCTGGGGGTACATGGGCTATAGGGGGGCCTGGGTACAGTATGCTGGGGGTACATGGGCTATAGGGGGGCCTGGGTACAGTATGCTGGGGGTACATGGGCTATAGGGGGGCCTGGGTACAGTATGCTGGGGGTACATGGGCTATAGGGGGGCCTGGGTACAGTATGCTGGGGGTACATGTGCTATAGGGGAGACTGGGTACAGTATGCTGGGGGTACATGGGCTATAGGGGGGGCTGGGTACAGTATGCTGGGGGTACATGTGCTATAGGGGGGCCTGGGTACAGTATGCTGGGGGTACATGGGCTATAGGGGGGCCTGGGTACAGTATGCTGGGGGTACATGGGCTATAGGGGGGGCTGGGTACAGTATGCTTGGGGTACATGTGCTATAGGGGGGCCTGGGTACAGTATGCTGGGGGTACATGGGCTATAGGGGGGCCTGGGTACAGTATGCTGGGGGTACATGGGCTATAGGGGGGGCTGGGTACAGTATGCTGGGGGTACATGTGCTATAGGGGGGCCTGGGTACAGTATGCTGGGGGTACATGGGCTATAGGGGGGCCTGGGTACAGTATGCTGGGGGTACATGTGCTATAGGGGGGCCTGGGTACAGTATGCTGGGGGTACATGGGCTATAGGGGGGCCTGGGTACAGTATGCTGGGGGTACATGGGTTATAGGGGGGGCTGGGTACAGTATGCTTGGGGTACATGTGCTATAGGGGGGCCTGGGTACAGTTTGCTGGGGGTACGCAGGTATTTGGCTATGGGGAAGGAAGGAATGTGGTTGGTTCAACAGGGAGTTCTGGGGGCGGTGCCTCTGCTTTGTATAATTTCAGAGAAAGAGAATGAAATGTCAATAGTGACACCAAGAACTGGGAGGAGGAACTGGGATCTGATTATGCCAATGAGAGGGAAAGGTTATACTGGGAATAATAACTGGGCGGCAGGGGGACCAGTTCCGACAGCTGTCTGTGGTATAACTGCCATGTATGCACTGGGCTGGGCTTAGCTGGAGGCACCTGGCATATGATTGGTTGTCCCACAGCTATGGGCCTGTGCAGTTCTGGGTTGGGTCCAATATACTCACTGATTGGGCTTGTTCCCTTACGGCCATGTCACTCTGGGCAAACAGGGAAAATGGGTTCATGTGATGAGAGTTAGTAGGGAAGGTGTGCGGGGTGCCTGGGAGATCCCTCCATAAAGGGGGTCCGGTAACCAACTGGGGGGGCAGTGAGAGGGAGAAGAGCCCTTAGGGCAGAACTGAGAGGGTGTAGGTCGGGTGGGGTAGTTAGAATGACACAGGATTGCTTGGGTGGGTACAGTGTGAGGGCAAACATGTATCATAGGGTGCAGGTGAGTGGGGGGGCACCCTAACAGAGCATGGCATCCGGCCCCTGGGTTTGTATGTTCCTGAGTGCAGCTCTAAGAATTGAAAAGAAAGGGATATTTACATGGGAAAAATAAATCGGGTCCTCTGATGTCACTCAGAAATCCATTTTCTTTTGTGTTTGTTTTACTTGCCCTTAAGCACTGATGTGCCATATCCATGCAAGGCTCCGGGGCGGCCAATCCACGTGCTGCCCCGCTCACTTCTCACCTGCAATGCTGCAAAGTCACACTGTTCTGTCAGCTCCCAGGAGTGCCTGACAGAGTGACTAATCATTAGCCAAATGCCCAAACGGCCCCCCCACCGGCCCAATAAATAGTCACTGCCTGTCTTACAGCAGCCCCTCTGCCATTTGAGCTGTGCCAGGCAGATCCCCCTGCCCATGCCTGCCGGGCACAGCCCAGTTTGGTGAATAAGCAGTACCAGAGCTGGGTTTGGGTTGGTAGGTGACTGGGTGGCTGCATCACATGTTCTGTACTGGCCCAGTTCTAATATTTCCTGTTTTTCTTCCAGACTCTAGATGGCTTCTAAGAAGTCTGCTTCAGACTTGCACGGTACGTATGCCAGGGCCACTTTGGCTTCTCTCTGTGCCCTAGGAGGGTAGTTGGCCAGTAAACCTGCCCATAGCCTGGGCTACTGCTTTTAGCAATAAACACAATAGCCCAGAGAGTTGTTGTCACTTCCTTTGTTACCCATACCCGCTGGGAAGGGAGATGGTGGGGCATTTAATGTACTTATGTATGGGCACATTGGCATCAGCCTGGCAATCTGATGTGCCCCAATGGTAGCCATTCAGACTGTAATGTTCTTACATAATATATTTGCCCAGGTGTAGGTACCCTCGGCTGTGCCCAATCTGTTCCCCGTGCCCCACTATCAGTCTCAGTCACATTAAAAGGCAAAACTCTTATTGGTTGCTGTATATAAATGCCCTGGGGGGGGCACATTAAAAGGCAAGACTCTTATTGGTTGCTGTATATAAATGCCCTGGGGGGGGGGGGGGGGGCACATTAAAAGGCAAGACTCTTATTGGTTGCTGTATATAAATGCCCTGGGGGGGGGGGGGGCACATTAAAAGGCAAAACTCTTATTGGTTGCTGTATATAAATGCCCGGGGGGGGGGCACATTAAAAGGCAAGATTCTTATTGGTTGCTGTATATAAATGCCCTGGGGGGGCACATTAAAAGGCAAGAATCTTATTGGTTGCTGTATATAAATGCCCTGGGGGGGGCACATTAAAAGGCAAGAATCTTATTGGTTGCTGTATATAAATGCCCTGGGCAGACTTCCTGCCTTTAATCACATGTGGGGGGTAAGAGGCTGTACTGCTTGGCAAAAACATCTCATTACAAAAAAAAAGTAGCCCCCCAGGAATCCAGGGGTTCTGTGCACTGGGGGGATTAGGTTGCAATACTGTACCCTACAAGTTAACTGAGTGTTACTGACACGTACAGACCCCGTGGGGTTAATATACAAAGGCACAGTGTGTGTGACCTGCCGGGGAAGCTCACCCCTCTGCTTGTTCCTGTCTCAGGGCCCTGTAGCTATTTAGAAGACGTCCCATTTAAGATCGGAGACAAGTTTCGGGTGCCGGATAAAGTTGGGCTGCCTATTGGCTTCTGTGTGCCGGACGTTTCCCAGCTTGTGAGGGAAGCTCAGGTAGGTTCCTCTTCCAATTCAATAAAGATTGTATTGTGTGTGTGTCTCCGGGCTGAACCGTCCCAAGCCCCCACAGCAGGGAAAATCAACAACCAGCACATGAGGGTAATTCCAGGTGGGGAGATCCCCAGCATTTATTCAGTGTCGGTTACAGGGTTTCAGGTGCATACACAGGTTATTGTCTTGGATCAAAGCAGGGACTTTTATAGGGGAAGTTTTGCTTTATTGCTTTGGTTTTCAGCCTTATTTTGCACTTTGCCAGGTTTATCTTATTGCACATTGCAGGGAGATATGGGGGGGCGTGCCATTGTGCAGGGAGATATGGGGGGCATGCCATTGTGCAGGGAGATATGGGGGGCGTGCCATTGTGCAGGGAGATATGGGGGGGCGTGCCTTTGTGCAGGGAGATATGGGGGGGCGTGCCTTTGTGCAGGGAGATATGGGGGGGCGTGCCTTTGTGCAGGGAGATATGGGGGGGCGTGCCTTTGTGCAGGGAGATATGGGGGGGCGTGCCTTTGTGCAGGGAGATATGGGGGGGCGTGCCTTTGTGCAGGGAGATATGGGGGGGCGTGCCTTTGTGCAGGGAGATATGGGGGGGCGTGCCTTGGTGCAGGGAGATAAGGGGGGCGTGCCTTTGTGCAGGGAGATATGGGGGGCGTGCCTTTGTGCAGGGAGATATGGGGGGGCGTGCCTTGGTGCAGGGAGATATGGGGGGGCGTGCCTTGGTGCAGGGAGATAAGGGGGCGTGCCTTTGTGCAGGGAGATATGGGGGGCGTGCCTTGGTGCAGGGAGATATGGGGGGGCGTGCCTTTGTGCAGGGAGATATGGGGGGGCGTGCCTTGGTGCAGGGAGATAAGGGGGGCGTGCCTTTGTGCAGGGAGATATGGGGGGGGCGTGCCTTGGTGCAGGGAGATAAGGGGGGCGTGCCTTTGTGCAGGGAGATATGGGGGGGCGTGCCTTGGTGCAGGGAGATATGGGGGGGCGTGCCTTTGTGCAGGGAGATATGGGGGGGCGTGCCTTGGTGCAGGGAGATAAGGGGGGCGTGCCTTTGTGCAGGGAGATATGGGGGGGCGTGCCTTTGTGCAGGGAGATATGGGGGGGCGTGCCTTGGTGCAGGGAGATATGGGGGCGTGCCTTTGTGCAGGGAGATATGGGGGGGCGTGCCTTGGTGCAGGGAGATATGGGGGGGGGCGTGCCTTGGTGCAGGGAGATATGGGGGGGCGTGCCTTTGTGCAGGGAGATGCAGGGAGGGGCATGGGTGTGCCATTGTATTTTACAGATATTTAAACATGATGGGGGCAGAATGATGGCAGTTGGGGTGAGGGCAAATGTTAATTTTCAGAGTTGGATATCAGTGGGACTGCAGTAAAATGGCTGCCATTACCATGTTTGTATATATCTGTAACCCAGTTGCAATGTGACCAATTGCAGGACAATCTGTCTAAACAGACCCCCAACCTGTCCCACACTTTCCCAGAGTTCCATGATATGCAGGGTAGCAGTATGAATGCAGTGCCCATTTTGTGTGTAACACACAGCAGCATTATTGGGCAATAGATGTTGGGGGTGGGATGGACAGCTTATTCCTGCGGTTGGTGCGGGGCCCAATAGGTCTCATTGGCGTAATGCCGGCCCTAACGGTATGGTTGGAACTGGCCAAGTTGCTGGGCCACATACCCACTCCTTTTGTGATGAGAATGCAAGGTTTTCCTGCTCATTAATCTCTTTCCCTTTACCTCGGCAGTATGATTTCTTACTGGAGAAGAAGACCATTCAGTGGGCAGAAGAAATTAAAGAGATCAAAGCTGCCCAAAAGGAAGCCGAGCTAAAGGCCAGGGCAGCTCTTTCCCAGGAAAGTGTGGAAGCAGCCGGCGGCAATGCAAAGAACAAAAGTGCCCCCTCCGCAATCAACCCTTTCCTTGCTGCCCTGCAGCACAATAACATCCTCACCCCGACTCCAGCCAGCGACAGCGCCACCAAGCATAAAGCCCTGAGCCCCCCTCATATCAAAGCAGACTTCAACCCTGCTGACTTCGAATGCGAAGAGGACCCGTTTGATAAATTAGAGTTAAAAACCATTGACGACAAAGAGGAGTTAAAGAGCATCCTTAATATTCACATCCGGCCGATGCCGGCGGGCGATTCCTCTAAGGAGGGCAAGGAGCCGACCTTTAACTCCTCAGGCACAGAGGAGGAGGTCTCGGCTCCCCTCAAAGCAGAAGACTTGGACCTTAAGCTCCTTCCCAAGCCCAATGGCTTCATCACTCTGCCGCATTTAGAAAACTGTGAAATTATCCCCCCGTCTTCCAAAGTGTCCCTTGCGCCCATCAGCACAGTCAGCAATATCAAGTCCCTCTCCTTCCCCAAACTGGACTCGGACGAAGGGGAGCAGAACGTAGGGAAATTCACTAGCACTTTTCATAGCACTACCTGTCTACCCAACGGCGCCTTCCTCGATTCTCTGTCGGCTTCTTCTCCCCATAAACCCAGCGAAATGAATGGACACCATATGCCAGGCCACTCTTCCTTACACGCCGACAGTTTGGCACAGCCTGCCATGTCTTCTCCCTCAGCCACACACACACTGCCAGCGGGCACGGAAGAAAAACCAAGGACGTCTCCAAATAATGACGCCAAGGTAAGTGGCACCTGTCCCCAAAATAATGTACCCCCCGACCTAACGGAGCCTACACTCAGTAGTAGATGGCACCGCTCCTGGTGGGACACTGGCAGAACATAATAATAATAATCTGTGCCCCAGCATGGCTGCCTGCTGGAAGTGGTGCGAGAGAAGTCCACACATGGGGGGGTTATTCTTTAGAAAATTCTATTGTTTATTCCATCAGGTGTAGGCTGTGGTGGGGAACACAATATTTTTGGGCTAGGTGCATATAATTGAAAGGACAAGGAAAGCCGTAGTCACTGGGGGACAATGCCAATTTGTTAGGAATCCCCCACTTGCCCCACATGTGCTAGGCCTGGGGGGAAACAAACAAGCCAAGGCACACATACATGCTAGGCTCCATCAGCCAATGAATGGGCAGAGTTCTGCCTTTTGCTCCCACACTACTTCCTGTTACAGTTAGAGCTGCATCACTTCCTGTCAGCTGATCTCTGAGGGAGCACACAGCCCATCACTAAATGGCGGCTCAAGGGAAAGGATGTAAAAGGGCAATATTTACTGATATATATATTCCAGTTTGGGGAGATTCTTTAATGGGCCACTTAGTTAAGTGTTAATTGTGGCCCCTCTGCCCATGCACGATACACTGGCCTACACGGGGCATAGGCAGATAAAATACTCAAACCTGCCCAGTCCATATCCTTATTAAATATATTGGGTGAGTCTGTGATTGGCCAGTTACAGTGTAGTGTATTTGGATTAGAGGTGAGTGATAAGGAAGCTGGGAGGGTTTGAGCATTTGATGCCATCGATGCCTTTGCAGCACTAAATCTGCTCCATTTAAGAGTTGGAAGGGTTAAGAATTAACAAAAGTAACTATAATAGAGAAAATGATTAGCATTAAAGGGCTATTCCTATAAAGGGTAACTAAACCCCCTGTGGCTTTTTAGCCACTATTTGTATTCAGTTAAACATTACTGATGAGATTATTTGTGGCCAGAAAGTTCTCGAGAGCTGATAATAAAATGATTAAAGCCGCAGACATTTATATGTATTAATATGTATTTCCATAGCGACCGGGCTACTCTGGAAGGTGACAGGGACAGCTGAGAACCCATTACTGATCCGTCCCACCGCTCCCCCCCCCTGTAGCCTAGGGACAAGCACTTGTTGGCATTGAGAAGGAGGTAGATGGGTGTTGCCTCTTAGTTATTTCAGTTCAGGAGCTCTTCAGTTTGGAGTTTCAGCAGTTATTTGGTTGCTAGGGTCCACGTTACCTTAGAAACCAGGGATTGGTTTGGATGAGAGACAGGTATATGAAAACGAGAGGGACTGAATAGAAAAGAAAGTTACAAAAAGTCAGAATAACAGTATAACTGCAGCTTCACAGAGCAATAGTTTTTTTGGCTACAGGGTCAGTGACCCCCATTTATAAATTGTCAGAAGGCAAATAATTAACAGTATAATACATAAATAAACAAGACCAATTGAAAAGTTGCTTAGAATTGAACTTAAAGGTGAACCCACCCTTTTAATATTCAGCAGTAATAGAAGCGGCGACAGATGGACACGGGCATTTTGTCCGGCTCTGTTACCCACTGTGCCAGTTCCCATGGTGATGATCCCAACGCCTTTGCCAGTTAATGAATGTGCCCAGTATGCATTGCCAACGCCATTCTGTCTCTCTCATTGCCAACGCCATTCTGTCTCTCTCATTGCCAACGCCATTCTGTCTCTCTCATTGCCAACGCCATTCTGTCTCTCTCATTGCCAACGCCATTCTGTCTCTCTCATTGCCAACGCCATTCTGTCTCTCTCATTGCCAACGCCATTCTGTCTCTCTCATTGCCAACGCCATTCTGTCTCTCTCATTGCCAACGCCATTCTGTCTCTCTCATTGCCAACGCCATTCTGTCTCTCTCATTGCCAACGCCATTCTGTCTCTCTCATTGCCAACGCCATTCTGTCTCTCTCATTGCCAGACGACAGCTCCGCACGTGGCTGTATTGAGAGTGGCCAACAGCAAGCGCACGGGGGTGCCGGGCTACCAGGAGCTGCTGGCGGCGCTTTCCGGCAGTGAGCGGCAGTGCGTGGAGACCATTGTGGGCATGGGGTACTCCTACGAGCGCGTCATGAGAGCCATGCAGAAGCAGGGGCAGAACGTGGAGCAGGTAAAGTCGGGGCTTCTGCCCGTTGCTCGCTGTTACACCAGTCCGGCACTTACTGTTTGTTTAGGGAAGGATATTTTGCCCACAGAACATTCCTTCCTGATAGATTTTATTGGTAAATACAGCTGGAAGCTGCCCTATTGTCCCCAGGCTTATTTATTATTGGGTAAATCTGTCAACAGCAACAAATATGTAGTTAGTTGCACCGGAGGGTAAGAACACTGTCATGGGATCAGCTTTAGTGGGGCTTTTGGATCATGGGTCTGTGTACCAGTTGGTTTTATTAGCAATGCAGCTGGTTTGTGCCTGCTGGGATATCATACAGGGGCTTCTCTGCCTTATCCAAGGGCATTAATGTGCCACTGGCCTCGCTCACACGGGGCATTAATGTGCCACTGGCCTCGCTCACACGGGGCATCAATGTGCCACTGGCCTCGCTCACACGGGGCATCAATGTGCCACTGGCCTCGCTCACACGGGGCATCAATGTGCCACTGGCCTCGCTCACACGGGGCATCAATGTGCCACTGGCCTCGCTCACACGGGGCATCAATGTGCCACTGGCCTCGCTCACACGGGGCATCAATGTGCCACTGGCCTCGCTCACACGGGGCATCAATGTGCCACTGGCCTCGCTCACACGGGGCATCAATGTGCCACTGGCCTCGCTCACACGGGGCATCAATGTGCCACTGGCCTCGCTCACACGGGGCATTAATGTGCCACTGGCTGATTACCGGACACTAGCCCCACACTGGTCCAGGCTATATATGTGCCACCCCATGGTATCCATAGTACCAGACCCAGCAGTATTCTCTGCCTGTACAGGTGCTGGAGTATCTGTTCATCCAGGCACAGCTGTGTGAGAAGGGTTTCGATCCGACCCTGGTGGAGGAAGCTATGGAGATGTACCAGTGTTCAGAGGAGAAGGTGAGTACTCTGGGCCAAGACTAGAGGCCATTGTGCCGTGGGAATTGGCCGAATAGTCGTTCTGTCGCAGCTGGTCCTCCAGCAGCTATTGAATTCTAACCCCCATGTGCCTGTGCTAACTCCCAGCAGGAAAATCATTGTATTAAAATGCAAAGTCGTCACCTATGTATAGACACCTTATAATATATAGTGAATAAAGTGCCCCCTATTGTAACATATAGGGATATTATAAGCCCCCGAGGAGTTCCTTATAATATATAGTGAATAAAGTGCCCCCTATTGTAACATATAGGGATATTATAAGCCCCCGAGGGGTTCCTTATAATATATAGTGAATAAAGTGCCCCCTATTGTAACATATAGGGATATTATAAGTCCCCGAGGGGTTCCTTATAATATATAGTGAGTAAAGTGCCCCCTATTGTAACATATAGTGATATTATAAGCCCCCGAGGGGTTCCTTATAATATATAGTGAATAAAGTGCCCCCTATTGTAACGAATCCCCATTGGCGCCGGCTGTCCTGCCCTACGAATCCCCATTGGCGCCGGCTGTCCTGCCCTACGAATCCCCATTGGCGCCGGCTGTCCTGCCCTACGAATCCCCATTGGCGCCGGCTGTCCTGCCCTACGAATCCCCATTGGCGCCGGCTGTCCTGCCCTACGAATCCCCATTGGCGCCGGCTGTCCTGCCCTACGAATCCCCATTGGCGCCGGCTGTCCTGCCCTTCGAATCCCCATTGGCGCCGGCTGTCCTGCCCTACGAATCCCCATTGGCGCCGGCTGTCCTGCCCTACGAATCCCCATTGGCGCCGGTTGTCCTGCCCTACGAATCCCCATTGGCGCCGGTTGTCCTGCCCTACGAATCCCCATTGGCGCCGGTTGTCCTGCCCTACGAATCCCCATTGGCGCCGGTTGTCCTGCCCTACGAATCCCCATTGGCGCCGGTTGTCCTGCCCTACGAATCCCCATTGGCGCCGGTTGTCCTGCCCTACGAATCCCCATTGGCGCCGGTTGTCCTGCCTGACCCTTATCATTCTCTTCTCTTCCAGACAGCGGAATTTCTCCAGTTAATGAGCAAGTTTAAGGAAATGGGGTTCGAACAGAAGGACATTAAAGAGGTTCTCTTGTTGCATAACAACGACCAGAACAAAGCCTTGGAGGAGTTAATGGCGCGGGCCGGGGCCAGCTGAACCCCTCTGGCAGAACGTTCCGCGTATGGATACTACGAATGCTATTTGGATGTCTACTTGGAAACCAGCTCTTTGTGAGCAAATCCACAAGCCCAGCCCATTGAGGAACGTGTGTATGATACATAGCCCCTCCCGCCGGAAAATCCATGGAAGAAGTGCCCTTTTGTTTCCGAAACCTTCAGGCTGGGCAGGGAGAGCGGGTTCCATAACAGAACTTCATATGCACGACCCAAGGGGCGGCATTTCCTGTTTTTGCTTTGCAGTGGATTATGGGAAACCACAAGCTGGAAGCCTTATACATAGGGGCCTATTGAGTGAAGCTGCTTTCTGTGCTTGTACCGGAACCTCGACCGTTCTGACCAGACGGCCTTTAGTGCAATGGATTCTTATTTTAGGTATTAGTGCTACACTGGTTAATAAAGTACTCGGGCAGCATAGCGTCAGACTAACTCCTGGCTCCTCCCTCTCGTTTATTTGGTTCCCGATACCCTGACAGCAGGGGGCACTGGGAAAGCTGGGGGTCTTTTTGGAGTCTTTAAATATTTGCTAAGTTATTTGTTAAAGAGCTTTATCTGTTCTCTACATTATACCGACGCCCCTTTATTTAAGGAGATATACAAATAAATATGGATTGGCCTTTCGGCTGAAACTGTCCGGCCAATGGCGTTTCTCCAAGCACTTTCATATTGCCACGGTGTGTTATTACTTCACCCTGTTTCTCTGAGGGGGTTTCTATCCAGTGTTCCATGGAATCATTGTTCCCAGAGAGTGTAACCTGTTGTACATTGGTGCAAAACCCCACCTGTAAATCCCTTTGCTAAATACTTTGATTTGCCTACAAAGGGGACTAATAAACCGCTCAAACTTCCATTCTCTTTTTTTTCTAATACTGTTGGAAATTGTCACTGATTCATTGGTATAGAGACCAGCTACATATAAACAGACACCAGTGCAATTAGCATCAGCATATAATATCCAGCCCTGTAGCCTGACCTTCTGTGACAGACCAGTCTCTTTTCTGCTTGATAACTTGTGACGACCCCTAAGCTCAGCTTCTCAGAGCCCACTGAGCATGTGCAGTGTCACAGACTCTTTAAAGAGATACTGATACCAGAAATGAGACATTTTTATATCTGTCATAATGTCTTTGCACACTATTTATAATTTTGCCATAAAAGTATTCGTTAGATTAGTTTACATCCAAGATGAGTAGCTCCTGTGATGACTGTATGGGCCTATATCATTACTACCAGAGCGATGCTGAAACTTTAGGTTAGTGCCGTCAGTTTAGTATATAAACTATGGCCTTTCTAGCCAGTCATTTTTAGGGTTTAGTTCTCCTTTAATAATAAGGGACCCCTGCCCCCCCCAGCTTCTTGCCTGTTCTGCTAACCATGACCCCCATCCACCAGGTTTCCCTCAGTAATCAGCCATGGCTAGGGCAGGAGCGTCAGCAACTGCTGCTTTAAAGCGACAGATACAAGCACTACCAGGAGGCTTGAATTATTTCTTACAATGGAAACCGTTCCTCAAATAGGAGCCCCGGCTTGAGAGTGAGATATGTTGAGTATAGTGACTCCTGAAGGCCAGTTAGGGTTGGATTTGGGGGGCTAACACTCATGTGGGAAGTATGAGAGAATGGCTGCACTGTTCTCATGTATCTGTAACCTTGCTATAAGCTTAGGGCCTGGAATATACACTGGACCCTAAGGGTGAAGACACACTGAGCTACTAGTAGCAGCTGCTAAAACAGACAATGCTGATCATTTACTGATAATTGTCTCTGCGTGTGGTTTAGCAGAGGCAATTCTCAGTATTGTCTATGGCAGGGGATTTTCTGGTGTTTAGTAGCTGCTACTAAGTAGCTCCGTGTGTCTCTTACCCTAGCCTTATAATGAACATCTCCAAAAACCACTATCCAGAATTTTCCTCTGCCCATCTCCATCTAATTGCCCCCTGGCAGACAGAACAGCTGCAGCAGTAGGGGACACCTCCCAAGCACTGACAGCATATTGCTTTTATTTGTAAGAAATCAACACATTGCCATCTGGAAATTGTAACTGTTTATCAAACGGTGATATAATCAAGGAAAACCAATAAATAAGAGTATAAATAAAAGTCCAAATGCCGACAGGTTGTCCATGTCTTACACCGCTATTGCTTTCCTGCTGTAACCCCTGAGGAATTAGTGTATAAAGGCTTAATGCCCATTGCATATAGTCAGGGGCTCCCTCCTCTCAATGATACAAGGGGCGTGGCCTTTCTGCTCATTTATAGTGAATTGTTCTGTCAAACATCAGTTGTGATTTCAGCAGATGCCTTAAAGACACCTATTACCCAGAAAGCATTTTACCCAACAAACCTAGGGGCAAATACTATAATAAATACTATAGTAAAGAATTGATAGATAGCATAAACATCAGGGATTTCCTGAGCTCCCAGCACCCCCAGCCTATTTCTCTTTCTCATATTGGGGTTCCAGGCTTGAGACTCTTTCATTTGAAATGTGCGTTGAACCTGAGATATATCCCTAGTAATGTGCAGTGCCCAGAGAAGCTGGCATAGATGATATCAGGCCATAAGCAAACATTGGGAAAAGACACACGGGGCAATTATTCATCACGACTTTTAAGTATGTCTGTCGCAGCAACTAATCACAGCAACTTTTCTGCAATAGGGTAGAATAGAAAACGATGCGACCAATTGCTCGCGAGTTTTCGCTACGCAGATTAGTCGCGGCAAATAATCGTCCCGTGTGTCTTGGCCCTTAGAGAAATGGCAACTGTTTTGCAATTACCATCATGGCAGGGGTACATGGGGAGATTAGTAGCGCGGCGACAAATCTCCCTGCAATGCCATCCCACCGGCTAGAAAGTAAATATCTGGTGGGATGGCATACACGTCGGCACTATGTCCCGCAGTCGGCCGAAGTTTCCTCTGAAGACAACTGCAGGACATCACAGCGATGTGTATGATATCCCACCGGCGATGTACATTCTAGCCAGTGGGATGGCATTGCGGGGAGATTTGTTGCGGCGCGACTAATCTTCCCATGTACCCCTGCCCTCAGATTGAAGACACACGGAGCTACTAGTAGCAGCTACTTCTTACTGCTATAAAAACGGACAATGCTGATAATTTACTGATAATTGCCTGTACATTTGTTTTAGCAGAGGCAATTCTCAGTATTGTCTATGGCAGGGGATTTTCTGGTGTTTAGTAGCCATGACAAGTAGCTGCTATTAAGTAGCTTGTGTGTTCCTGCTGAAATGTGTTTAGTACAAGGGAATATTAACTTACAGAGCTAGGAGAGGCCATGTCCTATTTGCAGCCCAGTGAAAGCTGCACAGCTATGTTTTATATCCCTGACCAATCAAACCTATTTATAACCCGCGTTAGAAGATTTGCCCCTCAGTTTGGCTTCGAGGAAGGTGATAAAACCATAAAACCATTTTCAGGAAGAAGAGGTTGATGCTGGCTGCAGTGCTAAGAAGCCAAGGCTTTGTCTCTGGGTGCCGGTGCTGGTGAATAAGCCAGGAATAAGTGCAGCTGGGCCTGCATGCTCTGGATACATTTACACTTCAGCGTTAGAATCTCATCCAGTTTGCTTGCGTATTCTGTAAAATCCTATAAAAACAGAAGCGATTGGTCAGGGTTCAATCATCTAAACTGACTTGCAACGCACTCCCACATTGTATTATTAGATAAACTACTACATTTACCATGTCAGCTGCTTTGTCGCCAAAGAGACAGCCATTCAAGCTGAATAGGGCACGTGCCCACACAGCACAAAAGCAAAAAGCTTAAAGGAACAGTAACACCAAAAAATGAAAGTGTATTGAAGTAAGTAAACTATAAATGTGCTGCTGCCCTGCACAGGTAAAAGTTCAGAATGACTACAGTCTATATAAATACCCCGCTGTGTAGCCCCGGGGGCAGCCATTCCTGCACTGGTACAGCTGGGGTGTTTGCTACAGAAACCCTACTATAGTTTATATAAATACCCCGCTGTGTAGCCCCGGGGGCAGTCATTCCTGCACTGGTACAGCTGGGGTGTTTGCTACAGAAACCCTACTATAGTTTATATAAATACCCCGCTGTGTAGCCCCGGGGGCAGCCATTCCTGCACTGGTACAGCTGGGGTGTTTGCTACAGAAACCCTACTATAGTTTATATAAATACCCCGCTGTGTAGCCCCGGGGGCAGCCGTTCCTGCACTGGTACAGCTGGGGTGTTTGCTACAGAAACCCTACTATAGTTTATATAAATACCCCACTGTGTAGCCCCGGGGGCAGCCATTCCTGCACTGGTACAGCTGGGGTGTTTGCTACAGAAACCCTACTATAGTTTATATAAATACCCCGCTGTGTAGCCCCGGGGGCAGCCATTCCTGCACTGGTACAGCTGGGGTGTTTGCTACAGAAACCCTACTATAGTTTATATAAATACCCCGCTGTGTAGCCCCGGGGGCAGCCATTCCTGCACTGGTACAGCTGGGGTGTTTGCTACAGAAACCCTACTATAGTTTATATAAATACCCCGCTGTGTAGCCCCGGGGGCAGCCATTCCTGCACTGGTACAGCTGGGGTGTTTGCTACAGAAACCCTACTATAGTTTATATAAATACCCCGCTGTGTAGCCCCGGGGGCAGCCATTCCTGCACTGGTACAGCTGGGGTGTTTGCTACAGAAACCCTACTATAGTTTATATAAATACCCCGCTGTGTAGCCCCGGGGGCAGCCATTCCTGCACTGGTACAGCTGGGGTGTTTGCTAAAGAAACCCTACTATAGTTTATATACCGTATTTTTCGGACCATAAGACACACTTTTTTTCCCCCAGAAGTGGGGGGAAAAAGTCCCTGCGTCTTATGGTCCGAATATAGCCTACAGATATACTTTAAAAAAATGTTTTTACTTGCCCGTGTGGTCTCCGTGCAGGGCCCTCCTCTATTTACCGGCGCTTAGCTCTGGCGCTGTGCCAGAGCTAAGCGCCGGTAAATAGAGGAGGGCCCTGCACGGAGACCACACGGGCAAGTAAAGGAGATTTTGTGTTACTCACCGTTAAATCCTTTTCTCTCAGGAGGTCTGTGGGACACAGGGACGTTGGGGTATAGCATCCACCAGCAGGAGCAGGACACTAGAAGAGGAAGAAGAGGAAGCCGGCCCCTCCTCCCTGCTGCTATACCCCCTTGCACTTCCTGTTCACGCCAGGTTTTGTTAACAAGATAACTAGGAAACCGTGAATTATTTACAATAGGCAGTAAGAAACTTGGGTGACCGCTTCCAGGGGGGGGGAAGCCCTGTGTCCCACAGACCTCCTGAGAGAAAAGGATTTAACGGTGAGTAACACAAAATCTCCTTTTCTCTAACAGGTGTCTGTGGGACACAGGGACGTTGGGGACATACCAAAGCTGTCCCACTGAACCAAGGGTGGGTGGAAGCGGATGACTGCTAGCTTAAGAGACTGCAACCTGAAGTACCTTCCTTCCAAAGTGAGCGTCAGATGCTGCAAACACCTCAAAACGGTAGAATTTTGTGAAGGAATGTAGAGATGACCATGTTGCGGCTCTGCAGACCTGTTCTGCAGAGGCCTTGTTCCTGAAGGCCCAGGAGGTACTTATGCCCATGGTGGAGTGAGCTCGAATGCGTAGAGGTGGAGATTTTCCTCTTGTGATGTAGGCCCTGCGAATAGCTTCTTTAATCCATCGAGACACAGTGGTCTTGGATGCTGGGGATCCCTTCTGAGGACCAGAGTGCAAAACGAATAAGGAGTTGGTAGTACGAATGTCCTTGGTACGGTGCAAATAAAACTTGAGAGCTCTAACTGGATCGAGAGAATGCAGGGCCACTTCCTTTGGAGTCTTTGGATTAGGGCAAAAGGAGGGAATGGTAATGTCTTGATTGATGTGAAAAGCCGAAATCACCTTGGGAGTAAAGGACGGGATGGTTCTTAGTACCGTGCGATCCTCGTGGAAGATAAGGTAAGGTGATTGGCATGATAGGGAGCTGAGTTCGGACACTCTGCGTGCTGAGGCGATGGCTAGGAGGAAGGCGGTCTTCCATGATACCCATGCTAAGGGAATGGTAGCTAGAGGTTCGAAGGGAGCTGCCTGTAGAGCGGTTAGGACTAGGTTGAGGTCCCAGGGAGGTATGGGATCTCGAAAGGGAGGATGTAGATGGGATACCCCCTGTAGAAATGTCCGTACGTCTGGCAGCAAGGCAATACGTTGTTGAAAAAGCACAGAGAGGGCAGAAATTTGAGACTTTAAGGAGCCCAATGATAGACCCTTGTCGAGACCTGACTGTAAAAAGGAAAGCAGCCGCGGAATCGAGAAATCTTGAAAAGGCTGCCCTTGAGATTGACACCATTCCTGGTAGATTCTCCAGACTCGGTGATAGGCCTTGGCTGACACCGGTCTCCTAGCCGCCATCATGGTCTGGATGACCTCTGTGGAAAATCCCCTGCGACTCGGAACTAGCGATTCAAGAGCCAGGCCGTTAAATTCAGGAATGCTGGATTCGGATGTCGGATCGGACCCTGCGTGAGCAGGTCGGGAAGCGAGGGGAGACGAAAGGGCTGTTCTCTGCTGAGGGACATCAGGTCGGTGAACCATGTCCTTTTGGGCCAGTATGGTGCTATCAGAATTACTTGGCAGTCCTCCCTCCTGATCTTTCGGAGTACTCTTGGGATGAGTGGAAGTGGAGGGAAGACGTAGGCTAGAGAGAAGTTCCAGTCTGCGGTCAGAGCATCTGCCGCGATTGCCATGGGATCTCGGCATCTGGCCATGAAGAGGGGTACTTGGCGATTCGTTCGAGAGGCCATAAGGTCCACTTCCGGGAGACCCCACCTGTCTGTGATATCCTGAAACACCTTGGGATTTAGGGCCCATTCCCCTGGATCGAGCCTTTGTCTGCTGAGGAAGTCGGCTTGCCAGTTTTCGAGGCCGGGTATGTATACTGCTGAAAGCTTTACGTCCTGTGACTCTGCCCAGGATAGGA